>NC_024308.1:11231640-11283761 GCF_000523025.1 Cynoglossus semilaevis
GGGGGGGGGGGGGGGGGGGTAGGAGACACCCCATCACATTCTTTCATTTGAGCTGAATCAAGCTAACAAGCTAACTTTAACCATGTAGCTACGGCTCTATTAGAAAACACACATGAAGTGTAATAAACTGAGGAATATTTTAAACATTACCAAAACCTAAATTAACCTAAATTAAGTGTAAAGTTGGTTTATATTATAAATACATTAAACCACCAAGCGCTAACAGTTTTCTAAGAGTTAGAAATGGTTAAAGTTTCAGCCAAGAAGGCTAAAGGTTGGTAGAAAATATAAACATATAAGACCACAAAATAAATGTTGGTGGAAGATCTGACATCTGTCACATTCCTGGGACCATACTGTGGACCTGCTTGGTCCTGTAGTGACTGATAGGAAAGTTCTAGAACTATTTCAACACCTGCAGAGTCCAGTGGTGACAACAGTGGTCCAGAGTGAAGAGAATGGATTGGAGAATGGATAGTTCAGTCAAAGAGAAAGAAAACCAGACGGACAGGTTTGGAAGCAGCAGCAGCAACAGTAACAGCAGCAGCAGCAGCAGCAACAGTTGGATTCACTGTTTCCGCTGATGCGTAAAGAGGAAAGAACGCGATCCACTCATCCAGCAGTGACACAGAACCGAGTCAGAGGAGAGCGCGGTGAAAACTGCGCTAAACCAAAGAAAGAAAGAAAGAAAGAAGAGGAAAAGAAAGAAGAGAGAGATAAAAAAGAACTAGTAGAAAGAAATCAGCAGTTGTTTGTATTTTGTTTGTTTGTTTCGTTACCTTTGATGTAGTTTGATTTGTTTTCATCCAGAAGACTGGACGCGGAGACTCCCATACTGCTGCTGTCAGAGGATCCACAGGTGGAGCTGAGACCTCCAGGTACAGACAGCACCGTCACCACAGAGGAGCCACGAAGAGAGGGAGGAGACCGGAGCAGGAGAAGGAGGAAGGACGAGGGAGGGAGGATGGCTACACACTCCTCCCTCTTATGACGCTCACCCACCACAGGCAACTCACTTTTTTACCACAACTCTCTCTCTCTCTCTCCCTCCCACACACCACTGTAAAAAGTGGTGTAAATAAATGGCAGGAACCCTGGTGAGTCCAGTTGGATGAAACTTTTCAGTCCACTGAACATCAGTCGCGTCAAGAAACGATGACGTAACACATTCGTCATAAACGTATTACATAAGAACACGACGAATATCCTTCGAGTGGTCGCTGGAGTAAGAATTTAAAAAAAAGATTGAGTATTGGTGTGAATGACCTTCAGTGTGAATGACAGTTCGACAGTCAGCTCACAGTGCTCCTTTTTAAATTTAAACAAATCCCAAAAAATCCAGCAATAAATAATACTGCTACCAAATCACAATAGTGCAGAGGTGACGAAAGTTATTCTTCTTTTCATTCTTTATTCCAGCTCAAATGTAATACCAAACACAGGAATTCAGTTTTTGCACAAATGTTAATTTATTTATTAAGGCAGAAACACAGACACAATGAAACAAAACCACGTTAACACTGAAACACTGACAAAATGTTTCATCCCTGGGACCGAAAAGAAAGTGAAATAAATAAATGTGTCAGATAAACTGTGCTCAGAGTTGAGCTTTGATTAACAAATAAATCTCTTTGTTTTAAACCTGACACAGAGCAGAGTCACAGGAATCCCAGAATTCCACAGCATCATTCCTGGTTTCCCTCAGGCCACGCCCTCCACCCTGCCACTGGTCTGAGAGGTGCTGGTGGCGGCGCTGGTGTTGGTGGGGACGCTGTACTTGGTGAGGACGGCCTTGAACTGCTCCAGCCGTGCGTCGGTCCGTACTCCTGTGGGGTCAAAGTGCGTGCGAGCCACCCTGAACCCCGCCTCCGTCAGGTACTGAAGGAACTTGTTCAACCTGCCCAGAAGGAAACAGGAAACACAAACCAAAGTCACAACAACGTCCGGGAGATTCAAAAAGTCCTCCACCTGCTCCATCTCCACGCGTGGCTCCACTCTAACCTGATCAAATCTTTACAACACTTTTCCAGTATTTCATTACAACATCCAAATTAATCTGTGCAAATCTTTTTCTAAATTACTGTAAATTATTTGACATCTGAGTTTTTATTGTTGAAAATTTATTGAATGTTTCACCTGGTACCTCACCAGGTACACCTGGTCCTTGGATAAACCTGTGATTTCAACTGAACCACATCACATTTAAAAAAAAAAAATTCTAATAAAAGCCACTGCAGTAGAAGCGGCCGACGTCAGTTTCACTCACTTGGGCATGTTCATGCCTCGGATGCTGTGACGGTGGATGCTGTAGTAGAACGGTGGATGTTCCAGGGACGCATCTGACTTCAGTTTCTTCAGAATGTTCCCAGAATCCTCTCCACTCTTTCTTTTACCTGCAGAACGGTTAAAGATAAAAAGTAATAATGTATTTTTTTAAATTGTAGTTTTTGAACATATTCATTTTCCTGGCTTTTTACTGGTTTTGTGAATGTTGGCTTATAATTAACTGATGGATTAATCAAGAGCTGCTACTGCAGAAACCGACACTGCCCTCTCTAGGTTGAACGCTTTAATTACAGGTGACCTGGAGCGGTCCCAGTGTCTGGTGTACCTGAAGGTGTGTTGCTCAAGTGACGAAGGCAAAGCCCATGGGCTTTGAACTCAAACCACTCAGACAGAACACTTCATGGAGACACCGGATCTCTGTCAGTGATTTGCTGAAGAAAGGAGGATTCTACGAGGAATATTTGTATTACGTCTGCATACATCGTCATCTCAGTAACACTGATTTTTGTCTACTTCAGCAGTACTGCGGATGTACAGATTACTGCATCCTTCTGGAGTAAATCAGTTTATTGTTGAAGTGCAGTAAAAAAAAGTCCATTAATTCAGTTCTGCTGCGCCGATGTTTTAGTGCTGCACCATGACAGGTTCCTGCAGTGACTCACCTGACTGATCAGCTGACTCCTCTCCACTCTGTAAGGTCTTAATGACCACGCCACACTCCACTGCAGAGAAACACAACCACCAGGTAAAAAGGAGCTGCAGGAATTTTACACACACTCATTCAGTCACACACGCTTGTGCAGTGTGGGTGTTTACCCTGGTTGGTGAGAACAGACGGCCCGTGGACCAGAGCTTTGAGCGTGGTGCACTCAGACTCACAGATCAGAGTCTTAATGAGAGGCTGGATGTCATCCATGCTGTGCTTCACTGCAGCCACCAGCATCCTCCTGAGGAAGCCTATGTTGAACAGAGATCCAGACCTGCACCAGCACACATGCATTTAAAATCATAATAACATATGCCTAATCGTGTCTAATCCACTGCTGAACTGTGATTAATCAGATTAAAAGTTAATCATTTGACAGCCTTGATTTTCATATTTAAGTGGCAAATCAAAGGCAGAGTTCAAGTATTTTTGTAGACATGGATTTAAACCTGAAACAAAACCCAAACCTTCTATTAGAAACTTGTTGATATAATATTTATAATATATAGCCATATACATACTTTTGTGTAATCACACAAAATTATGTATATGGCTTTATATAAAAAGTTAATTTTAAAAAACAGTATTACTACATTAATTATGTCATCTGCTAACATGTTTACATCGCTCTCCTTCAGCCACTAACTTCTACATTAATGATGTCATCTGCTAACATCGCTCTCCTTCAGTCACTAACTTCTGTAAGTTCTTCACATTTCCCGTTATTCCGCAGAATGCTCGCGAGAGTCAAAATGACGTCGCCTGTTTCCTGATTAATAAATTACCGGACAATCACAAACCCAGTATGAAAAATTCCGGCGTGTAAAACATACATTTAACATTTTATTTTATGCCGCCGGTGTCCCCTTGAAGTGACGCGTTTTCATTTTCAAAGATATTTAATTGGCATAAAGGCCTGTTAACCCGACAGATTGATAAGAAGAGCCGGCAGTTATTGACGTAGTAGGAGGTCTCGTTATGACGAGAGGCAACGTTGTTAATTTAAATATGGCGGCGCCCAGTCGCTGAATGTAAACAAACTCAGCACTCTTAAGAAACGTATATAATAAAAGGCATATCAGCGTCTCGGAACTTAGTGTTTTGTTTTGCCGTTCAGTGGCGCCTGGTGCTCGTCTTTACCATATGGGTCCCAGCTGCACCGCCGTCTTCCCAGGCAGACTTCCATGACAGGTACAGGGCAGTGTGTCTAGAGGAAACACACCACAAGATTGATTTCGTTTGTTCACCAATTATGTCCAACTTAATCAACAACCTTTTTAAAGAAAACGTATTAACGATGTATTTAATCTTAAGGTTCATTTTAAATTAGTTAATACTAGTAAAAACACTAACCTCTTATCCATGCGTTATCTCATGGGCTAGCTGCTGAGTTATCATCAACAAACTCTCAGGTTAAATGTAACAAATGAGAAGACACTTACCATCCACCATGTTGCTGTGCTTCAGGAAGACTCTCTCCTCACACCACTGACAATGAACCAGATTTCTCATCTTCTTCACTGACTCGTCAGCCTGAGTGGGGCCCCTGAGGACTCTCACCACCACCAGGACAAAGTGCTCCAGCGCCACGGCCAGCAGCACCTCGATGCCTTTGTTGCAGCGAGCTGCTGCCCTGCAGCACACAGAGGGAACCAGGTGAAGGTAGGAGCGCTTCTCTGTATTCTATGGTGTTTTACTTGGCAGATGTGCCGACCTACCTGGCCACTGAGGTGACAACCATGCGTGCAGCCAGTTCTTTGTAATACTCGGTGCGTACGATATTGCAGCCGTAGTGGCGCAGGGTGACGTTGGGATACTTGGAGTACAGTGAGCTGGTGTCTGTGGATGTCACCGACACGATGCCCAGGTTGCGGACATTTCTAAAGGCAGCGTCTAGATAATTCACGGCTGTCCCAAAGGGATCCAGGTGACTGAAAGAAAAAGTCTCTGTTAGTTCTTTAAGACTCCACGACAATGATACCAAAAACACTGTCTCCTCGTGAAGTGGAATAACGCATCAGTCTCCACACTCACATGTAGTCAAAAGGCCGAAGGTGCATAATGACGTTAGCATCCATCTTGGCAACCTCCACTGCAGCAATGGGGGACCCATCTGCATCACTGCCTACACCCTCAGGCCCCCGGGGGCCCCGTGACCCTGTATCCACTCTGATGTTGTTCAACTCGCAATTTTCTCTGATCATTTTGACACAAGTCTCATTGATGTCAGTGATGGTCACTCTGACGCTGCTGCGAAGGTGTTTCGCCCACTGGAGGCCTGTTATTCCTGTGAAGAGTTCCAGACAGAGCAGATCGGTACCAGGACACAAAACATTTGTCCAAATGAGGAATGAGATAATTTCACTTTGGGTTTTTACCCCAAAGCAAAGTTATAACTTCAAATGCAATTTTTGGACGAAGGACTACAAAAAACTCTGGAGTTAAGACGTTCCGTCAGATTAAAGGTGAATCAGACATTCATTTGAACATTTGGACCCTGACGTTCTACATGGCTCCATCACTACTGCCCACCTGTGGCTCCAAACGCATCCAGACACTCCACTGGGTTGCGCTCTTCAGCCAGAACAGCCAGTGAACAGAACACCAGCTGCCTGAAACACACACACACAAAAACTTTTTCCAAAAGTTCATGATTTGATTAAAGACATGTGGACTTGGCAGCAGCACACACCTGTTGGACTTCATCTTACGGTTGAAATAAGTGTCACTTTTCTGGACGGTGGTGTAGTTGGGGAGGAGCTGGACATTTGTTCCAAGTTCTTTCATGATTTCAAAGGCCTGACCCGAAGGAGCTGCAGAACATGACGCCACACACACACAGATTATCACACTGTCCAGACCAGTGATGGGTTATTCATCGTGTGCCTTGGCTCTTCTTGACCATCAAATGCTTCTCCAGTCATTACAGTCAAAGACGTTCTCTACCTGGTTCTTCACACGTCGTGTCAGAGCTCCCAGAGTAACTGGCCTCCGTCTCTCCTTTGTTGATGTGGCGTTTGAGGTGGCTGACCATGTCAGTCTTTCGGGCGATGGTGACAGAACAAACCACACAGTGGTAATGAGCCACATGTCGTCCTGAAGCCTAGAAGAACACAATCAGAACTCAACACTAACAAAAATTAGACTTTAAAAGTCAAGTTGTGGATGGTCAGAATTGAATTCGCCATATTCTTGAAAAAAGTTATCTCTCGGATAATTTCTTATTTAAATAATCCATGTCGTCAGCCATCGTGTAGACAAAGGTGTCACAGGGTTCTAGCCTGAGATAATTTTTCTTTTCTTTTAGTTACTTGATTACCATGAATGTCAAGGTTCATCAATGATGGTAAATATACACTTAGTAAACATGTGGAATTCAGCCACAATATACAGCTGCACTTTACTGCCCCCTGGGAGCAGGGGAGTCACATAGTCGCAGTTCTGTGCGGAGTGGGAAATCTTAAAATCTCAATATTGACGTGTATGATGAGGCCAGTGTTATTGACCTTATAAAATAAACCTTCCATCTAGAGGACAATACACAGGACACCTGAATGTTTCCGTGGTAAACAAAGTCTAAACTCTAACTGGGATTATTTGACGGCAGACAGAGTTCATTTCTCTGCCTTTATTTAAATGAACTAAATGTTAAAAATGAAGTTGTGGAGGAGATTCTTCTTTTAGCTACAGCTGTCACAGTTGAAGTTTTCACCTGGTCTCCACTCAGGCTGGGCTTCAGGTTTCTGCAGGGCAGGTGACAGATGCACATCTTCTGACCTGCCAACATCAAATACGTGTTAGCATCGATTTTAGCGTGTGACAATGTGTTGTGCAGAGTACGCCGCATCTTCTCACCTTCAAACTCCACAAAGACTTTCCAGTGGAGGTTCTGCAGGTGTCGTCGGAGTTTGTGACTGTAACAGGCTTTAAACTTCTCCTCTGGACACAGAGGACATGCTTTACGTCCCGCTGAAGAGAGATGATGCAGGAGATGACAGCTGAGTTTTCACTGGGTGTGTAATTTATGAATAAAAATGAAGTTTAAAACATTTTCATTCCAGCAGTAGTCAAGGTTAGAAGCAGACTGACCTCCGTTTAGGTCCACCAGGGACTCGAGACCGTCCAATGTGGTTTGAATAGAGATGTGTCTCTCTGTAAGATCATCAAAACACTTATCGTATCGTATCTCTAAGTTAAGTCTCACTGCTAGTCACAAAGAGAGAGCTAGGTTACCAATGGTTGTAGTGGAGGGCTTGACATCATTATCTGCAGCAAGGTCGTTCTCCGTTTCCTGTTTGGTGACTTGGTCACCAGTTGATGATGCGTTTCCACCATCACAACCTTCACAGACAGAAACATTGACAATGGTGTAATTACTAAGAATATTTTCCCATGTGAACCTGGCATGAGACAAATCTGGCTAAATGAATGAACATGGTCATTTTACGGTGCCCAAATATGATTCCAAAATGCCGTTGTTGATGTTTTTGTGTATATTAGTAGTTTTATACATGACTGGTTATCTACTTGTAGTCTGGAATGTTCCCACAGTTGACAGAGTGAATCTTTTCTAGAATGTGTGCTAACATCCCTGTAGTGTTTCCCAGTCGTCTCTTTGTAGACCTGGTCACTTGTTTCTTCGACTCTTTGATTATCTGACGTAGTCGTAGCTACAAACTGAACGTACACTCCAGCGCCCATTGCTTGCGTCGCCATTCAGGTACCAATCGCATACGATTAGCACACCTGCACTCGCGAAATCAACTCGTCAGAGGTCACATGCAGGCTGTGTCCGTGAGGACAGCGTTTATGGAAGTATTTGAACCAAAATATTGGTTATAATGTGCAGTGAAGAAAATGTGGAGTTACAGCAGCAGACGACGGCTGTCAACGACCGAGGTTACCATCCTCGTCATCGTCATGTTGAACTGAGGTAGGAAAGTTTATTTATGGACTTGACGCGCCAGAGTTATCGAACACAGAATACCCAAATAATGTTTGATATTGTAAAAAAAAAAGACAACTGTATTGCTCCGATTTGTAAGTTACCTTAACGTGTAAGTCACGCAACAAGGTAAGTTAAACTAATGTTTCCTTCGATAAAAAAAAACCCAAACCACCCTGCGATTTGCCCGTACACCCCCTAGATGTTGACAGAATTGTATTTATAAAGTAAATAAAAAGTCGAACAATATTTTTTCTATGACATGTGCTGTGTGTATATTCAGACTTAGAACATACTTAACACTTAAGTCACATGAATGAAGCAACCGAACTACGTTTGGATGTGCACCGTTTGACAAGGTCCAAACGATTCTCTGTTCTGATCCGATACTTATATTCTCTGCTTGACTGAATTTAAATTATGTACGGTAGATTAAACATAGCATCAAAACCAAATAGTCTAACAGGGAAATGTTTTTTTCTCGATAATGTTTTCATTTTCGTTTTGCTTTGACCACAGATAAACTGGTAGTGTTAAAATGTCCAGAGATGTAAGTCCCACAGTCCTACAGAGCAGCTCCGTGATCAGACCGCGTCGTATCAAACTGTCTGAAAACGCAGCTTTTAATTCATTAAAGAGCTCACAGCAAATAATCTTTGGGTCATTTATAAAGTCCTTTATTGTAAACACTCGGCTCTTTTTTCTCCCTTGTCGTTTATCCGCCATTACTGTTGACTATTTAGGTCCTACGGCAGAGCTCCGCGGTGAGGCCCTCCTTCAGTTCACCAGTTACAAACTCAGATTTCCCTAAACATCACTGCGTAAAACTGTTAGAGATTGATTATTGGTTAATATTGTTTAGAACAGCCTTTTGTTGAATATTATATTAAGAACCTCTGTCAATTTAATCTACCTTTCCTGTCAACGTCCTCCTGGTGTAGCTGAGTAGCTTCTGCCTCTTTTAGCTCCGCCATTACGAACTACAGCAACAAACGATTTCATTTCCTACTTACGCACGGTGCAACGCCCACTCCTGTTTCAGATTGGATACGATCAAAAGTAAGGCTAGTGACGATTGGTTAGGAATCCAGTAGGCTAAACTAACCAGAAACAGAGAGGGGTTTTCCGATGGTAAAGAAACCGATAACCCAGGTCAGGTACTGTATAAAATGGACTGTCGTCTGCTAATTTTCAAAGTCAGATTAATCACAGTGTAGCTGTGTATAAACCATGATGACTGTTTTATCACAATGAATAATTAATCGAGGGAAAATGTCAATATTTATATGATATTGCTTTATGTGCTTATTGTTACAAATGTAATGTAATATGAGCAACTTCTTTGAAGGACCCCACTGAGTGTCTGTATTATTAATTAGGGGTGTAAGAAAATATCAATACACTGAAATATTGTGATGTTTTGTTTCACAATACTGTATGAATATTTTACAGCTCTGTATGGATTATTTTTTAATAACAGTTAATAGTCCAATATTTGTGTTTAATTTTTGTGTCACATTTAAACCTCTGACCTCTAGTTGATTGTACAGGAACTGTAAATATTGAGACTTTGACTCACACTACCAACGAATTCTGCAAATGTTTTTCTTTCTCCTCTAGTGATTCCAAATGTAGATCCCTCTGTTCCAATGTTAGTAACCTGATGTTCAGATGGAACAGCAGCAGAGTCTTTACTATGATGACACTTTGACTACAGTTAAACCACAGGGGGCGCAGCATGAATACGGGCAATGTCCTGTTGTGATAAGAGTGTTTAATATCAACTGGACTATCTGAACTCCCTCAGTGACATCAACTCAATGTGTCATGAGTGTAGGTCATAACCACACCTTTGAGACCAAAACCCAACGATTACGTTTCTATTCTTAACACTAATAATAAACACTATAAAACAACACTGGCCTTCATGGACAGTAGCCAGACTGAGCAGTCATACAGTGTGGAGGCCTAGGTTTCGGTTTAGATGAATAGTTATGTTAGTGGACATGACAATAACTAAAATGTTAAGCAAAAATAATTGTGATGTTTTATAAAATGAAAATACCAGCTCCCAGAAATACAAGTTTTCTAAGTTAAAAATCAGCATTTTTTGCAAGATTTTCCTCATGATACGAGAAAACTTACCAGTGCTCAACCCAGCTCCATTTGTCCACTTGACACACTGTGGCGCTGTCTTCCTCACTGTCCCTCATTGGGTTATTTGACCCATTTCTATAACAATAACATAAAATGTTTTCTTAATTATTATTATTTTATATTATCAATTTATTTGTTCATGTCTGTGTTTTTGATGTTAAGACGGGGGTTAATTTATTTAACTAGTAGTATATTTCTGGGGGGCTGGAACGAATGAATTGGTTTTTAGTTACTTTTAATGGGGAAAATTCTATCAACAATCAATACGAGTGCTGTTGTAGAACGGAATAGACTGGTATCTTGAAGCCCCACTGTATGCAAATGCAACACAAAAATGAACCAGTGCCACAAATATTTGCATGTTAGTTGTTGAAAAAAATCGATATAAAATCAAAACTATCGCAATATTTCAGTGTATCGATCATTTCTTCCATCCTTAGAAAAGTACATGATCGTTTGACAGTAAAACGGGCTGGGTTTCAGTTGGGGGGTGGTAAAGAAAATCATGAATGCAAACAGCTTATCTGTTCACCAACGTCATGGCGAAACTGTTTATTCTTTAATGATGATGATTCATTATTATTGCTGTGGGAGGTTCAACCTCCCTGTCCTTTAAAGCTTTACCTCTCCTCAGTCAGATCAGACAGGTCTGAAAGCAGATTGTGTTTTACCACCAAACTGCTGTGATCGCTCTTTTTAATCCAACACCAGAGAATCACTTCCAGAGGCAGCGATGAGGTGAGTCCATTTTTAAAAAACGTACTTCTTTTTAGTCATTTTAAAAAATCTCTAGTACTTGTCAGCAAAACTTTTTGTTTTAGTTATAATCTAAGCATTAGCTTTAATCTCAGTTCAAACCTGATTGGATTCTTGGATTTTCTCTTATATTGATGTTGGAGTGAAGTTTTAGTTTTTAGGTTTTTTGCCTTCTACAAATGTATAGAAACCCTTGTTTTTTTTAAGCTGTTTATCTGTTAACACATCTCTGTTAATTATCAAACAGCTGTTTGAGACACATGTCTTGGTCCAGCACATGACAGAAGTCATTCATTCTTTCTGTTTTACAATTGAAGTTGTAATTCTTTGTTTTATCCTGATTCTCCATCAGTTCTACACTGAGGGAATCAACGTTGAAGGACAAACTGGAGAAGTTGGAATGCCACTTCACTTGGAACCTGAATGGCAGCAGTTACTATTTAAAGCGTTTGAAGGAAAATCTTGAGGATATTAGCACCGATGAGGACGGGTGGTTGGGTCCCATTTACAACATGCTGGGGTTCATTCATTTCCACGTGAGCTCCACTGATGAAGCCAGGATTTTTTTCAGCAGAGCTGCTGAAGCCTTCAGCCGACTGAGAAGGTCAGACAGGGGGCCGTGGCTGATGGTTAGCTATGCTAATCTGGCTTGGTGCCACTACCATCAAAAAGAAGAAGCACAGAGTCAGTTCTATCTGTCTGAGGTTGAAGCACTTATGAAAGAGTACCCATCTGGGAGTGAGGCTGAGCTTCACCCAGAGATCTGTGCTGAGAAAGGCTGGGTTCTAATGTATGACACAAAAGTCACAGCTTCAGATTATCTCCAGAGAGCAGTGGAGATGCAGCCGGACATGGTGGAGTGGCAGACTGCCTACGTGTTATGTCAGGAAAAACAAAGCAATCTGGTAGACTTTGTGATGAAATTAGAAGAAGCCAAAGACAGAGATCCAGAGAACCTGTACCTAGCTGCTATGTGCCTCGTAAAACGTGGCTTTAGTGGAGAAAAAGTTGACGAAAACGAAATAGATTCTTTGGCCAATAAGGTTTTGATGAAACCTGTGAGCAGTTACAAAAGCTTTAGACAGATTCTTAAATGTTATAAATACTTTGACTTAGTTGACCGGGCGATCACAGTGGCCGAAAAGGCTCTGGAGAAACATCCGGACCAACGGTACCTAAAACGATGTGCTGCTATCTGCTACAAATGGAAAGTTATCAATGGAAAGGGCAGTCCAGCAACACATGATATGATAAAACGAGCTATAAGTCTTCACCAGCAGGTGGTAGAAGAATACCCAGAGTCATCATTTTTAATAAATCTACACCTAGCAAGTATGTACGCAAAAACAACATATGACGCAAAAAAAGCAGACGCCATTTTCCAGGAGCTACTTGATAAAGATCTAGAACCTGCAGAGAAGCAGCTCCTTTACAATGTTTATGCAAAGCACCTGTACTTCAATAGGAACGACAGCAATGCTTCCATGAACTACCACATGAAGGTGGTAGAGATCCAACATAGGTCATTCTTTAGACTAAACAGCATCAGAGAGGTGCAAAAGAACTACTATAGAGAGAAATGTCCTGAAATGAAAAGAAAACTGTCAGAGTGTCTGAGAAAAAACACATCTGAGGAGGAAATAATAGAGGCTATGAAGAATGACCATCATGTTTAAAAACAAAACAAAAGACGTTTTTCTGCATGATATTTAATCATAGAATAAAGGGATGGATCAACAGATCCGGCTGCAGTTGCCTGATCGCCTGATCTGTGATCATTAAAAACAACACGTACAAGAGTACAGAATGTACATATTATAAAAGACAGAGACAATTTGGATGTGGCCGAAAAAAGAGGTCTGCTCACTCGTTCCTTCGACTTTTCTTGTGACTTTTTTTTGAACTCCTGTAAAAACAGTTAAAAAACAAAATTAAAACATGAGGCTCTCACTGTAATGATAAAAAAAAAAAATCAACTTTCAACACTTGTCAAACAATGTTATCAACATATCTGTTTTTCATGTCATGGACAGTTGTCATGTGGCTCCTGATTTGTTTTACTTTTTGTGAACATTTTATCATGGAGCTGTGGGACATCCTGATGTCAGAGCAGAGCTCACCTCTCTGGAGACTTGGAGTGGCTCCGGTGTCGGTGGCTCCTGTGGTGACCTGGTTGATGACCAAGGACAGTAGAAAGAAACCAAATGTCAGTTCAGGACCTGCACTGAGACCACTTCATTCATTCATTTTTTTTTTTCATAATGTAAATCCATCAGTTTCAAATGTTTCTCTTACCTGGGGATTTGGAGCGGTGACGTCTGTCTCTGGACCGGCTGCGGTGTCTGCGGGGGCTCTTACTGCGGTGGCGCTCTCTTCGGGGTGACGGACTGACACATGACAGAAGACACTGATAAACATGAAGAGAAAAAAAACATATCCTTTTGTGCCTGTATTAAAAGAAATCATTGTACCTCCTCCTCTTTGGAGATCTGCTCCTCCTGTAGAAAAAGAAAAACAAAGTCAAATCAACAGGATGAAAAAGATTTATCGTTAATGAACCTGTATAAAAATACGACGTTCAACGACGAATGTCTTAAACAAAGCAGAGATCAGACAAACCGTCTGGGTGAGCGACTCCGTCTGTAGCGAGGAGACGGAGAGCGCCGAGGTCTGTCATTGTCACGGTAACTACGTCTATGAGGTTCTGGAGACGGAAGTCTCTCTGGCTGCGGGGACAAAAGAAAAAAATGTTCGAATGTGAATCACCTGACAAGTGGAGGATTTTTTATTTCTGACTGAATTTTAAGTTTTAATCAAATATTTTCTCATTATTTGACTTTTTTCATTCTCAAACAGAATTTGTAGTTTATGATCAAACACAGTAATGGTGAAATAAATCAACAGGCTTGAAATGGCTTCTGTTTATCCTCCTGTGTTACAGGACCAACAGGATCAGTGAATCAATTTCAATTTCTCACCTTCTCTTCCTCTTCATCCTCATCCTCACTACTTTCCACTTCATCAAGGTCTTCCTCAAGAGCACTGACACGTGGGTCTAACATCTCCGCCTCCTCCAGAACTTGCCTCTTCTGTAAAAAAAAAACAAAAAACACACACACCCACAGACACCGGTCAGTAACACAGGTGTACAAAACCCCGACTGTATGATAATATACTAACTCACCTGGAGCCGCGGCAGAATGACGTCACACATCCTCTCCTCGTGCAGAAGCCCGTCGATGAACTCGTCCACGTGCATCAACTCAAACTCTGAGACAAAAGTTTGCTTTAAGAACTCAGCAAAAGTGTGAATAAGCACAAAAATGACTTTATGAAGTTTAAAATGTACCTCCATTTCTGTTTTGACTCTTGATCTTTCTGTAGTCGTTGTATAAAGGCTCGAGGTATTTGTAACAATCCACTGCAGTGCCAGTTAATCTCATGTACATGGCTCCAAGCATGCGAACATATCTACAGGGAGAGTGAATACGGATCAGAGAGACCATACTAGGATGTAGCGGTAAATGTTGTACACCAGGGTTGACTAGTTCTCACTACAGTGACCAACAAAATCAGATGAAGTCCTTATCACAAATTCTGTGTGACAATAAAAGATGGACGCAGAAAAAAGATCTACCATCTCTGGAGACTCACTTAAAATCCTCATTTTTAATAAATTCAACAATGATGTCCTTCTCTGGCTGAATCTGCAGCATTTTTAGTGTGAGGCAGAGGAACGGTGTGGGCTTAATGTTTCCGCCAAAAACTCCTCCCACGTACTTCAGCTCCATGGCCTTATCCACCACCAGCTCGGCTGTAAGAAAAAAAAAAGAAACATATCAGGACCACTGCAGAGCTTTAGGTGCCGTCATCAAGTCCGGGTGGGGGGGGTGGGGGGGGGGGGGGGGGGGGGGGGGGGGGGTTCTCTCTAAATTAAGACCATATATCGTCAACGTTTAGGCTACAATTCACACAAACACCATTAATTGAACAGTCTTCAGGTCCACTGTGTTCAGATTAAGACAGACCTTAACAACTCAAATACGATTTTTCACTTGAATGTATCCAAATATTTAAAATAGTTTCATAATATACTATGACCAAAAGTTTAAAACCCAACTTATGATTATTTAAAACCACATTGATAGTCACCGCTAACACAATGTTAGAAACATGTTACAATTAGTTCCCCTCTTCACTGCGTTATTTTCAGAAAAAACTTTGCGAATTTAACTAATTTTCTACTTTTATTTAAGTCAACCGACAAGAGGTTTGAGTAGATCTCAGGCTGAAATGCTAACAACATGCTAAATAGGTACTTACCTGTTAAACCGAAACACTCTTCCTTCCAGTATTTAGACTCGTAGATTCGGGTTCGAATGATTTTCTCCACCAAGTACTGTGGGTTGGTCCCGTGTATACTATTGGCATCTTTAACTGTTCTGTTTGCCATCGAAAAGGTAATAAATGGTTTAGAATTCTAGCATTGAGAAAATAGCAATCTCCGACTCTGCTCGGCAGCGGAAATAAAATAACGCGTCCGGTTCAAATCTTTCAAAGCAAAAGCAAGATAATCCGTCTGTTTAAATCTTAACGCAAAGTCAAAATGTTATTATTTAATAATGAATATTATTAACATAGTTACCATTCTAAATACTTTAATATATGATATAAAATATATTTATTTATACAATTTTAATTGACTGAATACAAGGATTTTACTGATGACACTTGGAGTGACACAACCGTTCACAACGTATTTGAACTTGGATTAAAACGGTCGTTACAAAAGTTGTGATAACGTTATATGTTGTTATCTTCATTTTATATTACCAAGTGTTTGAAATAACATGTTTACCACTTATCACTTTTGATTCATAACTTATATAAAGAGGCATTTCACTATGTGGTGATTCCAACAATTAAAGCTACATGGTGACCATTGTAGACAATTTTGTTATTCAATGGCGAAACACCATTACGGATAAATGCTAAAATAAACTGTTTCCCGAGGTTCTGATGCCACCTCCATGCACAGGGGGGCAGTGTCGTATATTGAGTCGACAACTTAAGGAAGTTGCTGAGTTTTCGCGCGAAAACTCTGGGGTTTTTTTGTGAACCGGCAGACTTGTTACACAGAACTGAACACGTTTACATACAAAACGGGGCCTGAGTGATAGTTGTTTTTAATTTTAATTTTAATTTATTTTTTAATTTTCCGACCTGAGGAAAGGAAAAAATATGAAGTATTTCTCAAGACTTAGAGTCAGAAGAGTCTACAAGTGGCTTGGAGAACCAACTTTCAACAGGAAGTTAAAAACCTACGAATACGGGTAAGAACCAAGAAAAGAGTGCTCTGTATCCGGCCAAATACAAGTAAATGAACGAGATAGCGATATTAGCTCCATAAGGGTTGTAACAGAAGCATCTTTGAAATGTGACCCAGTCTTTGATAGTGACTTTGTTGAATTTCACTTATTTCTTACGTGGGTAAAAGCAGCTGTGTTTGACAGACCACTCCCCAAACGGTTTTCAGCGACGTTACGTTGGCAACCAAAGTATGAACCATGTAGTGACAAAGTGTGTAACCACATCTACCTTTAAATGGAATGGTCTTTATATTTATAACAACATAAATATTTCAGAAGATGTTTACTCGAGATGCATTTCAACTACGAATGATATACATTCCAACAAACGTCCACCTATGTGTATATGACTTGACATTAACTTTCTATTTGAAATTCATAAAACAGCTATAAATTACAAAGGTCACATCTCATATGTTAATTTTATAATCATGATTAATCTTCTTTTACACATTCTGGGAAACAGGTTCTGGTAAATTGATCAATATCCCTGTTGATATTGTGTACAGGTCTCCCTTACCTTCTATGATAATTTCTCTTTTTACTTTCCTGTTGTTTAAAAACTCAACAGTGTGAAAGGATCCCTGCACTTTTTTTTAAAACGTTCTTTTTAAAAATGACACTTTAAGTATAATAATAATAATAATAATAATAATAAATTTTATTTAAAAAGCGCCTTTCAGGACACTCAAGGACACTTTACATCAAATAATAATCAAATTATTATTATTATTATTATTATTACCTAGAGTCAGTACGTGGACGTCCTGATTATTCCCATTAGCCAGACTTCCTTTTTGCCATGCACTACAATGGACCAATTATATATATATATATATATATATAAGTATTGCTCTTATCAATGATGTGACTTTTTAAATGTTTGTAATCTGATGTCTTAATGTCCTTTTTCTGTATTTGTTTCCCTTGATAGCATTTAATTCAGGAATTTAAATATAACTCGACAACCGTGTCCGTTTCTTATATACCATTTGTGTCAAACTCGAGGCCCACGGGCCAAATGCAACCAGCCAAGTCATTGTAGCCTGTGGGAGCTCATAATGAAGTCCATGCTTCTGAGTTTTTTTTCATGTGATTAACTTTAAAATGATAGACAAAGCAAATGTACAATATTTGTAACTTGAATAAATAATAATCAATTGCAGAAACATTTATCAATAGGAATAGTTATATCTATACAGTCGTCCATTTACAACCAGTATTGTCAGCTGTATTGCTGATGTTTATTTATTTATGTTTGTTTTTTGCTTCGTGTCCATTGCAGATCTTTGGCCATCAACGTGGACGGTCTCCCGAAGACTACGATCATTAACGTAGGTCAACACATCCTCATCGAAGGAGACGATGAAGACCACCCGTATGTGGCCAAGGTCATCAGACTGTTTGCTGATGGTGAGTCTGGGTAAATGTTTGAGCCAACAGGACACAACACTTTTAAAAATCATCAATTAGCTAACTTACTCAGCTAGCTGAAAACACTATCTCCTTCTTTCCATTGAACACAGTGTGAATTAAACTGTTTAAAACTGTTTCCACGTTTGAATAAACAAATGAAGACAGTGTTGGTTAAGTAAGTCTGAATAACAAAGTGACTTGGTGAGGTGTAAAACTGGGGAGGTTGAGAAGAGACAGTGTATTCACAGCTGATTCTGGTCTTCAGTTCTTTTATCAAATAGTTCTTGTTATGACACAACTGATCTGACTGTCTCTGTCTGTCTTTGTCCCTGATGTTAACATTTTCTCCAAACTGATACAAATGATTAAACACAAATGTGTGTGTGTGTGTGTGGCGTTTCAGAGAGCGGGAAGCGGAAGAAGGTGTGTGTTCAGTGGTTTGTTCGTGTGTCTGAAGTTCCTCTAAACAAACTGAAGCAGCTGGGCAGAGAACCCCACCCACAGGAGATCTTCTTCTATCAGGGCCGCAGCTGTGATGACGAGGTCAACGCCGAGTCCATCCTCAGACCAGTGCAGGTGCTGACCACTAGAGTGTGTGTGTGTTCACTTTTCAGACACTTAGTCTATGCCACTAATGTATGACAGAACATTTCAGTTTCTTGTTAACAGACCACACCTTTTGTCAACTATAACATTTAAAAACTTACTCCTTCTTCTGTCTTTTTGTATGAACTTATTCTTTAAATTCTTTAAAGGTGGTTCATGTGGAAGCTGAAGCTAAATTTCCTGTCATCAAAGATGAAGACACTCTGTTTGTGAAGCTGTCCTGGGACTCCAAAACCTTCAAGGTTGTGGACTCCTCATTAGTGGGTCCTGTGTTGTCTACTCCTCCTCTTCCCTGTCCTAAACTCTCCCTGCCCCCTTCACCTCCCTGCTCCCCAACCGCAGCAGCTCCACTGCCTCACCCCTCGTCTCGACGCGCGCTGCCAACGCCAGATCCCCTTATCATGGCCCGTGCTTGTTCAGGAGAAGTGAGACGCAGCAGAGTCTGCATGAGTGCAGGGAAGGTGGGCAGCTTGGAGGCCGAGTCCCTGCACTCGGCCACCAAACTGTCCGCCTCCAAATGTCTGAGTGCCAAAAGGAGGAGTGCTTCAGCAAGAACGCCTGGAGTCCGCAAGAAACTGGAACTTAACAGTAAGCATTTTTGTTTTTTTCAAAATCAAGTTAATTTTGGACAAAAATGTCTGAACCATGACTGTTGTAGCCAGCATTAGCTCTTTGAAGAGTTTTAAGCTCATTTCTCAGGTTTTGCTCTTATCTGGTTTTACCACCAGGTCCAGAGAAGACGACCCAGGGGGACATCCAGGGCCAGCAGCTGGATGAGAAGCTGGATTCAGAAATGATGTTGGCTCAGAGGCTCTCGTCATCTCCTCCACGGATGGAGCCACTGCCCCACTGCCTTACCCCACTTAGATCAGGCCACAGGGCCCTGGCCAGTCCTCTTTCTCACCGCCTCACCCCTCTGAGGAAGAGTCACAGAGTCGTAGATGATGAAGACATTGTCCCCATCAAGCCATCCTCTGTGGTCCTCAGACAGCTCTCAGGCGTGCACAGTCCCCTGTCACCAAGCAGAGAGGACCCCGACAGGTCAGAGTTTGATCCAACCCCGCATTCACAAGAATGGAGAAAACATTACAGTTGTGTAGTCAGTGCGTAAAGAAAGGCAGTCAGTGGCGTCTGATTCCTGGGGTCGAGGCTAAGACTGCTGCAGCTCTCACTTGATCTGAACTGTGAATATTTTTTATTTTAAACCTTTTCCTATCCGAGTTCATAGAACTAAAGTTGGGAAGAAGTTGACAAAGGAAGATAA
Organism: Cynoglossus semilaevis; assembly: GCF_000523025.1. Taxonomy (NCBI): domain Eukaryota; kingdom Metazoa; phylum Chordata; class Actinopteri; order Pleuronectiformes; family Cynoglossidae; genus Cynoglossus; species Cynoglossus semilaevis. Next base: position 11,251,146 of record NC_024308.1, read on the forward strand.
TGACAGATTCAGAGAAAAAAAGTTTCAAAGCACAACTTTCATTACTGAATTTTCCACAAAACAATTGACTTAATTTTGATTAAACGCAAAACACTGTTCCGTTAATAGTGATTATAAACTTTTTGTTGTTTTGAGTTGAAATGTTTTGGTTAAATGTTTGAGCAGAGTGTGATCTGGAGATGAACTGGTTTACCATAAGGTTAAACTGGTTTGATTGTCTGCTCTCAGCCCCCAGCAGGCTGACGTTGTGGAGGCAGATGTACCAAACAGTTCAGTTTTAACACCCAAAAGAAGAAACTCCACGCCCAGGAGAAATTCTACCACCAGAGGGCAGAAGTGAGTCAAAATAGCACCAACGGATTTTTGCCTTCGAACTCTGTCACAAACTGTCTGTCTATCTGTCCGTCCGTCCTCAGAGCTGCCACACCATCACAGAAGAAAGAAGGGAGAACGTCGAGGGAACCGGCTCTGGCTGTTCTGTGAGTGTCTGTCCGAGACTGTCCTTCTCACTTTAGTAAGACTTTACTGGGTGTCTTCTACTCCTGTCTAATATTTAATTTTTTGTTTGTTTACATGGTGACCAACCCCAGAGCTGAGGTGGACAATGAAAACTCCCCAATGCTGCCTGTTGCTGCCACACCAAGAAGTTCCAAAAGAAAATCAGCTCAGTTGGTGTCTTTACGTATCAGGAAGCAACTGTGAGTGTTATTCTGAGAAAACAATGAGAAAGTAAGGTGTTGGACTTGATTGTAATCAGTAGGGCTCTAAGAAACTATCAGTAAACTGATTTAATTCCTTTCCTGATACCGTATCAATCTCCTCCATCAGTGTATTGATTTTTTTTATCACCAATTCCCAGTCAAATATTCCTGGTGTTGGTTCATTTTCTTTTTCTTTTCTTTCTCCTCCAGTGATTCCAAATGTAGATCCCTCTGTTCCAATGTTAGTAACCTGATATTCAGATGGAACAGCAGCAGAGTCTTTACTATGATGACACTTGACTGCAGTTACACTGAGGAAAGAAAGTGAATACTTAGTTGTGCCTATAGTATCGCAATATATTGTATTGTGATACGTATCGTATCGACAGATTCTTGCCCGTACACAGCCATATTGAACAGGGTCATTCACTGAGGAAAAACTTCCTGAAGTGAAGGTCTGGACAACTCCACCCATTATAAAAATAATAATCATCCCAATATTCCAGTGTTTCCCAACCTTTTTTGAGCCGCAGCACATATACTGTATATCATCAGGAAAAATCCCACGGGACACCACAAAACAAAAATCTCACAAAAAGTATATGTAATTAAAAACAATCTTCTAGTTGAAGTTAGTTAAATGACCTTCTTCAACAGCTCTGGTTATTTTTTGTTTCAATAGCCGTCTGCTGCCACCTAGCAGAAGAGGATTTAATTGCTCTGCCTGTCATGCATTGACGAACAAAGGAAAAATATTTGCAGTAAATAATAATAGTTTTGGGGCCAATTAAGTGACTTTGGATACATTTCCATGACACACCTAATGATCTCTCACGGCACACTAGTGTACCACGACACAGAGGTTGGGAACCACCGTTCACCAAACATCATCTGACAGTGTGTTTGTCATTTTTGTGCAGGAATCTTCTAGACTGCCAGCTTTACCTGAACTCAGATGGTGAGGACGAGGACGAGTTTGTTCCTTCAAAGAAGGAGCTCCGGAGCAGCAGTGAGGACGAGGAAGAGGAAGATGAAGAGCTGGATAGTGACGAAGACGTTGTGTCCAAGAAGAGGAGAAATGCTGCAGGATTACGTACTCCTCGCTCCAAACAGAAAAGTGGCAGCTCTGCCAGAACCCCCCGGAAAACACCCAACAAAAGGGTAAGGTTGAGGTTTTTAAAAAATGTTTAGTTAAATTACACGATTTTCAAGGCAGCATTTACGGTTAAAAGTTTGCTGAAATAAAAGCAAGTGGATTTCTGTTTTACAGTTTCACCTCCACTGTAGTCCTTTTCTTTCCCAGATCACACCCAGCACACCAAGGACCCCCCGGCATGCCACTCCCAGTATTCCCAGCAGGTCGCTTCCTGCCCGCCAGCCCTCCAATGCTCTGGAGGAGGCCAGAACCAGGTGAGGAGAATGCTGCGGTCTGCTGTTCATCATCAGATACCAGTGATACTATGGTGCTGTAACTTCCTCTCACCACATCTCCTATTAGACTCCACGTTTCCTCTGTGCCGGAGTCACTCCCCTGCAGAGAGCAGGAGTTCCAGGACATTTACAGCTTTGTGGAGAGCAAGGTCATCGACGGAACTGGAGGGTGAGTCGAGGGTCTGCAGTGGGGCAGTTACTGTAATGTCCAGGGTCCACATAAATAGGGGTGTGTACTGGCAAGAATCTGTCAAGAATACGATGAGTATCACGTCACCATATATTGCAATATTATAGTTACAACAATATATTGAATGTTTTTTTCCACCAATGTAACTGTAGTCAAAGTGTCATCATAGTAAAGACTCTGCTGCTGTTCCATCTGAACATCAGGTTACTAACATTGGAACAGAGGGATCTACATTTGGAATCAATGAACCAACACCAGGAATATTTGACTGAGAATTGGTGATAAAAAAAATCAATACACTGGAAATTAAATATTGCAATATTTAAATAAAACACCATCAGACCAAAATGAGGTCATCCTGCGATACAAGTACTATTTACTGTGTTCATATTTATTTATTTATTTTAACCAGACATCAATAATGATCTGCTCAGATGAGTTGGTTAAAAAGGTTCCTCTGTTTCACTACAGCAGTGCCAAGTTAAAACCTGAACAGCTTTCGTTAAGACCCTGATCCAGATGTTTGTGTTCACTCTGACCTGCTGACAGTGGCTGTTCTCAGTGTTGCCCTCTGTGACTGTCTTCAGGTGTATGTACATCTCAGGCGTTCCAGGAACAGGAAAAACGGCCACGGTGCACGAGGTCATGCGCTGTCTACAGCACGCGGCCGAGGTAGATGAGATTCCGTCGTTCACCTTCATTGAGATCAATGGGATGAAGATGACGGATCCTCATCAGGCCTACGTACAGATCCTGCAGGTGAGTGAGGTGTTCCATAGCTCTGATGTTTAATAATCTTTAAATTTGATTACATTTTCTCAACATCGACACTGATGAATTTTTTTTTCCCTGTAGAAACTGACTGGTCAGAAAGCCACAGCCGACCATGCTGCAGCTCTACTGGAGAAGAGGTTCAGTAACCCCGCGCCCAGGAAGGAGAGCACGGTGCTGCTGGTGGACGAAGTAAGACCAGACCTGACAACAACAGACTTAGTTTGTCCACTCTGTTACATCAGTGTGAGACGGCGTGTTCTCTAAAACCTTCAGTGTTGGGATGTTGGCCCAACTGGGCTGTGTTTGGAGCTCCTTAGCAGGAACATTATCACCACCTCCTCCACCAGGAGCATAAACTGAAGGCTTTACAGTCACTAGTGGAGGCTGGAGCGGAGCATCATGTCAACTTAGCAGTTATCTCCAGATCTCTGATTGGGTTGGGATTGGTTGTGATCTTCTCTTAAACCCAGACGTCAGGTGCCTAGGAAGGGACCTGGCATAGACACTCGTGTGTAAGAGACATTCAGATGTTGAACAAGAATGTGGGAAGAACTTGTTCCACAGACACCAACATTGTTTTCCAGTGTTCCTGTAAAGAAACTCTTTCCAGTTCTTATTTCTTCTCTTCTTTTGTTGGTTCATATATTGACAGTCAATCAGACCAGTTTGACGTAATCAGAGCAGACCAATGGTGATGGACAGTATTTTTGGAAAACAATGTGACTTTTTTTCCCTCTTTTCTCTTTTCTGTTATTGAAGAGAATAATTTCAGTTGATGATGGGATTTCACACAGTTCTGACAGAGAAAAGAATCAGTGGATTTGGTCACAGTTTGACTGGAGATCATTATGTCACAAAATCGTGATATAATTGTATTGTGAACAAAGAAAATAACCCCTAAAACAAGTGGAAGTGAAGGTTGTATTGATGTAAAAGTTTCAGCACGGTCCGTTTGACAAACTGTCCTATTCTGAAGAAAGTTATTTGAAAAAGACAAAGAAACAGATGACGTTTGGAGAAGAAGAGTTCAGACAGACCTCAGTCAGTCATCGTCACTGCAGACGCAACTCTTCTTTAATCTTTAATATTTTCCTGTTGTTGTTACTAACAGTTGGACCTGCTGTGGACACGAAAGCAGAATGTGATGTACAACTTGTTTGACTGGCCCACGCGGCGACACGCTCGCCTGGTGGTGCTCACCATCGCCAACACCATGGACCTGCCGGAGAGGATCATGATCAACAGGGTGGCCAGTCGACTGGTGAGGGGAAACTTCATCTTTTCATTTCTCTGTCAAAAGCACGGACACGTTCAAGTGAAACGTCCATGTTTTATATATTTTTTTCCAATATTAAATATTCCCAACTGGGACGTGAATCCATTCTCTGATCTGGTTTATGTCCCGTTCCAGGGTTTGACCAGGATGTCGTTCCAACCGTACACCTTCAAACAGCTCCAGCAGATCATCATGTCCAGGTTGAACAAAGTGAAGGCCTTCGAGGAGGACGCTCTGCAACTGGTGTCACGAAAGGTACAAGAAAGCCCAGGAGTTTAGTAGTTTGAATTTATTTTTATTTATTTTTGGTCTACAGAACAAGATCATGTTGTGTAATAAATGTACCCCCCACCCCAAACCCCCTTCCTTCCTCTCCTGGCAGGTGGCTGCTCTATCAGGCGACGCTCGCCGCTGTCTGGACATCTGCCGTAGAGCCACAGAGATCTGTGAACACTCTGCAGCTGCACCGTCTACAGCCCGCCTGGTGGGGATGGGTCATGTGATGGAGGCACTCAATGAGATGTTTTCCTCCACCTACGTCACAGCTATCAAGTAGGAAAAGTCTATATCAGGGATGAAATACAGCAATAAAGATAGAAAGAAACAAAGGTGATGTTTGTCTCCAGGTATGCCTCGGTTCAGGAGCAGCTGTTCCTCAGGGCCGTCATCGCAGAGTTCCGTAGGCGGGGGCTGGAGGAGGCCACCTTCCAACAGGTAGTTAATCGTCCTCAAAAAGTAGGCAAAGAAATACAGTCCTAAAAATGTACAGAGCCATGGGAAAAGAGCAAACTTTTTTTTCCCCAACGGCCTCAGGTGTTTGTGCAGCACCAGGCTCTGTGTCGGGTGGAGGGTCTGCAGCCCATCAGTGTGTCGGAGGGTCTGGCTGTGTGTCAGCGTCTGGGAGCCTGCAGACTGCTGCTGCTGGAGTCCAGCCGTCTGGGAGTCCTGCTGCGGGTGCGCCTCAATGTTAGCCAGGACGACGTTCTCTACGCCCTGAAGGCCGAGTGAAGACCTCGATCTTGATCTTGGGCCGTGAGCCAGCCACTGAATTCTTGAGTTTTCTTAACTTGTACTTGATGTTGTCTCATTTTATTGTAAATGACGGATTTCAAATAAAGTTATGTTGTCAATGTAAAATATTTTTTTACAAACTGATTCATAGTTTGGACTGTGCAGTGGTTCTCAAGGGGTGGTACTCGTACCATGGGTGAGGCTTGGTTTTCCTCTAGTGGTACACAGGTGGCATTGCATACAGAAGTGGTGCTAAATCAGCAGTTTCGCAGGCTTGACCCGTACAGTTGGGTCCACTTTGTGGTGGTGTATTAAACCCTGCTGAAGCTCAGCTTCAATGGGGAAACTGGGTATTTTTAAAATGTGGGCTGAACCTCACTGTTCTGCTCATGTCTGTTCATCTGGAGGTCGCCTCATCTTCATCTCTGCCGTCTTTCACTTTAAATATCATATGAAAATCTATTGTATTTAAAACATGGAAAGAAAATGTATTTCATCATCAAACTGAATCTTCGGCTCAGAGTACCCTGTCGGACATTATGTAATGGAGGGTGACGTCACCCAGAGAATTAGTTGGTTAAACTAGTCAACTACTGCAGGTTGACTTCAGCAACCTGAACTTTTCAGTTCCTCAACCAGGAAGAACTGTCCTGAGACCAGTTCGTCTCTGATCCACTGGTGTTCAGGTTCACACGTGCAAAATTACACACACCTGTGAAGTGGAAAAGCTGCAGAGAACTGAGTCTTGAACCATTTCCTTTTTGGATTCCGAGGCTTTCCTGGTAGGTGGGAGAGTCTGGGCAGCAGACATGTTTGTTTTGAGTCATAATTCAGGCTGTTTCCTTGGGTAGCTAGGCCGCAGTCATATGGCAGCAGGAGTTAACCACTGTCATTCCATAAAGTTTGAGGGTGTGTTCTCGCTGTGTGACAGTTTTTTTTTGTCAAAAACTCTCCTCAATTGGGCGTTTAAAGGTCAAAATTAACCCTGTCAAGCCCAAACCATTAAATAATTGACAGAAAATTCCAATTCTTTGAACTTGGAGCCTTTGTTTTTCCCTTTGAACAAACAAAAAAATTCAAATATAATTTTCCATATGAGTTTTAATTGGTGTCACATTTAATAATGACAGTTATTAATAACAATGCTGAAAGATTATTTTTTCCTGAATAAACAAACATCATAAACAAACAAATGCTACCATAATGCAGTAATGACAAATCCACTGAAGGAGTGTATGGATGGATAGATGAATAAAATTAGGAATTAAAGATGGATTTGTTCAACAAATTTATATACATTTTCATACATTTTATACAATTTTAAAAGCACTTCTGTTAAACTGTTTACTTTTCTTTTTAAGAACATACCTAAGTTTGAGTTTGATTAATTTAATTTACACCAAAGCGAGGTGCAATAAATAAATAAAACCTCTGTCTTAAAAAATATAAATAAGCAGTAAGCAATAAAAATCAATAGTTACTTTCCCTGCAAACTCGTTACTTTAATTACTCAATTACCGGACTACAATTACTCCGGACTCCAGTGGGTAACTCTCTTTTTTCTCCTTTTCACAGGTAAACCCCGGGTTTTCAATGGTTACCGTTGGTCCAATTACTTTTGAGCCTTGCAGTCTGCACTTCGGTCCCGTTGTACTTGTTTCATTTCAAATCCAAAGTGGTGGAATGTAGAGCCCAAATCATGAAGATTGTGTCACTGTTCAAATATTTCTAACTTCTAACAAATTCCTAACAGATATGCTGTTACATACAGCATACACAGGATATGCAACATGCTCAGTCTAAACTGTGGGGGTGAGGAAGACTTTTGTGGCGTGTGGTCAGGTGATTGCAGCTTGCTGCAGTTCACTGAAACACAGGAAGGAGAGACAGTGGAAGTGTAAATGACCCATAGCTCATAAAAAGTGTTTGAACAGAACTTGATGAACTCACCTTGACACGCCACCCTCTCCAAGACCTGACAGGAAGAAAACAGATGAAGTCAAACAGAAGGTGGTTACATCAGACCCAAGACTGAAGTCTCTACAGCTGTAACTACAAGCAGCTACTGTAGTCCAGAGTCTCATGGTACTTTATTTCAGTAGGTCAACCATGAACTTTACCATCTGAGACAGACAGACAGACAGACTGTAAGATTAGGTCAAGAATGTTATAGCGAGTACTGAAACACAGTCACAGCAGTGAATTAATGTCCTGAACCCAAACTACTGAAGGTTTTTTGTTTTTTTACTGTTATTTTGTATTTTTATTGTTATTTACATTTAACTTTATACTCCATCAACTTGAAGTAAAAATCTTTTGACAGTTAAAAGCAGGGTTCTGGTCATTAATCATTTCCTGAATTCAAAGAGAATTCTACGGAGCCCCTAAAGGGACATGGAAAAAAAAGAAAAAAAGAAACGTACGTATCTCGTGCGCACGAAAGTATCGCACGTGTGCACGAGAAAGACATTTTGCCACACATACACAGGGTAATACATTAAAATAACAAACAATCATGTACAGTACGTGCGGTTGGGAAATCTAAGATACCGGCATGTCATGTGTGACATATGTACTGTATATATGGTGAACTTTAATTACGAGTAATTTAATTACGAGTAATTACGTTTCATTTTTTCCCCCCATGTCCCTTTAGGGGCTCTGTAGAATTCAGTGTCTGACTTTGGTGTGTATTAAAAAAGTGTTTCTACCCCAGAGCAGGTCATTTGAAAAAGCAGGTAGCGGTGGCATTCCTTCAGGACGATGGCTTGGTTGTTACAAGACTGCACCAAGTGTTCAGCTATCTCATGGTCTTTGGCGATGACTGTCCCCTGGAAAGATGCAAACACAGAGCTACTTCACTGACTGCCTGGCCACTTGATTAGATACACCAGCTCAACTTATGATCATGTTCTGGTGTCTAGTCTCTAGTACACACTGAGCTGAACTCACGTCATCGAGCTCACAGCTAACGGTGCAGGTGTCTCCATACGGCTGAGACAACTGGTACCGGACCGAGTTGTCGTGCTGTCTTGATACATTACAGCTTATAGTTAGACATAGTCCAGGCAAAAGGAACAGAGGCACAGAGAAGAGGACCATTCCTAAAAAGAAAAGAAGAAAATAGAATCAGAAATTTGTTTTAATTAAAAACAATCTATTTTTTACGGCAGGTCTCCTTTGTTTTCAGACAAGCCCCTGCTGGCCGTGGTTTTTGCTTGCGCCATCATAACTTATAACAGTCTGAAAGACTTTTATGTCTTTCGGACTTTTATAAGTTATGATGGCAAAAACCGAAAATGCACTTTTGCACACAGTAAGACAGTAGGTGGCACCTGTGAGTGACACCACTAGGGGCTACCACAGAATATAATCTCTGCTTCCTTTCATCTGAAAGTCCAGATGATGTCATAACTGTCCTGCTGTGGAACGCTTTAAGTCCCCAGTGACCTGAGCACCTGAAACAGCCAAGGAGCTCAGGCCACTGGAACAAAACTCACTGTCAACCAAGAACCTAAGTACTGAAAACCCAACGGAGGCAGTACTACTACACACACATCAGCTGCTCTACTGCACTAAAAGAAGTAGAGGTCAAACCAAGACGGTATCACGAAGTTCTTCAGTCTCTACTGTTCTAAACAGTTCTACTGATTCCACTGACACAGACGTGCATCACAGACATACAACAAACCCAACAAAACGCTGGTTTCCATTGTTGGGTGACAACAATGAAAAGAAAGGCTCCAAGAAAACAGGAGACCAACGGAAAACGACAGAGGGCTGAGGGTGAACCATTGGAGTCTGGGAGTACTTGGGAGACCAGGGAGGTGCTGGTCACAGAGAGGAGTCAGGGTGGGAGCAGTGCCTTCCTTCTGGGTCATACCAGTAATGCTGAATTCATGACCAAGTACAAGCCTCTGTACATGCTAGGCAAAGGAGGGTTTGCTTCAGTCTACGCTGGAAAAAGAAGGGCTGATAATCTTCCAGTGGCAATCAAACGTATACCAAAATTAGACGTGTCCATGCGATCGGTGACAGTCAACGGCACCAGACATAAGATCCCTCTTGAGGTTCTCCTGATGCAAAAAGCTGGAGGAGAACCAGAGCTGGTGGGTCGAGCCACAGCCGTGTCCATACTGGACTGGTATGACCTGGAGCAGCACATTGTTCTGGTCATGGAGAGACCGGTGCCATGCACAGACCTTTTAGAGTTCATCGACGTCAATGGTCCGCTGGAAGAGGACGAAGCCAAGGTCATCATGAGGCAGCTGGTGGACGCATCCATCCAGATGCACTCAGCAGGAGTCTTCCACAGAGACATCAAATCTGAGAACGTTCTCATTGAGAAATGCTCGGACGCTCCAAGAGTCCGGATCATCGATTTTGGATGTGCTTGTATTCTGAACAAGAGAAACAAGTGCTTTCGCTCCTTCTCTGGAACGTCTGCGTATGTTCCACCAGAGTTCTACGTACGTGGGACCTACAGAGCTGGACCCACCACAGTCTGGCAGTTGGCTGCTCTGCTGTATGAAATGCTGGATGGATACCTTCACTTCACCACCAAGGGGTTTCTGTGCAATGAGTTCAACATCAGCAGCGATCTGTCCCAGGACTGCCAGGACTTTCTCAACATGTGTTTGGCTCTGAAGCTAAAGGACCGCGCAACTCTGGAGCAAATGCAGCAGCACCCGTGGCTCAGGAGCACAGACTCTCTTCCTGTCACCCCCCCCCAGGACCCAGGCACCTCCTGCCAACACCCGACGGACCATGTTTCCACTGTGGACAACCGTGTCCCTGTAGTTGTTGTGACTCATTATGATTCCTTGTAACTGTAATTAAATGTGATGTAACAATAATGGTTTGATTGCCTGTTGACTGCCTGTTTTTACTTTGACACAGAAAGGCACAGAAACCAAGGGTTATGTGAAAAAGTCATTTAACGAAACCAGAAATTAAACACAAGGTCCGCAGCATGGACACTGTACTCCGTTCAGCTGATTAGTTTAAAAAGATCATGTTATTACACCAAGGATTATAAGCCCGTAATTGGCCTTTTGTCAGCAAAAGACGCCCTGTACAGTTGAACATGAGCACAGACATGACAGCACTGACTCCAGCTGGTCCACAAAGACCTACTGCAGTCTCTGCAGACCTGCCTGAACCAAAACTGGAACTCTCCACTATTTTGCCAATGCAGGTAAATCGTTTCTGATTTCCATGCGTTACAGTCAAAGGAGCCAAAAAATCCACTAGTGGTACATGTGCCATAGTTTGAGAACCCTAATCTACTGTATGTTCCCTGTATGTGGACTTGACACAGTGGATTTAAAGTCTGGTACTGTCCTCTCCAACACCAGGTCAGTGTTGTCTTAAAACTTATCTGGTTATAAGTTCCCTTAAACAGCCATGGAACATTAGCCAATCAGCAAGAACCACCAGCGTTTGATCACATTTGCAGCCTGGTGATATCAACATGTCCTTATTTAGACCAGTGGTTCCCAAACTGTCTACAACTCCACCCTCTGTAGATGGGGCTATTGTCAAGCTGCCTATTTTAGTACATTCAGGACAGCTTCTTGCCCCCAACGGACCTGCCCCCTACATTGGGAACCACCATTTTACATCTTGTGGCATCATTACAGCGCCTCACAGTGGACATACTGTGGACATACGACCGTACCGTCGTGTCACCATCTTCGTAAAGGTTCCCCGAACTTCGGGGACCAGGAAGTGGGGACCCTGCAGTCCCACTGGCAGTGAAACCTTCCTCCTCGTCTATTGGTTCCTCATTGTTTTACTAATGAACTCACTACTTCCTTTAGTCTTCACATCCTGGAACTCCAGGAATCGTTCTCATTTCCATAATCCACACTGGCTGCTGTGTCAATGTAAACAGACCTCCGTGTCCAGCCCACCAGTTTCATCTCTTCCATCTAGTGGTCTGGGTCCAACCCTCTCAGTCTCTTTAATATTTTACTTTACAAATAAGAAGACACAAAATGAACGTGTTCATCCAGAATAGATGGACTCCATGGAGAGGACTGGAACTTCATTCACCCTGGATGGCAGAGGGAAGATTCCGGAATCATTGCAGCAAGTGAAGCATTAAAGGAAAGAAGTCTTTGAAGTCCTTGAAGTGTAGTTCCTATGTTTTTTGCTCTGCGAGTCAGTTGTGATGATGTCTGTCCACATCATCATCACCACTCGAGATGTTTAAACTCTCTATTGATGACAATGACTTTCCATCAAAACACAGAACTTATTATGGCTTATTAGGGGTTTTTCTTTACAATAGATTTGTAAAGATATATTTTACAAGAGATGTTGGAACGATGTTTTTTTCTCATAATTGTGACTTTTTATCTTATAATTCTACATTTTTCCCCCATCATTTTCACTTTTTATTTCTTAATTTTGACTTTTTACTTCAACATCTACAGACTATAATGTGAGCAAAGCAACCCGACAAGCTGGAATCAGCCAGCAGTGTGGGCGGGGGTGTCAAAGTTTCAGCTGCATGACATTCACGGCAGCAGTAAATCGACCTGTTCAGCAGCCACGTACGACCAACTGTTATAAAATTGCATCATGTCTGTGCAGGAATCCCCCGGTCCCTGTGTGGACCTTACATCATCTCTGTCTGTGTGTGTGTGCGTCTGTGTGTATGCTCGGCTGAATAAACGACAGAACTGGCTCCAGTTGCCGTTTTAAGATTGCCGGTATCCAAAGGACACATTTAATAGTAATACTCCGTGAAGCCCCTCACACCCCAGGCATGCCAGCGTCCGCTCTCCACCAAGTCCAAAGATCATATCAAGCAATGAATATAATCCTACGTTAAGTTTCTTCTTCACCAACCACTGTCCTGTAGTAAAGTACAAACGTCCTGGTTACTGGAGTACTGGACTAGTGCGCACACATCTGGGATGTTCGCTGCAGAAATCAATGAATATAATCCTACGTTAAGTTTCAAAACACTTACTGTTAACGGGGAACGATCTTACGACCATGGTCACTCTGCGCTTGCTTCGGAACTACTGGGCTAAACTGAATTGCCGCCATGTGCGCGCTGTTTCGACACACGACACACCCACAACAGTGAGCCCATCACCCCACATGTTTCTTGCATGAATCAACACAGGCACGTGAGTTACTAAAGCGGTAGGTCGTGTATGAGTCACTTGTATTTGATTTTTTTTTCACTTCACACGTTGGTAAGACGTTGATCCGATTCAGGAAATTCAGAACTGGAACTTTTTAGGAAGGAAGAAAGTGAACTTGTCAAAGTGAACTACTTGTCATTGTGACACACAGCACACCACTGCACATGACCGAACGTGACCTCTGCTTTTTACCCATCACCGTGTATGTAAATGACAGTGTGTTAGAGCAGAGGAGAGTGGGTGGATGATGGTATTGTTGGATGTTAGCATAATGTGTTCAAAAACCTGAATCTTTATTAATTAACATTCATTTTGACAACTACTCTCGCCTATTTATATTTTCATGTTTTAGACCAGACTACCTAAGTTGTATGTTCTAAAAATAAAACTAGTCAGCAAGAGGGTCAAATATGGAACGCTTCCTGTGTTTTTTGAATCAGTGACAGTTACAGTGTTATTCAATGACAGTGGTCAGAAGAGTGTCTACTGTTGAACATCCCAGAACTAATTATTACTACACTTCTGGGGAAGTCTGTATAAAACAAGTAGCTCTTTGTACTAAGTAAACATGATTTGTGACTTCTGCTTACACAAAAGGACTGCTCCGATGTCTCATTCCTCTGAGTCACCTCCAAAGGAATGTGTGTAAAAGTGTCTTCTCAGCACATTGTTGGCCTTTTAGCCTTTGGCTAAACTTAAATAACTTTTAAACCAAAAAACGTGTTTAACATCCATGCTGTTTATTCTTACAAACGTCGCCACCTACAGGCATACAGCAGTATGTGAATCCTTGCACTAAATGCAGGCTTTTGTTCAAACAGTGATGTCTAGTCATTACAGCTCTATGATGTGGTTAACCAGTCGTCCCATCAGGACCACAGCTGGTGTTTGGTGGTTGACTCTGGGCTCTGACCTGAGGTTACATATACATAAACTTCACCGTTCACCACTGTAAACCCAAAGCACCCATAGCTGTGCTCGAAGCACCACCTGCAGGGTTAGGCATGTTAGCATGTTAATGGAGGTTCTGTTCTTCTTGGCTGAGGTTACTTTAAAGACATTAAAAGATTAAAGCACACGTGCCGCAGCAAACACTTTGATCCTTTAGAGAATAACTTTCATTCATTCAGCTTCAGTTCATATCATGGACAGATAACCAGATCTACATGAAGAACCATGACACCAAGAAGCCTTTTTAAGGAAGGAGTTTAGATTAAGGAAGAAAAAGCGTTTAGGTGACATGGAAGTTGGACACCTGCAGCGGGAGGAGATGTCCCTAAATACTATAATATTCCCTGTTGAGAACAAACCCAACCACGGGGTTCCAGAAGACAAGGATATGACTGAAGAGACAAGTTTTACGTTGTCTTCTGCTTTGGAAGATGGGATCTATTCTTGGTTTGTTGAAATTGACAGACCTGAAGCTGTCGCTAAAGAGTTGATCGAGTCCAACCCAGTGGACAACTCTTTCCTACTTTCCAACAACTTTCACACTGGTGAGGCGGAGCAGACCGTGCACGTTGCTCCTAAAGACAGTAGCCCTTCAGAATGGAAGTCCAACCCTAGTGGTCAACCACCGAGTCAACACACTGTTGTTAGTTACTATCGACCGACGTCTATCTTCAAACAAAGCAAGTCACGGAAACTCTTTGATGGTGACAGGAAACGCTTCAAACACAAGAAGATTCAACACAGGAAGCACGTGGCCATCAGCAAGAATAAGGTGGTCCACTTGACCCCACAGGCTAACAACTATTTGAAGTGGCAGCCCAACCTGGGAGGTGGCCATGAAGGGACTCTACAGAATGAGCTGATCTTCAATGGACCGGCCCCGTCCGAAAGACCGAACGCGTACGACACATGTGCAGTTGAAGAGGACAGAAAAAAGCTGCTCTGCCTTGGCTTTCCTAACCTGGAGCAAACATGCTACATTAATTCTACTCTTCAAGGTCTCCTGACTCTCACACACTTTGTAGAACAGGTCCAAAACCAGCAGGAGGTTTGTTGTTACTGCCCCAACTCTGACATCCTCAGTGGGCTGGTGAGGGTTGGGGATTGTCGCTCCTCCAACAACATCATAGAGAAGACGTGTGTGCTGACCTCGTTCAAAAAGATTATTGCCGAGTTCAACCCCGAGTTTGAGGATGACCTTCAGAAGGACGCTCACGAGTTCCTCAGCTGTGTGCTGAACACCATCAGGTCTCTGACACTGGAGCTGAAGATGGCTGCACACGTCATGGGCCGGAGTTACTCCTGCCCGGTGGAAGCTAATATCGTCTTTAGAATGTTGAACACCCGGAGGTGCACAGGTTGTGGTGTGACATCAGCTAAAGAGGAAGAGTACATCAACCTCTCCTTAGACCTGGTCCCTGGAGGCACGGTCAGTGACTGTCTGGAGGAGTACCTTAAGGAGACCCAGCTGGAGTACAAATGTGAGTGTGGTGGTGGGATGTCCATGCAACAGTTTGTATTCTCCACCCTTCCCAACGTCTTGATCCTCCAGTTGAAGAGGTTCACCTTCACACCCACCTACACTCAGATGAAGTTGAACCATCCTGTGCTTCTCTTACGGGATCTGGAGGTGAACCTCAACTCCAGTGCCGGTCAAAACCCAGAGGTCTGTTACTCATTGGTCAGCATCATCAGCCATTTAGGAAGCAGAACCCAGTATGGCCATTACATCTGCGACGGCGTGCAGAGAGACAGTTCAGGCGGTTTGACAGACAACTGGCTGACCTACGACGACAGCTTAGTGTGGCAGAGCACAGGAACCTCAGTCTGTAAACAGCGGCAGAGAACGGCCTACCTGCTGTTCTACGAGGACCTGAATGGAAGGAAGCTGTGAGAGAAACCACGGTGGGAGACGAGGGGCCGTGAGAAAAATGTCTCCTAGAACATCTATCAAAATCCTTCATGACTGAAAAATCAGTGTTCATTTGAGGGTTTTCTTTGTAGTGAAATTGAACTCTTCAAAAAGTGATAGAAATGTGCTTTAGTCAACCCAGGAGTGACTGATGGATGAGGACGGATTATTGGACCCAGAACATGAGCAGAAACACACTGACCACCTTGATCTTTATCTTGTTTCCAATGGAGAAAAATGTAAATATTGTAAAATATTGTTTAATTGTTTAAATCGACACCTAGCCTCATGTTTGTTTTGTTCAATTGGTGTCGTCGCAGCACCATCTTCTGTACAATACTGGGAATATCAGATTTGATTTTTACACTACTGAGGCGCGGGAATATCCCAGCAACGACCCTACCAGAAGGTTTGGGGTTAAAGTCCAGTGAATATTCCATAAAAACTGAACCACTGTGAGGTATTTTATGGAAACACATACAAAAATTGAAAAAGCAGCATATAGAATATGTATAACATGAAACGCTTTTTGAAATAGTACTTACTTTAAACTGTTGATGGAAATATATGTGGAAATATATATGGAAATATATATATATATGGAAATATATGTGGAAATATATTTGGAAGTATATATATGGAAATATATGTAGCAATGTAACTGTTATTCTGCAATAAATTGTACACAGATGATAACACTGGTGTAAATGTTTTAAAGTTGTGGTGTTTCCTCAACCAGAACATTTAACTCCCTAACCTCCGTGACCCTGTCGAAGACCAGAACCTATAGGGTTCCAGACCACACCCACTGTACACTGACTGTCCACTCAAACCACCGCTGTCTGTCTGGGAACTTTGACTTTTGCGTTTTGGGGGGAGGAGGGGAGCATTTTAATGTCAGGGCACTAGATTAAAGATTTCATTGTCATGTGTGCAGTAAGGAAACGGATTGCCCTGTACAATGAAATGATCGCTTTACTGTCCACACCGCTGTGCATTATAACTATTCTGTGACAGAGGCTATTACACATATACAGACAGCAGCACCAAGCCTCCCGTAAAGGCAAACTACACAGCACAGGGCACACAACTGGAGCACACTGGCAGCCAACCTTAAAGTTCAACAACAGTTGTTACAGCATGGTTGTAAATACAGAATAGGTCTACACATGTGAAATAACGTGTCTTACCTAGTGCAAAAGTAAACGCCGCAAAGTAAATGATCTTGTCTTTCCAATTATTTTGTAGGAAATTCCGAAAAAGCAGGCTGCTTGGGACAGCAGTGACTTTCGCCAAGAACATTCGGTGGTGGCTCTACTGTGGGCGAGTTGGCTAATTGGCCCGATGGCGGCCCCGGTGCTAGGTGTGATGTGGAGTTAGCTGGGCTTGCTATAGCAGAGCTGGTCCTGGGTGTTTCCTGTTCCGGGTCACATGAAGGCCCAGGCTCTTGTTTAACTGCTGTAGTTGAAGAAGTACGTTTTAAAATAAATACAAAAATACTATTTTTTATTTTTGTTTATTTGAAACATTGATTCCACATTGAGGAACTTGTTGAATCAACAACAGGCTGGAGCCTCTGCGTTTAATCAGACGTGGTACCTGGTGTCGCCAGAGATGTGTTTTTATGTAGGAGAAGGAAGAATGAACTTGGCTTCAGTCTCTGTCGTAGTTGTCACTGTTATCAACCTCCATTTTTAATATTCCCCTCGTGGTGTTAATGTGTTCCCCTCTGACCTGTCTATGAAGTCCCCCCTTAAAAGGTCTGGTCACGCCGCTGCTGATCAGCAGGAGGAGGAGGATGGAGTTGATGAAGATGATGATGTCGCCTCACTGCCTCAGTTATGAGTCATAGCCTGCAAATGCTGCTGCTCCTGCTGCTGCTCCTGCTGCTGCTCCGGAGATCTGCTGTGTGATAGGGCAGAGACGGTGGAGGGGAGGAGCTGCCTGCAAAAAGTAGAGGAAACAAGTGTTTATTCTAAGGGAAGGAGCTTATTTTGGAGCAGAGGAGAAGGAGGCGGCGGAGGAGGAGGAGCAGCTGAGCCGTTTCCAAACATTGCTCCACCTTTGCAGAATGTCTGCGTAAAGACGTACGTAAAGAAACGGAAGCCGCGTGCGTGCGTGCGTGCGTGTGTTTGTGCATGAGGTGAGGAGCAGCACAGACGTTTTCAGGCAGTTTCACCTCATTCCTGGTGGAGTCTGTGAGCACGGACAGCGACACCAGGCCGGTGCGACGCATCATCACCACCTGGCTTCGGCTGCATCTGGACCGAGCCTCGGTAACTGTTGGAGTAGACGACACGGTCGTTGTTTTCATTCATCTTTTTCATATTTGGCTTTTTTTGGGAACGTGGACAACGAGCGAGCTGTGACCATCAGGTGCACAGCAGAGAGAGAGAGAGAGACAGAGAGAGAGAGACAGAGAGACAGAGTGCTAGACCCGCCCAGGAAAGGTAAGACAGATTAAACAACAATGATGTTTACTGAACACACGCGCGCGCGCGCGCACACAGTGTGTTTTGTGAGCACTTCACAGAATGAGTGTCCCCACAACAGTAGTATTTAAAATGTCTCTACAAGTAAAGATGTACAAGGATACACGGATACACGTATAAACATTCATGCTGGTTTTTAATGAGTTGTGAGGACTTCACACCGACATAATACAACCCCAACCCTCAAATACCCTCCTTAGGACCAGCAAGGTCAAGGGGTCATCACAACTATTTTCTTTAACTAAAAAAGGTCCCCACTAGGATAGCTATAAGTAAACACCACACACACACACATACACACATACTCAGCTTATATTGGTCCCATGATGCATCAAAATGTATGTATGCATGTACGTGCTGGTAATGTCTCCCACAGGAGTGTGTGTCTGTGTGTGTGACCTCAGAGCACCTCAGTAGCAGCACAGACAGTAACATTAATCTTGTCACACAGTGGTTAGTTGGTAAGCCCTCTAGCCTAACCATAAGAAAGTCACTGGTTTCAGCCCCAGCTCTTACTGCCCCCCCCCCCCGTGAGTGTCCAAAAACATGCAGATAAGGGATTTGATATATATATATATATGTTCAGTGTAAACTGACCATCGGTGTGAATGTGAGTGTGAATGCCTCTGGACTGGGGTACTGGTACTTGGTACTGTCTAAGACGTACTGTAACTGCTATCAGCTCCAGACTGATAATTGATTTAATGTGTTGGCAACCAAACTAACTATTGTTGCCATAGAAACCAGCAGAGGACTGGTACTGCACTACTGAAGTACAGAGTACGTTACTTCAGTTGTTCAAATCCTGCTTTTTCAGAGCAGTGCTGCTGATGGTCTGGACCCCCGCCCCCCCGACTGCAACTTTGATGATTACATACTACTACGTACTTTTCAATGAATGGAGTGGAGTCAAAGTATGAAGTCTGACCAAATAGAGGGACTTCAGTAAAGTAGAAATACATTTGTATGTTACTGAAGTAGAGGTACCACTGAGCAGGAAACACAGTAAAGTAGTAAAGTATCACAGATGGACCATAGATGCAGTACTTCTGTGTACTGTACATTCCACCTGGGAGCTGACAGACTTTGTCTCTTCAGATGGCCAAGGCAGACCAGCGTTTCGGTCAGCGGGATGGCTCGGACCAGAACTTTGACTACATGTTCAAGCTGCTCATCATCGGGAACAGCAGCGTTGGGAAAACATCCTTCCTGTTCCGCTACGCCGACGACTCCTTCAGCAACTCCTTCGTCAGCACCGTAGGTATCGACTTCAAGGTGAAGACGGTTTATCGTAACGACAAGAGGATCAAGCTGCAGATCTGGGTGAGGAGTTTCTGACAAAAATACAGAGGGTGGTGGTGCTGCTGGGGTGTGTGTGTCCCTCTCTAACTGCGCCAACATAATCAATGATGGGGGTAAATATAGAAATCATCATCATATCAAATCAATAACTTTGAAGTTAAATGCTGTTGTTGTAACTTTTTTATATTTTGATGTATCTGAAATGTTTTAATCTTCTATGTGCTGGAATGCAGTATTCACGCTGTATTGTAGTACAGACTTGTGGGGATTGGTGGGGGGGGGGGTTCTCAGTTAGATGATATCTTGATGATGTCACACAACCTTTAAAATCTTCATCCCATTAGAGCTCCCTCACTCCCTGCTTACTAATCATCTGCACTTCCTGCTTCCTCCGTCTGTTTTTAACACATATTAAACCAATTCATGATGTAACAGGACCCAGTGATGTAACATGTACTGTAACATCACTGTAACACAGCCAGGTCACATGATGTGTAACACGGTGGCTAATCGTGTTAGCAAGACTGATTATTACCATCTTTAGACAAGGGTTCGACAGTTTAACACAGTGGATCACAATCTTCATCATCATCACCCTCCTCTTCGTCATGGTGTTCTGGATCATACCACAGTGTCTCAGTGAAACATCCTGTTCTGCTCTCAGTCGACAACAAGCTGATTGAGGGGGGGAGAAAAAACCAACGACAGACTTCGGCAACAGCACGTTGTCATCAGCGGTGATGTTGTTGCCATGGCAGCAGCTTTTCACGCTCCCTCGCCAAGACACACATACACTGACGCACACACACACACATTTTACTGTCTTCAGTGGCAATTAAAGCGACCTCTCGAGGCAAAGAGGTTGAAACCCTGTGGGGGACCAAAGAACCCGGAGCAGGGAGTGTGTGTGTGTGTGTGTGTGTGTGTGTGTGTGTCCTTATATGTATGGCTACAGATGGGGGGAGGAGGGTGAGGTGTTGTGCTATAATTAGAGCTAATCAGATGCGATTCATTTCTTCTGAAAGCTCAGCTGATGCAGCAGCCATGAAGAACAACACAAATATATGGAAAGTTGGGGTTAAAGGTGCAGTCGGCAGATTTGAACTCCAACTGAATTACATTTTTTAAAAACTGTTGTTTGTAAATACCTTAAGCTAAATTAAAGCAAACAAGGTCTTTGACCAATGACAGACAGAGAGAGAGGTCTGGTTCACAGCACACACATTTGGACAAACCACTCAGATGTCTCGTGGATGAAACTGGAGTTGAAAACAGTCATCTCTCCGCACAGCAGAGAGAAATCAACAAAAAAAAAACAAAACATGAAAATGTGAAAAATGTTTCAGTGAAACAGAAATGTTACAATGGAATACAGCAACTCAGCATCCACACACACACACATACGTTACGGTTAATTAAATGCTCTCACTCACTGTTTCCCTGAAGACCAAAGAGAGAGAGAGAGCAGTAAAGAGACAGTCAACGACAATGGAGATAAATTTAGAAGAACGGCTGCACTCAGAGCAGCTGTGGTTGGTGTGGACAGACGGGGCGTGGGGGGGGCTGATGGATGTGATGGTTGTCATGGATGAGCAGCGGGGGGGTCCGTTTTCTGCGGCACCAGTTATAATGGTTTAGATCCTAGAGACGAGGCTAAAAAAAGCCCCCCCCCAATCCAATCGCCCCCCCGTCAGAGAAAAGCAGAAGCATCGGATTAGGTTTTCAAGATATTTTGCATTTTTGGAGCAGCTTGAATTCTCATTGTATATATAAACACACACACAGACATTTTTCCTCTGCAGTTCACCGTGTGGTCCCCAACATTTTTGGCATCAAATGTAATTTAATTATATTATTAATATCTTGGGTTGTAGTCCTGTCCCCCTCTGGGTGGGCCTTTAAACCTTACTTTTTACCCTTTCGCAATTTTTACAAAATGTAAATGTATATATATATACAATATATATAAATATATATGTATTTTGTGCTTGTCTGTGATAAATAAAATGTGATATTTTGATATGTTTGCAGATGTTTGCAGACAAAATCAGGATATTATCAGATGATTTTAGTTAATTATATGTTTTATCTGTTTTCCTAAATGCCGTGCTTCTTAGGAACTAAAAACCAAAGTGAAGAAGAACAACCCGTTCATTGAGGTATTGACAACGGTTAGCTGCAGCTGTGGTTTCTCCTGTCACATTACTGATGTCACTGCAGTTTTTTTCCTCTATTTTTGCCAGTACTGGCTTTAATCGTCAGAACCTGTGTGGGCTGTGTGTTCTTTGTTACTTTAACTGCTTAAATCTCCAGGGAAACCACCCTTTAAATGTTCTACCAATTCAAACAGTCAGAGCAGGTGCAGTGTTATTTTAGCTAAGCTTAGCATATTGGTGCAAGGATTTAGTCACAATATATGTAAACACAAACACAGATCATATGTCGGACGCCTTTGTGAAAAATGTTTTCACACAGCAGCACATCAACGAAGAAGTTTTATCCTTTTGGTTTACTGGCTTAGTTGATGCCTTTGGAGTGACTGACTAATATGAAAACAAGAAACTCCACCCATATGCAGATGATACAGTAATGTATTTCACTGCTCGTTGTCTGTCTCTCAGCTCCTGTTTGTTTCTCTGAGCTGTGAAGGAATCTACGATTTCAAAAATCAAAAATCCAACACTGGTGCTACGTCAATTCAACAACAACATTCAACATCTACATTTTCTCCATGTTGGGTTTTGTCTCCAGGACACAGCTGGTCAGGAGCGATACCGTACCATCACCACGGCCTACTACCGCGGGGCCATGGGTTTCATCCTCATGTTTGACATCACCAACGAGGAGTCCTTCAACGCCGTCCAAGACTGGTACGTGACTGCAAAAACTGTTGGTGTTCAGTAGAACCTTTCTCTCCCCCTCTCTGCTTCTCACCCCGGCTCCTCCCCCCTCCAGGGCCACCCAGATTAAGACATACTCTTGGGATAATGCCCAGGTGATCATGGTGGGCAACAAGTGCGACATGGATGAAGAAAGGGTGGTGCCTCCAGAGAAGGGCAAACACCTTGCTGACCAGTTAGGTAAGGATTTCTGTTAGTAAATAGAAACCACCCAAAAAACCATCAATGTTGGCGTTAGTGAAACACAAGATCCTCGTTAGCTCAGGCTTTGAAAGGATGACTAGAGCTGCTGGTTCATGTTAGACTGAAGCAGCTTCACAGAGGCAACACAGCCTCGATTTGTTTTCACTGTAGTTAGTACAACTAAAATGAGTGTCTGTACCAACCTGGTGGACCTGATGTCACATGTCATTCCATTTGTGGTGATTAATGAATACTTGATTTCCATGGACATAAGAACTAACACAGGAAGTCACTCCTTGGTGAAAAGGTTCATTTAAACGTAACACGGGCCAGTGTTTCTGACACTGGTTAAGAACTTGTACTAATGACTTTAGTCATTAGTGACAAAACTTCACACACACACACACACACACACACAAACACACTCATATATATATGTTTAATAGTGCTGCTCTGTTTCGAGGCTTGTCAAACCCGGGGGCAGCAGAGAGTCCACCTCAGGATGTGTGCACTTGTAAATGTTCATAATGACATGGATCTGTTGCTCAGCTGTGAATGTATGTGTGGATTTACTGGTCTTTTCACTTTTGTCTGACCTGAATGGAAGCACACGCCTCAGGGAGATTGTCTAAACATCTGTGTTCCAGCACTTTGAACCGATTCAGGAGAAAGTCTCACACAACGGCAGTGAAATCGCTGTGTGACAAAACACGGCCACGTCTTCTGAGTCATTTCAGCAGCTGCACAAAGAGACAGGAGAGAAAATACAAAGGGATGATTGATGATGATGAGGATGATGATGATGAAGAAGCTGATGAGGAAGATCTGCTGTCAGACATCACATTATTCAGTCTGCACATTTCCACTGCTTTCAGACGTATGTTAATGACTGTGTGTTGGAGGAAAGTCTTACACAGTTAACTTAGACCAACCAACCAGTGTCCGACCTACATCACTTTGTAACAGGCTGGATTCCACCCAGATGTAGGTCATGGCTAACTTATACTGTAGCCTGAATTTCAGGAATGTCGTTTTTTTTTTAAATTACCATTAACATGTTGGTAACTCGTCATCACTTCATCTCACTCTCCAAATGAACCTCTAATTTTGCTGCTTGATTCATCTATATAACCATTGAGCTAACTTTTCACCCATCCTATGTAGGGCTGTAACGATGCATCGTGAATTGGTTCAAAATCGATACAGATGCGTGACAATTCTCATCAGTTGGAATAAAAAGTGATTCGCACATCAAGGCGTAAGATGTAGGCTGAGTTATCTCAAAAAGTGACTGGTCATACCATGACATTACACACTGTAGTAAAGCAGGTGGCAGTATGCTCCTGAAAACATTGGTTGTGACCCACTATTAAACCCAGACGTCAGGTCCCTACGTAGGCTTAGAGTTCCAGTGATCACTCTCCCGTCGTCTCTTCTAGGCTTCGAGTACTACGAGGCGAGTGCTAAGGAGAACATCAACGTGCGGCAGGTCTTCGAGCGCCTGGTGGACATCATCTGTGTGAAGATGTCCGAGCGTGTGGACGTGGAGGTGCCAACGGCCCCAGGATCCAAGACCACCAGACTGACGGACAAGCCTGCCCAGCTACCTCAGAAGTGCTGCTGATCATCCATTGTCTGCCCCTCCCTCCTCTCCGCCCCCATCGTATTTGCCTCCTCCCTCCCTAATGCCACAAAATTTGAAAAAAAAAAAAAAGTTAACTATTGTAACATTCCTTCAAACACACACACACACACTCTGCTTCAATCCATGTTTGTGAGCAGTCATTAATCGGAACACTCGTTGCAGTGTTTACAGCTGCTTTCATTTCCTCCATGTCCTCACAGGGGTGATGTTTAATACAGGCGAGGAGGGGTGAGGACAGTGGTGTCCTCTAAGTACGATCAGAGTTGGTGTGAACTGGTCTGGCCTAGCAATGAGGACCAGCCTGTAGTGGTCCACATGGGACTGTGTTAACGTTCCACACATCTGTGTGTGTGTGTGTGTGTGCAGGATTCTTTTAGGGAAACCTTCAGATCAGGGTTGTTTCACTGCTGGCTGAGTTTAAATCAGAGATTTAAGAATTTTATGATTTGAGAACCAGGATGATGGTCGGCTGACATATAAATGACCGACAACGTCCAGGAATCATTATCCAGACGGTGATCCTGCCTCTCAGAGTTCTCTGGTCTGTTTCTGAACATGCAAAGGAGACGAGGTTAAACAACAGAAACAGAAACAACCTGTAGTTTTAATCTGCTCAGTGTTGACTGTTGGAGGTCACAGGTGTAGTCAAGCACTGGCTCTCTGCTCCAACTGTAGCACAGACAGAACCTCACACTGCCACAGCTGCTCATCATTTTTCTTTCTCCTCCAGTGATTCCAAATGTAGATCCCTCTGTTCCAATGTTAGTAACCTGATGTTCAGATGGAACAGCAGCAGAGTCTTTACTCTGATGACACTTTGATTACAGTTACATTGGGGGAAAAAAACCATATATTGTCGTGACTATAGTATCGCAATATTGTGATACGTATCGTATCACCAGATTCTTGCCAACACTCACCCTGACCCTATACCTCTGGGTGACCTTGTTGAAGTGCTCTGTCCTGGTATGCTGTGACTGGAACTTTTGCACAGGCCAGACCAGTCTGGAGTCTGCAGTCTAACACCGTGGCAAACCACGGATGCTGTCGACTGGTGTGAGCAGAGTAAACCAGCCCTCTTCCCCCTGTTAGCAGCTGTAGTCATGTAGCTGTCATGTTTGCAGTGTTTCCTACATGAAAGTATGAATGGGTGTGTTAGTGTGTGTGTGTGTGTGTGTGTGTGTGCGTGTGTATTACCACGTGTGAGATATTAGAAACAACATGGTCGGTTGTTGCCTATGGTTATCATGATATTTATTGCGTGTTTAGTTGTGTACATGTATGGTATCTTTGACGGAAGTGCGATACTTTAATGGTCGACAGAGATTCGGCGCGTGGGGCTGTGAGAGACAGAGTAAATGACGTGCATCTATTATTATATATTAAATCATATGACGATTAAAGAAAAAAAATCAGTATCCTGCCAAATTGTTATATACAGTAGCTACTACAGCGCACGTTTTTGTGTGTGACTCCTCACCGTGTGTGTCTTCATATTGATATGATATACAGTACAATATTGACATTGTCTTCATATGATTATTTTTTAAGTGAATTT
The DNA here is from genome assembly GCF_000523025.1 of Cynoglossus semilaevis. Lineage (NCBI taxonomy): Eukaryota > Metazoa > Chordata > Actinopteri > Pleuronectiformes > Cynoglossidae > Cynoglossus > Cynoglossus semilaevis. The sequence continues at coordinate 11,276,635 of NC_024308.1, forward strand.
GTAAATGATAGACTTAGCAATTCTAATGGTGTTGTATGAATTTATCAATTTATTTTTATGCTGTGTATACCATGGACAAATACTATTTAGACTTTATGTAAAACTTGATGTCTTACAGTTCGCTGAACAGAGGAGAAGCACAAAGTGATGTACAAATATTGTCAATGTTTGTATATTATAGATGCAATTTAGTATAATAAAAATCACATCCTTTAACCATTATATGAGTCAAGTTTTTTGTTGCCATTTCACCATTATTATGCGTACCATGTTTGAGAACTACTGGTGCAGAGAATAATTTAGAATACTTCTAAGTAGTTAACTTATTTAACTTACAATTAGCTGGGAAAAGTCCAAGTCTATTAGCATTGCTAACTCAATTCAACTGACTAAATAGATAAAACATTATTTCTATTTTGTTATTGAAAAAGTAAAAAACGTAAATTGGTGAATTTGTGTTTTTAAAACAATCTTGCAAAAGTCGAGGACTAACGCTTTGAATCCTTTGGATCATAGACAGAAAATAAGAATATAGAAATTCTCTGACTGGACAACAGTATCAGCTTCACCTGGTTGAAGGCCGCACATCTCATCACTATTGCTGAGAAACCGGAAGCAGCAGGTGGCGCCAAAGCTGCACTAGTTGTGATTAAAAGCTCAGGAAGAAAAAAACTCACCACTAGATGGTTAAATGAAATAGAGAGACAACGGAGAGTGGCGGTAGTGCACCGACAGGCGGTTCGCCTCGTACTTTTAACTGGTAAAAGAAGAAGAAGAGAACAGAAACCAATCAGGGACATCGATTTTTTTGCGACAGACGTGGTCTTACCCAATCACAGACTTTGTTTTGGGGGCGGGACAGAGGCTTCTGATTCTTCACCGTAAACTTCCTTTAGCAGGACGCTAACACATATAAAGGTGAGTTGTCTTTTTTTGTTGTAACTATAAAACGTATAAAAGAAAAAATGTACTTCACATTATCTGTGATTAAGCTCTAGATAGCAGCTGGTCCAGCTGACAAAATATTTATTTTCTGCCAGAGACGATGACAAAGTATTTTGTTGTGTCACTGCGGTATTACTGACGGCTAATCCATCGATGAGAAATTGCACAGTTAATTTATCTACTCCCCGTTTCTAACGACACTTAACACGGTTAGAATGTAGAAATCTATGAGAAACAAAACCGCCGTCCACTAAATTAGCTGATTATTGACAGGGACACGATAATATATGACTATGGTGTGTGCAATAATGTCACGCACTGTGGTACTAGAGTACGGGTGGAAATGCTTGATTTTTATTTAAATGACGGCAAGCTTAATGTTTTGTTTTATTTTATAAATCTAAGGCTAGGAGTTTAACGTAATTTGTTGTAAAAAAGTATAAGGTGATGTTTAGGGCTGTTAGTCTATATAAGAGAGCGGTGCCAAAACTGTTATTGACTCACTTTTGTAATTGTCCACGTGTCTCTACATAAGTGTGAAGATGCCTCAGACCAACAAATCTGTGAGTGGTGGCTGTGGACCAGGACAAGCTTCTGCTCCAGACCAGGGAGAACCACCACCAGTGACAGAAGACGTTAAGGCTCTGGTGACTGAGCGTGATGGAAGCAGAGAGATGGTGACAGAAGGTGATGATGACACAGTGATCGTAAAATCACCCAGTGACCCCAAAAAGTACAGGTGAGTGACAAAGTAGTCTGACTCAAATATTAAAGGAAACACCTGGGCGTCGGCGTTATCTCTGAGTCAATTATGTTGTGTTTGTCTATGAATTAGAGTGAACTTTATTGATCCAACACTGGAGAAATGATTTAAACCCTAAAAAAAGGCTTGAGAGTCAACCACGAAGGGACTCGAACCCTCAATCTTCTGATAAGTCAGACGCCTTATTTGTTAGGCCACGTGGTCACTGAGGCTGCATGAGGCTAAGACAGAAAAAAACTTTACATGTAGTTATTTGTAGGGTAATCAGAGTGACGTCTTTGTTTTTTTTAAAGGTTACACTGTAACTTCCAGAGAGAGAGAGAGAGAGAGAGAGGTTCTCACACACTCTTCTTCTGTCTGCAGGTACATAGAGCTGAGTAACGGCCTCAGAGCTCTGCTCATCTCCGACTTCAGCAGTGCTGATGTGAAGGGAGATGGCGAACGAGCAGAGAACCAGGAGGAAGTAGAAGAAGATGGTGAGGCAGAGCAGGAGGACAGAGAAGATGAAGGGGATTCTGGTGAAGGGTCAGAGGAGGAGGAAGAGGACGAAGAGGAGGCGGAGCAGGACAGCGATTTTGAGGAACTGGATGAGGAGAATATAGGAAAGAAGACGAAAGGGAGCTCAGAGAAGCAGGTGAGTAATACCAGAATTCTGTTATGTAATAGTTAGTATCACATGGGAGTGCTGCGGTGCTAACTCTCGCTTAGTCTGGTTTGACAAGTTAATGAGTCAGCTAATTTAGTTTTAAGGATTTAGGTTTTTTTAGAGTATTTCTGTGTGTGTGTGTGTGTGTGTATATATATATATATAGTATGTATTATTACATTATTTACATTTATTACTATTACTACTATTATTTACAGTATATGTGTGTGTGTGTGTGCGTGCAGGCAGCCGCAGCTCTCTGCATCAGTGTGGGCAGTTTCAGTGACCCTGACGACCTCCCAGGCCTCGCCCACTTCCTGGAGCACAGTGAGTTGAAACGGACAAGAAGCTTTGATTCTAAGAATTTAATCTGTTTGAAGGAGGAAACATAGTGTGATGATTCACTTCGATAATATCTGCTGAATTACTATTTATTAGGAAGTGTGATGCACACACAGTCTTCCCTTCCTCTCTGATTTACAGTGGTGTTCATGGGCAGTGAGAAATACCCGGCCGAGAATGGATTTGACGCTTTCCTGAAGAAGCACGGTGGAAGTGACAACGCCTCCACCGACTGTGAGAGAACCATCTTTCAGTTTGACGTGCAGAGGAAGTTCTTCAGAGAGGCACTGGACAGGTGAGGTGGTGACCATCAACACAATGATCTACTCCTTTACAGTCCTTTTACTGAAAACACAAAAATCTCCAGCAGTAAAATAATTTTTATATCAGACATAGAGTCTGTATTCTGTCCTCTTATGTTGTACACTGATGTGTTTCAGGTGGGCTCAATTTTTCATTTGTCCCCTGATGATTGAAGACGCCATCGACAGAGAAGTGGAGGCTGTAGACAGTGGTAAACACTCATGTAAACACCATGTCGTTTCTGCAATCAAGTGATGGGAGTTTTGTCTTGACTATTTTAAACATCCAAGTGGCTTTTTTGATTGTTTTTCTTACATGAATTTAAGCAAAATAATGAATACCTATTTTGGTTAAATATATATTTATATATATATATATACATTTGATTTTGTGTTTGACACATATGTTATGTTATATTTAATTATTTTTCAGAGTATCAGCTGGCAAGGCCATCTGACTCACACCGAAAAGAGATGCTGTTTGGAAGCCTGGCTAAACCTGGACACCCCATGAGTAAATTTTGTTGGGGTAAGATCTACATGAACTCACAGAATCACTGCTGCTTTTTCAAGCCATGTTGGCTTGTTTTTTTTAGGTCCTTGAACCCCTCTTCTCTTACAACACAATAATTACAGGGGTGTATTAGCAAGAATCTGGCAATGATACGATATATTGTGATATACTACGATACTATAGGCATAACAAATTTATTTTCACCAATGTAATTGTATTACATTGGTTACATTGTATAATTGTAGTAAAGACTCTGCTGCTGTTCCATCTGAACATCAGGTTACTAACATTGGAACAGAGGGATCTACATTTGGAATCACTGGAGGAGTTTGTTGTTTTCTTCCAGGTAATGCTCAGACATTAAAACACGAGCCCAGAGAGAAGCAGATCAACACGTACCAGCGCCTCAGAGAGTTCTGGAAGAGATATTACTCTGCTCATTACATGACCCTTACTGTTCAGTCCAAAGGTATGGAGACATTTGGCCATGTGTGTCTTCAGCCTGTGGATAAAAACAGAAGGCTGACTGAAGGAGCTCACTGTGTTTCTCCTGCAGAAACCCTGGACACGCTGGAGCAGTGGGTGAGAGAAATCTTCATCAATGTTCCTAACAAGTAAGAAAACACACACTCCAGGCCTATTCAAGGATTAACAGGACTTTTATTTATTTTATTTATATTCAAGGATTAACAGGACTTTTATTTCAGTGTGAAACCTGGGCCTGTTTTTAATTTAACACAACTTTGATGTTCACACAGGAATTGAAGAAAGACCCGCTCAAAGATCTTCCTTTTTCTTAGCTTTTGTCTCTGCTGTCCTCCAGTGGGAGAGTATTAAACTGCATATCACTTTTGCATAGACAAAAAAAAAGACAGATTATTCATTTATTATTATTTTTTTCTTTTACTCTTCTCTGTTTATATATATTACTGTTCTTTGGGATGTTGTTGATGTTGTTATTCACCAACCAAAATACTGACAGATTATTCTAGATTAAAAATATTATGCCAGTGCTCAGTGGATTCTCTTTGAATCAGTAATAGTATTATTAGTAGTTGTAGTATAATGTGAGTGAAGTCACCATTGTAATGTTTGTTGTTGTGTTTGTTTCAGTGGTGACCCTCGACCTGACTTCTCTGACCTCCTGCAGCCGTTTGACACACCAGCCTTCAACAAGCTCTACAGAGGTTAGACATGACTGATGCTAACACCAAGATGCTAACAGATGCTTTGGTGAATTAGTCCCAGTCCAGAAGCATGGTCCAGCACAACACACGTCATAAATCATCATCATCATCACCTGATTTTCTGAATGGGCTTTGTTGTAGTAGTGAGAGTAGTTGTTGACCTGATGGTAAAGGTTTTTGGATTGTAGGTGCTGTGTATTTTGGTTCATTTGGTCTTGTATTCAGATTGTGTGTGTGTGTGTGTGTGTGTGTGTGTGTGTGTGTGTGTGTTTCAGTGATTCCTGTGAGGAAGGTCCATGCTCTGACCATCAGCTGGGCTCTGCCTCCTCAGGGCAAACACTACAGGTGAATTCTTACATTTTGTGGACTTCATTCTTTTTTTCATTTTTATTTTAAACCAGACAAATGACCTCACATCATTTTGTGTGTTTTTGTCTTTACTTTCAGAGTGAAACCTCTTCATTACATCTCCTGGCTGATTGGACATGAAGGAGGGGGCAGCATCTTGTCTCTGCTCAGGAAGAAGTGGGTCACAAATAATGAACTAAGCATTAATAATCATTAAGGTCACATGTCAAATACTTACGGTGTGTGTGTGTGTGTTTTCAGGTGCTGGGCTCTGGCTCTATTCGGAGGAAACAGTGAGACGGGCTTCGATCAAAACACCACTTACTCCATTTTCTCTGTCTCCATTACTTTGACTGATGAAGGCTTCCAGAACTTCTACCAGGTCAAAACACACACACACACACACACATTTGCCTCCAAGTTATTCACACCCCAGTGAAACCACTGGTGACAGAACCAGAATTAGGTCATGTGTTTCTTTATGTTCATGTCAATTGACAAATATGATTAAAAAGAATCGTCTTGGAATTGAACCCAGGACTCTCTGCTCTTTATGTCCAAGGCAGTTATTGTTAAGGCCTGTCGTGATCTTGTTGCCACCTGTGGACTCTGTGGCCTTCAATATTGTTGTGTATTTTCTGTGTGCAGGTGATAGACTTTGTTTTCCAATATCTGAAGATGCTGCAGACCCTGGGTCCCCAGGAGAGGTCAGCATTCATCAAACATTTATTCTATTTCTCAAGTGAATGTACTGTGTTTCCTAATAGAAGGAACGATGAGTATTTTATAAATACGGTCCATGTACTCTTTAACCATTAAATACACTGAAGACACTGTTACATCTGTAAAAATACTGTTTTTGTCAAATGTTAATTTTTATCAGGATTTATGAGGAAATCCAGAAGATCGAAGCCAACGAGTTCCACTATCAGGAACAGGTTCAGCACACACACACACACACACACACACACACACACACACATTGTAGTCCTCTCTTTCTGTCTTTCTTCAACCACTGTTTTTTTTTTTTCCTCGGACAGACGGATCCTATAGAGTTTGTGGAGAACATCTGTGAGAACATGCAGCTGTTCCCCAAAGAAGACTTCCTGACCGGAGACCAGCTCATGTTTGAGTACAAACCACAGGTAACCAGTGACCAACACTGATTAACAGTACTGTGACACTACTGGTACACCTGTACTGTGACAGTACTGTAACTGGGCCAGACATTTGGACCCAAACAGGTGCATGTATTTAAAAGCAGTGAATTTTCTAGTGACAAAATAATCAGGAATGTGCGGAAGTGTGTACTGGCAAGAACCTGGTAATACCATAGATATCACGATAAACGTTATTTTTAACATCGTTTTTACATTTTAAATGTAGTAAAACTGTAATAATTTGTAATCACTAGAGGAGAAAGAAAAGCCAATAAAATGAACCAACACCAGGAATATTTGAGAAGAGAATATCAAGAGAATATAATATGGTATTGTAAAACGGAATATTGCCGTATTTTCGTGTATGTATATTTTCTACAGTGCAGGAAGTTGACATTTCACACATTGAGAGGAACGTGTTTTTATATTGTGAACTGCTAACTGGGACAACAGTGTTGCATGTTGCTAGGCTACAGAGTCGTGTTGCGTTCATGATCTGTCATTTGTCATTTATAGTAATCTGTCAATTGTAGTAAAAACCACAGATTGGTCCACTCTGACCCTGTGTGATGGCTGCATGTATGCATGAAGATCACTTTAACATTTTAACATGTAGCCCCTGAGCCACTATTTGAATATTCTGGCTGTATGTGTTTTGTGTGTTTGCAGGTGATCAGTGAGGCGCTGTCTCTGCTGACACCGGACAGAGCAAACCTCCTGTTACTGTCACCAGAGAATGAAGGTCACTGTTCACTCAAGGAGAAGTGGTTTGGTACCTGCTACAGCATGGAGGGTAGGATACACACACACACATACACACACACACACACGCACCAACAGAGTATCAAGACCTGAGTGTGTGTGTCTCTGCTCTGCTCAGATATCCCAGAGGTCTGGTCTGTGCGCTGGGCAGGAGACTT
>NC_024308.1:11283789-11320144 GCF_000523025.1 Cynoglossus semilaevis
TGAGAACAAATTCATTGGTCAGTCTGTGGTTCCTCTGACATGTGCAGAATGATGGACCTTTCATTGTTGTGTTAATTAAAAAAAAAAATCTTTTTTTTCTATTGTTTTTATCTGCTGCAGCAACTGACTTCACCCTGAAGACGCCCGACTGCCCAGACACTGAGTTTCCTGTCAGGATAGTCAACAGTGAGCGAGGATGTCTGTGGTTTAAGAAGGACCACAAGTTCAAGATCCCCAAAGGTGAGGAGGGGGACTGTTAAAATACTGCAGCTACATACAGTATTTATGTTTGTATTTGTGTGTAAAACTCATTACTCTCTACAATACTTTTTACAGTCTTACATTGTACTTCAAAGGATGCAGTGTGATTTGTTTTTTTCAAGTGACGTTCAAAATGAAAATCTTTTTATTGAAAAAAGTGAAACGTGAGTTACATCAGAAGTTGTGATATTAATTTATTAACGTTTTTTTTTCTTTCTGTTTCAGCTTATATTCGCTTCAACCTGATCTCTGCCATGATTCAGAAAAGTCCTGAGAAGTAAGAAATTAAAGAATAAGACTTTCACACCATGTTTAACACTGATCCAGTCCAGTTAGTCACACATAAATATACTGGACTGCAGTGTTTCCCCACTGTTCTTGTGCCGGCACATATTTTTCATCAGGAAAATCCCATGGCACACTACCAAACACAAATCTGACAAAAAGTATATGTAATAAACTTTTCCAAGGCACACCTACTGATCTCTCACGGCACACTAGTGTTCCGCAGCACAGTGGTTGGGCATCACTGCTGTACTGTTTGTGTCACATGACTCTCTCTCTGTTTTTGCAGTCTGGTTCTCTTCGACCTCTTCGTGAACATCCTGGCTCATAACCTGGCAGAGCCGGCCTATGAGGCTGACGTGGCGCAGCTGGAGTATAAACTGGTGGCAGGAGAGCACGGCCTGGTCATCAGACTGAAGGGCTTCAACCACAAACTGCCGGTGAGGACTTTTAGACCAGATTCACAAACTTCATCTGTTTTAAATGGGTGTAGTTACAGTGAGGGGGCACACTGACATTTATAGACAGACCTTTGAACTGACACCAATGACAATATCATAACATGAAGGTGGAAACTGTTGCTCTACTCACTACAGTATGTTGATCATGTGTAAATGAAGCATTTTTAAAAGAGTGGGAAAAAAAATTAAAATTATATACTATTAATTATGTAAACCAAAATGTGTCAACATTTTCAAGTAAAACAGTCAGACTTCACTCATCTTCATCTCTCATGGTATTTTTCTTTCCTTTTTTTCTTTCTAGTTTTTACCTTTACAAAAAACCTGACCATCAGCTGACACAGGAATAAAACTGTTTTCCATCGATACTGACGTCTAACTCTGTCGACATCTACTGACTTAACAAAACCGAACTATGTCTTTAACATGTACATGATGTTCATCTGTGACCTCACCTGGTCTGACCTGCTGCTGTGACCCTCCCCCTCGCATCCTCCCAGCTGCTGCTGAAGCTGATTGTTGATCATCTGTCAGACTTCCACACGGAGCCCGGCGTCTTCTCCATGTTCTCAGAGCAGCTGAAGAAAACCTACTTCAACATCCTCATCAAACCAGAGCGCCTGGGCAAGTAGGTGACAGAAACACACTGAGCTCCACACTCTCTGTTAGCCACAGCTGGAAGGTCGGGTCATTGAATTAAACTCACACTGAATAGTGATCCACGTTGGTTCACAAAATAACTTGGTGGGGAACAGCTACATGAGACACAGAAACACTGGGGCTGTGGGTTGGTAATTGTAATTTGATTAATTAAAGGGTAGCTGTTTTTTTTTAATACTTTTTGCTACAATAATTAGGTTCATCAGTGTCTGTTTACAGATCAGTCTGAAGGGGGCAGTAGAGATTAGTATTAAAGGCCTCTGCATTTGACCCATCCATGACACGCTGGTGAATAAACACTGGACACGTGGATCAGTTCCTGGGATCCAGGGGAGTTCTGGTACTTGCTGAAGACACCAGGGCCTAATCAGGACCAGGACTACAGAACAGGTCCTTGGTCCACTAGGCCAATGGCTGTAGCCTTTTTAAACATGGCAGTGGTTTGAGCAGTTGGCGAAGCTGCTTGTCTCGGTCATTCACACAGCCTAAGTGAGTGTTGGTGGTCAAACATAAGGTCTCGATTGTCTCTGGGTTGATGTCCTCTCTGTAGACAGGCCCGTCGTTCCACATCAGGTCATATCCTCCCACCCTCTTCTCTTTACCCATCAGCAGTCCTTCCATGTCCACAACATTCAGCGTGTCCTCCAGTAGTCTGCACTTGAGCTCAAAGTCCTCCTGGCTGCTGGCGGAGTACGACGGTGAGGCGTTCACCTCGATTAACCAGGGCTTCAGGTTCTGATCCAGGAGGATGTCGTAGCCATAGAGCTCAAAGCAGTGCTTGTCGTTGATGATGACGTTTTGAACACTCAGCAGGCTGCGGACAAAGATGTTGTCTATGTCTGCAAAGAGGGTCTCCACCACCCGTCTGCCATGTTTGGCAGTCAGGTATCTGCGCAGATACTGAATCTGCCATTTGCATCCTTTCTCAGGATCGTAGTCGGGTGCATTCTTCTGAATGGCCACGTTAGTGAGATGCATGTACTTGTCATCAATGCTGCCGAGAGAGAAGCGAGTGGTGGAGAAGCGGGCGAAGCCGTCACGATACAGCCACGCCTTTAAAGGAGCAAACGACGTGACCAGAACGTAAACCCTCAGATCAAATTTCTTTCCGTTGATTAGATAAGGGTTCTCTATGTAGCGTTGAACCACGTAGCTCTCGACCTGCGCTCCGTCCCGCTGTTCCTCTGTTCGACTGCTGTCCTTCTTCCAGTCTGTGATGTCTTTCAGTTTCCTGAACAGGAAAATTCCCTTTCCCTGGGACTTTGCTACAGGCTTCATGATCCAGGTGCTGCCGGAACACCGTTTGAACTCCTCCACAAACAGGTGGTACTCACTGGGCAGCTCGAAGGTGCAGGGGAAGAAATCACATTTGATTTCCTGGACGTGGCTGCTGTCCCTCTCGATGCTCTTCCTGTAGCGTTTCAGGTTTTTCACCATGAAGTTTTTTCGTGTCAGTTCGTAACAGTTGCGAAAATGGTTGATCCTCACATGTTCGTCCATGTAGGAGAAGTAGTTCTCCCTGAACCAGCTCAGATCGCACCAGTTAAAGTCCCACTCCCCATCTTCGTCTTTGACCTCCACCCAGCCTGGTCTTTGACCGAGGACGTACTGCATGGTCTTGATCGGGCCACATTTGTAACGCACACAGATTCTCCCTTCATGTTCATCCTTAAACTTCCTCAGCTGGCTCCTCCTGCCAGTGGTGCTGGATTTGGTCCTGGAAACAATGCTGCAGGAGACTTTACTGCTTGTTTTCCGTGTGTGCTTGTTGGGGTAGACGTTTTTCTTCATTTGTTTCTTTGGTGGGTTGGACATCGCTGGTTTTTGCAGTAACTCTCAAATTTTAAATTTCAACCACAGATCCTGGTCTAGTTCTGGTCTAGTTCTGGTCCAACAGTAATGTCTTCAGTGTTTCATTAGCATGTTCACATCTACAGCGTTTCATCTTAGCCTCTGATTTCAGTTTACCTCTACAGCTTCTGATGCAAACATACCTCCAGTGTCTTGGTCCAAAAACATGTAACCTTCTTTGGTGTAAGCTTTTTTTCTGGCTTTGATCCACAGATCAAAGGTATTAAAATCAGGTCACCCTGATGACCATAAGAAGAAGGAAACTATGGTACATGGTTGAACTAGTGAAACACCAGTACTTAAGGTGTACCACTGGTTTATGCAGTCACTACTTATAAATGATACACCCACTGGGGGGCAGTGCTCCATCCTCCTTGCTGCCTTTGGACCTAACGTCGTAGATGGTCTGGTAGTTGTGAACACATCTTCACAGCCTCTCTTCAAACAGTTCTGCCATGTCTGTTGTCTTCTTCTCTGTTCCTTTCTGATCGTAGTGAGCTACACTGCCCCCACCGACCCCACGATTCCTGGTGGTACTCCACCTTTTACTGCATCCCTTTTACCTTTCACACTTCCACTCATCCTTCCCCTCTGTAGGGACATCCGCCTGCTGATCCTGGAACACTGTCGTTGGTCTGTCATTCAGAAGTACCAGGCCGTCATGAAGGGACTGACCGTGGATGACCTCATGGCGTTTGTCAGCGGGTTTAAGGCGGAGCTGTACACTGAGGGGCTGGTGCAGGGAAACTTCACCAGCGAGGTGAGAAACACACGAAGACAAACATTCACTGTAATACTGCTAATATTTACATAATAATACCATGTTGAAAATGTTTCTGCACCAGTAAAGGTTTGTTGTTTTCATTGTTACCTCATGAAAGTGTGTTTCCTCCAACAGGAGTCAAAGGAGTTCCTGCAGTACTTTGTTGAGTGAGTATCTTTCTGAAGCTGTGACAGAATCCTTCTGTGCATTTTAACATGAAGGTATTATACAGAGTACAGTCTTAATACAGCAGTCATGTGATGAGGACATTGTCATTATCACTGCGTCTCTGCAGGAAGCTGCAGTTCCAGCCTCTGTCTGCAGAGGTCCCTGTTCTGTTTCAGGTGGTGGAGCTGCCTCAGAACAGTCACCTCTGTAAAGTCAAGTCTCTGAACAAAGGAGACGCCAACTCTGAGGTCACCGTCTACTACCAGGTGAAAAACCCACTCCTCACACTGATCTCTGACTCCTGGAACAGAGGTCGTGGTGACGATGATGTAAAACTGTTCTGTTTATCTGATCTGTGTCTCAGTCAGGGCTGAAGAACCTCAGAGAGCACGCTCTGATGGAGCTGATGGTGGTGAGCGTAGTTTAACAGCTGCTAGCTGCTCAACTTGTCCTGTGACCTTAGCTCATCATCTGTCCTGACTTCTTCCATTCCTCCACAGATGCACATGGAGGAGCCCTGCTTTGACTTCCTGAGGACAAAGGAGACCCTAGGGTGGGTTTACAGATGCCAGATCAACAACATCTGAGTTCAACATAGTTCAACATCCGTACTGTATTTAAAAACCAAGTCCATCTCTGCCTCTGTGACCTCCAGGTACCAGGTGTACCCGACCTGCAGGAACACCTCAGGGGTGCTGGGCTTCTCTGTGACAGTGGAAACACAAGCAACCAAGTACAGGTGAGGAGGAGGCGTGTGTTTCTGGTTGGGTTCTTGGATCTTCAGAAGTCTACTCCAGCTGGTCGAGAAGTAACTGCTGCTTCTTCTAACAGCACAGAGTTCGTGGAGGCAAAGATTGAGGAGTTCCTGTTCAGTTTTGGGGAGCGTCTGTCTGCTCTGAGCCAGGACGCCTTTAAAACCCAGGTGACTGCCCTGGTGAAACTGAAGGAGTGTGAGGACGCCCACCTGGGAGAGGAGGTGGAACGCAACTGGTTTGAGGTGGTGACGCAGCAGTACATCTTCGACCGGCTCAACAAGGAGGTGAAGGAGACAAAGACAAGCTTTAGTTCACCGACAGTGACTCTGACTCTGACTTTATAAAAAACTCTATATAAACCTCTGTTATACACATGTACAGCCACTCATACTCATGGACTCATACATACATATATATATATATACACATGAAATGGTCTGGTAGAAATGTGGTATGAAAAAGAACAACACACCACAACAACACAATAAGTTATTAAGTCAATGTGATAAAGAGACAGATTAACTAGGGGTGTACACTGTCAAGAATCTGTTGATACGATGCGTATCATGATACAGGGCAATGATACGATATATTGTGATATACTATCATACAATAGACACGACGATATATTGAGTTTTTTCCCCCAATGTAACTGCAGTCAAGTGTCATCATAGTAAAGACTCTGCTGCTGTTCCATCTGAACATCAGGTTACTAACATTGGAACAGAGGGATCTACATTTGGAATCACTGGAGGAGAAAGAAAAGAAAAAGAAAATGAACCAACACCAGGAATATTTGACTGAGAATTGGTGATAAAAAAATCAGTACACTGATGGAGGAGATTGATACGGTATCAGGAAATGGCATATCGTGATATTTCAATCAATCTATATTTTCTTACAACCCTAATGTAACGACGTGACCATCAGTGCAGATTTTTGTGTTTTAAATATTTACTGTTTTGCTGAGGTAAACTGAAAAGACTTCTTCAGGTGAAGTTCAAACCTGGCATGTGGACACGGTGATGTTACTGCAGGTCAGAGGTCAGAGGTCTAAGGTTCTGGTCTGTGCTTCTGAACTTGGGTCTGTCTTTCAGATTGAAGCTCTGAAGCTCTTCACTCAGGAGGAGCTTGTTTCCTGGTTCCTGCAGCACAGAGGCAGCAGCGGCAGGAAGCTGAGCGTGCACGTGAGTTCCTGTGACGAGGACAAGGACATTTTTATTTCTGGACATTTTTCAGTCCAGTTTGCCTTCAGTCTGTGGACACAGACAAACAAACAAACTGCTGTTCCTTCATGTAAAACATAATCGGCTTAAACCCAGGCTGTACTTCCTGTACAGTACTATCATTGACATTGATCTTCCCTTCCCACATCATACCAATATTTGATTTCCTGTGTCCTACAGAATTGGTTTATAAGTTGTTCTTTGTTCATGTAAATTACCCTGCTCCTTGGTCTTGCTCCACCCTGCTGCACCTCCCTATCTCTGGTGTCAGCTGGTCACCTGTTTCTTCCCTGTCTCTGGTCAGGTGGTTGGTTTTGGCGTTGAGGAGAATGACCAGCCGGATCAGAGCGAGGCCTGCAGCGTGGACAGCCCAGACAACCCCCTTTCTTCAGCCTACAGCGAGGTCAGCGAGCTGAGCTTCCTGTCCGCCTCGTCACCCTTACTCCAGGAAGTCAAGCTCATCAGTGACATTAGAGCGTTTACCTCTGAGGTCCCGCTTCACCCTTACCACAAAATCCTCAGCTAGGTAAGTGCTGAACACTCCTCCCTCTCCTCCCCCATCTCCCCCTCTTCCTTCTCCACAGTGACTGTGGCCGTGGCTAACAGTCGTTAACTCACTGTGAAAGTTTTAGTACGAATTTGAACAAACCGTTGGCACAACAATAACATCCCCTTGAATACCACTAGAGGGAGCCTAGGTACTGCCACTGGGAAATGTTTACAAAGTCAAGGTGGAGTCAATAGGAGCAGAGCTGAAATGGCTCTTATTATTTGTAGTAAATAATTAATAGTTTTTCAGACAGATTATGTGATATTGAACCGTCAATCTTAAAACAGCCGTGGAACTTTATCCTCCTTCCTTCTAAGTTTGTTTTAAGTCAATAAATAAATCCCTCCATAATAGTGTGATCATTAATGTACATTATATAATTTAATTTTATATTATCCCACAGAGATGAGCTGAAAAACTACAATCATCACCTGATGGATGGACCAAACTCTATGGTAGTTTCAGCCCTGGACCTTCATACCATCGAGTTTGAAAGAAAGTCAGAACCTGGTAAAAAAAAAAAAAAAAAAAGATGAAAAATGTTGACCCAGTAACGAGAAGAGAACATAACAGCACCAAGGAGAGAACTGTGGACCCGGCTGTGAGAACGTCTTCATCAACTTATCATTTTAACTGTGAAGGGGTGGGTTTATGGTTAGTTTTTGTTTTTGTTTTGCAAGTGAAGTGAATGCATCACATTGTCTCAGGGCTGTGGTTAAAATGCAGAAATGTCACAGCTGTGTGTGTGTGTGTGTGTGTGTGTGTGTGTGTGTTTGATCTTTGGTCTGAGTGTACATATACATGGTTACGCTCGTTACATGAATGGACCCTAACAGGACGTGATGGTCACTGATGTGTTTAATAACAAAAAGAATGCACTCCTGTAGAGACCTGTGGAGAGTCCACTTCACCACCGCACCACTGAAATCAAATAAAAGCAGCAGCTCACTGCTGATGAAACATGACTGTTTCACCTCTGCTCTCAGAAGTCCAACTGGCAGAATGCTGCTGTGACGTTGTGGTGGGAGTGGCTTTGGTTGTGTTTTTTTTTGGTTCTGCAGTAAGTGTAGGTGTGGCGTGTTGAAACAAATCTGTAACGAACAGCCCTGCGTCCATAACAGAGACTGAGAGTCACACGTTCACCATGACCACAGAGAGACCCGTAGGAGGAAGTTAGCAGTAATTTAGGTGAGTCGTTCTATCTGCACGAACTGTTCAGTTCAGCAGACATAAATAACGGAAGTGCGGAATAAGCGGAGCAGCTTTGACCTACGACCCTGTTATCTGTTGAACATATTTTCCTTGCAGCCTGGCTCATTTCCGGCTGATCCAGAACTGGGTGGATTCTCCAGTAACTTCTGATCATGTGCTATGAACACATTGAACTGTGGACAGAGAATAAGGTGAGCACGTTGATTTGTTCTTTGCTAAGTTTATGGTAAACTTAGTTTCACTTTCTCTTCCAGCTAGAGACAGGAGGAAGTAGAGCCTATGATGTGAGAAATAATGACCATACACCATCCCATCAACAAACATGACTGTTAAACTTTATCTAGCTAGTGGTTCCATAGTGAAGTGGTTAACATCCCTGCCTTACACCCCAGGAGACCCCACGAGGCTTCACCCAGCCCAAGTCAATATGCTTCTCCTTACATGCAAATCAGGATCTAAAAACTGAAACTGGGACGCACCAGAGCTGTTACTACGACATGTTTTATCTGTTTTTTCCCTTTCCAAATTACTTTACCAGTGTTATTTTCCTTTTGCACTCCTCCTAAAAAGGAGACGAGAGAAAAGGCTTTATGTACATATAGCCTAGAGGATACTACGTGTTGATGTTGACTTTCATTCCATGAGAGTGGACTTGGAAGTTTATAGAAAATACAAATATGTGTATATATTATAGATACTATGGGCCTGATATTAGCATAATTATGTAATACCTGTAAGAATTGTTATTGTTTTTTTTTCTCTGATATTGAAAATCTGATAATGCAATGTCTGGGTTTCGGAAAATGACGTTTGCAAGTATAATAAAAATGTAACAGACAACAACAACAGACCAGTCAGGTGCCTCTATTGGCACTGAAACTGTATTGCAGTAACTGGTTCTAAACTCGTTCATTGCTCTCAACCCAGGTTCTCCAAAATCACTTACATATATATACATATATATATACATATATATATACATATATACATATATATATACATATATAACAACAAGGTGGTGCACGATTCAGGAAATGCCACAATTCGATTCGATATTGATTCCATTCAAAATTGATTTTTGATTGAAAGACAATTTTCAATTAATTTGATTCACTCCAGAGCATAAATAATTTTGATATATATCTGTGATTCTGAGTTACTTTTCAATAACAGAATGAATGAATTTCAGGTAAACACTACTCAATATCAACCTTGAATAGGATTTATTTATTCTATTCATCTCTACAGTCCATTAGGTAACTGTCAAACTGTTCAAACAAATCTGAGACCGTCTGCCTTTCACTACAGATGGTTGGCCTGAGGTAATTGGTAGTACCAGAAAATGCAACTGTAAACTGCACAGTGCAAAGTAAAATATTTTAGGTGAAATAAGAGCTTTTACAATTAGTACTCTACTCCACGTTCTCTGCAAAAAGTCTTAATTGTGTGCAGCAACAGTGTTGTAGGGTGCTGTAAATAAAATACACTGTAGACTGAGTGATTCATAGCCTGTTCAGAGTTGGGTATGAGATTAGTTCATTGAAACAAAGTTTGTTGTTTTGCTGGAAGGTTTACTGTTTTTTGCTTTTTGCCATCTTTAATCTTAATTTACAGATGAAGGTGTATGTATGTAATAATCGATTTATTTGTGTTTCAGCCATAATTTGTCAAAATGAGCCAATCAACACCAAACATTAAAAAATGGACCACTGAAGATGTCCACCAATGGTTGATTGGAGAGGTCAAGGTTCAGCTCAGCTGTGCAGACAGGTTCTCTGAGGAGGACGTGTCTGGAGACTGTTTATATTCCTTTGAAAAAGAAGATATTTTGGATCTAGGAATAAAGCATGGACCTGCAGTCAAAATCTCCCGCTACCTCAGATGTCTGAAAGAAGGGACAAACTACCAAGCACAGTTTCCAGCATATGTGGCCCAGTGGTCCAAAGAGCAGGTCTGTCAGTGGTTACTGCAGCATGTGATTGTCTACAGAAAATATGCAGACCGACTCAAAGCGGAGGAGGTGTCAGGAGACTGTCTCGTTTGCTTCAGCAAACAGGATTTACAAGCTCTAGAAATAAAAGGTGGTCCAAGTGTAAAGATTCTGAAAGAACTTAAAGACTTGAACAGTAAACCTGAGCCAGTACTACAACCAGACCCTGAAGACAACACAGACCTGCAAGACCTAAATGATGTCTCTGTTACACCTAAACCCAATGTCTCTCAACATCTGGCAACTAAAAAGTCAGACTCCATGAACCAACCAGAACTAAATACTGTTCCTGACAAGAGTTCTCTGTCAAGTAAGAACTTTTCATCCAAGGCGAAGGAGCAGCAGGAAGAGCAAATGTCCAGGCCACAGGCCTTAGGAGCAAGACCAAAGGAGAGAGTTGAGGTAAAATCTGAATTAGTTTGTATAGTACAAGAGTGAGTTGAGAGATTATAATGCTATCAATAATAAAATAATACATTTTATTTTACATTTTGTTTTTAAAGCAAATGGTTTACAAAGTATTGAAGAAGTAAATACAAAGCAATATTTTACAGCCCAGTCAGAAAATGTAGGTTTGTAAATCCATTGATAAATAAATAATCATTAGTGTGGACAGGGTCCAGGGTTTTTGTGTTGTTCTGAGCTTTTTTAGTCAACAAAGAGAATCTACTAATTTCCTCTTCTAAAGTGATAAACTGCAGTTTTGTTTTGTTCCTGCAGACAGAACCTCAGCTCATATCAAAGAACATCATCCAGGACCACCTTGATCACCTTATCAGCAGTGACTTCGAAAAGTTTAAGTTCAGGTTGCAATCATACAAGAAGAGCAATCAAAAACCTATTCCAAAAGGAAAACTGAATGACAAAAACAGAATAGGAGTTGCTGAGCTAATGACTGATCACTATGGAAGCAAGGAGGCTTTATGTATCTTTAAAGATGTTCTAGAAGAAATCGATCAGCTGGATCTTGCCTCACGTTTTGGAAAAACCCTTGGTAAAACCCCATCATTATATGAACAACTTAATTAATTTTTAAATACTTTTTTGACTTTGGAAATTAATGATTATATGAACAACTTAATTAATTTTTAGATACTTTTTTGAAAATGTAATCATCCTTAAATGTTGATATTATTTTTTGCGTGACCGATTTCAACATGTACTATTTTGTGAATTTCAGCTGAGAGTCAACTGAACCTGGAGCGTTCTTCCAAGGAGGTTTTACAGAAAGAAGGAGACCAAGGCTACAAACTAAAGAACCTGTTAACTTGTGGTGGAAACTCCCTTGACTGCTACGATAGATTTGTTGTCGTCGTAAACAGAACCAGTCCAAAACAAGTGCAGTATCTCCAGTTTTTGACGAAGCTCAAACTTTTCTGTGTGCTTGACTTTGACCCCAACTCTGCCGCTCCAGGTGGGCTCTGTCATTCCTACAGGGAATCAAGGGTTGCTAATCTCCATACTCCGTCACAGTATCAAGAACCACTCATGTCAGTGATTAAGAACCTTAACCTTTACAAACAGACCAGCTGGGTTTTCTGTAATGGTAGACATGACCTTGATGACAGTGACAACAAGGAGTTAGACTACAAGAACTGGCTCAGAAAGTCTTGTAAGGATGTGGAACAGTTGGTGTTGTTTATTTGCAACCCTGAAGTCCTTCTCCGTGGCAGGAGTCTCATCATATTCCTCCTTCTTTCACCTGTGAACAACGAGAAAGATCCAGTTCTTGACACCTACAAGTCATTCTTGAAAACCACTGAAGAAGAAAGCATCATCAGCATATGTGCATCCGAGAAAATATTTGAAAACTGGAGGGAGCTCATACATGGGAAATGTGAATCAGTCATTGATTCACGTTCCATTTATGAGCTGAGTCTCAGTGAGATCTGTGGAACCATAATGTCACTGGGACCATTTGTTCAGTCCTCAGGAAAACTCCTTCCTTCGTCTGACGCCAGCGCTGTTGTTCTGAAACAGAAAGATGAAGATTCTCTGACTTTTCTAGATATCTTGTGTCTGAATCAATGTGAAAATACATATGATGAAAAAGGCCAGGAGTTTAAAGACTTGCGCATCAAAGTTGAAGAAGATTTCTACAGAGGTGGCACAGTCAAATGGTGGAACTTTTATTTTTGTGATAAAGACACAGAGAAGCCATTTGTCAAACGGGACAAGTACGAACAGGTGAAGAAAATGATAAGATCTCAGTTGAAGGACTCCAACAACGTGTGTGTTGTGCTCAGCCTTTTCCATGATCCAGGATGTGGAGGTACCACCTTGGCCATGCATGTCATGTGGGATCTCCGTAAAGAGTTCAGATGCGCTGTTCTGAAGGACAAAGCACTGGAAAAGGCAAACCTCCCAGACACTGTGGAACAAGTTATTACACTAATGAAGCTTGAAAGTCCAAAGCTAACTCCAGTGTTACTGTTACTTGACGACTCCAAAGAGACAGAGAGTCCTTACGCCCTTGTTTCCTCCATCTACAACGCTGCTGTAGAGGAGAGCTTTGACAAAACTGCACCAAACTGCAAGGTTGTCATTCTTAACTGTGTTCGGTCCCACAGTCCCAAACAGCAGTACCAGTGCAATGTAAAACACAGTCAGTTTTTAACAAACAAACTGACACTAGACGAACAGAACGAGTTTGAAAAAAAGCTGAAGGATCTCAAAGAGACTCATGAAAAACCCCACAACTTTTATAGCTTCATGATCATGAAGAACAATTTTGACAACGAGTACATTTTTAAAATTGTTCGTGACACACTTGAAAACTTTAACTTCAGTACAAAGGAAGCCCGACTTTTTGCCTATTTAGCGTTGATCAACACGTTTGTGGAAAAGTCCGAAATCTCCCTCTCTCTGTGCGAAGACTTTTTGGGGTTAAAAATGATCCACTGGCAAGAGGACAGTGTCTTTGAGAGAATGAAGCCATATTCAAACTTTGTAATTACGGAAATAGTGGAGGATTGGGGAGAGTACAAAGGACTCAGGATTCTACATCACTCAATAGCATCTGCCAGTCTGAAGGAGTTGGAGAGAATTTGCCATTTAAAGCTGAGTGATATTACTATGGAGATGCTTCATTGTGATCTATTCTTCAGAGATGGAGTCGTCAAAGACAGGTTCATGCTCTCCATTCAAAAAATGTTAATAGAAAGACAAAAACGCAAAAATGACAGAGCAGAGAGAGAACCGTTTTCTTCCCTCATTGACAGAATAAACCAAGATGAAGGGAGGCAAATGGTCCAAGAGATTTTTGTGAAAGCTTCCACCCGTTTTGAGAAAAGCGCATCTATTCCTCAGGCACTGGCGAGGTATTTGTACCTCAAACACAGTGACTATGCAGAGGCTTTGACATGGGCTGAAAAGGCCAAAAACATTAAAGAAAATCCATACACATTTGACACGATTGGTCAAATCCAAAAGAGCAATTTAAAATCCAACATGGACAGAGAAAAACATGAGATGTCCCATAACCCAGAAGACTTAGATGAAAACCTCAAAATCGCAGATAAGGCTATCAGAGCATTCAAATGTGCTCAAACCCTGGCAAACAAAGAGGATGAACCTGTTGATAAAGCCCTGGACGACGAGTCCGACGACTATCCCAAAAAGTCTTATACTGTTTATGGCTATGTTCGTGTTTTGGAAGTGGCTTTTATGGTATTGGAGGTATTGGGTAAATTACCCTTCTTTGAGACGAGCGATCCAATGAAGAAGAAGTATTTAAAGAGTTTTCTGATAAAAGCAATCCCTATTACCAGTGTATACAAAGAGGACAATGAGGTCAACAACAGGTACACAGAGGTCATCAGAGATCATGAGCATTTTCTCATCAACTTAAAAACTGAGGTCAAGGAAACCTTTGACCTCCTAAATGACTATTACACATATATAAAACAGGATCACTCAGGGTACGATTCCAAGAATCGTTGGGTCGTTGGTGATCTTTTCCCAAAATACATCGATCTGTTTTGCACGACACAAGTGGAAATACAAAAGGAACGACAAACCAAAGCCAATCTCAATGTGAAGATTGAAATTGAAGAACGAAGAACGTTCCTTGTAGAGAGACAGTGTGACACCTTCGCTGGGATTCTTCAGCATTTGGACAGACCGCCTGAAGTTGAGAAAATCACAGAATGTTATGCGTTCTTGCAGCAGCAGCAGCACTTTATTAACACAGGACAAAAGACTAAGGAAACAATTAATTACATTTTGTCACTCATCCTTCTGTACCTCTTGAAACCAAACTCTAAATACGTCAAGAGTTACGACTTCCTGACCAGTCTCCTCTCGAAAACTCTGCAGGATCTCAGACAAGGGTATCCCTTCCCAGATCCATACTACCTGTTTCTACTCTTATTCTGGCCAAGTCCTACTCAGCAAAACGCAGACATCGTCAGTTATGTGCGGGCAATTCGAAGGTCATCTCTTAAGCACCCAACACTGTTGTTTAGAAGAAGTACTGTTGCACTTCTCTTCTTAGGTAAAGAGGAGGGACTAAAAAGGCTGGTCTCTAAACCTCAACTGGATAAGGACTTTAAAAACGTAAAGCAACCTGCCCTGGCACAACTTTGGCGCAATGGAGATATATTTAAAGAGAAAGCAATTATTGACCAGCTTCAGCGAGTCAGTGGAACCATTGAACAGAGAGAGGTTTTTGCCAATTATGGAAAATTGAAAATCCCTGTGCGTCCGGCTTACATTGCCAGCATAAGAACTGGCTTCAGCACTGAAAAGGTTTCCTTCTTCCTCGGTTTTGCTATTGATGGACCACTTGCCTATGATATTCAGTATGAAACCTAATGTGAAAGAAAGTACAACGCAGCATCACTGACAAGAGTCTTAAGAAAAGTTAAGGACTAAAGTTAACTCAACGGGTCAAAACGTTCTACAACATTGGAAGACTTTCTGGGCTTCGAAGCCCATCGTCATGTCTCCTGTGGGCTGTTGCAGCCAATGTTAGGTCTGGTGTCTGTACCAGAACTGTTGTAGCTAACATGGTACTACACAGTTTTAGCAAATAACTTCTTCCGACTTTCAGAGTAAAACACCTTTGTCTCATTTTCAGTGACACCTACTACACAGTTTTAGCAAATAACTTCTGCCGACTTTCAGAGTAAAACATATTTGTCTCATTTTCAGTGACACCAGGTTAGAAGTGAAACAGTGTTGACCATGTTTCACCATGGACCAGGAGAGACTCGTTCTTGAAGATACTGTTTCAGTAGTGCTCTTCCACGTGTTAGAGGCAAAGTAAACTATTGTTTGTTGTTGTTTCATTTATACAATATGCTTATCGCGGGTTGTTGTGGTCTCGCGTTCTTTCGGATTTATCGCAGAGTCTAATGATATCTCACTAATTTAGCTGGCGCGCAAGGCTGCACGCCGCTGCTGTGACGCTCCTGGTGGAATATAGACAGAACTGCCAAACCCAGTCACGCCATAGTGTGGCTGGGTTACCCTCAAACTAGCCCTAGCCATGACCCTTAGCCTATACCTCCCCCAGCCCTAAAGTTGTTGCTTAACCCCAACACCCCCCTACCCTAACCCTCTCCCTGTCCTACACCTGATCTCCGACCCAAACACCAGCACTATATCCCTAACCTCAGCCCTTAACCCGACTCCCAACACCCTAACCTTAACCTTTTCTAACAACAAGACTCCTCAACCTACCACCAACCCTCAAAATACAATTTAATTCATTTCACATAAATTTGTTCTATTTAACATTCATGACAAAATGTTTTTTTGACCACGGGTTGATCATATTTAAGTGTGTAATAAATGCTAATAGTATGTTTTCACATGTTTGTCTTCTGTCCTAGTGTTTGTCGAATTGGTATTCTCTGTCAAGTTATTGTAGATTAGTGATGGACTAGTTACAAGATTCGGTTTAGTTGTCCCTCTGGCTAAAAGTTTATTTTTTAAACTTTTATAAAGGTGCTGGTCATCAGTGTCAAACTTTAGTTGGTTAGAGATGCTGTAGAAGGAATGAGAGCTGGGCTGGGTGTTTTTGTGGTAAAAACATGTTTTTTTTCTTTTCCCCTCATGGATGAGTGTCCTTCTCACTGGGAGGTTCCTTTTATTCAACTCTGAGTTTTGTTGCCGTTATATATCCAAAGGTTGACTTGTTGTGTGTTAGCAAGTGTTATAAAACCAAATCCTGTTTGTAGACACTTATGTGGTCATAAGTCCAGATCAAGGGTGTGAGACAAATCAGATCCATAAATATGACACCTTTTTTCCGTATATTTCTGAAAGACAAAGACAAATATCAGCAGGTAGAGGTCAGTGTTGCACACCTGTTTTTATCTGTGACTAAGTTCTTGTAGAACTGATTGAGGAACTGATTCTAGATTTGTGCAGTTATCTTTATTATGACAAATATATCAATCATGTACAGAGCAGCATCATAGCACAGACATTAAATATGACTTCAACAGGGGACAGAGGGTCACAGAGCGGCCTCTGCTGGCAGCAGTGAAACACTGGCGGTGTTTCAAAGACTAAGCCTGTGACGAGCAGATGAATTTATGCTCAGTTTGGCCAGAGCAGCTGGTGGAAATCCAGCTTCTTGGGTTTTCAACTAGCACACAATCAGAGCCTTGGACAGGCCCACTGTGACCCTGGGGCGCCACCTTCAGTCTATTGAAAGACACTGACTGACCATCAATCCACATCCAGCCACTGTGGCCTCCAGACAGACCTGAGGAACAAAGACATGAGTTAGATGGATAGTCTGGTGCCGGGGACCTCCACTAGGAGGCGCCAGATTACTGAGGGGGAGCTACAAAACAAGAGATAAAATGGTGTGACAATGTATTCTAACTAAATAAGACGGGACCTGTTGACCACAGTATCTTCTCAGACCTTGCTGTAGGTGTGGAGTGTATTAAACCCTGTTGAAGCTCAGCCTCAATGAGCGTCGATGGCACAGCAGTGGAGATATGTTTTTACTGTGGGGGGTTCAACTCTGGTTGGATAAATGCTATAAAAGTTGTCACTTCAATGGAACTGTGAGAGACGCTCACTGTGGGAGACACTCACCGATCCAAAATGGCTTCTTCTCTGCAAACCTCCACAGCCAGGACATGTCTTTTCTGGACCGCACACTGGTCAGACTACTGTTATACCTGAGACAGCAGGTGGTCCAGTTCAGGATGTGAACCACAAAACAAAGAACACAAATATGAAGTAGAAAAAGTACGAGAAGAGTAGTACTTCAGTGAGCAGGTTCTCTCGGCGCTGGCCCAGCTGGCCACTGACAGGCTGAGGACGTAACATCGTCTCCTGTAGTGGGTCCAACCTTCAGGACAGGAGCTGCTGACAGACCGGCCTGTCTGTGGGGACGGGGACAGACAGACAGACGTTTGAAACAGAAACTCCAGGTTCAGAAACACGCAGACTAGAGATTAATGGAGGCTAACGTTCACGCTAAACTGACCGTAGGTGTGAATGGTGATCCAGTAAACCACGCCCCTAACCAATGACCGCTGGGATACTGCTTACGCCCTCTGCAGGGCACGAGTGATCATCGTAAAATGAACACATTTAATTGTTGTACTTTGAGAGTTGCAGTTACTTTAAAAAACTCTTGCAAATATTTCCAACTTCACAGATGGAGACTTAAAGGCTTTAAAGTATTTTATATGTATTTCAATATGAACTGCAATTTACTGCAAAAGCCAAAAGACTGGACTTTAATATATGAGAAAATATGATTAATAAGAAGTCAGAGGAATTAATTTGTTTTTCTTCTTCTTTTTTAAACAAGTGCATCAGTGAAGGTGTGTGTGTGTGTGTACCTTGTGCTGCTGTAGCTCCAGGCTGCCTACAGGAGGATCCATCTGAGGATGGTCTCCAGCTCTGTGGTGGGACCAGCTCCACCCACCATCACCAGCCTCCAGCTCCTCCAGTCGTAGAGGAGTCAGACTGTGAAACTAACAGAGGCCAAAAACACAGGAATTCACTGAGTCACGTTTGTGTTTGTCCATAGAGTGTGGAAAAAGTAAAGATTTTTTTTTTTTACCGTCCAGACTTTGTCTTCTGACTGTCTCTGTGCTGGTACATACACCTGGACAAGGAGGACAGACGTTAGTCAGCTTTACAGTAAAACATGAATTAAACAAAAACGATTGGGTCTGGGCTCTGAAGTGGACTTGGGGTGACTGGAAGTCTAACTTCAGCCAAAGAGAAAAACAAATTCACATGGAAATGACGTAGAAAGCCAACAGGTTGCAAAATGACTGTGTGAAACACTGTCATCTTCTGGTTATAAATGGCATTGTAGCAGCGCGGGAGTACAGTTAAAAGTTTTGTGCTGGTTAGTTGATTGGAAGTGCTTAAAATAAAAGTTATAAATAAACAGTATTTTAAATAAATCAGTATTCGGACTGTTTATGTGTTGGTGTCAGTGTTGTCAGAAACCGAATGCGTTAAAACAGGTTTTTAGATCTGTCTTAGTGGATGAAGGTCATAAAGTTGAAAGGAAAGATCAATAATAATAATAATAATAATACTTTTGTATTGCCCAGTTCTTTAGTTCAGTTCAGTGAGCTAGAGTCAATCCCAGTAGTCACCAGATGAGGGCAGTGTTATACCCTGGACTGCTCTGTGACTCATAGAGAGACACAGGGAGACCAGGAAATCTCCATACAGTAAGATTAGAGCTGGGAATTGAACCAACATCCTTACTGCAAGGCAACACTGACACCATGTGGCCCAGACTGGTCAATAAAAAACAATCAGTAAATAAAGTGACCTTCAGTCCTTCATGTCTGACTCTGTGTCCCCCGCCCCCAGGGTTCATCCCCAGCTGCTGCCTCCCCCTGTGGTGGTGGGTGTGGCTGTAACTGGGAGCTGCCTGGTCCTGAGGTTCTTCCTCAACGTAGTCCAGGGAGACACGCCTGCTGGGGACGTCCCCTCTGGGAGGGTGAGGCTGGCTCTCCCACAGCAGCTCGGCCTCAATGTCGGTGACAGGGTCCTCTTCCACCTCCACTAAAGGAGGAGGAGGGAGGTGCTTGTCACCCTCCTCCAGCAGCTCCTCAGGGTCACACATTCCTGGAACGGACGATGGACAGGACACAACCGGGGGAATGAAAGACTTTTTTTTTGAGAGTCGGTGAAGATGTGGTGTAGTGTTGGAGGTGAACAGCTCCACAGATCACTTGGGACTCCTCACCTCCTCTGGGGTCGATGATCTCCACACTGGCGGACGTCCTCTGTCCCAGGACGGCGTTTTTAGGATTTTTGAGGATGACAGTGAAGGTCTCGTGGTTCTCCTCCAGTCCATCATCTGTCAGGTAAACGTTCCAGGTTTTCACACTGACGCCTGGAACAAAACAGAGAACAAGGCATGGAGAGGCTGCCGACCTGGAGGGAGTGAAACAGAGGCCAGAGGGCAGACACAGACCTGGGTCAAACTGGATCAGTCCGGCTGTGCTGTGAGTGAAGTCTCTGCCAGGTTTGGCTGATCCCTCCTCCACCTGCACAGACCAAGACCACGACTGTAGTCCGACTACACAAACAGGAAGTCCCAGTCTGAAGGATGTGCAGTTGTCACAGTGGTACCTGAATAGCGACGTAGGCCGGGTCCTCGCTCCGGCCGCTGCGTTGGATCTGGATCTGAAGGGTCCCGGCAGTCTCACAGGTTCTGTAGCAGGTCGCTGACAACTCCACCCGAGACCAGGTCAGCTCCAGACTGAACCAAGTCACACAGAAGGATAACTGGGTCAAGTCCACACTGGTCTGATCAAATCCCATTTTCATTAAGAAGAAAATGTCAGTCCCTACACTTGTGGCAGCATGGTGTTTCCAGCTGGGTCCGTGAGCAGGAACTCAAAGCTGTCGGCCGTCACCTCCATGTCGGCCGGAAGAACAAACACCACCGCACGCTGGTCCACGTCCCGCTGGGTGAAGCGTCCCCTGATGTAGCCCCCTGGTGGGAAGGAGGTGACACAGGAGTCAGTTCAGTTTGATGGAGCACTGACCTGTATCTCTGTAGGAGTGTGGAGGAGGAGAGACTCCTCCACCTGTCACTGTGTTCTCCAGGTGTCCAAAGTACGGAGGTCTGCTGATGGAGAAGTCCAGCTCCTCCGTGGGACTGTCAGGGTCCGAGGCCTGCAGGTGTTTGTTGGTGATGAAGATGCCGTAACGACCTCCACCCAGATCCACCACAGTGCTGGGGCTCCTCCTTGTGGTCAGACTGGGGGGTGTCCTGTCCACCTGATCCACCTGAACACAGCAGCACACCATTCGCTACAAGTGTGTGTGTGTTTTGTAACATTATTGTTGTGGGGACATTCTTCAGGTCTCCACTGAGTTAGGATTAGAATTAGGGTCAGATTAGGATTAGGTGTATGTTATGGTCCAGGTTAGGCTGTGTGGTAACGAACAACTACCAAAAATCCTTGTTGTTTTAATGAAAATGCAGTTCAAACTTTCTACCACTGGATGTCGCTGTTGTCATATGATTAACAACAACGGCTCTCGCACAGGTCCATGGTTTACAGAGAGACTCTGTGCATAAGTGCTGCTCTGATCACGTGGTCTCCATTTAGTAACAACGGACTCTGCCTGGGATGAAGTCCCTCCATGTCCGGAACAGTTTCTAGAACCGTTTGTTCTCACCAATATTCCCCGGCCGTGATTTTTAGGACATTTATACATGAATTTAAGAAAATAAATCCTGGTGGGCAGAACTGCTCCACCTGATGGTGCAGTAAGACACAGCTCTTTAAAAAAACTGTTTTGGTTTGTGGCCACTGGGAGCAGCATAGAGGCCGAGAGACCTTTGAAAGAACTGCACTGTGTCCTCTTGTAGGACAGCAACAGTATTTGATGCTGTACAACTGTAATACCAAATAGTTGGAGTTATGGTTTGGTTGATAAACATAAGGTTCTCTCCCATTTTTGAGAGCTTTATCTTTGTACTTGGTAGTACGCTACACACAGTAATGAAGTATGTATGAGTACCTTATTATGTTTGTCAAGTTTATTTTTAACTGTGACTATCAGTGAGTATCAGGGAGTACCAGGAAGTACCAGTATCAGTCAGTGTGTGTTCTGTGCATCACCTGAATATTGAACACGGCCGGTTCTTCTCTTAGCTGACCGAACTCCAGGTATCCCCGGTTGGTTCCATCAGTTGGCAGGAAGTAGAACCTGTCGATCTCAGCTGGGCTGTCCGAGTCATGTTGGT
The DNA here is from genome assembly GCF_000523025.1 of Cynoglossus semilaevis. NCBI lineage: Eukaryota > Metazoa > Chordata > Actinopteri > Pleuronectiformes > Cynoglossidae > Cynoglossus > Cynoglossus semilaevis. The sequence goes on from NC_024308.1 coordinate 11,305,184, forward strand.
AGGCCAGTTTCAGCTGGTCCACATCCCCCTGGTTGAACCTCCATGGAGGCTGAAGTGGAACTCCTCTGAGCAGCAGTTTGCCATAGCGCGGTGGCTCAGTGACGCTGTAGCTCAGGTTGGTGATGGCGGTGTCGGGGTCAGTGAGCTCCAGTCGGTCGGGGCCGATGACCTCAGTGGCGCCGTCCTGCAGGCGGAGGCCGGTGTTGTGGTTCAGGGTTGGTGGGATGCGATCGCTGTGCTCGACAGTGAAGTGGAGGGTTCCACTCCGGGACGAGACACCGTTAGTCACAACAAAACTGTTGAGAAAGAAAAATAATGAAACATCCCTTTAATATCTGATAAAACCTGGACCGGGACTAGAGCTGAGCCGGACTGACCCCCCCATCCCTCCCACCTCTCCACACACACTTTAAAGTCACTGAATGTTTATATTCATATTTTATTGGATACCGTTCGGACTTTTTGTGGACATCAGACACACTAGGACCACCAGCACCCCCTGGTGGTCGGGTGGTGTCGTTATTGTAAAAACAACTGAAGACACTAGATGTCCCTAAATCCTACATACTGTGCCTTTAAAGTGACAGTACACAGATGCAGTCAAATAATACTGCAGTATATTTGAGTGAGTTTTTCTTCTAAAACTGTAACAGTACTCCACCTGATACTCCAGGTCGTTACATCTTAAATACTAAAAAGTAAATGAGCAGCTGAAGTCATCAATCACTGATAATATGTGTGTGTGTGTGTGTGTGTGTGTGTGTTTCTTCATGTGTGTACTTTGTCCACATCTTTGCCAACACAATCTGCCTCCCAGCCCTACTGCAGCTGACAACCTTACCCAGGACACACACACACACACACACACAGGCAGGTTTTGGTGTAACATCTGGCTTCAGCGTCGGCCATGTTTGTCCAGGGACGGACGTCCGTCAGTGGACGGTGTTGGGACAGACATCATCTCACTGCTGTAAGGCTGATGTCCAGTCATCATAGACTGTCACCATGATCAGATGTGTGTGTTCAGTATCAGACGATTTAGTAATGACCAATTACCAGTCGCGTGTAATTTTAGTGTTGTTTTACTGAAAATCCACACATTACTGTCGTAAATTTGTTTAATGTTTAACTGGTTGAAAATAAAACCTGAAATATAAATCACCAAGTCCAGGAACTGATTATCGTTCCCTCGTGTGTGTGTGTGTGTGTGTAAGTATGTGTTAACAGGGTTATTGGTTCCATCCAGTGGATGTAATACCAGTAGAAACCACTAGGGAAATGTGTGTGAAGTGATGTTGGAAACAGACAAACCTGTTAATGTAGGTAGAGGAAAATAAATGAGGACGAATTATCTGTCCATCAGTCTGTCCCCTCACCCCTGTCCCCTCACCCCTGTCCCCTCACCCTGTCTCTTCACCTCCGTCCCCTCACCCCTGTCTTCTGGCAGTGACTGGACCTGGGGTGTCCAGAGCCAAACAGCCAGTCCCAGCTGGGTCATCAGGGGCCTGGGTGACAAAGCTGGTGTCTGTGCAGGCTCCAGGTTTGTCACCCCCGTCCCTCCCTCCCTCTCATCCTCCCCACCTCCCTCTCTGCACTAAAGCCATGTTTATGCCAAATTGGCTGGAAAAGCAGATAAACACTGTGCAGCAGAGGAGAGCCCCCTGACACCCCCTGTCGGTCTCTGTGCCCAGTTTTCTGTCACGGGCCAAATGTTTTGTCTGTGTGAAATATTTTTGTCTCATAATGTATCGACGACACAAACGTCCTTTTCTCACAGTTTATGTAGGCAGTTAATGTTCCATTGATGCCCCCGCTCTGGGCATCAGAACGGACAGAGGAGGTCACAGTCAGGCAGCACAGCTGCTGGTCAGAAACAGGAAGTGTTGGTGACAAGGAGCTTTTTAAAAAAATATAATTTAAAAAAATTAGACCAAAAAATGAATTAAAAATACTCCAATACACACTAATACTGCTACATCAACAAGGATTATGCTGTTTGTCACGGTGGGCCATGCTGATTGGCTGTAGGGACTCACATGTCAACAGGGTTTAATACCCTCCAGGTCTACAGGACGGTCTGAGAAGAACCTGGGATCAGACTGTGGTCCGTGAGCAACAGCTGGTTCTGGTTGAACTAGTCCTAGAGTTGATCAGGTTCTAGTCTTTCATCATTACTGGTCCACTGGTCTAAACCAAACTGGACCACTGTCCACGTTAGTCGAACTAGTACCCTGGTGGTGAACGGAGTGAGTTAGTTCTCACCTTAAGGAGTCTGACTCTGCTTCATGGCTGTTGTCGTGGCTGTAACACACTTGGTGTGCGGCGACATCGAGCTGCGTGAAGCTGCTCAGCGGGACTCCAGGTTTACGCACCGCGTGGACCAGACCGTACCGCGGCGGGATGGACACGGTGTAAAGCAGTTCCTCTGGACGACCTGCTGCGTCTGACGCCAGTAGGATGTTGGTGTTGAGGACGACACGCTGACCCTCCATCAGATTCACTGTCCTAGTCTGGAGAACGATGTCCCCTGGTGGACGGAAGATGAGAAACAGGTATAAAAACACTGTCATCGGACCAGCACTCTGAAGTGACCGACCAGTGTCAATTTACCACTAAACACAAATATGTGAATGATTGTAAATGAATTTTCTTTGTCCCGTGTGGTGGCCCGCCCCCCACTTTGAGAACCACTGCTGTGAGGCCGCTTCCTTTGAAGGTTGTTATTTTGACAATAACAACATTAAAGTCTCATCAACTCACACAGTGATGATTCAAAGCTCTAGAAGAAACGCTGTGGGAGGGGGCGGAGGAGGGAGCAGCACCCACAGGAGGTCAGCTGACGTCCCCCCACAGCTGCTGCTGCTCCCCTCCGTTAATTATTCAGCAGCTGAGGAGGTCGAACGTTTCTCACCTCTGCTCCTCCAGGATCAGGGTGACAAGTCTGGTGTCTGTGCGGGCTCCAGGTTTGTCCCCCCCGTCCCTCCCTCCCTCTCATCCTCCCCACCTCCCTCTCTGCACTAAAGCCATGTTTATGCCAAATTGGCTGGAAAAGCAGATAAACACTGTGCAGCAGAGGAGAGCCCCCTGACACCCCCTGTCGGTCTCTGTGCCCAGTTTTCTGTCACGGGCCAAATGTTTTGTCTGTGTGAAATATTTTTGTCTCATAATGTATCGACGACACAAACGTCCTTTTCTCACAGTTTATGTAGGCAGTTAATGTTCCATTGATGCCCCCGCTCTGGGCATCAGAACGGACAGAGGAGGTCACAGTCAGGCAGCACAGCTGCTGGTCAGAAACAGGAAGTGTTGGTGACAAGGAGCTTTTTAAAAAAATATAATTTAAAAAAATTAGACCAAAAAATGAATTAAAAATACTCCAATACACACTAATACTGCTACATCAACAAGGATTATGCTGTTTGTCACGGTGGGCCATGCTGATTGGCTGTAGGGACTCACATGTCAACAGGGTTTAATACCCTCCAGGTCTACAGGACGGTCTGAGAAGAACCTGGGATCAGACTGTGGTCCGTGAGCAACAGCTGGTTCTGGTTGAACTAGTCCTAGAGTTGATCAGGTTCTAGTCTTTCATCATTACTGGTCCACTGGTCTAAACCAAACTGGACCACTGTCCACGTTAGTCGAACTAGTACCCTGGTGGTGAACGGAGTGAGTTAGTTCTCACCTTAAGGAGTCTGACTCTGCTTCATGGCTGTTGTCGTGGCTGTAACACACTTGGTGTGCGGCGACATCGAGCTGCGTGAAGCTGCTCAGCGGGACTCCAGGTTTACGCACCGCGTGGACCAGACCGTACCGCGGCGGGATGGACACGGTGTAAAGCAGTTCCTCTGGACGACCTGCTGCGTCTGACGCCAGTAGGATGTTGGTGTTGAGGACGACACGCTGACCCTCCATCAGATTCACTGTCCTAGTCTGGAGAACGATGTCCCCTGGTGGACGGAAGATGAGAAACAGGTATAAAAACACTGTCATCGGACCAGCACTCTGAAGTGACCGACCAGTGTCAATTTACCACTAAACACAAATATGTGAATGATTGTAAATGAATTTTCTTTGTCCCGTGTGGTGGCCCGCCCCCCACTTTGAGAACCACTGCTGTGAGGCCGCTTCCTTTGAAGGTTGTTATTTTGACAATAACAACATTAAAGTCTCATCAACTCACACAGTGATGATTCAAAGCTCTAGAAGAAACGCTGTGGGAGGGGGCGGAGGAGGGAGCAGCACCCACAGGAGGTCAGCTGACGTCCCCCCACAGCTGCTGCTGCTCCCCTCCGTTAATTATTCAGCAGCTGAGGAGGTCGAACGTTTCTCACCTCTGCTCCTCCAGGATCAGAGGGCGCGGAGCCAGAAGGGCCGCGGCCTCACGGCGCTGTGTTCACCCGACTGGCAAAGCTGGCACAGCCAAGTGGAAGAGGGTGAGGGAGGGGGGGTCTCAATAATATATGACCTGTGGACGGCCACTGGGACCACAGAGGACAGAGGGGTGTGACTGTGGGGACGTCTGTTGGTGTGAGAGTTAAACGTTGTTGTCGTTGTTTAAACCCACGTTGTTCAAGTCAGGACGGACTCGTCTTTTATCCAGTTGGTCGAGAGGGGCGTGAACACAAGTTACACGAATCATCTTTATTCAACAAGTCTGACCTCTGACCTTTTGGAAACGTTCGAACAGAGATGAAGAAGCTCTGAGCCGGAGACTCGTTGTCCAGGTCAGTCAGCGTGAACCTGAAGCTGTCGTGACCTTTGAAGCCGACAGGGTCATGATGAGCGGTGGTGGAATGTTGGTACCACAGTCGGTTCATCTCCACGTCCTCCTGGGTGAAGTTCTGACCGGAGGACAACTCCACCCAGCCTGACGGTGTCTGTGGACCAGTCACAGACTGGAGACTCAGATCCTGACCAGTACTACAGACTGCACCTTTAACCAGTTAACAAACTTGACCAAGTCTCCTCACCTTCAGCTGGAGTTTTCCGACTCGCGGGACAGCGTTGACGAAGTAGTACACTCGGTTTGGTGTCGAGTCCAAGTCCTCGGCTTCCAGGGCCACGCTGGAGATCACTCTGCGCTCGCCTACGTCCACCTCCAACCCTGCATTCCTGGACAAACAACCAGGACAGAAGATATGAACACAGGCAGGAACCCAAAGACCGTCCAAGGGATCCAGTACAGATGAGCGACCCACGTGGGTCAAGTTCACTGTCGCAGTCGCAGCAGGTCTTTCCTGGAGGGATCACAGAGACCCGTGCTGCTGCTGGTGGTGCTGGTGGAGGAGGTGGTGCAGTGGAAGGAGTAAACATCAGAAACCATCTGGCTGCTTCCTGACTTGGAAGTAACATCCAGGCGGGTCGGAGCTGGAGCTGCTGTCACGTCTCTCCTACAGGAACGTGAAAACAAGGAGACCTCCGTCTGCCAGGTCTCCGTGTTACTGCTGCCTCACCGCACCTTCACGGTACCTGCACCACCTGTGCAGCGCACCCACCCACCCACACACACACACACACACACCGCTCACTGATCTGGGAACAGTGATGATGGAACCACATGCAACTCAGTGGAGGATGCTAATTGTCAATCATCTGCTAAAAGACTGCTAAAAGAAAGGGGAGGAAGTGAGGGAGGGGGTGTTTACTGTCGCAAACTTTTGTTGTAATCAGTAAAAGGACACAGATGACCCCTCTGACCCCCATCCAAACCCCTGCCAGGCTGAACCCACCCTCATCGATACAGTTGTGTGTTTGGAGACGGTTAAAGTTTTACTGTCAAAATGAATATGAATAAATACTGAGGGAAAAATAAAAACCAAATACTTGGTGGAACATTCTAGTACATGACATCATTGGGTGTACTGTGTATACTGGCAAATACTGTGTCTACTGGTAAATACATGTTGGGTGCAGTTCAGTGTGTGTTGTATGTACTTGAGCAGTCGTGGTTTCTCATCGTTGACCGGCAGCACGGTGACACGGGTCGTCCCCCTCACGGTGTGGACGCCATCTGTCAGCTGCAGAGCCACGGCGTCCTCCAGGGTTTCTGTGTCATCGTGCATGTACATGATCTTCATGCCTGGAGAGGGGGGAGGGTGGAGAGGAAGGGAGGTTGATGAAGATGCACGGAGGAGGAAGAGGAGGAGGAGGAGGGCGTTTGTAAACTGTTTGTCGACTTCTTCTTCTGTTGTTTATTCTCGGGATCATTTCAGTTTTTTTTTACCTTTTTCTAAATACTCCCAGCAGCTGGGCAGAGGGTATTAGAGAGGGGGCAATACTGACTGGGGAGGCAACGATGAATCAGTTAAAAACTGAAACAAATCTATGACAATTCTCATCGATTGAAAAAAAGAGCACTTTTTTACATTAAAAAAGAACTGGAAAGGCTACAGATAAAGAGACATAATAAGAAACAAATACCACTGATGTGTGTTTTATTTCAAACTGAATTTCTCATGTGTTTATAATATTAACCTTCAGTTGTTCCAGATTCAGTGTTGACACAAAACTAGTTTGTTTCCATGTGAAACAGTTACACATTACAGATCATTTACAGTTTTTCAATAAATGATCTTGGCCGAGACTTGGTCACAGTTTTTTAATTTTGGCCCACCGTGAATTTGACTCCTCTGGTATAAGGAGTAGACTGCATTATGTCAAAAAGTCAATGGTCAGACCATGACACTACGCGCTCTAGTACAGTAGGTGGTAGTATGCGCCTAAAACTTTGGTTGTGACCCGCTCATACCTTGACGTAGCTCCTGTAAGGTGAAGGAAGTGACGGGGCGGCTCTTGTCCAGGTAGCGGCTGGTGTCCGCACCAGTGATGAGTTGACCATGAACTGGAGCTTGGACCACTGTGAACGTGAGCAGGTCCTGAGGAGCGTCCAGGTCCACAGCGTCCAGTATCGATGGAGTAAGTTCCCTCGTACCTCCTTCTCTGACCTGGAATACCACAACAAGGACCACAGCCCAGATCAGACCAGATCAGTATTCTCTCTGCTCACGGTCAGGAGAAACAGGACAGGACACAATCTTCACCACTGGACCTGGAACCTACGGTAAAGTTGGCGATCAGCAGAGATGGTTTCTCATCGTTGGTTGGATTGATGATGATGTAAACGGGAACGGGGGCGGAGTGATGAAGGCCGTCACTCACGCTGATGGAGAGCTGGTCCACAGTGGGCTCGGCCCCTCTGTGCTCTGACTGGACGTAGTTGATGAAACCTGACGTCAGGTGGATGAGGCTGAATGATTCTACAAACAACAAAATGACCAGGATGAAAAATTCAGACAGCTAGACAAACAGTTGGCCACTAGGGGGTGACTCAAACACAACACTTACCAATGTGGACACCCGCGTTGCTCTTCTCAGAGCCAGGTGGTGGCAGTGTGTTCTCCAGGAAGCCGTGAAGAGGTGGAGCGTCCAGGTAGAGTGTCAGCTGGTCGGGGGGGCTATCAGGGTCCACGGCACCGAGGACGCCTTTACACAGACAGGCTGAGGAACCTTCATCCACCGCCAACAGAGACTCTCCTGGAACACGTGTAAGTGGATCCAGTCATTAAAGACAAGAAAGTCTGGACGAGGACGGAAGTTAAAACTTCCCCAGAGGTCTGCAGGCTGGTACTGGTCCATAAGTCATTTGGTACCGATCCAAATGACCTATGGACACAGTAAAAAAGTGTTTCTTAAATTTTGAAAATTTAAGAATTCTTCAATGATCAGCGTGGTTCTTCGGTTCACAGTACCGGCCGACCGACACGTGGTACAAAAAAGGGTTGTGGACCGCTGCTTTAGGGTCACTCATCCTAACCATCATTTACTCTTGCATTCACACTGAGCATGAGAAAATTCACACACACACAACCATCAGTTAGACCTGGGCCTCGAACCACAGCCCTTCTTGCTGTAAGGCAAATGGACTATACCTACTGTGAAATATCTATTTAAAGATGAACCAGTGATGTGCCTGTGTTACCAGTTCACCTATCAACCAGCAACCATCTGGTCCTGTCTTTATTTCTCCGTCCGTTCATCCAGTAATGAGCAAACACAAACATCCCTGGACCTGAATCCATATGAGAAACAATCCACGTGAATGGACCGCGTATGTTTATATGTCGTGTTAATATATGTGGGACGTAGACGGACAGTCCTGGATCTGGCTGATAACAAAATTTCATCCTAAGTACGGCACGAGGTCCAGCTGGAGTCCTCCTGTTCTGCCGCGCTAAGACTCTAATTCTGCGTCTTTATTCAATGCTAATTAATTAGACAGAGAAAACAGCACATACATTCTAGCTGCCTACTACACCCCCCTCCCCCCCCATCACAACAAAAACCCCTGCTTCTTCTGTCGTGTCTGTGTTCAAAGAATAGGAAGAGATATGCGGACAGGATTAGAGAGAGTTTCCCCGCTGCAGTAATCCGGCTAACGAGGCAGCTAGCACGCCGGCTATTGTGAAGAAAAGGTTGAGCTTTTGTTTCAGACAGATTCCTATTGTCCAACGCCGGCGTCCTCCGGAGACGCATGCACACGCAGATACAGGACATCTACAATAACAGCTGATAACAAGTCAACAACAGTCAGCAACAACAACAACAACAACAACAACAACAACGCTGGTGCAGAGACGGGCGTTCAGGCTGAATGCTGAACACCAGGGTTGACCACGTTTGGATGGAGGGATTTTACAAAGTAACAGATGCAGTTTGAATTAAAACTCAATTCAATTTGGAACAATAGTGCTATCTACTATAGAGGGCGCTGCAAAATGTTGAAAAACCTGCCCCCTTGTGCTGACCTTTGCTGTTATAAATATAAACCTAATCCCAATTTTTTACCCTAACTCTAATTCTAATCCCATCTCCAAACTAAATGTTGAAGCTCAATAGACCTGTAAATGTCCCCACCATATATCTGTGCCAGGAAGGCACACACACACACACACACACACCAGCGCCTCTCAGTCGGTTCCAGATCCCAGTTAGTCCCAGTGGTCACTGGTCCTCATTGATAACCACAGAGCTCCTCCAATCCCTCTTCTTGGCCCCGACTGGAGCGAGAACTATCCCCGTCCCCAGGAGACACTGTGTGTCATTGTGTGTGTTTGAGTCCAAGTCCATGTGTGTGTTGTTGTTGTTGTGTATGTCAACCCCCCCATCCCTCCTCCCAGTGTAGAGTGTGTGTTATACTGATAGGTGACAGCGAGGCGTCAGGGTCAGAGCTGCTCCGCTGCATTAAGAGGATTTTCGGCAGAAGACCAGGAGGTGTTGGCACCGACGTCAAAACACACACTCACACACACACACACGCTGGACTTATTGAGATGTTTTCTATAAAATGTGGCTCTGTTCCTGCTGCAGCAGCTGAAGGTGACGGTGAAAACATCTCTGAAGCCACAAAAATGAAGTGAAATTTAATTTTACGACTCAAACCTCAGAGACAACAGTTGGAGAGTGAACAGAACCACAGGACAGACGTGTCTCACCCAGTGTGATGGAAGGAACTTTGTTGTTGACGGGCAGGACGGTGATGTTGAGGTCGTACACAGGAAGTGTGCCATGGAGGGGCACGGGAGGAGGCAGGGCGTCTCCATGGCAACAACCCTCAGTCCCACCAGCCTCGCCGTCAGAGATGATGAGAGTGACTGTGTCAAACACTGGTTCTGCTCCGATCTCTCCTCCTGAAAAATAAGTTCAGTCTCTGACCATGTCCACGGGTCCAAAAAGGTTTTTTGTCATTTCTTAAAGCTCTGTGTTCTGGTATGATCCAGTAAGACCAAATAAATGACTGGTGTCCAACATGTAGGTCCCAAAGCCTTTGTGTAAGGACCAGGTCCTCACCTGTGTGGACGTAGTAAATGAATCCCTGCAGCAGGTCCTGCTGGGAGAACCTGTCCACACTCAGACCAGCTCTCTGCAGCTCCCCTCGACCGGGGCTCCGGGCCAACATGTAGGTCAGTCTGAAGTCGTCGCTGTCACGGTCTGTAGCCGACAGATAGTCCACTGTCACCTGGACCCGACCCCCTTCTTCGCAGCTCAGCTCCCCCCGTAGACCTCTGCCTAACTGTGGAGGCTCGTCATTCATGGGCAGGATCTAAGAGCCCCAGTGGGGGGGAGGGGCGGATATATATACATGCCAATATATGTGCCAAAAAATACATGCCAATATATGGCATTCAACAGAGAGCCATGACCCGCCTGTCCACTGAGCTAATATATGCTAATATATATTATATTTCCTAGTCCCACAGAGAATAGATCTCACCTGTATGGGCAGGACCACGTGGGCTGAGTTCAGACCGTCTGTGACCCTCAGGGCGACCTCGTCCTCAGTGGTCTCAGAGTCATCGTGAATGTACCTGTGGCAGCAGGAACCAAAGTTTTCAGTCCATAAAACAAATGAGGAAAAACAGCAGAACTCCCCCATGAACACAGAGTCCTGACCTGAGTCGAAGTCCTCGGAGGTCCTGCAGACTGAAGACGTCTCTTGGCTGAAGCGTCCGTCCCTGCAGCTCCAGACGGCCGTGATGAGGTGTCTTCTGGACTTCCATCCTCAGGGTCTGCTCTCTGCTGTCTCGATCGTGCACCAGGAGATGCTCCTCTGTCACAAAGGTGCCTCCACCCTCCTCCACCCGCAGCAGGTTGGTGAAGGCCTGAGGATAAACAGTGTCAACCACAAAAAAACATTTTACTGCAGTATCTGAAGGATTTACTCATATTTATTTATCACTGTACTTTCAACAACTGCTAGCGGCTAAAGCCTCTGTGTGAACTCTGACCTCTGGGGCCTGGTCGTCCACAGGGAGGATGGTGATGTTGAAGAGGAGACCTGAGAGGGCGCCACCTTGGTGGTCGCTCACAGAGAAGACAAACTGGACAAAGAGTGGCTCTGGACCGATGTCCTCCACTGGAGGCATAAAGGCTACCTTCATATGGTTCACGGCATGCTGGGAAACAGAGGTCGGACTATTTCAGCATCAACAACTCTGCATGCTCCGAGTGTGTTGTCAGAACCAGTCTGAGTGTGTGTTTCACTAACTTGTGTGAAGGACTTCAGCACTGGCACCATGTGGTCTCTCTTCATGGCGTTTGTGACATCAGTGTAGAACAGACGTCCTGCGTCCATCAGTCTGGAGGAGAACAACACACACAATCAATGAATGACATTTCACTCATTATTTCATTCTTTATTTAAGGGACAGTTTATGTTTTTGACATTTGACTACAGAAGCTCCAGTCTGGTCCAGAATTAGACACGTCGGTGCTTCGTCAGGGTCAAAATAGGACAAAAAGGCCAAATAAGACAAACTGGGCCTTAAATTCTCCTGGAATCTTTTGTTTTTCAGTCACTTTATATTGAATTATCAAGTCTAAAAGGACTGTTTTTTTTACCCAGGGTTCTGTGGGCTAAAACAGGGCTGCGTAATGACGTAAGTCAGGTCCGAGTCGGGCTGTTCCCTGTCTGTGAAGTGAAGGTGAGTCTGCGTGATGTAGACCACGTCCGTCTCTCTCACTGTCAGAGAGCGAACGCTGCCCGCCACCTCCACTGGCAGCTGGTCTTTCACTGGGAAAACATGGACCACCACCGTCTGGAAATACAGGGAAATACATGGGAATTACTGAACAAACACAGATACTCAAGAAGACAAGTAAAAAAAAGTCTGAGACAAGAAGAATTATATCATCAGCATAGAGTGATATTTTTTGTACAGATCGATGTTTTTAAACTTGCATATGTCTGTGAGAGGTTTGGCGGCTGGTGGCTGTCAGACAACGTGATGTCAAAGGAGTCTTCAAACTGCTCTTCCCCTGAGTGTTGGTAGGAGATCTGACCCTGGAGCAGGTCCTTCTGAAGGAAACTGTCCACCGAGAAACCTGGATTATAAAAACCAGCCACACAGACCAGTGAAGGAGGACATTTTTAATGGACTCTCTGGTCTTTTATCTGTAGATTAATCATCACCTCACCCTCACCTGTCTGCTGCCCGGGGGTCTTTCTGACCAGCTGCCCGGTCCTGGGGGGGTTGACCAGTTGGTACAGGATGTAATCATCACTGGAGTCCAGGTCAGAAGCCATCAGCATGTACTCCTCCAGCCTCACTGCTCCACCCTCCTGCACTTCCACCGCCACATTGTTGATGAGAAAAGGTGGGGAGTCGTCCTTGGGCAGGATGTTGATTGGGAACTTGTGGCGGATGCTGTGACGGCCGTCACTTATACGGAACACGACGTGATCACGGGTGGTGTCACTGTCAGAGTGGTGGTAGACGACCACGCCTTCCTTCAGGTCCCGCACTCGGAACATAAAAGCTTTTCCACCTGGAACCACACAGAGGGTCGGATGGTGGAACCACTGGTGTAAGTCAGGCGCAGTAACAACTTCATCCACCGCGTTAGCCTGGATTTGGTCAACTTTTATTTACAAGATTTCAAATGTCTAAACGACGTTTTCATGAATAATGTTGGTGCAGGAATAACGTCAACTGTGAGGAAAGCTAATTTCTAGGAATAACGTCAACTGTGAGGAAAGCTTTCATGATGATTGTCGACACAAAATGTTGTATCAGACGTTGAGGACTAGTGTGTCCCACATTCAAATAGAATGCGGATCGTGTCCATCTGTCAGCGTTCTGCTGCTGGCTCACTTTCTTCACACTTTACAATGTGCTAATGTTAACGGCAGCGCGTCACATGACTGGCAGCCCACTGACGGACATGTGTTGTTGTCAGCGTACGACACTAGTTCTCAGCCAAAGCTAACACTTAGAATCAATTACCGTCTCCCACACATTCACAATGTATTTCCTGTCGTAGTCGCTCGGAATTAACAAGTTTCTCTTAGCGCCTACAGGCACTGGGAGGTTTTGGCTGCAGTTCGTGCTGTGAACACCAGTGAGGTAAAACATGGCCTCCTTCCCGGTGGTCTTCCTGTTGCCAGGACGGGGGCTTCCTGTCTCCCTGTGTGCGCCAGAGAGACAGAAGGGCAAGGTCAGCAGACAGATTGAGAGAGAAGTGGTCGCAAGTCTGAACCTCATTAGGAACTTTACCAAAGGGAACCAGCTACTGGTCCAAGTGATGGAAACAACTTGGTAATTGGGCCCAAAGGTGGTGTTGGGCAACAGGCCCACGAAGGAAACGTGGGCTGGGACGATGTGTTACAGAGAGAGAGGGAGAGAGAGAGGGAGAGAGTCTGTGTGTGTCACGTCAGGCAGCCGTCCATTTGGCTGAAGGCATTGGATGGAGCCTACAGTGATTGTCCCTCTGGTCTATAAGTGGCAGCATGGAGGGTCAGCAGCACACTCCACCCCCTCCACCAGCCTCGGCCTCAGTGGAGGATTCACCAACTGCTCCAACAGAAACATCACTGAACTTGTGAGAAAAGCTGTGCCAGACTTCTTTCCAACAACAAAAGCTGCAGGAAAACAGGACACCACACGGCTGTGAGCGGTGACTGGGAGAAGGTGGAGGAGGGTGGAGGAAGACTTTTTTTTTCAAGTTATATAAATTAACATTTTAAAATGTTAATTTTGTTCCTGATGTGCTGACAGAACAGGTGAAATCCTTCCAGATCCTTCCATCCTGCTCCTTTACTTTTAAACAGCCATGAAAGGTTAAGTCCCTGCTTGAACCCCTGAGGGACCTTTGCACTCTGGCATCACCCCTCCCCTCTCTGTTCTCCCCCTGCACTTTCTTCACTGCTCCGTCTTAGCTGGTAGCATGAAGCCCTGTTTGGGGACAGTACATCTGCTGTCTGTGCACGGCGGCATGAAATAGAATAAGTCTCTCCAATCTGCTGCCCCCTCTCTGCCTGCTGAGGACAAAGACGGCGTCTCCATAAGCACTGGGCTGGAAGGGACAGACATGGACAGAGAGGACAGCTGAAATACTGCTGCTGCTGCTGCTGCTGTGGCCTCTGGCAGACCGAGTGGCCGGGCCCTTATTTTACACCTGATTAGGAAACACATGCAGGGTCACTGAACGTTTTCCTCTCCGGCTCCACCACAGTCCCTGATGGGGGGGGTGACACATGGAGCAACAGAAGCGGAAAAGGTCAGACAGCGCTGTCTCTGGGGATTTAGAAAGATCAGGAATACCAGCATGTTCAAAAACCATGGTGCGGCCAAAGAGGGTCTAAAGTAGAAAGTTCAGAACGTCACCAGAGAAGCAGAGAGCAGAGAGTCCTGGGTTCAATTCCCAAAGGAAACACATACTTCTGTAAGTCGCTTTGGATAGAAGCGTCTGCTAAATATGTCATTTTATTTTCTCTGTTCAATTTTATTTTGAGAATTTAATGAACTTCAGTGAAGCTCTGAAGGAAATGTGTGAATGGGTGAGGGGCTGACGACAACATCTGTCTACCATGAACACTGACGTCCCCCACCTCTGACACTCAGGCGTCCATGTAGAGGACCGTCCACAGCCACCAGGTAAACGGCATCGATATTGTCGTTGTCCACGATCTGCAGCTCCTCCCAGGTGATTGGTCGAGACTGACCCTCCAGCAGATCCAGACCTGGAACACCAGGTTTAAAGTTCAACACAAATTTTGATTTTCATTTAACTTCACTTTTGAAATTTTTATTTTTTTTTTTAAACTTTGGCGCAACAGACATTTGAAGTTCCACAATCTCTAGTCTTTAAAAAGATAATTTAAATGTATTTCTTTGACAAGTTCATGTTATTTTTCTACAAATTCTCAATCCTGGATTTATTTAACAGGAATGATCTGTTGGCTGTAATCTTTTGTCAAATTGTGTGAGTCAAACTCAAACTTCTTCACCAGCTTTGAAGCTGAATGAATGTTTTAAAATCAGTGCATTTGTTTTTCAGAGAGAAAAGAAAGTTCTAGATCAGGGATGTCCAAACTTTTTTGGGTGCGGGCTAAAAACAGATAAATAAGCAAAGGCCCGGGCCGCACCCCCCCCCCCCCCCTCCCGGGGAACGTCTTTTTAG
>NC_024308.1:11320482-11326204 GCF_000523025.1 Cynoglossus semilaevis
ATATTCATTTTCCCACCGTGTTTGAAATCTTCTGCACTCACTCGCTATCTTGCGTTTCTTCGGTGCTGCCATTTTGGGGACTGGTGTTAATTGTTTTTCTTTGCTTAATTGTGTTTAGTGAAGAAGCACCTTTTCTGACTGGCTCCATCTAGTGTTGAAACTGAGAAGTGCAACAGACTTGAGCTCAAGCGCCATGTGCGGGCCATATTCAATTATATTTTCAGAACTTTTTGCGGGCCAATAAAAACTGCCCCGCGGGCCGCAGTTGGCCCGCGGGCCGTAGTTTGGACACCCCTGTTCTAGATGATCAAATTTGGTACCAAATTTGGCATTTAAATTCTGGCAACTTCCAAAAAGTCTCAGAGGACGGGGACGTCAGTGTTGGTGGATGTGTTTGTTAAAGCGACTGGGCTCAGTGTCTGGTCTCCACTGGTCCTTATAAAGGTGTTCTGGTTCTAGTGAGAGGAGGTTTCTCCCATACCCATGTTCCAGGAAACTCTGGGTGCATTTGTGTCAGACGCTCTGATTGAGATGTGGACCATGATGGATGGGCTGCTGATGTAGGAGCCATCAATGACCCGGAACTCCACCTAACAGAAGAAACATTAAATTACCACAGAACTCTGGTAAATTAGTAACAAAGGTGTGTATGTGTGTGTGTGAACACTGAACACAAGGCCTTTTCTGCTGTACCAGAATCACTGACTTATGGTCAAATATATTTATCATGATTATTTATAAAATAACGCCAATCAGATTTTAGGTTGGCCACAACAAGTCCTTCTAGCAGGCGTACGGTTACGTCGGTGATTTTAATGCTAACAGTAATATTAATGGTTTCTATAGACGTGATGATGTTATCAAGTTATGGATTTACCTGTGTTTGAAACACAGGGCTCAGGTATAATGTTTGGAGGTATGTACCTCTCACAAGTCAACAGTGTTAGTGTAGCCTCCTGTACCTCCAAGTTTCTGCGCTGTGATTGGCTAGTGTTGGGGGGCTGATAGGCCACCTTCATCTCGTACAGGTCCAACCAGCTAAAAGACCCGATAGACTTGGTGTGGTCATCCAGGTGGGTGATGTAGCCCTCAGCAGGTGGGACGGTGACATTAAAGACCAACTTCTCCCGTGGCGTCTCGTGGTCGTTGGCGTCCAAGGCTGCAGTGGTGAGTGGAGTGAGGATAAACTGATCCACCTCCAGAATAAAGGAGGCCATGAGGGCTGCCTGTGGGGGCTGGTTGGGCATCGCTCCCTGGATCAGTACGGGCAACCAAATAGCCTCCGACTGGGAGAGGGGCAGAAGGGCAGAAAAGACATCAGATCATTTAAAGGCTGCGGGGGGGACAGTGTCGCTCACCATCTCACACAACCTAATCCTGGCCTATTCAAACTGTGGCTCATGGGCCACATGTCGCCTTGACACGACCTTAGAGTGGTCCAGTCAGTTGTCATCTATGAAATTTGCAATTTTTTCTAACTTGAGTCGGATCAGAATCAGACCAGACTGTCATCACTGCAGCATTTTGGAGACTTTTACTGTTTTATCATTCCTGAAACACCTGCACTGTTCCTGTGACGTTTCTTCTTGGCCAAACTGATCCACCTCCAGAATAAAGGAGGCCATGAGGGCTGCCTGTGGGGGCTGGTTGGGCATCGCTCCCTGGATCAGTACGGGCAACCAAATAGCCTCCGACTGGGAGAGGGGCAGAAGGGCAGAAAAGACATCAGATCATTTAAAGGCTGCGGGGGGGACAGTGTCGCTCACCATCTCACACAACCTAATCCTGGCCTATTCAAACTGTGGCTCATGGGCCACATGTCGCCTTGACACGACCTTAGAGTGGTCCAGTCAGTTGTCATCTATGAAATTTGCAATTTTTTCTAACTTGAGTCGGATCAGAATCAGACCAGACTGTCATCACTGCAGCATTTTGGAGACTTTTACTGTTTTATCATTCCTGAAACACCTGCACCGTTCCTGTGACGTTTCTTCTTGGCCTCGTCCAACATGTCAAAATCAACACATCCCGTGCCACTGCTGCTGCTGCTGACTGTGATGACTCCAGTGTCAGTGACACACCCACATAAACAATCAGATGTGTTAGAAAAATACAGGTGTCTTGTAAAAAAGTGCACAATTTAAGGTGTTGTCAGGAAGAGGAGGACTGTTTCGACGTCAGTTGAGACATTCAGAGAGTCCTGTGATTCTCTACCCACAGACACGGCTGAGGAGAGTACACACAAGTGGGATGTCACCTTTTAACTGCCAACAAAGCTGTCAGAGATGTTGATCTGTCTTGGACTGAGTCCACGTCCAACTTCACTTTGACTGAAACCTGCAGATCATCAACTTTCTGTGGAGTTCAACTGTGTTTGTCAGACAAACTCCGACAGTTAGAGTCCTGGACATGTGATGTACCTCCAGTAAAGCCCTCGTGGTCTTTTCCCTCAGCTCCACTCTGATGGGAATGTAGTCAATCTCTGGGGACGGAGGACTGAGGTGCTGGTACTTTAGACCAGAGCTCAGGAAATCCTGGCAGCTGGTTTTGAGGAATCGAACTTCCTTGGTGTCGTGAAGGCAGGGTTTGTTTCCAGGACACAGTGCTGCCGTCCCTCTGCCTGGACAAGTTAAGAACAACGCAGTGTGTGTAAATGTATATGTGCAAATAAAGTGTGGTCGAGCCAACGTGTGTGTGAGGTGTCACACCTTTTCTCTGGGCGGTGTCCTCCTCCCGGACAAGCTGACCCAGAGCGGGAGCGTTGATGTCAGTGGTCAAGAGTCTGACGGTGCAGACTGTGGCGGTCCTGGTCCTGATGTGGAGCACAGAGTTGTTGATGGCGTTGGAAAGAGCGTAGAAGTAAGGAACCACCAGAGGAGCTGTGCCCAGCTCCACCAGGCCAGACCCCGAGTCCACCACCCGCACAGTCACAAACACTTTCTCCACCAGTGTGTCTGAGGACGTGAACCTTAAAACAGAGGTGCAGAACCCAGATATAAGACATGCAAGGTCCAATAACCCTTTGGACTGAAAAGTGAAAAGACTCATGAACATCTGAGAGCTCGTCTGTTGATTCAAACGTTCAGTCGACCTGCCCATGTTTTTGACTGAAGTCTGAATGAAACCAATGTCTGCAGAACTCTGAGGAGATGATCCAGGGCAGGGCTAACACTCCGAGGTTTAAACTCAGATGTTGATTCTTGACCAACCTGTAGACTCTCAGCATCACTGTGTCCTGGTCCAATAAGGGACTGCCGTTGTGGACGTACTTGACTTCATCCTGGAGGAAGCTGCAGTCGAACACCTGCGAATGAATTTCCCAGTCAGACCAAACTGCAGTGTTCACTGAGGGAAACCCTGACAGAGGTGTGTCCTCACCTGGGGGGTCAGCTTCCCCACCCTCTGTGTAACAGGTTCGTTCGTCACCACCTCCACCTTGCAGTCAGCTGTAGGTTCCACGCTGATCTTCAGCTCCTTCTCTGTGACGAACACTGAGCGCCCCCTGGCGACCTCTATGCCCGAGTTAACCACCACTAACCCCCCGCTGCAGACGGTGGTCACCGACAGCAGCCACAGGATCGCAGCTGCTGCCATTTGTGATTGGCAGACTCAGATAAGAAACTAGGGGGCGTGGTCTGTCTGTCTGTGGTCTCAGTGGTGAAGTAGTCTCTGTCAGTCTGTCTTCACCAACATCTTCAGCTCTCACTGGACACTGAGCTCTGAAGGACAGGACAAACACACACTGACATGTTAATGTGAAGTACAGTTGGCTGAAAACCAGACTTCATCTTACCGCTGGTCCTGGACCAGTGGATTTGTGATGCACCAGTGAGATATACAGTTCTACAGCCTACAAAGATCTCTTCTGTCTTTAACCTGTCTGTGAAACAGCAGGAGAGTGGAGAGGTCATGAGATCAAAACCGAGAGTCTGGTTCTATTTCTAGAACTATAGTTTATGTTTCTTTGTACTACAGTGGTAGAGAACATGACTTGTCAACACCGTCAACAACTAGGACTTGTTTGTGGTATGTAGTCGATTGGCTAATGTTCCTTCAACCCCCCCCTCCTCCCGCCTCCCCAAAACATCACCTAAACAGAAGGGAAACTGCAGGAAACAGAGGTTAATCTCGGTGACCCCACAAAGGTGCCGGAGGTGTTGTGGGACAGGGGGCGCAGCGGGGCGGGGGTGTTTTTTAGGACGACTCAAAGCAGAGACCGGATCTGCTGCGTCACTTCATATTAATGATCACTGCGTCCTCAGGTTTCAGCTTCAGCCGAGTGTAGGACGAAGGTTTGTCTAGGTGGAGGCTGAAGACTTGTAAATACCCCTGAACCTGCACCACTGTGAACCACTAAGCTAGTTTAGCTAGTTTAGCTAGTTTAGCTAGCTTAGTGAAGCTAGTGTCACACACTCTTTAGATCAAGAAAACTCAAATGAAAATCATCCCCTTATGCCGCATCACCCTCAGAGTTGTTTATTTTGAGCTCACCTGAATCTCCTGACCTCTGACCTCTGTCTGAATATTGATTCATACACAGCTGCAGTGTGGAAGTGAGTCACTGCTGCTGTGAGGTGAGCGGCTCAGGATGAAGGAGGATAATGAGGTTCAGACCCGACCACAGTCAGACCCACACGGGCCTTTGAAGACGGAGACGTTGACTCTTACTCTGTAGTGAAGACGTGAGAAAAACGTGTCTTTGTCCTCTAGTTGTTAAAACCATGTCTCAAATAAATGATAAAAAGATTATGGGGTTTATGGCCTTTGGAGTCAGTGTGTTCAGGTTTGGTGAGTCCTTTGCTAATGTTAATAAAGAAATATATTTTCATTGATCTAATATATTGCGCTGTCTCTCATCTGTCTGTGTTCAGACCAACATCCTCCATGTTGGTCTGCAGCAGCAGCAGGTTCGTAGCTGAACAAACTGCAACCCAACACTGCAGGGAAAGTTTCCACTGAGCTCCTGCTGCTGCAGTCACATCCTCAAGCACACTTCCACCAACAAGCAGTCGTCTGGTTGAACGCAGAAAGAGGCCGAACAGCAGGAAGAAGGAAATCGTTGGCAAATATTACTTTAATCTGAGCCTGTTTTTATCTGGAGGCCTGTGGAAGGTTCCGTACTGTTCTGTACCGAACTGTTCTGTTCTGTACGTGTTGGCATGTGTGTGAAAGTTGGATGTTCCTTACCTCCAGTCGTTGGGAGTCTGTGTGCGTCTTCTTCACCTTCTCCAGCTGCTCAGAGGAATGCTGTCACACACTCAGTCTTCACACTCACTCTCTGCCACCAACCCCCCAGTTCAGCAGCTCAGCCTCACCCCCAGATGTCTGGCATCCAACAACAGAGAGGGAGAGAGAGAGAGAGGGGGAGAGAGAGAGAGGGCGAGTCAGAGGGAGTAAACTAGGAGATGGGGGGGACAAAGAGCCAGCAAGTTTTCCTTCCGTGGTGGAATTCTGAAGCCAAAACCACAGAGAGTGAGAGAGAGAGAGAGAGAGAGATTGAGAAAGAGAGAGAAAGAGAGAGCAGACAGGAAGTGTCCTGTGAATTATCCTGGACTTTTACAGCCCCCCCCCCCCGCTTGTCCTCCTGCCTCCATGTCTTTATTTCCTCTGTAAAAACACATACATGTGAAAATGTCAACTTTGATCCAGAGTACACCTGGTACCCGTCTGTCTCCAGACAACTGGTCTTTGTTGACAGTTTTCCGACAGCAAAAAAAAGACA
>NC_024308.1:11326251-11330534 GCF_000523025.1 Cynoglossus semilaevis
TAAATCAGTAAAATGTTTAACCTGAATTTCTCTTTTACTACATCACGATGACGTCCCAAAGATCCTCCACCGTGTGGGTGAGTCTGTTGCTGGTCTGTGGTTTACACAGCAGTCCTAGTCTGGTCTCTCCTGCTGAGCTGCTGCTCACAACTGAGTGAAAACAACAGAGCAGAGTTGACCTCTTCACCTCTCTAACACACACATACACAAGGGGCAAAAAAGGGGCCATTTGTGATTTTGTAATTAATATCACTGACAGTGACTTCTTTCTGTTTCTCACCATCACACACGTGCTCATCCTGGAAACTGCTCCAGATCTTCCTGTTCATATCTGCAGATGTGTTGACTTTCAATTTTGGAATCATCTGGTCCGGCTCAAACCAAGTTGTTCTCTGGTTCAGTCGACTGTTTGTGGATGAGCCAGACCTGTGGCTGAGCAGGGATGTGGTGAAGAAGCTTCACTTCCACGATGTCACAGTGTTTTCAGGATGTGTCTGAAGTGAAGATGAGAAATCTGGAAATTTAAAACAGTTTAAAAAATGGTTTCTGAATGTGTGTAAATAGTTCTGTTCCCAGTCCAACGGTCCCAGTCCCTGAGCAGTGATTTAACATCAGCCATTAGAAACTCTGAGTGTTTAAACACGTGTGTGTGAAGAAAACCATGGGAAAACCATCCAACAGGAAGAAAGTCAGTTTCCTCTCCTGACATTTGTCTTGTCTCTGAGGTTTTTTTATACTGTTTTATTAATTAAGAAACAAATCAGTTCCAGGGTTCACATTGACTCACAAGACATGGACTTCGTCCTGGGGTCCGAGAACGTCTGATCTTTCTCCGTCTTTTCAAACAGTTCTCACGCTGCTATTTTTCTCATTTCATGAACTTTTCAGTCAGTCTTCTAACGCCGTGTCTCATTGTCAACGATACATGTGTGGTTTGTTTTCGTTCATTAACAAATTGGTCACTTTGGAAGAACTAACAACTAACTAACAAAGTCATTAAAGGTCAGGGGTCATGGCCTTTTCTTAGTAACTTCCAGAGCGAGGGTCCTGTGAAACGTCTGTCAGGTTTAGTCTCAGTGACTGACACGGAGAGACAGACTCTCTGTCCTGTCGTCCAGTCCACCGTCCGTCTCTCTGATCATTTCTGACTGATACCCTTTGTGTGGTGATGACTCCAGACTTCGTCACGATATCTGGCCCCTCGCCCACTTCTTTTGGCCCCCCCAGCTCTCAGTCATCCTGATGTTGTGACATCCTCATTTCTCCTTCCTCACTGACCCAAAATGAGACAGTAAATCAGTGTGTGCTTACAGGTGGAGGTGGAGAAAGTTGTGGTCTCATCTGAGATTTTTTCTTTTTTGGATGGAGTGAATTTTTCCAATGGTCCAACAGTAAATAAAACCTTTTGTAAGACGTTGGAGGGAATGTTACAGGGAGACATACAGTGGACAACGGTACCCTGTCTCATGACGTCCTCGAGATTAAATATTTACTTAAGCCAGTAGGGGGCAGTAATGCAACAAATAAGATTCCGATCTGCCTGTAATGTCCAAAGAAGAAAGCAAGGCTTAAGGTTTCGGCAGGATTAGCTCAACCTAGCAAAAAAGCTGACTTTCAAAGTAAAAATGACGTGATTGATGTGATAACGAGGCACTAGCACATGCTGCTAACTCTGCTAACGCTGCTAAACCACTGCTAACACTGCTATCGAGTGGCTTTATTTGAAACAATACACAATAAATACTAATTGTCAAATGCAGTCGTCAAATTGGTACTTAGCAAAATGGTAAAACACAAAATAAGATAAACACAAAATACAGTAATGATTTGCTAAAAGTGCGGACTTTAACACAGCAACGTCACTCTGTCAGTTTGGTGCCTGTTGGGAAGTCCTGGATTCAGGGTTCTGTAACTGAACA
The DNA here is from genome assembly GCF_000523025.1 of Cynoglossus semilaevis. Lineage (NCBI taxonomy): Eukaryota > Metazoa > Chordata > Actinopteri > Pleuronectiformes > Cynoglossidae > Cynoglossus > Cynoglossus semilaevis. The sequence continues at coordinate 11,328,171 of NC_024308.1, forward strand.
TGGTGTGACTGAAGCTGTGTTTCCTCTCAGGGCCATTAGTCCCATTACAGTGTCATACTGGTGACCAGTGGAGTTAAAGAGTCACGGTGTGGAGCTGTCAGCTCCAGTACGTCACAGCCACAGACACTGTGACTGACACTGACACTGACTTCCTGCTTCTGGATCTGAACACCAGGCCTGGAGACTGAAGCCAGGCCACACGATTGGATCAATGAGGCAGTGAGAACGATGGTGTGTGTAATGGGTGGGGGTCTTTCTTGGCAGCGATGAAGAGGGAGGGGCTCATCTTCAGATTATGCAAATCCAGCGTCGTCTTGATGAAAAACAAACTGGACTGGCAGCTAATGTTCCTCCAGTCGTGAAAGGGCGAAACACCCCTGGAAGAAATACCAGCAGAGGAGTCTGGGTAATGTGCGGGGCTGAGCGGGTGTCTCCCCCAGCGTTGTACATTATCATATTTACACGTAATTAACTGGTTTTTCCACATGAAATGAGGAAGCGGCTCGACGGGGCGTTCACTGCCGCGAGGACAACGGCTCTGGACCTGCTCTGATACTGAGTGATGACATCTGACCTTTCGTCTTATCTACACGCACACTCAAACACACACGCACCATGATGCACACCGATAAGACAGGAGATGATGCAGCGTCAGATCTGAGATAAATAACAAAATTACAAATGTTGTATTATTAACCACATTAGTGACATTGAAATGAATTTGCCAGGCTGGGCCCCTTGTAATAGATCCATGTCCACGAGACAGGGTGGTGCCCCCTACTTTGGGAACCGCTGCTGTAAATTAATGCACTTTAGTAGGTTATTTACTTTTGTTTTTCTAAATGTATGTCATAGTAAAAGCCAAGTGAAGCTTTGTCCTGACGGACCTTTATTTTCTGTGGGATTTTTGAGATTTCTGGCTGATTACAGTGGAACTGCTCCTTTTCATTCATGGTTATGGTTTGTCCTTTGTACTTTTACTGTTTGCGACAGACAAACTCTGGACAATTCTGTAGTCAGATTTTATGGAGGCTGTGGCCTTGTCAAAACAAAACAGTGTTAGGCAGGAGGCCGTGTGTTACAGAGAAGGAGCTCAGTGAAGCAGCAGGAGAACAGTAGATTCATGTTAGTCCAGTCAGGCTGGAGAGGACTTGGCTGCAGTCCGGACTTCATGCATGGTCAGCCAGAATCCTGTCCTGTCCTGCTGCTGCAAGTCTGTGTGTGTGTGTGTGTGTGTGTGTGTGTGTCCTATCATCAAACAGCCATATTTCTGACTGTCTGTTTGTTTATTAGATCAGAGACTAAGTTAAAAATATGTTTAAAAAACGAAATCGAACCTGAATCCATGAAGAGACTGAGGTGCTGGTCTGTTCAGAGTAAAATCATGTAGTAATCCATCAAAGGTGACAAATACAGACAACAGCAAAAAATCATTCACTCCTATGGTCAGACAAGAGTGAACAATTCACCTAATCCCTAATCTGCAGGAACCTGGAGAACATCCCCTCCACATCTCCCCCTCTCTCAGAAGCTGTAACCGACCTGTCAGGTTCTGGCTGTGAAGTGGAGTAAAATGAGCCAAATGTGAACTGAGGAGTTTGTTTGAAAAAAAAAAAATTCACATTCATATTCACACTCACACCTCTCACCACTCTGCCACCTGGTGGCTCTCAGGAGAAATTTCTTCAGATCCTACAGTACACCATGACTTAGTTTGACGACACTTTTCTTTTGTACTTTTTTTTGTACTGCCTCTGTGACAGTCAGTAGACAGTAGTTTGTTCAAACTACACATGCTACACTTTTGTCAGTAAACTGGAGGTGCAGTGAAAATGAATGGAATCTGAGAAACTGGCAGTGAATGAAGTGACACAGTGACAACAAACACGTGAGGAGCACGAACTAGACACAGGAGACCAGAAGAGTGACTGGGACAGGAAACCAGGAGTCGACCAGGTGAGGAGTGACAATGACAACAGGAAGAGGATTCTTTTATTAACAGTCTCTCAACTCCTGTTCACTGACACGTCAACAACTGTGTCCATGGGTTAAAATACATCAAAACACGTGTTCAGAAATCTTATAATCACAAATTAATTAAAATGTTTAATGTTTGAATATCAACAACCCTGATAGAAACACACACAGACATGTATGACCATATATATGTCCACGTCCAACCAACTCTAGTGGTGTTGGTTAAAAGACTGATGTTCTGGGAGGTGTTAAAAATATGTTTGGACTGAAATTATTAGACCCAGAGAGAAAAAGAGAACCTTTTAAATTCAGCCAGCTGTGTGGACATCTCCTCAGAGAGGAGGAGGAGGAGGACGAGGTGGAGGAGGAGGAGGAGGCGGCTTTTGG
>NC_024308.1:11331405-11331960 GCF_000523025.1 Cynoglossus semilaevis
GGAGGAGGAGGAGGAGGAGGCTTTTGGCTGGTAGAGGAGCAGGACAGGGCAGCATGGCCTGGATCCAGTCCGCTGGCCGCAGCCCAGTTGGTGCTTAATCACAGCGAGTGGTCAACTTCTGTCTTTTTACAGCCAGCTGACATCAGGACTGTGAGTGTGTGTGTGTGTGTGCGTGGGAGTGTATGTGTGTGGGGGGAGAGGGTGCTGAGGGAGTTTGGGGCATCCCTACCCCTCAGCCAACCCTCTCCATCAACTCCTCACCTCCCAATTTGCGTGTAGGTGTGTAATCTGCAGCCAGGAGGAGGTGAGGAGGGGTGAGGGATTATACAGAGCTGATCTAGGTGTGTGTGTGAGAGGAGTGTGACCTGCCAACATCACAAATGTAGGCAGACGGTGGTGGCGACTGGAGCCAGGGCCGCAGCCGAGCTGCCAACACTACAGAGTGACCCGTCCGTCCACCGCGTCTCCCCAGACACTGCAGCCGTGAACGGCAGCACCGTGCCAATCTGCCCCGTGTGTGTGTGTGTGTTGGTGATTCTCTAGGGGTAAAAATGG
>NC_024308.1:11332451-11385404 GCF_000523025.1 Cynoglossus semilaevis
CACTGCAGCCGTAAACGGCAGCACCGTGCCAATCTGCACTGTGTGTGTGTGTGTGTGTGTGTGTGTGTGTAGAGAATCCTCAAGGTGTAAAAATGCCACATGGTGAGTTTGGTCACTGTGACGAGACTGTACAGCACCACTTCTAGAGCTGCAGTGATTCTGCGATTCTTCAGATTGACTTCCTGTCAACATCAGATTGACTTCCTGTGTCACTGCATTATATCAGAATATTGGTAAACCACAGTTGATCTTCCACCGATCGACACTTTATGCACAGAGATCCAGACTCAGAGCGTGCAGCAGTCTGCTTCAGCAGTAGAGGAGTTTCAGGTGATACTGTTGGATACTGCTAACAGTTTTTCTGCTTCAGCTGAGCTTGTTCTGGAATCTTCTACACATTCCCTAAATGCACTGGAGCAGATTTTGTTTTTACCTGTGTGCAAAACTAGGATGAATTTGCATAAATAAAATACCATGGAGTTTGTACTGAACATCAGCCCTCGGCTACTTCACTGATTTTGCAGCCCTTCAATCAAAGACCTTTCTTCACCCGTTGCTCAAACATAAGCTGTGACTTCACAGTGCGTCTAAACTTTGAGGTTTCCTCACTCACTGCTGCTCATTCACAGCCTGCGTCAGGCTGCGTCCACTCTGATCCTAATGAATTCTAACTCTCAGTGTGTGTGAGTGCAGCCGTGGCCTGCAGGCATCGTCGTCCTGCAGCTGAGTAAAAACCTCTGAATGTCAAACAGACGACGGAGCGCTGATTACGTTTCTAACGACAGATGCAGCTTCGTGCTGAGGTCAAACGTGAGCGGACAGGATTAAAACCTCAGCCTCCGACTGTTAGCTACAGCGTTGTTACACAGACGTGTCCACTGTCGTCTGCAGCAGAGGTGAAGGAACAAACACAGTCAGGAGGTTTTTAGGTCATATTCAAATGACTCTGAGTCTGACGACCAGGAAATGCATGTAAATAAGATTATAATTAAAGGACGTCGCTGGATGACAAATAGAGCAGGAGGTTTTTGTTCACGTCCCAGTGTTCTGTACATGTCGACTGTTGTTTACGGACTGTGTAGAACCTCTGTCCTCATTAGGACATGGAGGAGGACAGAGGTCTGCTGGACAAGGTAGCAGTCTTCACGAAGTTTATCTGAGAAAGAATGAAAGTTTAAACGTTTAAACGTTCAAAATAAAAGTTTTTTTTTCATTTTGGGTTCACTTATTTAAATGTAATTATATCTGTGCTTTTTCGACCATGTCAGAAAATCATTCTGCTGCATTTTAACCTCAGTAAAAACCACAAAAGCTCCAATGTATTTATTTTCTACCTTTTACACAGTGGTTTGATTTGATTGGTTGTTTGATTCTCTCTACATCTGTTTAAGTTTTTAAAGTCTGTGAACTCTGTGCTACAGTCTGTCCGTTTACATATGTGAACGTCTCCAGCAGCAGAAGGAAGTAAAAAAAAAAGAAAAAAACTTTGATGTGTACACATGCAAATTAGTCTAGAAATGTCAAATTAGCATAGATTTGGGTCGACCCGAGCGCCGGCCTCCCTCGCAGCTACATGCAGCCGTGATGTCTGACAGCTCGGCCCTGGTCCAGACGGCCTGCTTTACATATTAGAGCAGTCTCCCATCACTGTGGGTTACCACCATCGTCCTGTGGCCGTGGAGACTGATGGTGGGTGACAGGGCGGACAGAATGACTGATGGACTGATGGACGGACTGATGTTGGAGGGGTGGGGAGTAGGGGGCTTAGCTCTGGGGCTATCTGGTTCACAGAGCAGACTATAAAAACACTTGATTATGTTAATGAGCTCCTTCATTTCATCAATTACAGCCTGAGCGTTCTTCAAAAAACACTGCGGCTCCGTGACCTGGAGCTGAGCAGGAAGCAGCCTCGTCCTCCAGCCTGACCACAGGCTCGTTGTTTAACCTTTTTTACAACATCGTTTACACTGAACTCCTTCACTCTGTCCTCACATTGTCCAAACGTTTTGATTGAAAACACCCCCGCATGAACACTTAGTTACAACACAGGGATTTCTCCAGCCTCTCTCTTAGTTGTTAAATAATAACAATAATACAATTATAATTAAAATCTGTTTGACTTCACATTTACACTTGTTGTTGCGTAAACCTTTAATTATGATTTCATTAATTTTTCTATATTTATTTTTTGGGGAATATTTTCTTCATTTTCCCCCACACTCAGTTCATAACTCTTGATTTTCTTCAGGCAGTAAATAAAAAAAAAAAAAAAAAAATTCTAATTCTACTCCATCCATCAGTAATTTAGTTTAGATTTATTCCCAGAATAAAAACAAATATTAAAGTTACGCTGGAAAAACTTGCAAAAACAAATACGTTCTCAGAACGTTTTCAGTGACGTTTAGATTCTCAGTTATTCTGTATTATGTTATTATTTAAATATTTTTTCTTTAGCTTGTGGAAACTTCTGACTGGATACGTCATGATTACTCTATATCTCAATTACTTGCGATATTAAGCACTCGAGTTAATGTACCGTAACGTTTCCTGAATACCGTCAGGAATTAATATGCCGGAACTGTAGATAAGCGGAACTCAAACGGAACGAAAACAAAGTTACACAACATTCGCAAGTTGCCGCGTTTGTTTCCGAGTTTTCGGTCCGTGCAAGTTGCAGCAGAGAGCCGTGGCCAAGAGGAGAAAAAGGCAGAAGAAGAGTTATTCCCTGTGGAATTATTTTGACGACAGAAAGAACGACCAGGTGTCGTCGTGGATAACGACTTGACAGCGTTTGAAGCATAAAAACTGCAGTGAAAGGAGGAAATACGACATTTTATATCAACTGCGGACAACCAACCGACTTTGTTCGCCAAAGTAAAGGTAACTACACCGGAACTGGATTAAATTACATCAACGTTTTCTTAACCTAACATTGAATTGATAGGAAATGAAATGTTAGCATGTCATTCAAAATGAATTGTGTACGAGAACGATAGTTAAAGATACAAATACAAATATCGGGTCACATGATTAGTAGTGTAAATATAATTCGCGTCATTGACTTTACAGAAAGATCGAGTCCTGTAGCCTTCACATTTTTGTTTTTTGTTTTTTGTTTAAGTACAATATGGATTATGGAAATGTTAATTTTTCTTGGTTACTTGACTTTGTTTATAGACATATATATAAAAAATATATAGTTATATGTAGTTATATATAGAGTTGTATATATTTGTATATAGTTATGTTGCATCAACAGATGGAAAATAAAGGTTTGTTTGTGTGATTCTACACATTCATAGTGTTGTAAAATAAATTAAGGTATAATAATCATGATAATCCTAATATTTCGTGATGTTCCTAGTCCTGACCTATAGTTCCACCACCTCTGTGTGACCTCTGCTGGATGAGAATGTCAGTGACAGAAATTCATGTTTCCCTGCAAGGAATGACTCAAAGATAAACATAATTAGTAAAACAGAGGTAATTTATGTAATGAACTAAGAAGAACCAACAGTGACTCCAGAGTCAGAGTCAAAACTGTGAAAGAAACAATGAGTTTCCTGTCAGTCAGTCCGACAGGTGTTTACTGCTGCTGATTAGATCTTCGATGAAGGACAGTGACCTCTGGACTCACCTCAGTTCATGCAAGCTGATGGAAACACGGTCATATTTATTCAGTTATGTTGACGGACCATTTTAATAAACGTTCACAAACTGAAGGTGGAATTAGAAACGAATATGGAGTGAACCTCCAGGAGAGATGACATCATAGACTGTAGGGAGTGGTGGAGTGGTTAAAGTGGAGAAGTTTGCAGTTGTTGTTCATTTTGATGTTGCCCACTTTTAAAACATCTTAATCAAACTTATCAAAACACTTGGTGTTTCTTTTTGTACATGTTCTCCAACACCTTGGAGACAAGCCAGACCAGATAAAGTTCTTCAAACTATAGCTCCTGAGGTCCCAGATCCTGGGGCAGTGAAGTGAGCATAGATGACTCTTCTCACCTGAGGCCACTCCACGCAGCTACTGTTCAGGGCCAGCACATCTATTATACATAGATGAGGCCTAGGTGGGTGTGTGGGTGTGGGTTAGGGACCAGATGTTGCCAGAGAGTCTGGTGGCTGTTGTCACTTGAATGGACAACTGAAGCTTAAACGGCCCAGAAACACCTCTCATTTATTCATTCAACATTTTTAATTGATCTGAGGCAGAGGTGGATCGCATGCAAACACTGGCACACACACACAGACACACACCAATAAATGATGCACACATGCAGATCTAAAACCTGTGAACACATTCAAAGCTTCTGAACAGACTCATGCAACGTTAGAGTCTAATTTTGAACTAAACAAATTCTTGATATTTAAACTTTGAGTGAAGCTTTTAAATCCACCCATTCCCTTAACCTATTGCAATTTAGATAGATATATTACTTACTATATGTATACATAGTATATTTAAAGCCCACCAGCTCACACACCAACCCAAACTGTCAAACTTGAACATGTTGTTGAGCCACGCTACCTGCTGCCAACTGTCAGCAGCACACGGCTGCCAACCAGCTAGCTGGAATCTATTCTGGTGTGTGTCTGAGTGTGTGACAGTCCCGCACCAGTGACTGAGGGTCATCCATCTTCCCACCATCCTTTATTCTTCAGAACCTGCTGGAGAACATCAGCTGTCCTCAGTAAAAGACTGTGTTATGTGCTTTGGTCTCAGTGTCACTATCCTCTCATAATGGACACATCAGTCAGACGAAGTTGGACACCAGGGCTGTGACCTGCCGTCTGGAGCTGAACACACACACACACACACACCAGGAGACAGAAGACGCCCCTCTTCACACAATGATGTTGTTTAATGTGAATCACAAACCTGCAGGGGTGCTGATGTGTGGACAGTTTCATCCTTAAGTCTCTTTGTTCCTTAATTTGCAAGAAAAAGACTTCCAGACACAAAGTGTCGTCTTCAGGTCAGTGATTAGCTGAATATAATAGACAATTGTAGAACCGTAGACTTCACACAGACCAACAAAAATTGAGTCAGAATGTGTTCACGGGATGACTGGGCCATAACTGGTATTTATCTCCTCATTAAAAACCAGTTCACTGCTGTCTTTATTTTTTATTTCAGCAGGTTGTTTTGTTACATATTCCTCTTAATATTATGCTTTTATCAATGTATTAATGAAGTGCTGTTGCCTAACAGCAAGATGACGATCACCAGTTCATCCCCAGTAGAGCGTCCAAGGGTCTTGCACAATATTTGGTCTATTTATTCGTTTTTTTTAAAATATTTTTTTAGTCACGAGAAACACCCATGGCGCACCACCAAACAAAATTGTCACAGAAATATACGTAATTTAATATAACGATGCTCTAGTTTGAATTTACTCACAGTTTAGTCAGTGTAAAACCTGGGCCTGTTTAGTTGAATGCAACACTGATGAACTCACAGTAAATGATGAAAGACATGAGAATCAACAGTCCTGTAGCAATAACATGCAGTAAATAAATAACTGTTTTCAGACCAAAAGTGCTTATCATTATATCCAGGGGTGTTTGTGGCTCTTCTGTCATTATCTTCTTGTGTGGTTTGTCCGTTCATATTCACACCAGGACATCAAAGATGCTGCTGATCATCTCAAGGGGCCCCCTGTGGCCCCCTGCTGTGGGCAACTTGGACTAGGACAGCTCATTTGGTCACGGATCCAAATGTTCCCATTAATGGCAGGGAAAGATACATGTTGGGCTGCGTTCCCAAAAGAGGATCCTGGTCCCTGAACATCGGCCAAAACTCAATCAGGCTTGGACCGGTGGTGAGGGTGGTGGGTTCTGTTGGCAGGAGACAGTCTCACGTTGTGAAAATGATTGGACCATGGCAGTGTGAGTGTGAATTATTGAAGAATTAGTCATGATGAGAGTGATGACGCTGGCCAAGTGTTTCCCCGTCTGGCAGTGAAGAGACAGAGCAGATGCTTGTGTCCAGCCTGGACCCTTTGTCTGAGTGTGATGGTCCTGGACTTCAATATGGACCATGAAGGTGATGGTGCTGTCTCATCAGTGTCAAGCTGACAAAATGGCATAGTGTTTTGAAAATTAAGTAAATAAGGTGGAGATTTCGTGGCTGTTGGCTGAGTGGAGATAGTGGAGATATTGTCCAAAGGATTGGTAAAATAGATCATAAAGTAGGCCTGGACTGGTCAAGTAATGGACAATTCTGGTCTGGGTGGAATTTAGTGGACCCAGCTAGAATCTTCGCCTTAGGTACTGCAACACCAGGTTTCAGATTGATGCAGTTTCTCACCAGAGCCGTGTGGTCTGCTCTGAACAAACTCCAGTTCCTTTTCTCTATTGGTCTGCTTTGTTTTGGTCGGTGTGAAGTCATGGTGCGGACACCTGCTCTGTTTCATAACAACTTCTATGGCCTTTAAGAGTTAAGACTGTGAGTGTGTGACCTGAACTACACAATAATGAAGTTCCTCCTCTGGATCTTTTTAGGAAGAATAGAGGAAAATAGTTTGAACTGAAACCAGAGTTGAAGATTGTAGAGACCTTGACCTGAGACACAAGCTTTTTGAAAGTTCTAGAGTGTCTCAGTAAACCCAACAAACCTCTGTATCTGAACACGTCTCACATCTACTCCCGTCCTTTTCCTGCTGCTCCGACCTATGTCTGTCTCAGTGATGGAAACAAACAAACTGTTTAGACCAGAACACACTCAGGCTAATGACTGTAATTAAAGCACTCATTAATGGCTGAGTGTTTTCTGGTGACACGGAGGAAAAGTCCCTGATGTTATTAACTGTACTATTAATCTACACTAATCAGTGCTGTCGCCTGACAGAACCCCCTTCCTCACCCTGCCTTTCCCAGCTTCTCCTCCTCCTCCCTGAACGGCCCCTCTGTCACAGCACTTAGCGCCGGGTGCTAATCACGGACTGCCTTCTTACTGTCGTCCCCAGCGAGCAGGTGGTGCTAGTCACAGGCGATGACGGATGACTCTCACATGCACATCCAACCCTGCGGGTGGGATTTGGCCCAGCTCCTCTGCATTAAAGTGTTCAAATATGTTCAGTCTACATTCAGTTTTACATGTGAGGAAAGTATCTGACCTGGAGCTGGAATAAAGTGGTGTGTGGCACAGACCTGCGGGGCACGCACTGATTTGACAACAAGCCCCGGTGGCTGGGTTCCAGACTGAATTTAAATATTTTAAAGCAGGTCTGAGCCACTGCCTGCAGACTAGAATTGTTTAACATTAATGCACGACATTTTTCTGCTGCGTTTCAGTCATGTGTGAAGCTCAGGTTTAATCAGTCGTTTTTTAACAATTACAGTGATGACTGTAAATACAAACATCAGTAATTTGGATCATGAAAACAGAAATCCTGCTGTGAGACAGACTTATCTCTACAGGGTCAGTTTTGACTGTTCATTGACAGGGTTCTTCATTAAACCTCCGTCTGTACCTCCATCTGCCTTCATTCTTCTTCCATTTTCTGTCTCCACCCTCCTCAACTCCTCATCTGGTTGTAGTTGAATTTATTGGCACTAAAATCCCTTCATTACAGAAGTGAACATTATTCATTCTCTTCCTTAAGTGCCACCACAGATCACACTTTTCTCTTGATTTAAAATATTTTGTTTCTGAACACGTCATGTTTTTACAGCCTAAAATAAAAAGTAAATAAAACTACACTAAGTTCTGTCACCAAATCAACCTATCATTCACTTTCAGCACCCTGGACAGTTCTTTTGTCATTTGCTCTTCGACTGGTAATTTATTCCACAATAGAAAAGTAAAGTCGTTACCACAGTGCTGAAAACCATTGATTTTTAGATCTGCTGCTTCCCCTACTGTATGCCCTTTTATTTAGCGCCCCCTCTTACCCCCACCACTTTTATTCTTTAGCTTTTGAATGTTGTCATTGGTTGCTACTGCTCTGGTTTTATGTTTTTTATGTTTGAATGATATTATTGATTTGTCTATATTTTTAGTTGTTGTGCGAATCTTTGGTCAGACTGACAGTTTTCAGTGCTTTATCCATAGAGATGACATGGTCTGTCGGTAGGATTTATTTTTTTGAGTGATAAAGTGTGAACTATAGCCTTCCAGAAAATCATCCAGAGTCCACCTCCTCACAGCCAGCTCCTGGTCGGCCTCCATCAGTACCACTCTGTCCACTGACCTCAGGAAACAGGAATCTAAGGACGGAGCCAAGCTTTGTTTTCAGTCTGCTGAAGCTCTACCTCACTGTGAGCCGCAGCCACTGCCTTAGTGTCTCTGCTGCTGGGAGAAGGTTGGTCTGTGTTGGATGATGAACTGTGGAGCAGTGTCAGACTAATGATGTGTCTGCACTAACAAGGTTGTAGGTTGTTCATGTGCAGGTTAAAGATCAGTGATGGAAATAATCATCCTCAGTGCTGATGTGCTCTTCCTCCAGATGTTTGTTTGGTTTTGTTGGAGATGTTGTGGTGTCCAGCTCTGTAGATTAGCAGGATAATTCTCCTTCTCAGGAGAACCCAGTAGAATGGCTGCCAGACTGTTCTGCTCATCTGCTCATCTGTCCTCACTGGGAGTGGAGGACACTGAGGGACGTGGTGTGACATCAGGCTGCAGATGGATAGGCAGTGCACCGCTGTAGTGTACTGCATTGACATCACACGATTGGCCCAATAATCGTTTTATTTAGATTGTCTTGTTTTCATTCACTGAAATGGAATCTGATCACTTCTGCTTCTTTCCGAGAACAATCATGGGTGGCTTATCATTTTCAATCATTTCTTGCGTCAGTGCTAATCAACATGTCATGTGTTTTGACAAGGACATCAAGTTGACATGAAATGCTTAAACAGATTCTTCTCTATGTCATTTTATCCAAGGTTTTTACAAAAATATCTCACCAGTGACTATAACGTCCAGCCCTGGACAAAACCCTGGGGTTCTCCAAATTTGGTTAGTTTAGCAGCAGCAGTACAGCAGGTTGTAGCCTGGAGTCAAACATCTGGTGGGGGACTGGGGATGTGGGGGTGGTCCACATATGTTTGCACTGTGCTGTCTTTACAGAAAAGCAACATTCTGATGTATCTCTAGCAGAATATAAGGTGGAGCCTTCAGAAAATTCAATAATTCCCTGGATGTTTGAGGAAATTCATTTATTGTTGTCTACATATGAAAGACAAACAGATTCACATGCTGTGTTCAACAGAATACAAAAAGGATCCAGTTTAAAGGTAAAAAGTCAATAAAACATAGTGGACCTTGTGTATAGTGTCCATTTGAATGGCCCAGTTGTTGATTACATGTAATGTCCACTTTCACCAGATGCATCTGGTCTTACCTTGTCTTTTCTGAAGATGTTATGAGCATAAAGGAGGAGTTAATTGTGAATCAAAAACAAAAATCAATTTCTGCTCACTTTAGCTGCGTAAATAAGTGAATTTTTGGCAAACATCACGGAGAATTCTTCTCTGCAGTTTGAACATTTCTGTTGTTCTGTCCTTGTCTTCTTCTTGCTGTTCCTTCTATGGACACGTGACCTATACTGCTCAACACTGTCCCTATGATATCCTTTGGTACTGCTCAGTTTCTTATGTTGCTGTAGACTGCGGTGTAAGGTAATATTGATACATTGAAATAGCAGGGAGTTTTGTTATACGATACTATATCAATATCCTCCATCAGTGTATGCATTTTTTATTCCCAGTCAAATATTCCTGGTGTTGGTTCATTTTATTTGTCTTTTCTTTCTTCTCTAGTGATTTCAAATGTAGATCCCTCTGTTCCAATGTTAGTAACCTGATGTTCAGATAAGTTACTATGATGACACTTTAACTTTACATTGTTGAAAAAAAAAACCCTCAATATATCGTTGTGCCTTTAGTATTGCAATAAATCATAATATGTTGTATCGTTGCCCCGTATCATCATATATACAGTAGCTCCAGTTTCTTGACACAGTCCTACTGTAGACATGCACACGCTCTCTATAAATGTAACAAGTTTTGCACAGAAACTGCCATTGAGTGGGAACAGCAGTCTGAAGTAAGTGGACTCGTGTCATTGCCCAGCCCCGAGGATGATGTGGACTCATCCACAGAACACCAGAGGAAGAGGAGATTTGTCCATCCAGCTGTTTACACCCGTTAACCAGATGATGTGATTCCTGGTGGCAGGAGAGGTTCAGACAAACGAAGCCTCTCTGTGGGACAATCACATTCATTATGTTAAACAGCATTTAAAGCCGGGGGGTGGGGTGTGCAGTTCTAACTCCAGAAGAGATTATGTGGACGGAGCTGCTGGTGTTCAGAGATCACAGCCTGCAGTCACGCGTGGCGTTGACACGATATGGTCAGAATTCACGATAAACTCAAGGGTGGAGCTAAAACAGCAGCATCTGGGCGAAGGACAGTGTTGTGACATGTTCCAGCTGTGGGGAAATTAACATACTGGTGGAATTGCAACATGAGATAAAGAAGATAAAGAAAATCAAACGGAAAGAAGTGAAAACATATGAAGAGATCAAGGTGCCGCCCCCCAGGCCAAAACTGTGGAAACCTTTTTTGTAGTTAATAAATAAATGAATCAAGTTTCCTGGATTTTCTCAGGTCCATACAGTCAACCAGCACAACGTTTCCATGATCACAGTTAACAGACATAACCAGAGATCACCTTCGATCTGTCCTCTCTGCCCCTGTCCCCCTCCTTCCTTCCTCACTCCCTGTCTCCTACAGTCTTGTCTCCATTTTTCCTCCCAGCGTCTCATTTTTCTTTCACCTCTTTATCTGACTGGCACAGCTCCGAGCCTCATGTTGGGAACTCCTATTGTGACCATTTTCAATTAATGTCTTCATTCATCAGCAGGGACCAGATGAATTTTGGAAGGACCGGCAACCTCAGAGAAGGAGCAGGGACCAGATGAATTTTGGAAGGATCGGCAACCTCAGAGAAGGAGGAGGAGAGTCTATTCTGCCTTAAAAAAAAAAAAAAAAACCTTTTAAATCTGCTTCCTCAAATATTCCAAACAATTATATGATCATTTTTTTCAATACCAAGAAAACAAAATTTAAAAATGTTGTTTTCTTTATAGATTGTGTTTTCCTGGATGGATAATAGATGAAGACTTCAGATCTTTGGCACACAGATCATGATTTGGAACAGAACAGTGTCTCACTGTCTCTGTTCTGGAAATATTGCCCCAAAGTAGGGGACAGAACCCTTCTAGGGTGTGCAAAGCTATTGTTCTGAAGTTTTTTTTTTTGTTGAGTGCGAACAGCAGTATTGTAGGAGCAAAAGTGTTGACGTTGGGGGAGGGTGTATCTACAAAAGGGGGGAGGGGGGCGCTACAGAAACATTTGAGAACCATGATATGACACTGTAATGCATTGTGATCAGTGTAACTCTGAAGAGGTAATGAATGAAGAGGCAGCAAAATGTATAGGATGAACCAAAATGTTTATGTTCTATAAGTTCAATAATATCAAACATGTGGAAGGTCTGAGAGTAAATATGCTAATGCTAGAACTAACGTACTGTTGTACAGGAACAGTTTCCATGTCGACAATTGGGATCAGGTTTCAAAGAAGGTCGTCGTGGAGCTGGACGACCTACTTCAGCTGTGGACAACAGGCTGCCAGCTTCAGCCGTATCAGCAGATAAAAGCCTTCCAGGCCTGGAGCAGCCGCCGCCGCTGCCTCCACAGGAGCATTTCAAAGAAAGGAGGAAGAAAAGTGAGCTTTCAGGTGGTTCACTCAGGGGAGAGCAGGTATTTAGTGAACTTCATCTCCACTCTCTAATCTGTTGGACCAACAAAGGAGGCATTATATCAGGAGGGGGGAAACATTAGATCCAGCTTTCACTGAATTCCCCTGCTCTTAGCTGTATCTACACACGCACACGCAGACTAAAGCTACCATGTCAGATTACCTACGGAAGAACCTTTCTTTTTGTATCAAATATGGCTTTTGTTAAAAAAGTGTCATTAAGGGATGCTTCGTGACAATTTTAATGGTTGGAATAAAAAATAAATCTTGCATCAAGGTGTAAGGATTAGGCTGCGTTACCTCAAAAAGTCACTGGTCATACCATGACACTACCCATTTGATTACAGTAAGTGGCAGTATGCGCCAAAAAATGTTGCTTGTGACTCTCTATTAAACCAATACGACCACGACGAAGTGACATTCAGGGTCAGAGTTCTTATAAACAGAGGATCATGGTATTGATCTTAATTTCTCTGGAGCTCAAAAAAAAATTAAACTGCAGATCGTATCATGAGTTGAGTGTAGTTACAATAACCCACCACTACATTGTACATACAGCAAACACACAGAAATATTTGAAACTTTTGAAAATTTGCATCTGTTAAACAGGAGCAGTGTGACGAGTACTAAACAGTACTTATATTCCAGGGAACGCAGAAAACCAGATATCCTCGAGCACCCAGGTAGAAAAAAAGTCAGTAACATGTTCTTCTAAAAACATAACTAATGTTTAATGATGGTGGTGAGGACTTTCAACCCTGCAGAGGTTCAGGAGGTGAGGAGCTCCAACCTTCTGAGTGTCAGCCAGAGAGGCTACAGCCTCAGAGATGAGACACTTTAGAAGGTCTTGATCAATATTGACCAACGGGAGCAGTCTGTGATGTTTCAGTACTGTAGCTTTTAAGTAAAAAAAGAAAAAAAGAGAGAGCTTTTGAAGTACCTGGTGGAGATGGCTCAGATTTCGGGGATGAAGGTCTGAACTGGTGCTTTTGAAATTACTTCACTGTGGAGTCAGGAGTTTGATGGTTTTTTTAAGGAGCTGTCAGTGAGGCTGGTGCTTCCAGAGGTGATCTGAGTGTGCTGGTAGAAGGATGGAGATTAGAGTTAGGATTATATATCGATATGCTTCTAATCACAAAATAGCATTATATTAATATATATTTTCTGTGTTAAAATAGTTTAACTGGGTCAGAAGGTCATAGCTATTTCTTCTCTTCCTTTCTTTTATTTCATATATTGGACAATATTTTTTGTTCAATTTGTTTTATACAGTTACACTTTTTTATAAATATATGCTTAAACGTATAATTGATAGTTTGTTTGATTTTTTTTAAGGGGAAAATGCAGGTAATATAAAATATAAATAAAATAAAAATGAAAAAAATATTACTTTTGATCCATATTGCTCTGCCCTAATTCAGATGTAGATGAAGCTGATGGACGGGGATCAGAGCTGAAATGAGTGGAGCTGCTGGGGGGAGGGCTCCTGGCTATCACAGGACGTGAGAATGACGGGCTTGGCCGCCGCGCACTGCTCCTTCTTGTGATGGGTTGTGATGTGCCAGGACAGACATCAGCCCAGCCTGTGTGTCTCCGTCTGTCCACTCGCACGTCGACACAAATCGTCCAATATCTTGATTCAGGTGAAGCGCAGTGGCACCGCTGGCAGCGGCATGGTTTGGCTGCAGCTCCAGTGTCTTCAGGCTTCGTTCAGAGGGAACTGTGACACTGCCGTGCCTAGTTCTAGGTTCTGCAGCAGGAAAACCAACAAACAAATCACTTCCAAACTTCAGAGTTCTGTGCCAACGTGACCGTCAGCCCTCAGCCAGCACAACTGATGAGTGCTTTCTGATAATCCATTAAGACACGGCTAAAGGTCACAGGGTATAAATAGCCTTCAAGGACTCTGCGTGGAGTGCTGTGAGGGAAACAAAACTGATGAGGACACATGCACACGTGGAGCTCCTCATTAATCTGCACACAAAGGTGTTTGTCTGCTGTTTAACATCTTTGTCAGGTGACAGTTCCTGCCCCCGTGTCAAGACAAACAGACACAAACTTCTGCTCGAGTCTCTAACCTCAGTTTAACAAACTTTATTTCCACTAATTAAGTTATTGATCTGATATTTTTAAAAAGTGAAACAAAAACTCTGTTCTCTCCTCTGTAATCAGTGGCAGCTCTCACTGTAAACATGTCTGCCCCCCCCTAGTGGCAACACTACAGTATATGAAGGCAAATCAAAATAGTGTGTACATTAAAACGCATGTTAACAGTCAATGACACAGCCACAGTACTTCATTCTCAAGTTATGTTAATAAGTCTCACAAAAATATTATGAATGCATCTGATTGGACCCTTTTGGACTGAACCTTCCTTGGACAGTGTGGCATACTGGATAACAGAGAGAGATCTGATTTCTAACCAGAAGATGAAGGATTCAAGGTGCTCTGTGTTTGCTTCATTGACACAGTCAGGAACTTAGTGGTTAAAGGTTGGATTGCTGGTTTGAATCCCTGTTGTGTCAGACGCCCCAACTGCCCCAGTCAAATGCAGCCAACTGCTGCTGTTTCACAGACCAAATCATTCTGCTTCCACTTCTAATCATCTGATAGTTAATGGATAGTGACTGACAGATAATGACAACAACATGTCGACTGTTCCACATGCCACTAACGGGACAAAATCTGGAGGTGGATCTTGATGAAAAAAAAAATAAGAAAAACGATGGACAAATATGTGGGACTGTGATCTGAAAAGGATCAAGCAGCTTGTGCTTCTGTTGTCAAATTTCACTGTGTTTGTGACGAACAGAAAACAAAACCCAACAAGGTTGGAACACAGTGATGGAGCAGAGGAAATGAGCTGAGCTTCAAAACCAGACCCAAGCTCTTTGTCGTCCTGGCCAAACGTCTTGGCTCTGAATGAGACAGATGGTCCAAATGGCTAATGTACAAAACTCCAGACGCACACACACACACATCAGTGTCGACACTGTCACTGTACAAGCAGCTGCTCCACTACAACCTACATACACTTCTTGCGTGTGTGTGTGTGTAGACTGAGAATATCCTGACCTCAGTGGTTATTCCACTGAGCTTCAGCAGTGACTGACTTCAGCCACAGAGCATCGAATAAGAGAAGCTCATCCATCATTTATCCAAAAATTCACTCCCTTTGGTCAGACCTGTTACCTGCTGTAAAGTACAGGGTGGAAGAGCATTCAATACACTTGTCTTACCTTATACTTTTTGTCTCTTTGTGTTGGAAATCTGCCACTTATTCTTGATGTCTCTTCCCTTCATGTTGTCCCAGACCTTTGTAATGGGTACAGATCTGGACCACAGGCAGGGATTTGATCTTGTCCTGCGGGAGGACGTAGCTTTAGCACGATAATATAATATCACTCTGTTTTTTTGTTTTTGTTTTATCTCTGACATGTGGAGTAAGGATAAACCAAACTGACCACAGATCATGTTTTTGTCTTTCAATCACTGTCAGATGAGCCTGGACCAGACAAGTGGGAGACCAACACAGCAGCAGCAGCAGTAACAGTTTTCCTGCTGGAAAACAATGAAGTCATTATTGCACTGATTTGTTTCCTTTGCTCATTAAACTCCTGGGTGCTGGGAGGTTCTGCGGTGTGTTTCTAATAACCAGAGCACGTGTCCAGCAGGCTGCAGCCAGGTCTCCGTTGAAACCAACATCAGTTCTGACTTTTAGCTCCCTGCAAGATCCTTCTGACGAAGTGAAACTGAAAAAAATATTTGTCAGCTTTTTTGCAGACTTGAATAGGTCAAAGTAGTTTATGACTAGAGAGAGTCTTTGGTGGCTCACATTCTGGCTACCAGTTACCAGATGTAGGCCACAGAAGGCTAGCGTGATCTTATTTAATCTAACTAATATATAGTATTTCAAGAATGTGTTAATGGTGGAAGATTCTTCTTCATTCGTTTATTTTGTTCAAGTGTGGCCAAGATGTGGGTCACATTGAGTGTGACTGTGTGGACTGGAGCAGTGGTTCTGCTCTAATCTGGTTCACTTTCAGAGTCAGATGGTCCTGATTCATCCTGAGCTCTTGAGAATAATCAGTTCCTCTTGTGGATTCCAAACACACTTGGCCTATTTACACTTTTCACTAAGAGCCATATATACGTTGACAGCAGCAGAGAAACGGAGAGGATGGTTTTTATTTCTCTGTGTGCTTCTCCTCTGCAGGATCAACCACCTGGAACACAAAGGCATCTGACTGCAATCAGGCTGAGGACAAAACAGAAAAGAGCTCTTGTTTGGAACGCAGGCTTCCTGGTTTTCGTCAGATGCTCCATTTAAGAGATTCTCTCATGTTCTTCAAGTCCACATGCCGCAACTGCAGAACATTAAGAACTGAAAATACCAGCGGAGGGGAACATGCGCTGCTGCTGATGGAACGGTGTGCATGAAACAAAAGAACAACACAGTCCTGGTACCGTTCACCACGGAAGGAAAGGAGCATATCAGTTGAGTTTTGAATATTTTAATTTCCGAATTCAACAATATGTCAGGAGAGTAGGAATTATCAGTTACTACTGTCTCCCAGTGAGTGGTGATAAAAACTAGGTCACATCAAATAATGCTTGGAAGAAATTACATGATAGTCCACATTAGAGGGCACACATCTGTCTAGTATTTAAATGTCTAGTCTGTCTAATATTAAAACTTTTTAAAAACTATTATGAAATATGTTTGGCCACAGAAACTGTTCTGGGGAATAAAATTAGGCATTTTAATTTTTATGACCCACATTTGAAGGATTTTTCTCTACAATATGTAGCTCATGGGTGAAGTGGCTGNNNGTAGCTCATGGGTGAAGTGGCTGATGTGGCAACTGTGGACAGCTGGTAATGCCCCTTCATCGGGTCACTCTGGCTTCACTGAGCTCAGGTAGGAAGACCCAGCTGGTGGCAGCATGGATGGATGGTGGGTGGGTGAACGCAGCTTTGGGTGGCAACGTGCAGCTTCAATGGCCCAGGGCCACCATCGAGCTCCTTAAAGAGAAAGAAAAGGAAAACCAGATGTCCACAATCAGATCTCCTCTCCCTCCACGTCTCTCTCTCTCTTTCTTTGGTCAGTGAAAGGAAGGAAGTCAAATGCACATATTTAGGTGATTTATTAGATTTAGAAAATAAATCAGAGAAATATGTCGTGGTTTGTTCTGCGGTGTCCTGCAGCAGGTTAACCTGGAAGAAGAACAAGGCATGATTCTGTCAACAGGAGTTTGGGTCACGACTTTATTAAATAATAATAACAATGTTGTTGTTTAAACTTTTATCCCTGAATATTACAAAGTAAATATAAAATAGTCAAATGTTTTTAAAGTAAGTTTTTTTATTATTATTTTACTTAATTGTTAGTATAAATGCTTTTTTTTTTTTTTTTAAAAAAGTCACTGGCTCTTTTTCTAATCATAAAGAGCAAGTATCACCGAAGTCTGTTTTATTGAATACCCATAGAAGAAAACACTACACTGCCGCCTACTGGGAGCTGACTCCCAGCACCTGCAGCAGAGTCGACTGTTTGTAATCTCAGTATAGCACAAAAAGTTGGCCCAGTCTGTGACACAATACGCAACCTATTTGGATCAGAACATTAATAAATTACAACCCTATTGGCTCATGTCTGTTACCCAGAAAGTGGGCCACATGTGAGTGGAGCTTGGCCTATATCAGCTGTATGTCCATACAGTTTGAGACGAGATTTGTGGCCTAGATTCTGGGACCCACTGTGTGGGATGCCAAAAGCCTGTCATATAGTACACTGCTTTATGAGGACCTACTGAAATACACTGCGGCGTTAAATGACGCATTTACAGAGCAGGTCATTTAAAGACAAAACAATAATAATATAAATAAATAATGAAAGAAACGTCAGTGACTTTCTCCGTAGGCTCCTCATCACTGTCACTTGTTCACTTCCTGCGGTGGCCTGACAAAATGCACCGTACCAACCGCCCTAACCGGGATTCGAACTTGCCCAAGAGGTGAACCCTGGGGTTCCACACCAATGACAGAGACATTGCCTCTGGGCCAAAGCGCCACACGGTCAAACGTGAGCAGTTGAAATAATTTCTCCTGGATTTTTAATCTTTTTTTTTTTTTAAATAAATGGAAATGACGTGAAATGGAGGTTTCACACTGAACACAGTTTGCAGCTGAAGCACAGAGAGACGCCGTCGACGGAGGACATTTTGGTAAAATTCTGAAACACGTCATAGTATTGTGAAATGTAGAGATAAAACGTTTGACACACTTTTGTTGACAGTGTTAGTAAATTAATGTAAAAACAAGATAAACGTTATAACCGCCGTCGCAAACAACTGTCAGTAATAACATTGAAAAACGACATTAAACGAGTGGCACCATTTAATACAGAACTAATTTAAAATGACCAAAGATTAACATTTCTTACTCGTAAAGTGATATATTTTTTAATACTAACTAACTGTTAATATTGAGTTTCACTGAGCAGAGCTGATATTGAATTAAATAAACATGTTTATTAATAGTTGTCCAAAATGGTGGGCGTTTGTGGCGTTTTTTTCAATCATTCGTCTGAAAAGAACATTCGAAAAGTAGTCCGAAAAGTAACAGCAAATGTCACTGCCATTTCATTTATGTTAATGTAGGTTGTTAGATTTTTTTTAAAAAAAGATTAGTTAATTTAGATGTTAATTCTATTTGCAAAAGTTCCTTAAGGAAAGTCGCGTTTTAGAAAACATTCGCTGATTTAAAATGTGTAGAAATACAAAATATAGCATTTTATTTATATAATATCAACAACAATTTACATGTTTTCATTCGGCGTCAGTTGTTTTTATAGTTGTGTGTCTGTTACAGCGTCCATGACGGTGGCACCATGTTCTGTTGTAGTTTATCAGTGGTCCATGGCAGTTCATCAGCGATAACTTCGTTCTTTGGTTCTTGGTAATATTAAAGGTTTACTAGTTTACTACTAAATCAGTTTACTAGCAATATCTATTTTTATTCATTTCAAAACTAAACCAGAAACTGAGGACTGAACTGAACTTTGTTCGCTCCGAGTTGCCATCGTTCAAACTGCTCGGTTGGCCATTAGGGTTAAATAACGTTTTTTTAAAATTATAAATCTATTTTAAACGTTAATTTAGACCAGTGATTCCCAACCAGTGTGCCGTGAGAGATCATCAGGTGTACCATGGATCTAGCCAGATTCACTCAATTAGTCTGACAACCATTATTTAATGTGCTTACAGAAAGAAAAGTTTTCATTTGTAGATGTACCGTGATAGAGCAATTAAATACTATTCCACAAGGTGGCAGAAGAAGACTCTTTAAACAAAGACTGATTATAGAAGAATGGAGAAGCGCTCCATTCGTCTTTCTTCAATTCCTGCAAATACCTCAATGTTGTGTCCATCTAAACAGGCCCTGTTTCACACTGAGTAAAATAATTGTTAGTAAATAAAAAAGATCATTATATGTTATGACATGTTTTTCTATCAATCATATTTAGGAACAGTTGTCACAAACTAATCACAATTTCTAGTTTTTCAGTAATACACTCCTCCCCTTTTTTTCTCTTTACCTTTCCTCACCTCTTGACCGGCTGTACTGCACCCTCCTCTGCCCCCCACTCCCGTCAGACAACCTGAACATCCCCTCTCTATCTCCGGCTCGATCACATTCCTACGTTTGGCCTCCACAATGGCAGAACTGTTTGATGGTGGTTCTGCCCTGGTTCAGGTATTCCCCTCTCTGATTAGGAACCTGAGCCTCACAGACCTCCCCTCTCCCCTAACCCCCAGCACCTCCCCCTGAACCCATCATCACCCTGTTAAAAATGCCCTCAGGCTGTCTCTGCACCCTTACCTCCAGGGCAAACACAGTGAAATGATCTTACAAGGTTAAAGCACATGTTTATTGACGTGAGAACATGGTGAGATCACTCTGCCGCTGTTGACACTGCCGCTGTTGACACTGCCGCTGTTGCCACTGCTGTTGCCGCTGCCGCTGTTGCCGCTGCTGCTTAGGAGGAGCTTCCCTGCTCTTTTAATTTTACTCTGACCTAAAGAAACAGAAAAGATGTGGAAGAATTCCTGAAGTCAGGTTTTGATAAAAAATTGTTTTTCTTATTCTTATCATCAAAAGTAAAAAAAATAAAATCCAGGCTTCGGTCTGCAGTCACAGTTCCTTGTAGAAAACTACAGAAACCACACATTTCATTTAGCTTTGCCGTAAATGCCGACTTATTTGTAATAGTGTTATTATTATAAGTAGTCATTATAACTTGCTGTAAAATAAGTTACACTGTAGCATTGATAAAATATTTACATTCTGTTTAATAAAGGTAGAAGTGAATACTGCACAGTAAAGTAAGCAACTCTTTTTAAATATTTTGTAAGTAAATTATTATCGTTATTGTAGCTAGGTTTTATTATTAACATATTTTTGAAAAAATAATATATGCTTTATCATTCATTTACTGTTCATTTGTAAATATATTAGCCTACAGTGCTTTTAATAGGAATAATGTTGTTATTCGTCTCCTTGAAACCATTGGCTGTCTTTAGCTAATCTGTTAGGGGACTTTATGAACCACTTCCTTCCTAATCTAAAATATGTATTTAATTATTTGTTAGTTAAATATTACCAAACATATTTGATCACTTTTCATTCACTTATTAATTCATTTTGGACACTTTTATAACCTTTGTCAAGTTTATTACTTTTTTACTCTTAGTAGATAGTCGAGTGTTTTCTCTGCTCTTCTTGTTACACAGTTGTTTTGTTAAAATCTGTCCCAAACTGTAACTTACTTTACATCACACTTCCACACTGAGATAAATGTGTAAATATATGGTGCATTTTTATAAATGTAGTTTATATGTAGTTCTGTAGTTGGACAGAAGAATAAATAAACCTGTGAGCCACTTTCAAAATGTTATTTTCAAATAATAAAAAAATTCCTGGATGATTTATAAGATTCTTTTCCGACACATCTTCAACAGGATGTGGAAATCCACTGTTGCTGCAAAGAAGAGTGCTGGAAACTCACCGATGGAACAGCGTGACATTCTTCAGGCGTCCAGTGGTGTCCGGCTGGCGTCTGGTCTTCAAGGAGTATGAACGACGACGGCGGCGGCAACACGGCTCTGCTCTCTACCCTCCCTGCATCTCGCACGGCTTCCTTTAAGATGCTTCAGTCTTGAGGTATTTATGTCAACACACACAGGGATTCAGGCTCTTCTGCAGAGAGGTGGAGGAGAATCAGAATGGAGGAGTTAAGGAGGGAGAATGAATGAATGAATGGATGGATGGAAAACCAAAACAAAACATGGCATGATAGGCTGTAAGCAGTTCCATGTGTCCAGAGAACTGACCGCCCTGCACTGCTCCACTCCTCTGCCCCCCAAACACTCCCTTTCTCTCTCTCACTCTCACTCACTCTCTCTCACTCTCCTGTTACCCCGTCTACCTGCCTCCGTTCTATTAAGTGACCATAAAAGTTGTTTGGAGTTTGTTGAGTTCATATGCTGCTGCTGCTGCTGACGATGGAGAAAATGGGCCATGATTTAACCAGTAGAGAGCTGTATGAGCGTGTGTATGTGTTTTTTTGGGGGGGAGACCAACCCGAGGTGCGCAGTGAAGCAGAAAAAGGCTCATCATTTTTGCTTGGTCGTGTGTGTGCAAGGAAGGGAGGGAGGGAGTGTGTGTGAGTGAGTAAGTGAGGGGGTGTGTTTTTTTCTCCCTTTGAGCAGATGACTGCCTCTCACCTTGCCACGGGGTCTGCATGAGATTGGTTCACTGTCGACTGTTTTTTTTTTTTTTTTTTTTACCCATGATTCCATATGGTACAGAGCGGGCTACATGTTGCCCAACATGCCAGTGCAAGTGTTTCCTCAATTAGACGTCATCTTATCTGCTGTGAGCGCGTCCTCATCAGATGAAGCTTGCTGACAGCAGCGTCATGGCAGTGAAGACCTCAGAGAGCTCCATCAAATGGCAGCTGTGCTACAACATCACCAACCGGACCTGGTGGATGGTGAGTTGGACAGAAACATTTGATTTCTCTTTCTTTTTAAAAACCCCCAAAATGTTCTCTGTTTGACGACCCCATCGTTTTCTCTCTGCTGCTCATGGTCTTAATATCGCGACCCTCTCCCCTCGAAAAAATAAGCTTTTGGAGTTTTAATCCACTTTTAATCCACTTTGAATTTGTGTCTTCCTGCCGCACCCGTCTTTTCTCCGTGGTCCATTTAGTGGACGGATCCCAGCTCAGTTCTGAGACTCCTCTTCTCTTCCACTTGTTCTCCTCTTTTTTTTCTTCTATCAGAGAACTTGTGTAACGGGACAGTTTTCTGACTTTCTGAGTTCTAACACATCAGAAACAGTCGCCGGCGCTGTTGCGACAATTACATCGCACCAGGATACGACCCCCCCTTTGCCCCTCTCGTCCTCCTTTTTAACTTTCCTCCGTCTCTCACACATCTCAACAGCAGTAGCGATGCTGTCCCGGGACGAGCTGCAGTGCCAGGCAGCTTAGCGAAGTGTGTTGCGGTCAGCGGGGCTGCTCGACCTTTGGTCACCTCCCAACCCCCCACCCCACCCCACACTGGTGTTTGTATGTTTGTGTGGTGGCTGTGAAAATGAAGAGAAGGGGTGGGGGGGTGATTTGAAGACCAAAGTGACTAACGGGGGAGTGTATGGTGATGGGTGTTCAGAGATGAAGGGGAGGTCGAGTTAGGGTCTTTGTGTTGTGTGTGAGTTGGTGGCTCTCAATAGTCTTTTGTGACCAGGGCTGGTCCAAATGAGCCCAGAGATGAAAAGGCTTCCACGTAGTGGAGTTCATTAGAGGACAGGCTGACCGCGGTCAGCAGCGGCAGCAGCAGCAGAGTCAGGGTGGACTTTTGTGGGACGCAGGTTCATTCCGTCTCCTTCAGTCTGATTTAGAATTGAGAAAAAAATAAGGAGCAGAGACAATGACTGCTTTATCCTCACCGTAACAGGACCGTGAACTTGGTGAATTCCACCCAATCACCTACCCCCCGCCCCCGCTCACTTAAGACACACACACTTCACTGTCCAGCTCACCAGCAGCAGTGGAAAGCCCGGTGTGTATTAGTGTGTGTGAGTGCCGTGACTTTGATCTTTTAAATTTTAATTCTGTTAATGTCAGTGATGTAGTCTTTTTTTAACCTCACTTCACATTTGTCTTTGTGTATTTCCATATTCCTTACTTTTATCATTTCCTTTTATTTAAAATAAGTTAAATGTTAAAGTTTTATTTTTATTTTCCAGTTTTGATATTTGTAAACATCAAGGCTACTAAGAACCTTTGATTATATTTTTCTCTCTTCTGTTTAAGTGTGGGCTCTTTATTTTAAAGTCTCTCTCTCTCTCACACACACACACACACATATTAATGTTGTATTTTTTTCTAAAAGTAAAATGGCCAAAATAAAAAACTAAACAAAAAACACCTTAAAAAAAAGAAGGGGAAAAAATCTTAATTTTGATACATTTTTTTTAGTGACATCTTTAATTTGTTTTGGATGTTAAATAAAAGTAACAAATACATTTTCTGGAGGCCATATGAAAACAAAATAATAAAATAAAAAAAAAAAATTTTATTTTCATTAGGATATTTGGTATCAAACATGTGTTTTTATATTGTTTCCTTTTTTTCAGTTTTTCTATTTTCTGCTAAATAGTTCATAATCCTGTGTTTAATTGGCGTGAGCGTCACTTTCACAGTCACAGACGCAGAGAAGGTTAAAGCACCCGACAGCAGAAAGAGGATTATCAGATTAAAATTTACTAAAGCAGCTTTAATCTGTACTGATTCTGTAACAGTAACCCATAATTAATTTACTTTAATATTAGGTTTGAATGTTTTTTAAATCCTGGGGAGAGAAGATTCTCACGATGTTTTTGATTGAGTTCTCATTTTTATTACAATAGAATGGATAAAATCTGTAACAGCTTTGATGGGATTTTTATATAAAAATTATAATTTTAAGATATAGTTCAAATAATATAACATTTAAAATTGAATAAATATTTTGGCCTTAAAAAAGTAACAATTTATTTTATTCCTTTTGGAAATAGAACTTTTTTTTCCTCTATCTAAAAAAAGTTCCAAAATAGGAACTGTGAAATTAAAATTATTATGGAAAAAATAATCTATAATACAGACAACAACATATTTTTTTCAAAAATATTGTTCACCATTTTTGAAAACCCAACCATTTTTACAGCAGAATTTTCTGGAGGACATTATTAAAATACCATCAGGTATACAATACAATAACGTCAATTTTCATTTAAGTAAATATTGTAAGATATATTGTAAATTAATAATATAAATGATGTTATAAATAAATATTGTAAATATAAACTGTAAGTTCACTAAAAACATATATATATATAAAATATTTCTGTCATTTTTATGAATTAGTTCATGAATGAATTAGTTAAATTGTCTTTAAATCTTTATACTCGTTTTCTCCGGACGGGGAGTGATTAAAAAACCTTGTTTATAAAGAAATCATTTTACATTTAAAGATTCTGGTCAGAGCTCAGGGATTAGTTTGTGTTAACAGTGAATGAATGAATGGAAGAGGCTGCGGAGGCCTGACATGAACAGCTGTGTGAATTAAATTAGAGTGTGTGTGTCCGTGTGTGTGTGTGTTGACGTAGTTGGTATTCATCCGCTGCAGGAGTTGACAGGACTGCTGTGAGACGACAAGTGACGGCCCCATAATCCATTATCAGTACACAAACTACTATTTTACCCCCGTAGAACAAATACTCCCCCATTCCCCGCTCCCCCTCTCCCCCCCACACACACACACACACACACACACACACAGACAAAGTAAATGGGACGCTTGCTGTAAGTTTACTTTCCAAACCTGCAGACTTTCTTTGGTCCTGCAGCAGAATATTTACGACACTACATTTTCACAGGACATTTTTGGGCAAATAGAATAAAAAAGAAAAGTTTTCTCTTTTTTTTAAATTTATTTTTCTTTTCAAAAATCTGCACAAAAATCGTGTAGATATTTTTTTATTCCAATATTATCTTGACTAATTAATTATTAATTTTGTCATTTTTTTAACCAAATTCATGTTTTTCATCATGTCTTTACAACATGTGTAAATAAGAGAAGGCAACAAAAACATTTATTTTTTTTGGTGAAAATGTTGATTTGAGCCAAAAATACAGAGTATTTAACAAAATAACTAAAAATCAGTCGTAGTTGTGAAAGTGAGTGTGAATAAGAGTGTGAATGAGTGTAGGTGATCCTGCTGTGAATGGACTGGAGGACTGTCCTGGGTGTCAGTCCTGTTTCCTGGACAAATCCATTTGACACGTTTGTCTTCACGTCTGTTTGAACCCAGCGTTTGTTCTAGTTTGTTCCTGTGTCTGATCTCCACCATCTTTTCCTCTTAGAGACGCGTTTGAAGTTGACTCTCGGTTGTTAGAGTGAATAATCCATTCTTCAGTCATAGAACTTTGGAGGAAGAAAAATTGAAAATGATCTACAAACGTACAAAAGATAAAAGAGCAAAAGCTGTCGTTAAAATGATATTCTATGAAGAAAAATTAAAGTGATGCAGATTCTCTTCACTCGTTCCTTCATCTGATTCTGCCCTTCATGGAGCTCCACACAATTTCAATAGGAGACATACGTGGACTGCAGGCAGGTCGGTCACCATCCCTTTACCCCCCGCCCCCCCCCATCCCCCCCTCTCCTTGTGTCTTCACAGTCTTTGTTTGAATCAGTATTTCAGATTCAAACAAAGAATTTGATGAAATGAGCAGTGATTCAGTCAGAGGATGGAAGTGAGTCATATTATCACACCACAGGGGTGTGTGTCTGTGTGTGTGTGTCATTTTGTGCTGAAGATGTTTCCAATTTGGAAACAACCGTGAGCAGAGTAGAGATGATTAGAAAGGAGGAAATTGGGGGATTAGAACTGTCTGCTTGAACTTCCTGAACAAGGCTCGCTCTCCCACCTCTCCCCATCTCTCTCTCTCTCCCTCCCTCCTGTCCTCTCCGTGGTCCCCCTGTGGTGAAGTAAGTGTGAGGACAGGTCGACTCCTCCAGCTCCTGGTGGTTGTCAGGCTGTTACCAGCAAACGAACATGATTCACTCACCCCTTCACCATCTTCCTCCCCCTCCCGTGTCCCCTTCCTTCTTACTTTTCTTATATTTTAGTGAAAAATATTGTATTTCACCATCCATCTGTATTTTATATATTAGATTTTTATTTTATATATTAGATAAGATATTTTTGTATTTGACTTTTAATAATTTATGTTTTTATTCATATCTTATTTATATTTTTTCCACCTTGTCTTTCAAAAGACTTTTTTTAGATTTTTGCTCATCACAGCTTTGTCTTTGTTCTTTCACTTCTTTTTAATATTTAATTTAATAAAAGTCATTAAGAAAATATTTATGAGTACAACATATGTGTACTGTGTGTGTATGCAGCAGGTTGACCTGATCACGGGCTGTGAACTGTTGGTTTCATTTAGTTTTTCTCTTCCATTCCAAACATGTCTTCACCTCTTGTAGCTTCTTTATTTGTTCCTCTCCTCCAATGAGGGAGCGTCAGCTCCAGGCTGTAATATCCGCTGTTGTGCTGGTAAAGACTTACTGAGAAGAGAAGAGTGGGGGGGGCTGAGGCAGGGAAACTGGACTGACCTCAGAGAGGACACAGAGCTTTGACTCTTTTACTTCATTCACTTCTTATATTTTAAAATCAATCAACATCTGTGTGTGGACATGTGGACACATGGACATCAGTGATGTCATTGCTCAGTCAGCCTCCACTCGGTCGTTTCGAGTCCTTCTTCAGCTAAGTGTTTTCTAGCGTTCAACACTGATGCTGCTGATAAACCACTGACTACATTGTCCACGGTCTAAAGTCCTCGGAATTCAGGCTGCTGTGGCATCTGCAGTGGGAGTATTGTTCCGGAGTGAACCTGGGACAATAGGGGTTTGAGAAAATATCCATACACGTTTTCACCGTTCTCAGACAGAGAAAATGTTTTTGTCCCGTCCACTACATGTGTCAATCTTTCTTTTTCATTTTTATTTACTCAGTCATGTTACCATTGTCTCGCTTTAGAATGACTGTTTAGCCTACGTGCTAACAGCACGTAGGCTAAACACTCCCTCTGCTGGAGGACCAGATATATCAACGTTGTCTGCTCAGTTAAACCTCTGTTAAAATGTGACATCATTAATAAGTGCTCAACCAGAGAGTGAACATCTCGTTTGTCGACTGAATAGAACAAGTATCTAACCATTATATCCATGCTCCGTGTGAAGGAGCTCCAGGCGGAGGAGCAGCTCCTCATTCTTTTCCTTCCTCCTCTTGTTTTTATTTTTAATCTTCTTTTTGTCTTTTTTTCTTCTTCGTCTCTTGCACCTGTCCTCCTTTTTCTATTCTCCTCACCCAACTCCACTTGTTTGTCCCTGTCCTTTTCACCCCCCATCATCATCATCATCCAGTCTTTGTCCCCCTTTTTTCTGCTCCTCCTCCTCCTCGTGCTCCATGTCTGTTCCTCCCTGGAGAAACATGGCTACCTGCCAAGACAGCTGCTGCGTCTTTGGGCCTTTTGGTGGTTGTTTGGTTGTGTAGTGGACGTCCTGCCGGGAGGAGAAACAATAGGACAATGATGAAGACGATGAAGATAATGATGGGGGTGATGATACCCTGATGGATCTCCTCCAGCTCCTAAATACTTCTACTTAAAGGCTTGTCTTTCGCATCATTGACGTTAAATTAATGTCATGGAAAATAAGCTCCGCCTCCTGGGGAAACTATGACAGGGTGAAGTTCAGTTGGTGAAAACTTCACCTCCACTCACAAGGTCATTCAGCCTTTCATCTTTTCTTCTCATCTGACCTTTGGCCTCAGTCCTGATGCGGTCGTTTTACGTGAACTGTTTCACAGCGACTGTTTGCAAAGAGCTGAAACACAGCAGCTTCTTGTTGTTTTGGTAAAAGCAGTGTGCTGACATTGTGTTCTGGAGGAGAACTCATGTAGAACCCATGTATTGGTACCATTAATAAGGGAGGCAGTAGAGCGCCAACTACTGGATTATAACGTTACTATATCAAACATTTCCTTGGACTTTATGGTATAAATGTTTACATTTCTAGCTCAGTTTGTATTTGTGAAATACATTGTGTTTCTCTGGTCAGTGTGTGTACAGGTGTATGGAGTGAATTACAGTAGAGAAAAAACTGAACCTACAGGATCTGTTTGGAACAAAGTCGTCTTTGTTTCTCTGCTGCTGCTGCTGCAGCTCAGGATCAAACCATGTTGGATTTCACTTGTATTTGTTTCCAGGTTTTATCTCAGTCTCTGGACCTGATGAAATGCCCTGATGTCAAAATTGCTTGCTCCAGATAGGGCTATAACAAAATATCAATACACTGAAATATTGTGATATTTCCCTGATACCGTATTAATATCCTTCATCAGTGTATTGATTTTTTTATCACCAATTCCCAGTCAAATATTCCTGGCATTTTACGAACATTTTACAAACATTTATAGACATCAGTCAGTGGTTGTTCGTATCTACGAATATTTGTAAGTCGGATGTTCGTATCTCGGGGGAACTGTTATACATCAATGAAACTTTGTAGTGGATAAGATACAAATATTCCACATGAAGTAGTACAGAACCAGATACAGTCCAACTTGAAGGATACTCATTAAACAGCTTTCATTAGCACTGTTGAAAAAATAAAGCAGAATGATCAGACCAGCGGACAGGAAGTCATAACAGGCCCTACAAACTAGTCCAAGTGGACACCAGTTCTTCAGAATAAGTTTGATTAGCTGACGTTTAATTTGTGAATATAACACTTAAACTTTCACTTAAATGTGTGATAGGATGTAGTTAAAGGTGTGAGTTCGTCTGCAGCGTTACAGAATCTCATTGTTGTAAAAAATAAAAAACATGGAAACAGAATCCTGAAACACCATCTGGTATTCATGAGGTTTCTGGGTGTGTGTGTGTGTGTGTGCCACAGTTCTTGGTCTGCAGCCATTCGGTGTTTGGCTGCCAGCAGAGGTGTCAGTCTTCAGTTAAAGCGAGGTGGGGAGTGTTGGCTGTTTGCTCGATTGGCAGAAATGGATTGTTGCCTTTTTTTTTCTTCCCATTTGCCGTGAACATCACCTGTTCTGTCAAACCGCCATCGTCTGGCTGGGAAACAGCGCCAGAGTTTCAGCAAACATCCTTCACAAAAATCTCAGAAAGATCTCCACGTCTGCCATCAGCTGCTGACTTCAGTCAGTCAGATTTTAAAACTACTAGAAGATATTGATAAGAACGAGGCTGGGAGTCCAGGTTTTGTTTAGTAAACAAATATACAACTGATTTGGACAATCTTTCTTTACTGCTGTCTTTTTGTGCCTTGTGGCAAAATTGGACAAATTCTGCTTAATTTTGTCATTCCTGTGGAATTAAAATTGGACTCAAAGTTCAGATTATTCCTGTAGGACTGGGATCGACAACATCTCCAACTCATATCATACATTAAACCCTGAACAGATAAGCTCATGTCCAAAGGCATTTATGTGTGAATATCAGAAATAGTTCCAACGAAGTCGTTTTTTGTACTTTTTAAGCACAATTAATATAATACTGTTCCTAGACTATAGTCTTCCATAAAAAGCAGCTTCTCCTGAGATCTCTGACAGATTTGATTTGTACTATTTCTGATTACAGTACATCACATTTCATTCCCACACAGAAACCAAATAATTCATTCTGTGAATCAGTTCTGCCGGCTGGACAAAATGATTTTTAAATATTTTCCTGGTCGTTTTCATAATTGTCTGTGTTAGTTTGACTGTAGCTGCCTGACACGACAACATGAAACAGTGCTTTCACCCCATTATACAGTACCTGCAAAGATTAGTGCAGGTTTGCTCTGACACCACAGAGGATTTTTATCTCATTAATTCATTTCTTTTTGACACATCTGATCACAGCAGCTGTTCAACACCAAGAACAGAAAACTGTGTGTGTGTGTGTGGGGGGGGGGTCATTGTTAACCTGGTAATGCTTTAACTGCAATTGAAGTGATTTAACAATTAAATAAATGGAACTGGGAAATAAAACAATGAAAGCCACTTAGCAGTTTGTTATGATGAAAAGTGGAGGGATTAAAGGGAGCGTCCAGATGTTTGCATGTCATCAGCACCACGGTTAGAGAACCCTACGCCCCCTCCAACACCACCGGCAGCAACACTAAAGAGACACAACGTGTTAGAAAGTAGAAAAATAACTCGAGAATAGACGCAGTCTTTAAAATAAAATGAGATACAGTCGAATACAATATGACAAAATAAGAAACTACATTATAAAATAAGAAAAAACAGTGTAGGATCTGGAAATGTCATAACATCAGGAGAAAAAAAGGAAGTTGAGAAAAAAAACGGGAATTTAATTTTAATGAAGAAAAACAATAAGATTCTTCTTGAATATAAGACCTGGCCCATACAGTGGGCTGGGTCACATCATGAAGGGTCTCTGTCATACAACTATGTTAAATCACTACGAGGATTAGAACTGTGGTCAGGCCCAACTGAACAAAGGAACAAGAACAGAACTGTCAGATGACCTGGCAGGAGCAGAACTCCAGGGTTCTTCTTTAAGAATCAGTTTGTGTTTTTTTTTTTGTGTGTCTACGTGAGCATCGAACCCTACTTCACTTCATCGACTCACTTTTAAACTTTGATAAAGGCAGTCGAGTGTGTGTGCGTGTGTGTGTGTGTGGAACATGATCTGAGGAGTGATTGTGTGAAGGCTCCAGCTCTGCTCTACGTCTACATATGTGAAGACATATTAATTAGCACGGAATTATTTTTAGATGAGCGAGCTGCGGAAACGGGAGTCGTGGTGGCACCATATGTTTGGACATGGCAGAATTTAACAGCATCCAAAAACAAAAAAACACCAACCAAGTGAAGGAGCGTTTGTCAGCAGCCACCTCCAAGGACTCTTTCATTAGCGGCAAACGTGGAGCGGGCACCTCTTTAGCAGCGTGAATACAAACTCCCAGGTTTGTCCGTGCGTCAGAACACCCTCCTCCCTCTCTCCCTCTCCCCCTCCACAATCATACAAAAATTGCACACAGCAGCCCCCGCCCCCTCCCCCATCTAATTAAGTTGATTCAGAGCTGTGCCTGTGTACACACAGAACCCCATTACTTACAGCTGTCCACTCTTGGCACCCTGCGACCTCACTGAGCGTGTCGCTGTGTTCTGCTGACCCCTCCAACAGGGGGAGCCACCGACCCCACCGGCCCCTTGCATCTTTCCTACTGTCCCAACCCGCTTGGGAGCTGAGGACGAACAGCTGGCGGGGGCATCATGGGAGACCTCACGCACATCCACACGAGTGAGGGAAATGTGTTCTTCCCATTACTTTAATCTGCAGAGGTGCATTGTGGGGTCTGAGGACCTCCAAGGGTCCTTCACAGACGTTCCTGGGGCTTCTGCTGAGGGGGCTGACCTTCCACCTCAGACAGACTCGACTTGTAGTAGAACTTCCTAAACAAGGTGACATAATATTTTTTTAATACATGACCGTCCGTGTGTTTGTGAGTCGGATGTCGTCAAAGCACTGATTTAAACAAAGGGTGAGGAGGTTTCCTCAGGGTGGAGGTGATCCAAAACATGGAATAATATAGGCCAGACTATTCCAAGCATTACAGTCCTAAAAATGTTGTAGCATGTTTCGTAGAATTTCCCTCAATGCTGTGTTAGAACTGTTGCTCCATAAGTTTGGACGGTAGCTCTGCTCTTGTCTTCTTTGTAGGACAAAAAATACATAAAATGAATCAACGCTGTGAATTTTTGACCTTTAAATATTAATAAAAGAATCGATACAGCTGTAGAATAGTGATACGGTATCGTGAAGTAAATCTATTCAATATTCTATTTTCTTCTTCCATCTTAAGGTGTGTGGTGTCCTTAGTCCAGTTTGTGTTGCGTTATTTTGCTCTCATTTCTCTTCCTGCTCCAGTTGAAATCAACACAACTCAATATTGCTTTTTTATTTACACCATCTTAAAATCTCTCTCCGTCTGAGCCTCCGTCTCCTTCCTTCTTCAGTTCTGTCTGGAGCTGCACTGCACAGACGTCACAACAACAATGTCAAACACAGGCTCTGCTCCATTTCTCCCCCTTTCGCCTCTTTTCTTGTGAAGCAGGAGGTTCTCCCCTCTCCACCCCCCCCCAACTCTCCTTGCTCCCAGCCAGCCAGGCGGCATGGGGGGCAGTGGGGGCACTGAGCAGGCGGCTGCTGCCTGATGGCGGTCAGGTCGGACTCCTGCTCGCCTACAGATGTGATGCCAGATTTTGCCAGGGGTCACCTTGGAGGAGCTGATGGCAGAATGTCCAACCTCACCTCCCTTCCCCTCACCTCCCATACCACCCAGCGGCTACAGCTGGCCCCCTGCTTAATCCAGCGCAGTGATGGGGTACGGGGGGGAGACAGGGGCTCATGGTTTTTTACACACTGTGTTTCTCACTGTGTTGATGAGGAGAGAGGATGTGTGTGCTGGGTGTACTGGGTGTACTGGGGGTACTGGGGGTACTGGGGGTACTGGGGGTACTGGGGGTACTGGGGGTACTGGGGGTACTGGGGGTACTGGGGGTACTGGGGGTACTGGGGGTACTGGGGGTACTGGGGGTACTTGCCTTTTAGGGTCACAGCTTTTTAAGAGTCCTGTAAAAACAAATGACTGTAAACAGTGTTGATGTTAAAGGATGATTTAAAAATAAAGTAAATCTATCCAGACAATAAAAAAGCCTTTCTTAGAGAGTTAAACAGGAGAATCATTCTTGTCTAAATTTTATAAAATATAATACATACAAGCCAAAAACAACTTCCTGTATAAAATAGCTAAAAGATAGCTAAAGTTAGAGCCTAAAATAAGATATTCCAAAAAAAGTCATAAAACCATGAGAACCAAACATCAGATCAATGGGAAGTATTTTTTTTTGGCAAAAAGTTTCTCATGTACCAGAGCACTGGAAATTCCCCCAACCCTTAAACTACACACACACTTCGGCACAGTGTGGTGGACTCCAGGTGAAGGCCTGTCCAAGCAGCATCCCTCCTCCCTGCTAATCAGCTGTACGGCTGTAGGTTCCTAATTGTTTCCATCTCTGTCCTGATCCCCTGCATTCACCACGCTGAGGGCTTTAACAGGCTCATTCTGGATTCAGTACAAAGACGTCAGAGGGGGGTCTGACTCTGAGGATGTGAAAAAACTAAAAATCCGCTTTAGATTTAGGGCCGGAGCTCCAGCCATTAACTGATCAACTGGAGGTTAGATCACATTTCTGCTGCCAACCGTGTCTTTGTGTGGAAGTGGAGCCGATACGCTGTTGGTACGAATGAATCACATTATATTCACTGACATCAGCCGATGGATGAACACAACCTCAAAATGAAAGACACTGAACTCCTCATGGGAATATTCTAGAAATTCAATTGCAAATAAATCTAAATTTCATTGGGTTCATGCTTTCCTTATTTTCTTACTCCCCTAATATTTGTAAAACTTTAAACTTTGATTGAAATATTTAGTTGTTTAAATAATGTCAGTAACTTATTTCTCAGTAAAGTTTAAACTTTTGGTTGGCTTCCCTTCAGCCCCAGCTCTTACAGTAGCTTAGAGCAGGTTGTTATGTTGACAAAAGCCAAGTGAAAGTCATGACACCAAGGTGGACCATCACCAACACTAAAACAAAACACAGGACACTGAAAACTCCAACCATCTCCAAAACAAGATGCTCCTTGATGTACCA
Source organism: Cynoglossus semilaevis (assembly GCF_000523025.1). Classification (NCBI taxonomy): domain Eukaryota; kingdom Metazoa; phylum Chordata; class Actinopteri; order Pleuronectiformes; family Cynoglossidae; genus Cynoglossus; species Cynoglossus semilaevis. The sequence continues at coordinate 11,366,100 of NC_024308.1, forward strand.
TCACACCAAAACAGCCGTACTTTGAGAACCCTCCAGTGAAACTAGGACGTCCTCTTCTGCCTGTACGTCAGCAACACGTTCAGTGTCTAAACTCGGTACCGTTGTTTAATTAATCAGAGGAAAGTGAGGCTCCACCGTTGGCCCTGTTTCCAGTATGACCGTTTTACCGTCGCACTTCAGTGGTTGAGCAGGTAGAGCTGCAGGTGAGCCAGGCATCGGACAGGATGGGCTGTAATCAGAGAGGACTGTGGGAGCTCGCTGCTGCTGATGGTCGACTGGGAGCATTAATGAAGCAGATTAGGTGTCCGAGTCCGAGTCCGCCCTGCAGCGGCCAGGCAAACTGCCTCACCCGTCTCACCATACGCTCAATGCAATTTCAAAGTCAAGTGCAATACATGCAGCTTCAGCAGTGTTCCCCCAAATGTCTCACTTTCGAGGACAACCCCCCAGCCCCCTACCTTGGACAGGCTCCTGCTCCCCCGCTCTGTCAGTCAGACCCATTAAAGGTCTTCCCAGGGTGAATGGAGAGTTCTGTTAAAGAGGCCGAGGACAATGAAAGGGGAGCAGAGGATTTAGTTAATCCAAAGAACCAGCAGAAAACAGACCAGGCTCAGACCCAGCTGGAGATCACAAACCTGGTTCAGCTCTGGCCACTGGACTCAGAGTGGTGTCGGTTTCTGTGAAACCAGCAGGCTTGTGTCCAAACATTGTTCAACTTGTGTCTCATTCTCCTGCAGAACATGTTAAGATGGAACAGCAGTCGACTGTGGATCAAAACCCGGGACTAGAACCTGGTACCTGTCAGGGCAGCGTCTAAGATCACTCTTGATTTTGACTCCTTGTTGTTGTCAGTCTTCATGGCCAGATGTCGGTTTACTGTTGTTGATACTTTATGGTACGGAATATAAGTTTGGAACTTAAAGGAATATAAGCCCCCCATTAACCCCTCCCACCCTCTTATTCTGCCTGTGGCTTATTGGTTCAGAGGATTGGACTTCTTATCAGAGAATCGCAGGTTTGAATCCCACCCAGGTTGTGCTGTGTTGAGTCCAAACAAAAAATCTTCTCAGGTTCCTGCTGCAGGTTCCTGCTGTAGGCCTTTATCTGGACCCAGATGATGTCATTGGTGTGTTGTGTGATCTTATCTGCTCAGACACTAGTGCAGCGTATTCTTTATGTAATTTTCCACTCTTCTCCAGAGGAGACCAGGTCCAGCGCTCTAATCAAATACCCCACGTCCTCTGTGTTTGCCCTGTCAGGTGCATTGATCATTTGACTGACAGGTGATGATGGCTGCTGAGGAGGGGGCCTCCAAACAGACCAGCTGGATCCTCTCACCTCACCTTTAACATCTGGCACTGTGTCAGACTAACAGAGGAGTTTTCCTGGTCCCAGCTGATGATGTCATCAGCTTTAACCCTTCTTTCTCCTCACGTCTTTTCTCAAAACCTATTTCAATAAGCCAGTATATACATATATATTCATATATTTGTGTGTGTGTGTGTATATATATATTTTACACATAACATTTGGAGCTACATTACTTTGAAATGCTCCTAACTATCTAAGAAAATGCGAAATTCCTTTGCTATGCTACGCCCTCTCTACAGTAGTGGGCCCCGCCTTCAGCTTTGGAAACCACTCTTCTAAGTGATCCAGCCTATAATCACTGTTTATCATGGAGCTCATTTTACTGGCTGATCAGATCACATGATCACATACCGTTATATTATAAGCTAACGAACAAATAGACAGCGCTGTGCCCTGAACTAGTATGACTACAAGTACTACTACTTTCTGCCTTCTACGTTTTATAGTTTTTAAAGCATTTCTCATAAGAAAAGCTGTGTGTGAACAGAGCTGCTCTCTCTCCCTCTCTCACTCGCCCTCTCCGTCTCCCTCTCTCTCGTCCTTTGCCAGATGCTCTTTTTCTCTTCACTCTTGGCTTTTCTGATATTTTAGACTTCATGCCTCCCACCTTGTTCTCCCCATCCTCCTCCTCGCTCTTTCCTCCTCCCCTTCCCAGCCCCCCCCTGAACCGGGTGTCAGGTAGACGCAGTAAAAGCAATGCAATGGATACTTCCTCACCTGCTCCTTCCAGGGGACTCCTGCTGAGAGCAAGCTGTTGTTCTCCAGGCCTTTATCCCCCAGCCCCCCCGTGAATGCACCTGTCTGTACTGTATATATGTAGTCTCTCTCACACACACACACACACACACACAGACACAGCTAACTTGCTGCTGACCCTGTGCTGTCCTGGCATCTCAATTATTGATAAAGCCTAAAGAATATTTGCGTCAGGTTTTGTCTCAGGTTGGTCTTCGTGCAGACCAGGGACGTAATCATACTCTCAACTCAACGACACGATACGATTCATGGATTTGTATCAGATTCACGATGCATCGTTACATCCCTAGTCCTGACTCTGGATTATTGTCCTTGTGATGTCTGTAGTTTACAGTAGTATTAAGAAATAGTGACCATATGATTGGACATGTCATGTGATTGACATGTGGTACATCCAATAGGAGTCTTATTGATGCCTTAATGAATTGAACCCTCTGCTATAGTACTACAATGGTCTGTTTTTAGGAATTTTGGGATACGAACAGGGAGAGGCAGAAACATCCCGAGACTAGAAGGAGGAGGTGAAGAAGGAGGAGGTGGTGGGTGGGTAGGAGGGTGCGTGGGATGGGGTGCAGGGCAGGTTTCATTGTTTGGTATCTCTGCAGGACTGTAGCTAATAAAACTAAACTGGGCCCGAGGGAAAGCGGCTGAACTTCCTGTAGCGGTGGTATTTATTTATTCGGAGGGTCCGTTTCAGGTCTCCAGAGTGGGCCGTAAACAAAGAGCTCTCCTCCTCCTCCTCCTACTTCTCCTTCACATCCAGATCTCCTGTTTGACTCTGATTTATTTATAATTCCCTGAAACCACTCTGCGTTGCAACTCGATCGCGGCCGCGCTCGTGAAAACGTAGCTTTTCCTTGGTGGAGAGGAAGTTTTCTCCTGTTCCTCCCTTTAATTCCAGCCTCTGGCCACGCACGCAAATAAATACCTTTCTACTTCAACATACATGGGCTAATTAATTTAGCCCATCTGTTTCCCTCTCTGCATCACTGCCATGATATACACAGCTTACCTCCACTGCTGTTTGGCTCATGTTGCACTGATAACTGCAGCGTGGTGAAGAGTTCTGAAGCTTTTCTAATGGAGAAGAAAATAGAAAAAAAAAAGAAAAGAAAATAAAGCATTGAAAAGAGTCTGACAACAAGTGGTCTCCAAAGATGCAGGGTCTTAGTTGCAGAGCCAGTCTTTTTTGTCGGGGATAGACAGACCGCCTTTCAGATAAAAATAGTTTTCACCTTCACCTCAACTTCATGCTGTTCTGTATGAGATTCTCAGATGGAGGCTGAGTGATTAGGTCTGAAACTCATGTCTTGATTTTTTTTTTTAATATTGAATCCCAGAATATTCTGTATCAACATTTTGATCCAATTAATCGTAACGAGAGAAAGTAATTACAGATAACACAGGGGTTTTATATAAATGGAAATTGAGGGATTAAATAAGAAACAAGCCGATATTAAATGAGAAAATATTAAATAATGTTGACAAATCACTGACTTCAGACACAGACAGAACTGCAGTGGCTCAGGGCCGACTTTTTTATCAACTGAAGTCCCTCCTCTTCTGGTAATTAGTAACATTTTGTTACTTCACTGTGTTGCCCTGAGAGGGGGGAGTAAAAGATGGAGAGAAAGAAACACCCAGAATTGGTGGTTTTTGAATATAATTTTGTTAAAGTGTTACATATATATTGATTAAACTCTAACCCCCAACCCTAATTATAAACAGCAGGAAAATGTAGATTTGTTTTTCAATTTAGTTGGTCTGATGGTTTTGACTTGTGGAATAACAAAGAACGTCATGTTTTCCCATGGAACTGTATCTTGGTGAGAAGCCTGTCCAATCCCATCTGTGTTTAATGGACTGGATAAAAGTACTACGTTCTGATTCAGTTCAAATGAGTCTTTCAGTCTTTAATGAATAGTTAGAACTGACTGAACTTGGCTGTTGATCTTAGATGGTTGTGGATAACGGTGTAGAAAAAAGCAGATAATTATAAAGAGTGTAAGAAAATATCAGAACACTGAAATATCTCGATAATTCGTTTCACTATTCCGTATCAATCTCCTCCATCAGCTTTTTGATTCTTTATTACCAATTCCCAGTCAAATATTCCTGGTTTTGGTTCATTTTATTTAGTGATTCCAAATGTAGATTCCTCTGTTTCAGTGTTAGTAACCTTTGGGTTTTATTTTGATCATTCTTTTCATCACAAGGCGGAAATATGACTTTTTTTTTTATTTAAAAAATTAAAAACATTATGATGAAAAAGTGCTCACAGACCAGAGGTTTGTTGGGCGTCAGCTCCTGTTCCTGTCTGATTCAGAAACATCTGAGTGACACTGAAGGGTTCTCCGTCTCTCTGGAGAACCAGGCAGTTGTTGCTGTCGCTCCAACATCTGGACGGATCACTAAGGACTGTTCTTGTTCTGCTTCCCTCCTGGAGGCCTGTGCTGTGCTTGTCATATTTAAGGGAAAAGTTTGGAAGGAACTTAGTTTAACCCTATAGGAGGAAAGTTATGGAAACTGCCTTCAGGGGCCGCCGAAGCAAAGGAAGAAGTCGGAGTAAACAGGAAATGACATCTGACTTTATTCTGACGGAAATAAGAAAAGACAAAACTCTTCTGTCTGAGAAACTTCTTCACTAGCAACACCACCCTCCTTAGGTCATGTGTTTACTCCACCCTGCAGCTACAACCCCCACTGTCACATGTCCAACCTTCTCCAAACCTACACCTCAGACCCCCACCACTCCAGGTTCTCCACCCGCTGGTAGAGTTGAGCATAAAGTCTGACTTTAATAATAAAGTCTCTGAAGATACATCTAAAAATGTGAAAATCAAGCGCTTCTTTTTCATAGCTTAGCCATCTGTTCAAACGGCAGGACGTTGGTTCTATGCTCGGCCGGCCTGTGTCGCTTCACGTTAAAGCTCTGATTTCTTGGTCATGATGATTTTCATCTTCAGTCATTGTGTTCTCACTGGTCTGTGTGAGAGTCCACCTGTTTGGATCGACTTGTCAGCTGGAGTTTCTATGTTGCCCAGATTTTTTTAAAATGTTGCTAGGATTTCATTATGACAACATTTATATTTGAAAAAAAACTCAAACCTTTAAAACAGTGTGGAGTTGATTCAGTGTCTACATCCCATGGTGAAGGGTTCAACTCCCTGCCACATGTTGGAGACAGAGCTGCCTCATTGTTGTGTTTCTCTGGTGGACGCCTGGAGCAGACAAACAGACAGATTCTCCTCCACCTGGTGTAGCCAGGTGTGTGTGTGTGTGTGTGTGTGTGTGTGTGTGTGTGCATTTGTCCCAAGCTGTGGTTCAGTACAAGTTGCGGTGTGTGGACTCCCAGCAGTCCGCTCCTCTGTCTCTGGCAGCTGTTCCAACCACAGGCTCCTGTATAAATATTCATGACGTTCTTATTCCCAGGATCCTCCGTTCTTCTGCAGCTGGACACACACACTCACTCACACACACGCACAAACACAGAGGCCTTTTCTTAATAGTCAACTGTCGCCCAAACAAAAATTTCCTTTAAAGCTGACACTGGAAAAAAGTTCCTTAACGGCACTAACGGAGTGATACTTTTATGATACCCCTCCATCCCTCCCTCTTTTCCTCCCCTCTCTCTCCTGGTGAATTATACCTATCTTCCATCTTCCTCCCAGTCTCATTGCTCTACTTCGGCCATTACTGACCGGATGATAGGGCCAGGAGGGAGCACGGTGAGGGGATGGGGTGGGGTGGGGTGGAGGGGGAGTCTGCTGCCCAAAGAGACAGAATGACAACATGTGCTTCTTGTTAAGTTCTGCGGAAATAAGCACTGACCTGCTCACTCAGTAGGGCACATCCATTTACTGTTACAGAGCTACAGACCATGGAGAGGGGGGAGGAGGGTGGGGTTAGAGGGAGACAGAGAGGTGGAGGGAGGGTGACAAGGACCGAGGTGGAGGTGATGTAAGAAAATCAGGACGTGATCAAGGTGGACCAGGGTGGGGGCAGCAGATATGTCACTGAGCACAGAGAGCTCTATGATTGGTTAGGTCGTCTTTGTCTTTTACTCTCAGTCTATTGGGTGGTTCAGCTGTCACTCATTCAGACATGGTTGTTCCATTTTTACAGGCCACACTTTGATGTTGATTTAATCTGGGTCTGGATTATTTTAGAGACTGTATGGAGATGTGATGACCGTGGTCTGTGCTGTGGTGGACGTTAGGGTTAGGTGGTCTCTACTTCAGTTGTGCATTAGTTTGAATGAGGAGCTGCTGGTGACCCCTTCATGTACTTCTGTGAAAACTGAAGCTCAGAGTGGCAAGTGAACAGAGTGGTCCAGATCTGGTGACAAACATGTTTGGACCACTGCCCGAGTGTCTCTGCAGGAGCATGAATCATCCTCCAACTCACATCCATCCGGTTCTCCCAGGGTGTGTGTGTGTGTGTGTGTGTGTGAATGATGGCGTCCCCGTGTCCCACTTCTTCCTCAGCATCCTTCATCGCCCTCGCTCCCTGCTGTCGCCCCCTCCCTGTTCATTACTCTCCTTCACACACAGGTCACACACCCCGGTCAATACACACAAACACTCATACACACACCTCCACCAACTGTCTTTAGAGCAACCAGTCCAACTACAGTGAGTCAGTTTGTGTGTGTGTGTGAGTGACGGTGTTGTAGTGTGTGGTTGTTGGTGAATGTGGTCTCTCCTGGTGGTGGGTTGGTGTAATCTCCTCTCTGTAACCTTGTATCTCTTTGTGGTGGTTGTGTTTGTCTGCAGTCATTGTGAACTGTGCTCTTTTGTTTGCACTGTTGTGTGTCACTAAGCTGTGCTCCATGAAACATGAACGCAGTTTGTGGCTCACACAGGTCACAGAGGTCAACGTGGCTCCTCTCTGTTCAGCCACACTGAACACAAACTAAAACATGAAGTTACTTTAAAAACATTGTCAAAGAAAACTATAAGAGATAGAGTTAGAGCAAAAGAGCTGGAAGTTAGCCGCCAAGTTAACAAAAAGGCTAAGAAAAACAGATTAATAAAATGAAAAAGAACAGCACTTGAAAAACATTAAGATTAATGTTTGATGAAGATCCGTGATCCTCTTGCTCATCAGTGCTGTTCTCAGGTTCTTCAGTTTGAACCTCAGAAAACTGACCATAAATCAGGAGCTCAGATACCTCTGGTTTTTAGACGCGTTTTAGAACAAAAAGGGAAGTTTTACCCGCTGCTGTCGTTACCGTCAAACCACCAGCAGAGGGAGACATTACACTACACATGGCCCTACTGTCCTCATTCTGTGATGGTGTCTATGCGCTGTTTTTACAGAAATTCTTATTGTTGTTTAACATGAAGAGAAGCGGAAGCGTAATGGTGTTTTTTCTGCTGGTTTGAAGCTCAGTCAGTGAGTTCTGTTCGTTTGATTCAGTCAAAACTGATACACAAGGCCAAAGGTGTGATAATAGAAAAAGAAGAATCTCCTTTATTATTTGATCGTATGAAAACAGGCCTGAACCACTCGGCCCTCGTCTTCCGTGTCCTAAAAAATAGAGACCTCAGGGATTATTAGTTAATACTTTAACATATTTATAAGACACACGTATTGTTTACTTTTTACTAAATTGATTAAAATATGAATGTTCAAGTTTCATTGAAAAAATAACACGAAAGCAAACTTTAAAAATGGATAATTAGCAGTTAATAAGCGATATATGTTAGCCAAAAAAATTTGATATATAATTCTAAACTAAAAGGTAAGTAAGCGTTAGTCAAAAATAGCTACAAAAAATAAAAACAAACTCAACAAAGTTAATCCAAAATAAATACAAACAGACTCAAAAATGAAACTGATAATTTAGAGAATTTGGTCTAGTTTAGTCAGTAACTTTTCTCAGTTGGAACAGGAGACAAAGAATTAAGTTGTGGGTCATACTAAAGGACGGCAGCTGGACTGTGGATCTGCTGTAATCATCTCAAGGCCAGGTTCTAAGTCCCAGCACATGAAGACTGTTTTTATTTTACACACGTGAAGTTCTTGTTCTCTCTAATTACACACCACCGGCCGCTCGAAATGAAGACGTTAGTGAAGACAGAGAGAGAGAACATCAAGAGGATTTGCTCTCTCTCAGCTCCGGCCCCTCTGTGGCCCCCGACTGCAGCACATGTTGTGGGAAGATAGCAGAGCAGCGGCGCTTCACAAAGACGGGCCCTGAGCCCAGCTCAGAGTCTCTGGTAGTCCGCCACCAACCTCCACCGTCTTGGCACTGTCACCTCACGTTAGTCACACCGCAGGAGACAGGGGGGCTGAGAGCGGGGGCCCTCACTCTGCTGCTGGGAGCCACAAAGGAGCCCCGTCTTCACACACACAGACACTTGTCAAGAGACAGACGGATGTGAAGTGTTAGAGGAGGCCACAGATCAGAGGCTGCGTCACAGAGGAAGTGACAGCAGAGGTGATGATGGTGGCAGCAGAGGCCGCGCAGTCAGAAAGGTCAGAAGGTCAAACGCGCAGAAGAGTTTTGGAGGTGAAGTGCGGGACAACGTCTTTTCAAACGGCCGCTCGTTCTTCACCAGTAACACACTGAGCTAGAGACACGTGTCAAAGAAATGTTACAAGAAAAAGGTTTCTAGATAAAAAACAAGGGAAAAATGTTTTTTTAAAAAGTGATAAAAAACATTTGATTTAATGGAGAGTTGGCTTCTAATATTTGTGTTAATACATTTAATAACATTTAAATTAATTGTATTTCTTGATATTTTTAATATTGTATATCAAAATAATTAAATTTATTTAAAAATGAAAAATAAAACGTCTAAATAATCTAATTCTAATGTAATCATTTATTATAATAATAAATTATTTATACAAAAATAACTATTTATTTTTTATCATAACAAATTTGAAAACATGTTTTTTTATATTTAACTATCAATAAATAAATATGTAAATACAATCTTATACAAAATTTTTATACTAATATTGTCATAAAATGACAATAAAGTACCATTTTACCAAAGTTTTAATTGTTGTTTTTATTGTATAAAAAAAGTTTAGTTTAAAACGTTAACCCTAACCCAAACTGTATATTTTAATATTTACATTTTTTTAATGGAAAAGTGAAAAAAGAAAACTATGCCTTTTTCTAGAAAAAAAGAAATTCTGATACAAAGACTCGCGGAGGCCGTGGCTCCACACTGCCCCACCAGTTGGTTTATTGTACTACACATGACATAAATGATGATTAATTATTTAGTCCAGATCTGATCTGTTTTATTTCCTTTTTAATCAACCCTCTCTGTTTAAGCCTCAGTTTGTTTTTGTAAATGATATATTTATGCCTAAATTCTGACTGGCTGCTCAGTCGACCAATAAGAAATCAGCAGCTCTTTGACATCACTCATGTTTCTGTAATTAATGCAGTGATCCCGTTGGTTCTCGTCCTGCTGCACACCTGCCAGAGGCCGTGTGAGTGTGTGTGTGTGTGTGTGTGTGAGTGTGAGTGTGAGTGTGAGTGTGTGTATGTATTTGCACGTGTATCTCCAGCTGCATGTGCAGACTCTCAGCTCTGATGTGAACAGCTGGCTGGTTTCTTCTGTTGTTTTCATTTGGTATTCTGAAGGAGGCTGCACATCTGTGTGTGTGTGTGTGTGTGTGTGTGTGTGTGTGTTAGAGCATTTCCTGCCTTGTTACCTTCCAGTGTTGTTGTGTTCAGGTGATTTCACTCCATTATAAACACAATGAGCCCATTTAAGCAGCTGTCACAGTTTAACACTGTACCTGCTGTGTGTGTGTGTGTGTGTGTGTAGTTTCTCAGAATACTTTCTCCAAACCCTGTGTGTTCTGGAGTGTTCATCACTTACTCTGGTCATATTCAGCAGGGAATTCTATAACGGTGGAACCTGACTGGTTCTTGTTCTGGTTCTTGTTCTGGTTCTGGTTCTGGTTGTGATCAAGATCAGTTCTTCTGAGGTGATGCTGCTCTTGGTAGCTCATTTGTCTTGGTAGCTCGTTTGTCTTGGTAGCTTGTTTGTCTTGGTAGCTCGTTTGTCTTGCCTGCTAATAGCAAAATGTCACTTCCTTCTTTTTATTTGACTGTAAGGAGGAATTAAACCTGATTTTGTAGTAGGGGCGCCCTCTGCTGGGTCATATGTTACTCACACTCTGAGGCACACTCTGAGGCACACACTAATATGACACAGTGTGGACCTACATCATCAGGAATGGTCAGGACGGTGGGTTATTTTGAACAAGAAATTATAGATACCAAAAAGATGAAGATGTGAATCATTCAAACTCATTGACATGTAGGAGAATATTAGAGTTATTTTACATCACTGTTAAACGCTTGATATCAAATATTTATTGTTGGAGTGTCGACTTTGCTCCATCCGTGAGATCCAGAGTGTTCCGTCCAGATTTCCAGCATCTAAACCCAACACGATGCTCCGTTTGCTCCCTGTACTGAGGAGCAGACTGGTTTCCTGGCAGGGAGACGACAGAAGGAGGTCTGGAGGGCGTGTGGGTGGAGGCTGGGAGATATGTGTTATTATTATTTTTTTTTAGGGTGGGCAGCATATGCCCAGCCCTACTAACAGCTTGCCTACGCACCCCCCACTCCCCCTCCCCTCCAACACCCCTCCCGTCCACCAATCATTTCACTGCCTGCAGGCTTCCTTATTCCTGCTCAAAGAAGGAAGAACAGTTTTTGGGAGCTCAGTCAGGTTGGGTCCTGGTGAAACCTGGTGTGCGTGGGCAAAAATCTGCTGCTGAGGCATTAATAATCTGTGTGTGTGTGTGTGTGTGAGAGAGAGCGAGAGAGAGAGAGAGAGAGTGGTTCAGATGTGAAAGACAAAAGAGGGAAGGCAGCAGAAGAAGAAGAATGTGAGGAGCCTGTTTCTTCTGAGGGTTGACCTCTGACCTCTGGCTGCTTCCCCTTCAGCATTTACTGATATTTTTGTGAGATGGAATAAAGTGAGAGATGTAACTTTGGTTCCTCAGCTGGATCCAAAAAAATTGATTTCATTGACTCTGTTTCTCTCCCCCTCTCCTTCCCTCTCTCTGAGGGAGACTGGATGTGAGAGGACAGGGTCTGGACCGGTCCAGTCCAGGTTCCCTTGGTCGACCTCTGGGTCAGACTGAGGCTTCATTTCCTGTCCATGACTTTAGTTCACATCAGTTCAGTATGTTCTGTTTCAGGTTTTTCTCCTCGTTGTTGTTCAGGTAACGCTGTTCGTTCAGGTGTAAGAAGGAAGTACTCACAGAGTACTTGGTACTCACAGAGTACTTGGTACTCACAGAGGATACATCTTGGTATCATGTCTAAATGGAGAAGTCTGAGGCAGGTGTGTACTTCTACTGCACTACACTAGTAAAAGTATTTTTCAGCTGCTTCTTTGATCAACCACACACCACTGCCCTGGTGGGGGTGAGAATCGAACCGTCAACCCTACTGTCACTAGGCAAACATAATGTTAATTATTATAATTCACAGTTTGAAGGTCAGTTACAGTACCTCCTACCCAGAATGCAACTCTGCTCTGTTCACTGTCACTGAAGAACATAGGCCTTAAAGGAAACTGGACTTGGTTTCTTTACTGGAACGCTGAGAGAACCTGTCGTTGCCTTGACCTTACAGAGTCGGGCCCTGTGGTGCAAGAGGAGGGGCGGGGGCATCATTGACTTGAGGCCCCAGGAAATTTCCTGGCCTGTTGTAAGGCCCCCCCACCCCCCCCAGGTTAGAAACCAACGTCGTGTTTCCGGTCGTATCATGTCTGAACAGCAGGTTGTCAGAGTGACCTTGTATTGTGTGTGTGTGTGTGTGTATGTGTTTGTGTTTGTGTGTGTACTGGGGCTGTCAGTGACACCTGACTACACAGTGAGACTGGTGTGTGTGTCTGTTTAGTTTTATACTATTTCTTTCTTTTTATTGTTTTTATTAGAGTTATTGATGAGAACACACACACACACACACACGTGCATCAGCAGCTGTGTTTGCATCATTTGACAGAAACAGTGTCTTTGTTCTGTTTGTCTTGGAGGAATGTCTGTGACGAGTGACAACAGTAGAAACACTGTGTACCTCTCTCTCTCCCTCCCTTCCTCTCTCTCTTCCTCCCTCCCTCCCTCTCTCCCCCTCTCTCTCTATCTCTGAATGCCATCTTGAAATAATCATGGTGGTGCTGGTCCAAAGAATATTCTGTGATGGCATATGTGTGGCACACACACACACACACACAGGCTCATCAGTGAAAGTCGGTCACAGGGTGGGTGTGTGACTGGGGGGGTCCGGCCTCTCCCCATGCTCTGCCAGACCATCTGTTCATCCTGCCTCACTGTCACTGCACAACTGCCTTCCTCTTCCTGTTTCATCCTCTTCTTCTTCTGTTGTACCCTCTCTCCCTCTCTCCCTCTCCCTCTTCCTCCCTCCCTCTCTCCCTCCTTCACACACACACACACACACACACACACACCAGTTTAGTATCATCTCTGTTACTAAGAAGTGATTTCCTGGCGCAGATGCTCGTTGGTCTTTTCTGTGTTTTCAGAAGCCAGAGTAGAGTCTAGGTTCTGGTTCTGATCCAGGTTCTGAACAGTGTCCTTAGTCAAGTGAGACCACAGTGCTGTCAGGTCTGGTTGTATATCATGGCTCCCATTAGGAGGAAAATGGATGATAAAACACCACAGTGGAGGATGTAGTAGGGTTTTAATGTCAAAGACATGATGAGTTCACTGATTCAGAACTTTTCATCCGAATTTCAGTCATGGCTCAGTTTGTCTTTCCTGTTGGTTTTGATGAAGTTCCTCTATGATTGGTTCCCGAGGATGAAGTCTAATGATGAAGTAATGATTCTATTATTATAGATGAGTGATGATAATAATGACATGAGAAGAAAATATTCTTCTCACCTGCTGGACATCATAATGTACTAATGTACTCACAGTTTTTTTTTCTACTCTCTGTCGTCAATAGTTTGGGATTTTTACTCCCTTGCTCGCTCTCTCTCTGGTAGTGCGAGCTTGGTGCAGACTTGGTTTCAGGCCTGGTGCTCTTGGCTGATCTCCAGCCTGGCAGCAGCTCAGTGGGAGCAGGTGGAGTCCCCCCTCTCCCCAAACCTCAAACTCCACCCTCCCCACTTCATCCCCAATATCTCAAAGTACACACGCACACTCTCTCTCTCACACACACACACACACACTTTGTGGTCCCTCAGTATATTTTAGCCGTGGAACATCAGCTCGTCTCCATGGTAATGTCCGTGTTTGGTATTTGGGTTTTTGCTCACGTCTGACTAGTGACCTGGTGCTGTGGGTTTACAGGATGGAAGGACTGGTTCAGGTGTCGGGTCAACGCTGCGCGCACAGACACACACACACACACACACACACACATCTGTGATGGCTTGCTGTCAGTCTAACAGAGATGCTGTGGTAGAGGTCAAAATTAAAATCTAAATTAAAAAAAAAATCCTAAAACGTTAGTTGTTAAACACTGGAAAAAAAAAAAACAGAAAAAAAATTATATTACACACATGCACAGAGCCTGCTCATGTGCACAAACACACAAATACATATATGAAAATAGTATATTACAGATAAATATAGTTTAAAATATTTAAGGTTTGAATAACATTTTACCAGGAAAACAAACAAACCTTTAAGCTACAATAGAAAATATAAATATTAATAATTAAATATTAAATCTCCCAAAATATTCTTTTATGTGAAATGTTATATTTTAATTAGTTTTATTATTTTTAATAAATCCAACACTATTAAAAACAAACCACCGAACATGGAGCTCAGTAGAACGTCCTGTAGCATTATACCGCAGCCTCTAGATGGCGCCTCAGGCTGGTTTACTGCCCTGCTCTGGACTCTTGAATACGACGAACATGAAAAATCTGCACCGCAGGAAAAAACCCACGAGTGTAGGTTAGTTAAAATTCACTAAGTCAGTGGATTAACAGGAAAAATATGTTTTCTTTCAAAAAGAAACTGCTTTGATTTTGAAGTATTACTGCAGTACAGTTAGTACAGCATACTGAAGTCAGTGTAAATGTATTTATGTAATACTTTTTGTAATAAATTAGGATCAGGGTTTAAGAAATGTCTTTGAACCTTCAGTCTTTAAAACCTAAACACAAATGTTTTAAACAAATGTCTTTGGTCCGTGGAGGTACTGCAGTAGTCTGAGTATTCTGCTTCATGGGACACGTTTCTTTAATCTGCCCATGTACAGAATGAAAACATTAAAACATGGTTTTAACATGGAAGCCAGGCCACATCACAATTTTTTAAACATACAGAAACATAAAAAAGCACTGCTCAAAAAAGAAAGTTTTCAACCAAACATTTTTTATCACAAATGAGCAAAACTGAAAAATCTAAAATACAGAAATCACCAGGGAACTCCTGTAGGAAGACCTGGTCCTGGATTAGGATCAGGGATTAGAGGAGGAGTTAGGAAAACATCACTGAGTGTTGGTGAGCGTCCTGCTGGAGGCTCTGTCAGAGGCTGAGGCTGCATTTCTGTCACTGGTCTTGTGGATGTAGGGGAACTTGAAAGGACGTCTTTTCTTGGCTGTGGTTCAGCCTTCTGCTCAACGGCGCCCCCCCCTCCCCCCCAACACACACTAAAGTCGTAGAACCCTCAGTACTTACTGTAGGTCTGTGTACTTCAAAGGACTCTGAAATTATATTTTGTAAAATCTTTCAAAACTAAAAGTAACAGCAATCGAGTCGTGATGTATTTTGTTGAGAACCACGGGTTTGAACCACCTTCAATTGTACATCGTCAGCACGCGGGGCATCAAACATGAGTGAAAATCCTTGGTGGAAGTTTTTCCCGTCATGTCGTTGGTGAGTGATCCATGATTTCACATAAAGATTAGTGATCATATCGGAAAAGCCCAATTTAATTGCAGTAATCTAATTACCTTCTCTTTGCCTTGACCTTCACTGCCGAGACGTTGTTTAGCCAGCTAATGCGCCGCAGCCGCAGCTCAGATGTATTTGAGAGAAGTAAATCTGCAGATTGTCTTGTTAAATCACGCCGGCTGTCCTTCTATTAACATAAAAGCTTCTGTTCATTAACCTCGGACGACTCGCTGCTCTGAGCCTGCAGACGAGGACGGCGGAGAAGCTGCAGAAAGAGAGAGAGAGAGAGAGAGAGAGAGAGAGGAGAAGGATCAGCTCAGGTCAACGCCAGTGTGTACGGATTTATTCAGACAAACCTGAGCTTCACAGGACCAACGTGTCACATGGCGAGGAGAAAGTTTCCCTCTTTCTTGTCCCGTAAAAGTTTGTGGTCCACCTGGTGGTCTGTCGGCAGAGGAGCACCTTACATAACTTACTTTTCTCTTTCAAACTGTGTGTTGTATCATATGCTAGTACGTCCATAACCCGTCTGAGCTACCTTTTAGTCATGTTTACGTATGTTTACCTGCTTTCATTTTAGCTAAATTGTGCTAGCATTGTGGTGTCTTTGGCTGAACTTTATGTTTTAGTTTTCATGTCTGAACCGGGACTGTCGTAGCTAACGTTAGCTCTGGTGTGTGTACCAGAACTGTTGTTTGTCACAGATGTCACATACTGACCCGTCTTGTTCGTCTTTTTGGCGGGCAAACAAACTTCAGGTGCATTACTGCCACCTACAGGGCTGTGGTGTGTACATCAGTATAACTGAGATGTGTTACTCTGGTGGAAATTAATGAAACAAAATGAACTTATTATTACGTCTTGTCCAGTGATTTTTCTACAGTAGGTGTAGAAGTAGGTGAGTACTGTACAGTACAGCACAGTACAGTACAGTACAGCACAGTACAGTACAGTACAGCACTTGTAGCATCTGCTCACAGTGTTGTGTGATGCTACAGATTCAGCTCTCATCCCAGAGAATATAAATAATGTAAATTTGACATTAAACAACTTTTGGTTCAGCTGTGGTCGAACGTAGAATCACTTCATCTCCACCTGTTTTTAACAGTCAGGGAAACTTGATGCTGATCCTGATCCTGGATCTGCTCTGTCCACTGCAGAGGTTTCACTGCTCTGTCTCTGTCTCATATACACACTCTCTCTCTCTCTCACACACACACACACACACACACACACACTCACACCACCTCTCTATAGGTGGATGGAAACAGTTGTTAGGTCATTAACCCATGTTTAACCAACTCTAACCCCTTAAACCAAAACTCTCTCTCCTTTAATGGTCGGTTTAAACAAAAACGGTCCTCACATCCCAATAAAGACACACACACACACACACACACTGGCGGAGCCTAACTTGCATCGACAGCACTCTTCACTTTCTCTCCCCTTCACACCTGCATGCGCAGCACTCACTGAAAACTCTACGCACTGAACACAGACACGTGTAACGGTCATAAATTAACAGAGAGCTCTCCCCCTCTCTCCCTCTCCCCCTCCCCCCGTCCTCCTCTCCTCCCTATACTGTACCCGCTCCTGACTGATCCATAGAACAGTCATGGAACTGAGATGTTTGACCCGGTTCAGCCTTCAACCCAGCTGAACTGCTGTGTGCTGCCCCTCCCCCCGTGGAGGGGTGAGGGGTGAGGGGTGAGGGCGGGGGGGACATGTGTGACTTGTGTCGACTTTGAACAACAAACCAGTCCAGCTCCTGTTGGAGCCTCCGTCTTCTCTCGGTCTACACAGAAGCTCTTTTGTACCTCTGAGCTCATCGCTGCTGTGCATTGTGGGTAATTTTACAGCTCCACTGTTTTGTCTTCTCCGCAAAGTCAGACCACAGCAGAGAGTGTGACAGCAGTCTGCTGCTTGGTCACAACCAGCCGTGCTCCACCCGTGTTTCCCAGGTGACCTACCTACATCAAGTCCAGAAGGTCAGACTAGAGAGGTCAAAGGTCAAGTGACTCAGAGATGACACGTTCTTTGAGCCTTTGTGACACTTTCTGACACTGTGACTCAGTTCAGGTTATAAACTTTAGTTTTACCTCCTGTTACTAATATATATGTACATATATATATATATATTTATGAATATAGTGTTGATGTTAGCACATTGAACAGGTCTGTCTGGTTTGTTATGTTCTTTAAAGACCAGTAACGTTCCTATAAGAATGTTAGAGTTCCCACTGCAGACATTTATTCTAATTTATCACTGAGATTAAACTCAGAAACGACAGGTTTTCTCCTGGACGATAAAGAGGGAGAAGGGCCGAAGTGACCGGGATCAGAATCAAGATCAGGATGCAGCTGGTTCTGGGTGAACTGGTCACAGAGTTGATGATGGTTCAGAGGGAGCTGGTGTCTGACGTGTGTGGTATAATGAACAGTGTCTGCTACCAAAGATGGTTCAATACCAGGTCTGTGTGTCTCTGCTGCTGGGCTTGGACTTTGATCCGGTCCAGTTGGTCACTGTGCTGAGTTCTGTCTCAGATGTCGGTGTTTTATGTCCCGCAGTGTGCTTACTGTTTGACTGTACAGGAGGACAACAGTGCCCCTGCAGTCCCTGCTGTGGTACTTCCAGTCTAATATCCACTCCTGTAGCTTCTTAGCACTGATTTATTTTCCTCTCGTCTCATCTTTCATGATCCTGTGGGGACAGTCCAGAGTGTCTGTGGTTTTACTGAGGCTTGATTGAATTTTACTTCTACTCCTGTAGCATCTCCACAGACCAATATTCTCTTATGTCCCTGTAAAGGATTTGCTGCTGTGTGTGTGTGTGTGTGTGAGTGAGGCGTCCAGGATGTCAGCCGTACCTTATAAATACCCCGTAAAGAAGGTCGACACATTACAACGCTCCGAGGTCCTACAGTGAAGACCTTTGTTTATCTTCATGCACATTCATCCAAACAGTTCCATAAACAACCTACAGAAAACTTAGCTGAATTATTGGACTCGTTAGGAAATGGGAGAAAAATAAGAAGCTACGTCACTGCTACAGACCCAGAGGTGGCTGAACATGTGGCAAAGATGGCTCAATATTAGGCAACAGAATAATTAGCAATTGCTAATTGCTAAAATAATCATGTCATATTCCAAATGATCTAAAAATATATTAATAAACAGTATGTAATACTGTTTATTAATTTTTGCTAATTTGGTAGTTAAACGTATGACTGAAAAGCTAGAAACCAGTCAATATTAGCAATGAAGAAGAACTTTGTCCATTGGTGAATTGGCTAAAACAATTATAAAATAGGTCAAAAATAAAGGTAAAATGAAAGTATGTGTGCAACACTTAGCCAGTAGGTAGTTAGTAGTAGTTAGCGTAAACCTCACTAAAAGTTGTTTCATAAAAGAAAACAGTGAATTAATCCAGAACTAGTAATAATTAGGCAAATAAAACAATCTACGTTTTAGATTACAAAGTAGCTAAACTTACTGTTAACATCATCTGTAAAATAAGAAAATCTGAATTATTAACGTAGTCAAATAGACTGAAAGTAAAGTAAACCAGTTAATGTTAGTTAATGAAAACTAAGAGAAAACTTATTGGAAAACGTTAAAAAAAATAAACAAGTCTGGTCACTTTAGTCTCTCACAGTCCACTGTGGCGGGATCCCGGAGTATTGTGGAACGCGCACATGCACTCTGACATGAACGCGCACAGCAGTGGCATCAGCGGCTTCTGCTGCGCACAGAGGATCAATGTTTTTTTTTCTTTCTCTCTTTTCTGATCGATACAGCAGAGCGTGTGATCAGTTTCGGCTCTGCAGGGTCAGTGCACGGCCACTCACGCGCGCGTGCACTTGCAAACACTCTCTCTCTCACACACACACACGTCTACATGCACGCGCATGCACGGCGACGCAGTGAGTCTAGTGGCGGACGCGGAGAGTGGATGTCCCGGCGCTGGGGCAGCAGCAGCAGCAGACACAGGCAGGACAGAGGAGCGGAGAGGAGGTGGCGCTCGACTCACTGTCCGGGACAACACACACCGACTCACTCACACACTCTCTGTGTCTCTCTCCCACTCTCTCTCTCCGCCGTCTCCTCCTGTTGGAGATAAATTAACGGAAAGCAGCTGTCGGTTGTTTCAGAGGCGAGGCGGCCGTCTGGCAGCTCAGGGATCCCGCTTCTTCACCCCTTCTTCGCCTCCTCCTCCTCCTCCTTTATCCTCCTCCTTTCTTTTTTTTCTTTTTTTGTTTTCTTCCTCGCTCGCTCTGCTCTTTCTCCGGGACTCTTCTGGCAGTTCCT
>NC_024308.1:11385863-11395858 GCF_000523025.1 Cynoglossus semilaevis
AGGTGGCGCTCGACTCCCTGCCCGCGACAACCCCCACCGACTCACTCACACACTCTCTGTGTCTCTCTCCCACTCTCTCTCTCCGCCGTCTCCTCCTGTTGGAGATAAATTAACGGAAAGCAGCTGTCGGTTGTTTCAGAGGCGAGGCGGCCGTCTGGCAGCTCAGGGATCCCGCTTCTTCACCCCTTCTTCGCCTCCTCCTCCTCCTCCTTTATCCTCCTCCTTTCTTTTTTTTCTTTTTTTGTTTTCTTCCTCGCTCGCTCTGCTCTTTCTCCGGGACTCTTCTGGCAGTTCCTGCTGCCGCTGCACCGCACCGCACCGCACCCTCCGTCTGTCCGGAGCGCAGAGGATCCGCGGCACCACCGGCACCACCGGCACCAGCGCAGCCTCTGCCACTGCTGCTTCACGCGGACAGACATGTTGCCGAGGTCCGCCGCCGCGCCGTGACACTCCCGCGGGGTGAAATGCAGTGTCGGGACGTTGTGGAGGTTTGCACGGAGCTCCGAGCCCCGCCGACCCATCTCTGCTCTGCGGCACCCCAGCAGCGGGCTTCCCTCTGACCGGCTCACACTTTTGAACAGTTTTTTAAACAAACTCCCGGTGAAACTGGACTTTTCTTTTCCCCGGTCTCTCACCCTGGAGATGTTCCTCCTGTTGGTGTCTGGACTGAAAGTTGCGCGCTCCCCGGCGGAGGGCCTCTAACAGGTCCGGACAGTACATGTAACCCGAGGCGCGGGTCGAAGTTCAAGTTCTGCGTGGAAATGTGAAAGCGAAGGGGGCAAAAGGAGGGCTCTATTACCCCCCCACCCATACACACACACACACACACACACACACACACACACACACACACACACACACACACACACACACACACACACACCCTCCCACCCCACTCTCTCTCTCTCTCTCCCACTCTCACTCCAACCCTATCCTTTTTTCAGCTCCTTCCCTCTTTTCCACACACGCACATATACAGTTTGCGCACACGCACGCACCTACGTACGCGCACAGGCTGGAGTTACAGTAACCCACACACAACACACAAACACACATAAACACACACACACACTTCCCAGACCTGAGGTTAGATCGGACAGATATGTATTCTCCGCTATGTCTGACACAGGTGAGTGACCTCTGAACTTTATCACTGTCTCTGCTCTGTTCACCTGTGCTCTGCTCTGTACTGACTCACTGTGTACTTGACCGGGTCCAAGACTGAGTCATGACTGAGTCCATGACTGAGTCCATGACCGGGTCCTCCACGGTCCGCGGACTAACTTTCCTGTGCACAGCAGCACATGGCGGACTCAAAACACACTTTTTATTTCTGTCATTTAAACTTGTTCTGTTTCACACTTAGCAAAAGAAACTTTTTTCTTTTCTTTTTTTTTTTTTTTCTTTTCAATTTGCGGCTTTGTTTCTTCGGTCTCTGTTCGGAATCATCTGTGCCGAACTCTGTCCCGGCTGCTCTCCTGGCACGAGCCCCGGCTCAGACTCTCCGTGTCCGGCCTGAGCCAGACCGCAGCTCCGGCTCCAGTGTTTGGGAAGGAGGGAGAGACAAAAAAGGGGGAGGAAAAAGGAGGAGGGAAAAAGTCAGGGTTCGTTTTTTTGGGAGGAAGAGTAGGAGATGGAGGTTTCCCCTCTTTCTTCACTCTCCTCCTTCTCCCGTGAAAGAATGCAAAATGTGCGCAAAATTCTCGGCCGCGACGAGTGACTCGTTCTTTCTTTCTTTTTTTTGATCTTTTTTCTTATCGTGTAGCTTCAACTGTTCTACAGTGTCTCACACTCACACTTCTCCAGAGTGAGACACACACGGTGTGTGTTCACGGTAACAGTGCGCACGGTTCTTGGCGCTCGCGGTTTGTGCGCTCACTGCGCCAGAAAGCTGTAGAATGGCGCAGAGCGAGGCTGGCTGAGTGGCTGGCTGAGACAGGCCGAAATGTCAGCGTCAGGACGGAGGTGTCGGTCAGCTGCTCTGTTGTCAGAGGACCGGGTTTGTGTATGTGCGTGTGTGTGCTGCACAGAGCGGTGCAGGGGTGACGGTGTGTGTGTGTGTGTGTGTGTGTGTGTGTGTGGCGGCTCCTCAGGCCTCACAGCCTCAGTCAGGCCTCACACACACTCAGGTCTCTGCAGGGAAAAATAAATGTGTGGGTCAGAGGTGACCTGAGGTGACACCAGGACGGAACATGTCCAAACCCAACATTAGTAAGAAGAAAAAAACAAACAAACAAACAAACAACTCTGCCTAAATGTATGAATGTATGAATTCGACTGTGACCCTTAATTTAAATAAAAACACTGACAGCAGTGTGAATTAGACGTGTCTCGAACTGTAGGACATTTTCCTGCTGCTTTTTTGTGATAATTATTTTTCCTAAAATTCCCTAAAAATAACCAGAGGTAATTTTACTATAGAATAAAAATGTGCAAAACTAGGGGGAAAAAATCACAGCTTCATATTTTAACCAATATTTGAGCTGATAATTTAAAAAAATTATTATGCTGAGAGGATGTGTTTGAATGTGATGTTATTGTCTGATTTCTTTGTTAAAGGTTGTAATTTATTTAATGAAGGTTAAGAATTTGGTGCTCAGTTAATTTAGGTCAGACTTTCTAAATGGTAACAAACATCTCTATAATCACGGTTTGATTTAAATAAATGTTGCATTAAAATAATCAATATAAAAAACACATTTTATTTTTGTAAAATCCAGTTTTGTTTGTAGTTGATGTAAATGTGTAAAAGTGCAGTAAAGAGACAAGCTTCAGCATTTAATCTGATTATGAAGCAGTAAAACCAATAATCGCTCCTCGCTGACTCCGTCCTTTCACTGATCCTCAGCTCAGTCAGGCTGAGCTGCAGGAAGATTGTGCTCCAGAGCTTTGAGCAGATGTCGGATCCGCTCCCTACTTCTTTTACAACAAATCAAAGATATTTATATTTTTAAAAACTCTCCTGCTGATGATCGATCACCAAATCAAACCTCAGAAAATCCATTTCTGAATGTATTAAACTAGATGTTCGTTTCTGCTGATTTTGTGAAATCCCTCCTCATCTCACTGAGTCTGACACGTTTTTTAAACCCATATAATAAATGATCAATTTTTTGACATGAAAAATTACAAAATTATCAACTTGGAAAATTTCGACTTTAGTGTATTTTGGTTTTTCCTTCGTCGTCTGTGGGTTTGGATCATTTTCTGCTGATAATAAAGAAAAACAGATCAATCAAGGCATTAACACTGAGCTATTAGTCTCACCTGTCAACCAGGGGGTGGCGCTCTTAATTAAATTGCCCCCTAAAATTTCCTTTTGATTTTAAAATTTTCATCTTTGAACAAATCAGTTTTTTTGTCATTGTGTAGTTGAGTTTTTGCAGCAGTTTCAATTATTTTATTATCATTATTTTAGAGAACGTGTCATTTTGACAGAATTGAATTGACAGAGGAGGAACGTAGAACAAGAACGGATTAGAACGAATATCATTTCAAAATAGTTTTAACAGCGAGGACGTTGTCAGCCCTGCAGTGACGTGGAGGGCTTTGGGTTTTTACTAAAACCAAAACCTTTCTCTAATTGGTCCTTGAATTACCACAGCTCTGTGTTCTCTTTGTTGCTTTGCTTCTAAAAATATGTTGGGTCTAAATAAAGGAGGTCAAACTGTCCAACCACGTCTTACAAACCAAGGCATTCTCATATGGAGCTGTTTCCCATCATGCTTCAGTCACCTAGTCTTTCCTCACAAATTGAAATATCTTTTCAGTCTTATTGAAATTGTTGGTTTTTTAAAGGATTCTGGATGAAACTGTTAATGTCTGACTCGTATTTATATATATTTTTTTCTCCTGTTTTATTTGTAGATTTCCAGTATTATTTCGTTGTTATTCTGTGTTAAATCCAGTTTGACAAAATGGTTTTTTGTATATGTGAATGTTTAATTCAGTAGAACTGAGTCTAAATAAGAAGAATTCTCAGCTGAAAATATCTGCTCATGGTTTTTGCCGTCGTTGGAGCTCGATGTTTTTTTTCTTCATTTTCCTCTCAGAAACACATGATTTTACCACTTTCTATTCCTATGCGGGGACAGTAAAAGGCTCATCAGATCCTGCTCTGCCCCCCCTCCGTCCCCCCAGACCTGGTCCGACTCTGACCTGGATATCTGTTCCGCGGTCTGGTCCTGGTGCCGCTGTTTATGCCGCATTTTACCCAAATTCCGCTCCCTAGACGCCTAGGGAGACGCCTGAGACACTGAGCTGCAGCGACACCTTTGATAAATCCCTCAGTGTGTCGGTGTGGGTGTCAATAGACGGTGGGAGGGAGAGAGAGAGAAGGAGGGAGGGAGGGAGGGAGACATGGAGGATTAGCGTTATTGCCGGCCTAAACGACTGTTATTGTTGTTCCAGGCCTTGTTATTTGGAGCCCATTACATCTGTCACCAAGGTGCACAGAGGGGAGCGTGTGAAGACACGGTCGGGTCTCACCCTCCGACTCACCCGGCAGGTTCAGAAATATCCCCTCTCTCTGAGGGAACCAGACCCCGTGGTGCCGATGTTTGTGTCCACGTCACCAAATGGCTTCAAGTCGAACCTAAAAACCTGCAGAAAATCAAATAATTCGAGTCATTTGTTAAATCTAAATTAAATTTCTCTCAGCTGATGATTTTCTGTAGAACCAGCGCCTGAGCAGGAGGTGAAAGAACCATTAGAACCAACCAGATCCTCTGGTCTGAGGAGAACAAGTTCTGTGACTGAGATGATGTGAATGAACAGTCTGTAGAACCTGAAGGTTCTGTATGATGTGACGTTGGCTTCATTTTCACTATTTATATATATATAACTTTTTTTTATTTTAATGAATAATCATATTTTTTATTGATTCATATCTTAATTCTTTTGATTAAATATTTTTTTCTTGGACAAAAGGATTATTGATATCCTTCTTCTTAAATGTCCTGATGATCTCATTCCTGCGGCTTCAAATTCTAACCCTGATTAATCATCATCGCTGAACGACTGAATCTTGAAGAGAAGATTGAAATGTTTGTTATCTGAAGCAGAGAATCCATGAACCGTTCCTGCTCTTCCATCAGTCTCCCCCCGGTCAGAAGTTGACTGGAACCATTTCCTGCACACAGGTGCAGCTCCAGGATTATTTCTGTTTCAGATAAACATTCCTCTGTCAAAGGGGGGAAGCTGAGAAGAAGAGGGATTATCTCGCCCCGCTGGCGTTTTTTAAGGCCGGCTCTGAGGCCGAGTGACTTGTTAAGTGGGACTTTGTTTGCGGCAGACAGACGAGAGAGTGTGAAAAGGCAGTGGCGGCCGACGTGAGCGGCTCAGGAAGCTGAAACGCTGCGACTGGGGCTGTGAGGAATGTTGGTATGTGGCTCCAACGAACATCCAGAGCCGACGAGCTGCACATCCACACTGGAATGTGTGTCTCCGTGCGTGCGTGTGTGTGTGTGTGTGTGTGTGTGTGAACACATCATCTGAGCTGCAGCCGTTACAGTCGTCCTAATAACCACCCGAGGTTAGACGCACACATGCAGAGCCCCCCCCATGCCCCCGCTCCAGAACAGAAGGGAAAGCACGAATGAGAAAAGGCATTATTTTTTTTGTATTTATTAATTTATTTATTTGTATTTTTGCCGTTGGTTTGGGAGCTGAGAGCGGCTGCAGTTTGGCTGCAGAGCTGCTGGAGGCACTTTTGGAGACGAAGCCTTTCGCCTGGACTGTCTCCAAGAAGAAACAATGTGCTGCATTCAGAGCCCCTGACAAGGGAGGCTGAGCAGTGTTTTATATATATCTATACAGTGCATATACATAAAGCAGTGCAGCTGGCGCTCCAGTCAACAGCCTGTAGATACGGTTTCTTCCTCAGCTCCCAGCTAAAGGTTAAATCTCAGAGCCAAGGTTTGACGTAAATGTTTGCAGGGACACCCCAGCTGTGAAAAACACACGGCCCATATATTTAAACCCAGGCCAGAACACAAAGAAAAGACGGGTCATCTATTCTTTTTTTTCTTTCTTTCTTTCTTTTTTTATCAGATATTGGCAGAGAACAAATTTTTATTTCTAAATGTTTCTTTAATTTAGAAGGAAAATTATTTTTTTTTATGGACATGAATAAATAATTTTCCAACAGTCCTTAAATTCAACCCCAGGAAACGGCATGTTTTTGTTCTGGTCCCAGCTAGAAGAGTTTATTAGAACTGTCAGTCAATTCAAATGTTTTATCCCAGTTAATGGGTGATTGTCTGTAGCTCAGCATGATCCCAGAGCCGTATAGTGTGTAGTAAAGGGGAACTCCTATCATGAGAAGGAGTTATTGAACCGCTGCGTGGAGAGGAGGTTTGAAGCTGAATTGGTCTTTTTTAATGACATTTTCTTCCCCTGTCCAAGGTCCTGTTCTCCGTGTTTGGCCCACGGTCAAGATTCGACAAATATTTAGAAATGACCAAAACATTAGGATTTGGTGGAACAGCTACCATACAAACAAAAAAGAGAAGAAGAAAGCCAAGAGAAATCTGGACCAATCACATCGAAGTGGCTTCGTATTTGTTCAAATGAACGTTTATGCAGTGTCTAATTTTAAATTGTGTGTGTGTGTCCATGTGTGTGTGTGTGTGCGTGGACCTCTGAAGCCTCTGTTGCCCAGAAATCCTGTAAACCCGTTTAATGAAACCCACTGTTGTGAACACACACACACAGATTTAGAGTCAATCCCACACTTGCCGTCCTGCTGCCACAAATAATCACCACCGCACTAAACGGGGATTAATCCGCCACCGAAAATAGTCCCCAACAAGTGGTACTATTACTGCTTCCTGTTGTTCCCAAGCCTCAAAGACAGTAAACGGGTTTAACATGTAGAGAGGGAGTGAAGCTGAGGAACTGTTCAGTAACAGTTCCAGAACTGTTGAGGTCAGCTGCAGCGTCAGGTTGTTGTTCTGTGCCCAGAAAAACCGGGGATGTTAAAGAAAAGCTGTTCAGACTGTAATAAAAATGTGGACCGTGGACCATGATACAAACACCAGACCCTGGTGGATGGACCCTCTGCTTGGACTGGACTCTTAACTACTTCCCTTTCTTCTTTAACTCAGACTCTTCACTTGGACCCTCATGACATTTTTTTTTATTTTTGACAGAATCAGAAATAAGTTTTATGTATCAAAATTTGTGAAAACCTCTTTGTTTTTTTAATATGTGGCTCAGGAGGAGAGGAGCAGGGGAGTAAAGTGGGGGTCAGGTCTGTGCACTCCTTCCTCCTCCCCTCCTCCCACCTCCTTGCTCAGTAGCCCTCAGAGGGGTTTTTATCTCAATAAAAGGAGGTCCATGAAGATGTTTTCAGCCCGTGGGTTGTTTTCAGTTTCTCCTCAGCCACTGATGCAGCTGTTAGGGTTGGCTTTTTTTCCTGCTGTTTTTCCTCTCAGACTGTGTTTAGGTGGACAAACTGAAAATGACAGCCTGACTCTTCCAGCATCACCGCAAACAAAGGCTCCCAAACCAGAGACGCAGACGTGAATTCAAACAAAAGCAAAAACACATTTATAGTTTCTGTTCTGCTGTCGCACACACACACACACACACACACGAGCGGGTGAGGCTCAACATTTAAGGTTCTGAACTTTTAAGTTTACTGTATTTACTGATGTAAATCTCAGATTTGATCTAAAGTGTTGTTTGATTTTGTATTTTGTCCAGCAGTTTTCATGGCCTTTTGTAAATTAGTGCATTTAATTTCCATAGACGTGTCAGGGTCAGGGTCAGGTCAGGATCAGGTCAGGGGTCATGTTCCTCCTGCTCCTGTCTTTCTATAAAAGTGTTTGTGTAAAAGAATCAAACAAAAGTGAACGGAGAAGTGAAGGGTCTGGCAGCAGAGCCCTGCCTGCTCTCGGGCACAGGTCCAGCTGAGCGAGGACGAGGGAAGACCAATTTAAACCAGAGCAAATCACCACATCGCTGACCTCCCCACCTCAGTGAGCTGTAATAATGTTTTGATTTTATAATCCTCCCAGTTCAGTCCTGCCTCAGCCCGGCTCACACGGCATCTCGGCTGCTTTTCATTAGGGTTTTGTGGCTGTGTTTGTTTGTGGGACTCCAACCCCCCACCTCCCCCTCCTCCTTATCCCTCTCCTGCAGCCCCCTCTCCTCTTCATCTGCTCAGACCTAGGTTTGAGTCCTGGGTTTTGTGGGTTGTTATAGGGAGAAGGGTAGAGCAGGTGTCACCAACCCCTGGTTCCTGGTCTTATCCACGCCGTGTCGTTCCAGTCAAACTCCACAGAATGCTCCTTTAATCCACATGGAAGAGAGAGCTGCTGTGTTCCAGCTGCAGCTTCTGTTTGTGCTCGTGGTTTGGTTTGTCGGCGGTTGGCCTCCTGCTCAGCGGTTGGAGGCTGGGTTTTCAGTCGTGGTGGGTGGAGGAGGTGTTGGGGGGGGGGGAGTCGTTGGTGTTGGCAGAGACCCACAGACCCACATTCCTGCATCTGCTGAAGTGACGGAGATGAGGAATTTATTACAGTTGTCTCTGTGTTCAGACAGTTCTGCTCCTCTCTGACCGTCCGTGGATGTTAGTCCATCTTTTCTTTTTTCTTCCTCTGCGTCGTTTTCTTATTTAAATAAATACATTTAAGGATTTTTTTAGATTTTAGTGTGTTTTTTTAACATGTTCTGTCTATTGAAAGCATTGTTGCTAATTTCAGGGGTGCAGAAATTATGGGAGTGTAAGAAAATATGGATACACAAAATATTGCAATATTCCATTTCCTGATACCGTATCAATCTCCTCCATCAGTGTATTGATTTTTTTTTCACCAATTCTCAGTCAAATATTCCTGGTGTTGGTTCATTTTCTTTTTCTTTTCTTTCTCCTCCAGTGATTCCAAATGTAGATCCCTCTGTTCCAGTGTTAGTAACCTGATGTTCAGATGGAACAGCAGCAGAGTCTTTACTATGATGACACTTTGACTACAGTCATATTGGTGGAAAAAAACTCAGAAAAATATATCGTCATGTCTATAGTACTGCAGTTTATCGCAAAATATATCGTATCGTTGCCCCTGTATCATGATAGTACGTATCGTATCACCTGATTCTTGTCAATACACACTCCTAATAAATTAGGTTAAATTGTTCAAACCTTTTGTGTTGCGACATATATTGGGTTTATATTTCAGTTTTGACTCGTACAGATGGGTTAAATCTCTGGAGGTTTGGCTTCAAAAACCCTGGTTTGTTGGTGAAGAACATTCTGTTCTGATCTGACAGAAAAACACAAATGATATTTAACTGTTGCCCTTCATCTCCACCTCTCCTCTGACCATCTCCTCTCTCCTCCCCTCAGGATGAATTCCATCCTTTCATCGAAGCCCTGCTGCCCCATGTCCGGGCCTTCGCCTACACATGGTTCAACCTGCAGGCCCGCAAGAGGAAGTACTTCAAGAAGCACGAGAAGCGCATGTCCAAGGAGGAGGAGCGCGCCGTGAAGGATGAGCTGCTCAGTGAGAAGCCCGAGGTCAAACAGAAGTGGGCGTCCCGCCTGCTGGCCAAACTGCGCAAGGACATCCGGCCAGAGTGCAGGGAGGAGTTTGTGCTGACGGTGACGGGGAAGAAGCCGCCGGGCTGCGTGCTGTCCAACCCCGACCAGAAGGGCAAGATGAGGAGGATCGACTGCCTGCGCCAGGCGGACAAAGTCTGGAGGCTGGACCTGGTCATGGTGATTTTATTCAAAGGGATTCCCCTCGAAAGTACTGACGGCGAGAGGCTGGTGAAGTCTCCTCAGTGCACCAGCCCCAGCCTGTGTGTGCAGCCGCATCACATTGGAGTTTCAGTGAAGGAGCTGGATCTGTACCTGGCCTACTTCGTCCACACAGGTCAGTGCCCGTCCTCCTGACTCTGTGTGTGTGTGAGAGAGTGTGTGTTTGACCACTGTGCTGTGGCCTGAAGAATCATCTCCTTCACAGTACAGACACACAGGGTTGTCAATGTTCTGG
>NC_024308.1:11395941-11417319 GCF_000523025.1 Cynoglossus semilaevis
TCATCATCATCATCATCATCATCAGTACACACTGCACCTCCAGTGTCCCCGTCTGTGGGCTTCACTGGTTTGATAGGATCATGGAAATGGCCCACATTTTAAAATATAGCCCACATGTAGCCCCCCCCACCCCCAATGCAAGTCCACAAAACCTGCAGTGGCTTTAGATCCTGTGTGTGTCCTACACAGGTTTATGTCGTAGACTGGTTTTAAGACCCTGGACTTTTTGGTCATTTCTGTGTATTGGGTTCCTTATCTTTAGTACACTAGGCCATTACTGCATCAAGCAGCCTGTCATTACTGTTATCTACTTAAGCTAGTCTGGAAGTTTCTTCAGTTTCCAAAGTGTTTGACGTTCAACTCCAGTGAATTCTTCTCAGACGTTGGTCTCTGTTCCTGGACGTTGTTGGTTCCAGGGACTTCAGTGTCTTCTTCAGGAGACGCAGACAGTCGTGTTATCTGCTGCAGACAGTCAGCATTTCATCAGCGGTCAGTGGAGCAGAAGTCTGAGGAGGAAACCTGCCAAAATAAAAGTCCACGCCTCCCTGAGCAGAGAGAGGGTTTAGTTGAGTTTGGTTTTTTGTCGTTCTGAACATTTGTTTTTTTGGCAGATCAAACTGAAGTCACTTCCTGACTGACACTCAGCTCAGTCACTGATTTCATGCTGATTCTGTGGGAAAATGAATTGCAGCGTCTGGAATATTAGCGAGTGTTAGCGAACGGTGTCACAGACGTGAGGAGGAGACGGTTGGCAGACGGTTCAAGGCCTGGCACGGAGCAGGCGCTAAATTTGTCAGGGCTTCAGAGTTTTCCTGGGAAAGGAGGAGAGATTCCAGGCAGTGCAGGTAAAATAAAATCTTCAAGGTCGGCTCTTAGATTCCTGCAGCAGGATTCTCAGGCCGGACTTCTACGAGGAACTCTGGTCTGACGGAGACTGAGGGTCAGGGTGTCAGAGTTTGGAGTCTCATTTCTGTTTGACCGTGGATTCAAATTGGATCAGATTACCGTCATGTTTGAGCCGGGTCTTAGAGAATCTAATCCAACACTTCCTGACAGTTAGTGTGAAGCTGTGGTGTTCGACATGGTCGTTGAGAAGTTCTAGAACAGAAGCTTAAAAATGTTTGGGTTTTTTTTGGTTTTCTTCAAATTACAATATTATGTGTTATTTGTCCTCTTCACACACACACACACAGACACACAGACACACACAGTCCAGCAGTGTTAGTCTGTATTGTCAGTGTCTGTGTTGTTGCTTCAGTCAGCAGATGTAGTTGATCAGGCACAGAGGCATTAATATTCATCTCCCTGGTTTTTACAGAACTCTAATCCACACATGTTGTTTTTTAAAGCGTGTCAAAGCCATTTCTTTTTTTCTTTTTGTCTTTTTGTTGAGCTGCTCTCAGGGTCACCGTGGTAACGGCTGCTGATAGAATAACGTCTAGTTGATGGTTTAATCCCCAAACTTTAGACTGACTGAAGGTTTCTGCATACTTTTGTTTTTGTTTTTTTTAAGCATATTAAAGGTTATTTTGGCAGAGAAATCTGAAGAGCGTGGTTCTGTGGTTCTGTGGTTCTAGTCATGTTTCTGTGTGAGTACAGTTTCAGCTGTGATCTGGGCCCAGCCTTCTGGAAACATCTCTGACCCTGAGACTTAATTACAATCGTTTCCTCCCACAGACTGAAGCCTCTCTGAGCCCTGAAGACTGCTCCCATTCTCCTGCCGGTGTTCCCATTCTCCTGCCGGTGTGTGTGTGTGGGTGTGTGTGTGTGTGGGTGTGTGTGTGTGTGTGGGTGTGTGTGTGTGTGTGTGGGTGTGTGTGTGTGTGTGTGGGTGTGTGTGTGTGTGTGTGTGTGTGCGTTCACTCTGCGGTGGCAGTAATCAGCTGTGTTCAGATTCACACTGAGATCCCTTCAGTCCGGGGGACTGGAGGAGAAGGGTGCGTGGGGGGGGGGTGGCTGAACTGCCTGCAGCGACGCCGTGATCGTGCTCTGTGGTCGTTTCCTGAGGTGGACGCTCGCTCCGCGCTCCTTCTGGGTTTAAAAGTTGTAGTAAAAAACTCTGTTGTTGAGCCGCAGTGAGAACCAGCGTCTGAATCAGAAATAACTGTGGTTTTCTCCAGCGGTGAAGTCTGGTCCTGACAGAGATTTGGCAGCATTGTTGCTCTTTTTTGAATGAGGTGAGGGGAAGAAGGCTAATGCCGGACGCCCACGGACCTCCCCCCTCCTCCTCCCACTGCTCTGGTCTCAGCGCAGCAGGATCGGGTTTCGTCCTGCCTCTCATTTTAGGCGGCAGAGCTGTGCTGGAGCGGCGGCGTTGATTAAAAGCCATGTGAAGGCAGGCTGACCTCAGGACTCGCCGGGCCAGAGATTACGACGGGGAAAAACCTGTTTCTTACTGTTTCCTGTAGAGAAAGAAGAAAATCCAATTTGCACGCATCACATCAGGAAAAACAGGATCGGAAAATGAGCAGGTTTAACCTGAATCTTAGGCTAAAAGAAATAAAACGTACAGGACGTTGTTGAACTGTCGTGGGTTTCTAATCTCCATTTCTAAGGAAGAGCTGGATTACAGACGGGAGTGTGTGTTTCTGAGTTGGAAAACCACATGACGGATTTCCTCACACGCTCCAGAGACGATGATAATCTCCGACGTTCATTCATCTTTCAGATGAATGACATCGATGAAGCTGGCGTCAAACCAAGCCATGATGGATTATGGCACGTAGACCAGAATATTCACCAAATAATCCCATTATGGTTCACACACGTGAGAATGAAGAAGACAGAACTTAGTCTTCCTCCAGGGAGTTTGAGGAACTGTTTAGAAGTGACACTGAACAGACTGAGTGATGTGGAATAATACCAGGAACCCCTAAAGACAGGACTGTACATTATAGCAGCGGTCCAACTTTTTCTACTCTGTTCCACCTGAGAAAACCTTGATCTCTCTGAGTACCACCATGATGACCAACATTAGAATACAGCAGCACAGGCCTTCACTGTTAGCTTCCACCACAGGAGAAGAAAAGATGTTTATGTTTAAATGTTGTATTCATTGTGCATGGTGTGTTTCAGATTTATTCAACTGAAAATGTAAATGTGAAAATATAAATTTTCCCCACATACCACTAGAGAGCGCTCGTGTACCACTAGTGGTACGCATACCACAGTTTGAGAACCACTAGATTATAGTTTCTATGTTAACAGAGAGATCTCTACAGTCAGACTCACTGTCACCTTCATCATCCTCATCATCATCATCGTTAGCAGATGCAAAGTCTGCGTTTATCAGCTTAGAGCTCCAAAAACTGATATCAAATCAAAGTGAAGGATGATTGTGATGTCAGTCAGGTGCAGAGCTGGTGCTCAGACCTCTCAGACCTGATGTCAATAACACAGACTTTGATTAGTGGAGTTGAAGCCAAATGATTGGAGAGAATTTCAAAGCCCCTTCTCACCTGATGAACACAAATGGTTTGTGATTAGAGTTCATTTATTTGCCATTCAGAATCAATCAATCTGTTGCTTTGACACTGGCTGTTTGTGACCAGAGTGGAGCGCTGACGAGACATGATTAGCTGCTGCCCTCTGAACGCTGCCGGACCCCGGAGAAGATTAGACACGTCCTGATTCCACTGACGTGACACACAATCAGCCGTTACACTTTAGGGGGACACTTGAACGCATCGTCACATTCAATTTTCCCAATATCAACAGCTGCATATTCAATCGTACTGGAAGAGCTCCATCAGGAGGCTTGATTTTTTTTTTTTTGGGGGGGGGGGGGGGGGGATAAAAACCAGCAGTGTTGCCCAGAGAAACCACAGCGCAGCACCAACCATTTATTATTTAATCCTGTGACTCTGCAGCAGCAGAGGCCTCACACCGACCCGGCCTGCCGCTGATTAGAGTTCACGGTCAGCCTGAGTTTGTTTTGGTTTCAGCAGAAACAAAGAAGTCCAATACACAGGCAGAAAAAAAACCGTTAGAAACTTTTAAAGTACTCTGAGGTAAACCTCTAAAAACCTGCTGTCAGACCAGAGAAGATTTAAACTCCACCAATCACAGCTCAGTCACTCAGTCTACACTCGGGGCTGTCGCCTGTCGACTGAGTCAGCGCCACTGCTGCTGACGGAGAAACTGAGACCTTCCTTTTCCTCGCATATCCGAGTGACACCAGTGCCACCGGGGGCAGATGTGAGCGGCTGCTTGAATCACAGCTGAGTGATTTCTCCGTGCGTTCCACATCACTTTGAGATGTTGGTGTGAGAAGGTCAGCTGCTTCAGAGTCTGGGAACCAGAACCAGAACCAGAACTGTGTTCTTCTGTTAGAACCTCAACTACTGTTGAGGGTTCAAATCCCCATGATGTGGGTCTGTGGGTTCTCGACTGTCAGTAGTGGTGTAACTAATAATGTGTCTCAGCTGCTTCAGAGTTTTCACACACACCAAAATACACACACACACAGACACACACACACTGGACTCCTCTGTGCTCCTCTACAACAGGAAATATGGCAGACAGCTGCACAGGAAGTCACTGCTGACTTTTTAAACAGGTGGAGCTTTTTAAATGAACACACTTTCACTGGCGGCACACACACACACACACACACAAACACACACACACAGACACACACACACTGCACTCCTCTGTGCTCCTCTACAACAGGAAATATGGCCGACAGCTGCACAGGAAGTCACTGCTGACTTTTTAAACAGGTGGAGCTTTTTAAATAAACACACTTTCACTGGCGGCCCACACACACACACACAAACACACACACACAGACACACACACACTGGACTCCTCTGTGCTCCTCTACAACAGGAAATATGGCAGACAGCTGCACAGGAAGTCACTGCTGACTTTTTAAACAGGTGGAGCTTTTTAAATGAACACACTTTCACTGGCGGCCCACACACACACACACAGACACACACACACTGGACTCCTCTGTGCTCCTCTACAACAGGAAATATGGCAGACAGCTGCACAGGAAGTCACTGCTGACTTTTTAAACAGGTGGAGCTTTTTAAATAAACACACTTTCACTGGCGGCACCCACACACACACACACACACAAACACACACACACAGACACACACACACTGGACTCCTCTGTGCTCCTCTACAACAGGAAATATGGCCGACAGCTGCACAGGAAGTCACTGCTGACTTTTTAAACAGGTGTAGCTTTTTAAATGAACACACTGTCTCTGGCGGCACACACACACACAGACACACACACACTGCACTCCTCTGTGCTCCTCTACAACAGGAAATATGGCCGACAGCTGCACAGGAAGTCACTGCTGACTTTTTAAACAGGTGGAGCTTTTTAAATGAACACACTGTCTCTGGCGGCACACACACACACACAAACACACACACACAGACACACACACACTGCACTCCTCTGTGCTCCTCTACAACAGGAAATATGGCCGACAGCTGCACAGGAAGTCACTGCTGACTTTTTAAACAGGTGGAGCTTTTTAAATGAACACACTGTCTCTGGCGGCACACACACACACACACACAGCGGCAGTAAAGCCTCCATTCATGGCTCTGAGCATCCTCAGGAGTAAGTGGAAGGGTCAAAGGTCAAACCCTCCCCTCAGCCGCCCCCCTCCCCTCAGTAATTTATGAGGCGGCTCATGGTGGCGGTGGCAGTGATGGCGTTGGGTGTCAGTATCACAGGAACGCACCACACGTGCCGGGGTTCAGAGGTCACTGTGTCGGGTTCCTGACCCCTATCACCAGGCGTTTAACCTCTGGGATAAACATGCACAAACACATATACACACACACACACACACCATTACCCTATCAGCAGCCAGTCACACAAACACACACACACACGGAGGTGGGGGTGTGGCTGGAGACGGTGGGCGGCGTTCTGTGGCTGTTCTGGAACAAAAGGTGGCGAGGGGTCGCCCGGTGGACGTCTGTGATTTAGGACGGTGGAAATAAAGATGTTAACATTTACTGCAGAGGAGATAATATTTATGTGGCCACTAAAGTCAATTAAATATAATTAGAGAGATGGAATCATAAAAGTTTCTCTTTTTTTACATAAACGCCGCCAAAGTAACTTTCCAGAATCTGCTGATCCAGCAGGAACGGAAGAGTTGACTTTGTTTTCTCCTCTACCTTCACTCCTTCACTCCTTCACTCCTCCACTCCTCTCGTCTGTGTTTGGACCCCTGATGGTTCTACTGCAGGTCTGAATCCCACAAAGAAACATCCTGGTCTCAGTTTGTACGTTCTCAGCCGTCTAAAGTCAAGATTTAAAGAAAAAAATCAGTTTCCGTTTCATTGAGGAAAAACAGTATATTATTCTGATGGAGCCTCAGTTAAACTGAAATATCACGATATTCCATTTCCTGATACCGTATCACTCTCCTCCATCAGTGTATTGATTTTTTTATCACCAATTCCCAGTCAAATATTCCTGGTGTTGGTTCTTTTTCTTTTTCTTTTCTTTCTCCTCCAGTGATTCCAAATGTAGATCCCTCTGTTCCAATGTTAGTAACCTGATGTTCAGACGGAACAGCAGCAGAGTCTCTACTATGATGACACTTGACTGCAGTTACACTAGTTTCCTCAGTATTGTGATACGTATCGTATCGACAGATCCTTGCCTGTCCACAGCCCTGGTGTAGGATTTTAGTTGTTTTTGGAGTGAGAACGTTTTTGTTCTAGAAAGTTCTAATCTTCATCTCTGTACAAACCCAGGGCTCTTCTCTGAGGTCTGGCTGTAAGTTCTGGCTCTGTGATTGGTCAGAGCGGTGACTTCAGTGCAGAGGAAGCTCCTCCAGCTGCAGTCAGAGGATATCTCTGAGCCACCGTCACTGCCGTTACCAATCTGTCTTCCTCGTCACCTCAGATGACTCGGTTTATACAAACCAGTGTGTGTGTGTGTGTGTTTTAAGTGTGTGTAAAGACATCTGACGCCGTTGGCCTCGTTGCCCCCGGCCCGGACTGAGCTCTTAAAGAGATTTGGAGTTTGGTCTCTGAGCTGCAGCTCTAAGTGTTCTGTCTTCTCAGCACCAAAACACTGTGATCCGTCCACACCTGACCAGACCTGACGTCCAGTCTTCAGCAGACTGACCCCAGAGGACGAGGTCACGACAGAGAGACCAGAGAAGTCCCCGTCTTTGTTTGTTAGTTTGAACCTCAGAGTCTCCTCCTCTTCTTCAACGTCATGAAGCTTGTGACAGATGAAGAGCAGAGAAACAGAGCAGTGATTGTTGACACACTCCTCAGTGTGGACACACTGCTGTCCTCAGAATAGAACTGTGACTCACACAGGGCCGAGAGGGTGTGTATGTGTGTGTGTGTCAACTAATTATCTGTCTTTAAAAACTCCTAACTGTTTCCTCCTCCTCCTCATTCCCCCTCCTCCTCCTCTTCTTTTTTATCCTTTTTTTTCTTTTTTCCTCAGCTGTTAACCCCCCCCTCCCCCCTCCCCAACACCAACACCAACACCACAGTGGAGAGGTTTTCTCCTGAATTCTCACCTCCACCACGGACAAACAATTTGAAAGTTCCCAGTCCGATGGTGAGGAGCAGGTTCTCCGAGGCCGGGCTGTGACATGTGACCAGTGTTTGGTTCCTCTGTGAGGAAGTCCTGCTGTGATCTCAGCTTATCTGTCAGCGTGCGGTGCAGTAAAGTCAGATTATCTGACGTATCATGTTAGCCGAGGATTTCCCCTGAAAATGTTCCAGTTAGGAGTGTACACACACACGCGCGCGCACACACACACATATCCACCTCTGTCTCTGCCTCCGACTGTGTGGATTTATGGTCCTGGACTTGAACCCAGACCTTCATGAAAATAAACAGCATTGTGTATATCAGTCAGAAGTGAATTTAATCTTGTTTCTTCACAACGTCAGACTGAAGAAAAAAAAAACACTGGCTCAAAAATATTATTTTCCCTGAGTCAGATAGAAGGTCCTGTAGAACACAGTTGTCCTGATTGATTGATTGATTGATTGATTGATTGATTGATTGATTGATTGATTGATTGATTGATTGATTGATTGATTGATTGATTGATTGATTGATTGATTGATTGATTGATTGATTGATTGATTGATTGATTGATTGATTGATTGATTGTTGGTTTGATTGATTGGTGTGTTGGCCTTTGTTTATGGTCTGATGGTCGTGAACCTCATGGAGTTTATTTCAGTGTGATTTGCTGTTGGTGTGGGTGACGTCGTTTTTGGTCTGCTGCCTCGTTGTGATTGGTCAGTGGTTGAACTTTCAGTGATGAGGTGTTTGTCAGTCAGGGTGTCTGGTTGGTCAGGTCACTGGTTAGTTGTCCTGACAACCCCTCAACCCTCTGGACAGGTGATCTGCTTTAGAGCCTTGAAGTATATTGTTTTCTGGGATTTGTGTTCTAGTCCCTGTAAACATTCCTGTAAACTAAAGGACGATGTATGTACGTGCCGCTGCTGATGCTGCTGCTGATGCTGCTGCTGCTGCTGATGCTGCTGCCGCTGATGCTGAGTGGTGCCAGCTGCTTAGAATAACTGTCCATGTTGCTAAGGACCAAGGTGTTGGGGGGTCAGTGGGGTTCTGGTTGGACCGTGCTTGGCAACAGAATTGCCCTCCCTCCTGCCCCAGACTCTGGCAGCCTGTGTGAGCTGTGCCAGTGCAGTCTGGCTGCTGTTCACTGATCACTCTGACAAAGAATAAAACCCTAAAGTTTTCCTTCATTATTTTGTTGAGTCGTCAACAAAAGGCTGAATAAAAGAAAATCATCAGTGAGTTTGGGAATTTAAGGAAAACCTCAGAGAAGCTAAATAAACTGAGTCGACCTGTTAAGAGGGCTGTTGTTTCACGACCCACGATCATCTGTTCTTTTTTTTATTCTCCTGCCAGAAAAGAATGTGTTTGAAAACTGTGGGGGTTTTGTGTCTTTTGCCATTTTTGTTTTGTTTTTTTTTTTATTCTCCTGCCAGAAAAGAATGTGTTTGAAAGCTGTGGGGGTTTTGTGTCTTTTGCCATTTTTGTTTTGTTTTTTTTTTTATTCTCCTGCCAGAAAAGAATGTGTTTGAAAACTGTGGGGGTTTTGTGTCTTTTGCCATTTTTGTTTTTTTTTTTTATTCTCCTGCCAGAAAAGAATGTGTTTGAAAACTGTGGGGGTTTTGTGTCTTTTGGCATTTTTGTTTTGTTTTTTTTTTTATTCTCCTGCCAGAAAAGAATGTGTTTGAAAACTGTGGGGGTTTTGTGTCTTTTGCCATTTTTGTTTTGTTTTTTTTTTTTTTTATTCTCCTGCCAGAAAAGAATGTGTTTGAAAGCTGTGGGGGTTTTGTGTCTTTTGCCATTTTTGTTTTGTTTTTTTTTTTATTCTCCTGCCAGAAAAGAATGTGTTTGAAAACTGTGGGGGTTTTGTGTCTTTTGGCATTTTTGTTTTGTTTTTTTTTTTTATTCTCCACGGCAACGCCTCTGTTACGGTTGTCCCAACAGCGATCCTAAACTACAGCCGTTCAGATGTTTGTTTTCAATTGAATGTTTTTCCTGTTGAGAGTTAACTTTTTAATGCAGCTTTACTGATCTTCCATCGTCTGACTGCTCAGTTTGCTAAGATTAGCCTGAGCAGAGAGGCTGTCACAGGCAGAAAGTGTTGCGTCTGTGAGACCTGCAGGTGGACAGTGTGGTCTTCAGATGTTGGTTTGACTGCAGAGTCAGATGATTCAACCCTCAAAGTCAAAGACGACCTCTGACCCTGTCAACCCCTCTGTGACCTTTGGCCTTCTCCTTAGACCTGCTGCGTTCTTTGAGTCTGTGACCAGCTCTGTGGTGTGTGTGTGTGGGAGTCCATCCATCTTGAAAGGCTTAGTGAGTGAGCTGTGTGCCAGAAAAGATCCCATAAACCCCTCTGTTTCTCTCTCTCTCTCACACACACACACACACACACACACACACACCCATTGTGTGTGAAGCCGCAGAGACGCTGCCGTGTGAAGCCAGCGTCGACATGAACCAGCACAGCTGCGAGGGTCTGCAGGGAAACTCTCCACAGATGGTGGAAGCAGTGGAACTCCAGATCACCGTATGGCTGCAGAAAAAACAGACAGAGGAGAAGAAGAAGAAGAAGAAGGAGGAGGAGGAAGAGGAGGAGGAGGAGGAGGAGGAACACTTGTCTCAGAGACATTGTTGTAGAAGAACTCATGAAGGGACTGAAGAACTGATCTAGTTGATAAACATTCAAAGACCAAACAGTAACTCACTAAAAAAATTGAATTAATATTCTGTTTATAACTTAGTCATTTTAACACTTTACATATTTTAGTATTTCTGAACTAAAAATGGAGAAAATAAAATGTATTTAAAAATATTACAGTCGGTTCAATTTATAAAATGATAAAATTACTTCAATAAATGTTTTATCTGCAGGAAGTCTAAACAACAGTTAGAAAGCTTTTAATTTACTAATTAATAATATGAATAATTTAATAAAAGTAATGAGTCATTATCACTAAAACTGTAGAGACATGAAGCTGTTCAGGGACATTTGTTTAAATATTTTTCTTCGTCACGATAATGAAGGTTGAATTTAGGATGAGTTG
The DNA here is from genome assembly GCF_000523025.1 of Cynoglossus semilaevis. Classification (NCBI taxonomy): domain Eukaryota; kingdom Metazoa; phylum Chordata; class Actinopteri; order Pleuronectiformes; family Cynoglossidae; genus Cynoglossus; species Cynoglossus semilaevis. The sequence goes on from NC_024308.1 coordinate 11,406,532, forward strand.
ATGAAAACACAGTGGAAGTAATTTTTCTGTTGTTGAATATAAAAATAATTCTTCTGGAGTCATGGTTTAAGGTCAAACTGGAGTTAAACAGTTCAGGAGGAAGAGGGGAGGACACGGAGGAGGGGGGACAAAGGGGGAGGATGGGAATTCAGAAGTGCAAACATCTAGAACAGACAGAAACAAAGGTGGAGCAGGAGGAAGACGATGGTCAGAGGGGGAGAGAATCCCCCTGACCGTAGGCTCGGGGGTGAGATCTTTGTATATTTGAGGAAAAAGCTGTCCGACTCCTTGGCCCAAGTCCAGGACACACACACACAGCTCCTTCTGTGGAACCTTTTCTCTTTTGTTTTTGTTGTTTTCTGCGAGCGTGCATGTGCTGGTGCACGTCTCCAGTCAACACTGTCAGATGTTCATTTTTAATTATTGACAAGTGAAGGATTAGTGGAGGAGGGGGGGTGGGGGCTGATAACTGAATTATTGAACTGTTTCTTCCCAGCTCTGCCCTCGGACGCTCCGCGGAGCCTGTGTGAGCGTCAGCCTGGGTGTGATGCGGCTGAGGGGGGGGGGTTGGGTATCAGTGGCAGTGAGTGTGGGTGTTGGTGGTGAATAAAGGAGAGCGGCAGGATAATGAGGCTGTGGCGGCTCGTGGTGCCAAGCCACAAGGCGCTGGCAGGCGCTGAATCCCCGGCTGTTTATCTCCACGGAGCCGCCGTCGACGCTGCTGCGGTCGGGAAGTAAAACTTTGGAAGAGAAAAAAAAAAGAAAGAAAGATAAATCAGCGCTGATCCAGAACATGAGTGTGTGTGTGTGTGTGTTTGTAACAGATGATAGAGGTTCAAGCAGTTTATCGCAGGAAACTGAACAAAGTCTTTGAGCCGCAGGGCTCTGTGAACACTCCTCACAGCTCCTCCTCACAGCTCCTCCTCACAGCTCCTCCTCACAGCTCCTCCTTGCAGGTTTATTTTGTTAAGCTGCTGCTGTTAGCCATTAGTCTGGCCTCCACATATTTAATGGTTCAAGTTGACATTTCACCCTTTTAGAGCCAAAAACAACGCACAGAAGTTCCCAGTGTTCACAGCGTTCTCTGAACTTCCCCCAACTGTGACCCCGGCCCCTGGGCTGAGCAGAAATACACCCACTGCACCACAGCCACCTGAAGCCAAGTGGGCAGAGGGTCTAGGACCCCACTGCTCCAGACTCTGTCTGATTCAACGTTAACCACGTGAGCCACACATGAAAACTCAGAGTCTTTCGTCCTGTCTTCAGTTTCCTCCTCATCTTCGACTGAATATTAACAAATTCCACGGTTTAATCTGAGATTATAACTTCATCGATCCTGGCAGAACCAGAGAGACAAAATCAACTTTTTAAAATTTTTTTCTCCGTTCTGTATTTCACTCGATCTCCTCCATCAGTGTATTGATTTTTTTTATCACCAATTCTCAGTCAAATATTCCTGGTGTTGGTTCATTTTCTTTTTCTTTTCTTTCTCCTCCAGTGATTCCAAATGTAGATCCCTCTGTTCCAATGTTAGTAACCTGATGTTCAGATGGAACAGCAGCAGAGTCTTTACTATGACGACCCTTTGACTACAGTTACATTGGGGGGAAAACTTGTGCCTATAATATAATCTCTATATATAATATCTATAATATCACAATATATCGTGATACCTATGGTATCAGCAGATTCTTGCCAGTACACCCCCTCAGTGGAGAAGCGGCGCTGCCTTCCTGTCCGTCAGCGTTGGTTCCTGTTGTTCAGTGTTGTGTTGTGACGTGCAGCTCCAGCTCAGCCTCTCATCTGTAGATGTGTCTGCTCCTCAGTAACAGATACCAGGGATTATGTGTGTCCGACCCTCCTCTTTGTGTGTGTGTGTGCGTATGTGTGTGTGTGTGAGCGAGCTGCTGCCCCGGTCGTCAGCTCGTTAGCGTTGTGTGATCGCTGTGGTCCGACTCCTCTCTCAGCAGCCCTCGCCGGGGCCACGGTTTTATCCACGCACTCCAAGCAGAAAACAGTTTTCTGAGATGAGACAAAAGCGCCACTTGATTAAGCCACAAAAAGTGTCTGGGAACGTGGGCCCCGGTGACCGAGCTAATTGGTGAAACCTCACCCATCCTCCTACCTCCACCCTGGGGGTCTCCTCCACTTAAAAACCCACCACCTCCCTCTTTGTGTGTGGATTTTTTTCTTCCTTTTCACTCACTCGCTGTCCTTACTTTTCCTGTTTGAATCAAAGCATAATCCGGTCACAATACAGTCTTTGTGTGAGGGGACAAAACTCTGAGGAGGGCAGAGGAGAGGAGTGGAGTAAAGAGGAGGAGAGGAGTCGAGGAGCAAAGAGGAAGTGGCCCAGAAACGGCCCATTCAAGAAACACAGCAGATTCTTCAGAACTCACTTTAACATCGTTGTAAGATTTATCACAGATCGACTGAAACGGCGCCACCTCAGGGCGGTGGTAGAACACGGGCGGTTCTCCAGGTTCTCCAGGCATGTTGAGACCCTTGTTTATTTGTTGTGTTGTTAGATTTAATACCCGGCCATATGTGTGTTTTATGAAGTGGTTCTTATTAATGGTGAGAAGTTGATGACCACCTGTAGATGGCGATGGAGCAGCAAAAAGCTGCAAACTGCCCTAAAACTGTCCCCTCTGTCCAGTCACAGTGGACGACTGTCAGATCCTCATGTCTGGTTTGGACCATTGGTCTCCAGTGAACAGGTGTTGCCCTGTTGCACCACTGCAGGGATACAGTCCACACCAAAGCCCCCCCCCCCACCCCCCAACAGAGGTAAATGTGTCACAAGGCTAATTAGCTTTTCACTGCACTGTTCACGCCGGTGTGTGCTGAAGGAATCCTTTACAATAAGTTGTGAGATCGACGACTTCACGATCTAATGTCAAATAAGGTTCGCTGACCTTGCTGCAGTGCCCTAAGGCCAAGCACCAACCCCACACCCACCCCGCCCTGCCCCGCCCCCCGTATCTGTGCCGTTGTATAGGACAAACAAACAGGACGCTGATGATAAAGAGTATAGATTGTCCTGATGATGGACGGGGCAAAGAAAGGATGGCAGCAGGGGTCGTTGCTCAGTGTTCACGCACACACGCACAGCACCTTGACTGCTGTCCCACACTCTTTTTACACACACACACACACACACTCCCCTCCGTTTCCCCTCCATAACCCTCTCTGCGGCTTCCTGCTAATTAAATTCCTGCGCTGTCCATTAGACGGATAGAGCGAGCGGACTGCTGACTCAACACAGGTAGGGCAGCTCCTCGCCGTAATGGCTCGCAGAGCTGGAGTGCCCGAGCAATTCATTTGGCCGGCCCGTTTTTACACATCCATGGGTCACCGCAGGCTTTCAAGGGTGAGGAGAGAGAGAGAGAGAGAGAGAGAGAGAGAGATAAAGAGAGTGATTGGAAGGAGGGGGGAGGGCGGGTGAGCTAATGCTGTCAAAACCCTTTAATTCTAAAACCGACACTCTGCAGAGCCGTGTCCTCTAAAACGAACTGTCGTGCACTTTCTGTCGGCCCAAACACTCAGTTCCTGTTTCTGCTCCAGACTCTCAGACTGGACTGTTCTCATCAGCCTGTAACGGAGAACAGTTGTTAGAACATTGTGAATGTCACTTTCACTACAACAGGTCTGGAGTCTTCTTCTGCTCAGAGGGGGCTTCATTTCCACAAAGTGGGTCAGATGACAGAAGTTCCTGGGGAACATGAACAGAACCACTGACCGTTGTCAGTACTCTCTGTACTCTCTGTCTCTTCAAATGGGTTCAAATTAGCCAACATTGTCAGGGATCCTGTCAAAAATGCCAGACTAGTGAATATTAAAGTACTTTTCAATACTTTTATTCAGACCAGGTGGCGCTCACGTTGTGATGTTACAGATGTTTGTACATAAGGCTGTGCAGAAAAGGCCGTCTGTGGGCTGAAGATTTGAACCAAAGAGTGAAACTCTGAACAGACGACTGTCAGGGCTCTGAGAGCTCGCACTTCAGCTTGTGATTGGGGGACTGTGGCTCAAATCCCGGGGTCTGGGCTGTGGTGTGTTCAGCAGAAAAAACTCCCCCAGTTGCCTTCTGACCCTGGGTTAAATATGGGGGGGGGGGGGGGGGGGGGGGGGGGGGGGGGGGGGGGGGGGGGGGTGAGTACTATTCTTCTTCATAGTCACATTATCTGTTAAACTTATGTAGAATAGTCTTTTTCTTCTGAATGATCCAATCCAGACCCTGTTGTCCACCACATCCACGTCTTTGAAAAGTCACTCCACCTGGGAGGTAAATGTAAGGCTCTCCTGGAGTACACTGATCCACAGAGGCAGGATTATGTTGTTGTACTGCAGTAATACCTGCAGCCTCCCTCTGATGGATTTATTGGCTCTGTGTGAAATAAATCAGGATTCCTAAACGTTGTCAGGCAGGTGGATCTGCAGCTCTGACGGCATCTGTCCTCAATGTAACATCACACCTCCCTCCCCTGGGGGTCGAGGAGGAGGGAGCCGAGGGGGGAGATACTGTATGCAAGACACAGCAAGTACTATTTAGGAAGTGACAGCTAATAAACAATGAAAAATTTACATCGGATGCTGCAGGACTGACGGACTTACACAGTCACAGAGGAGGGGAGGGGTGGGGGCGCAGGAGCTGCTGACTGGACGCTCTAATGCCTCCATCACACGGCAGAACAACGGAGCAGGTTTATAGTCTCATCTACAAACTCTGGAACAGCGTTCAGCGTTTATGGCGCTGCAGTAAATGTGGGGAGGGGGAGTCAGAGGGGGAGGTAGACTGCAGCCCCCGTCTGAGGAGCAAGTTTATTTACTGGTCACTTTAAACAAAGCAACAAGAAAATACTTAGAAATATGAAACATTGTGTTTGTAGAAGTAGTTCCAGTCTTCCCAGGTGAAGGTGAAGGTTCTTCTGACGGTTCCGTACTTTAGAAGTTTTGACTCCACGTCAGCTCCAGGAGTCAGAAGTTGAAGCGTGGCCTGAGGAGCTGTGGGTCTGTGGCGTTAAAACAAGTAGAGTTACAATGATGACCTATCTGAGAAGATATGTATGGGTGTCACATGTCCTCCCCCCTGCACCCCCACCCTCCCAACACCACTAATGTTAGTAACCTGATGTTCAGATGGAACAGCATTCTGTGTTTACTATGATGACACTTTGACAGTTACAGTTACATTGATTCAATTAAATCAATATATCGTGGTGACTACAGCATCGTAGTATATCACGATATATCGTATCGTTGCCCCCTGTATCGTGATACGTATCGTTCTTGCCAGTTTCTTCTTTTTCATTTATAAAAGAACCCGTGGAGTCTGTTTTGACTCTGTTTTGTCGGATGTTTCACTCCCTCATCCATTCATTTGTCTCCCAGTTTGGTTCTAAACAGAACCAGAACCTGTGGCTGCTCTTCACGCTGGAGCTGGTCTGAGTGAAGCTTCTGAGAGAATTCCCAGGCCTCTCCATCATTCAGGAATTTTGTTGTGTCCTGAGAACAAATGGACCTCCTTCTCCTAAGCACTCCTCTGCTAACACAGCTCTTAAAATCCTATTTAACAAACAAAAAATTAGAAAAAACAACAACATCATCCCATCGCCTCTCCTTCTCCCTAATTAGCATGTCAATCGCTCCTCAGCGTCTCTGTTCTCCTGCTCTCTTGGGGGGGAGGGGAGGGGGGGGCACATTTATCTGGAAAAGAGTCTGGAGGTGACACAGGAGGGTGAGAGACCAGGAAAAGATAGGGTGAGAGAATCTGAGGAGTAGGATGGATAAAGGAGGAATGCAGGAACAAATGAAGGAGGGAAGGACAGAAGGAGGAAGGAGATGAAGATGAAGAAGGAAGGAAGGGGATATTGTGGAGAAGAGGAGGAAGAATGGAAGGAGGGAGGATGGATAAATGGTGTGAGGCAGAGGAGTGCAGCTGCCTCCTCATTCCCACAGTCTGTCTTCCTCCAGGCTGGTTTGTTCTGGTCCAGACTTCATTCACTTTTTTAACCTAATTAACATCTCATCTGCATAACTTGTTGCTAACTCCCCCCTCCCTCCCCCCTGCCGTCCCCCCTTCTTTTCTCCCGTCCTTGAAACAATGGCCGCCAGACCGTAGAGACCTAATCCAGAAGAAAGCCTCTGTGCTGCAGATAAAAGCGATCTGTTCTGTCCAAACACTCGTCTCTCCCCCGGCTAATTAGCCCCTCCCCCCTCCCCCACCGCAGCCCAGACCTGTTGGCTTTTCCTCAAGTGTAAGTGATGCTTCGCCGCTTGACCTCACTCTGGTCGTTTCCCCTTTTCATTTTCAAAGTGAGCGTTTTCACCTGCGGTGTTCATTTGGGTCTAATCGTCTGTGAGGTCGTGTGAACGTCCAGGAGCCGCCGCCTCCAGGTCACGTGACTCATCCTGGCCTGTCCTTCACAGCAGCGCAGCAGAGACTTCTCGTGTGTGTGTCTTTTTGAGGCGATGGAGAAGGAAGTGCGCGGTGGGTGAAGGTGGGTGAAGGTGGGCGGGGGAGGCAGGAGTAGGTTTTCTGGCTTTCAAGTTCTCCAGGAGATCTGAGCCAGATGTTGGAGCGCCGGGGTTTGGTTGGCAAGCTGTCACAACCCCCGCCACGACACCGCGCACACACACACACACACACACACACACACACACAAACATGACTGCAGCTTCCAACTGTCCTCAAGGTCAGCGTCCCTGCTGCCCCCAGGAGCTCACACCCAGCTCTGAGCTGTTATTTCTGTGGGGACTGCAGTGAATTCCAGTCATCGGTTCGAATCCTAATCTTAACCCTAACATCTCAGACGCTGCTCCTCAGATAACGTTGTCTGAAGGACACTCTCCTCATGTTCTGAAGTTAAATCATCTCTTCTTTGTCCATGATATTTTCATTATAAAGACTTTATATTTATCTCAATGTCCCGAGAAGCCCAGGGTGGGGGGAAAACAGCCCCATCAGTGGCCCGGCCAACAGTTTCTGACCCAGGTTAGTGAGACCCCCCCCCCATGACTCATCTTTACACCTGGTCATCACACTGACCGCAGAGCAGGAGCCTCTGGACCTAGAGATCTCTCACTGCAGAGTCCAGACCGCAGCTCTCCTTATGTTTTATGGATATTCACCGTTTCCTGAGTGTGGCCGAAGCCTCCTCTGCAGCGGAGGAGCAGCAGCAGTAACAGCAGCAGTACACTGCCTCCACCACAGCTGCTGGTTGATGACAGATAAGCTGTGGTGCGACCCTGACTCCTCTTCTCTCCACTCCTGTAAACCTATCCACTTGTTTCACCCTTACTCCTCCAGGAGCTCCCAGCTCTTTGTCAGCAGCTCTGTACTCAGACTCCAAGGGCTTTTGGGGGAGACTGGCTTTAAGATGCCACCGGAGCAATTAGCAGCAGTCGCTATTAAAGCCTCTGCTGTCCCCCACTGTCCCTCCTCCTTCTTCTTCCTTCCTTCCTTCCTTCCTTTCTCCTCCTCCTCCTCCTCCTTACAGTAACCTCTTCACAGCCTGCACTTAAATCACACTCTGAATGTGCCTTCCTCCCCCTCCTCCCCCTCCACCCTCTCCACCCTCTCCTCTCCTTCTTCTTTACATTGGCTGGTTACTGTCTGGTCAAAGTGAAGGAGTCACTGGTGACAAGTTTCCCATTTGAATACAAAAAAACAAGGTGTGGTTCTTGTAATGGTACCAGTTTCCAATAATGTGGTGTTGATCAGACGTTCCGTTCTCTGTTCTAGAATAAATCATCAGTTTTTAGAACTGTTTGACGGCAATTCCTCTAACTCTGGGGGGGAATTCATACAGTAACAGTCAGGGGGCGCCGTGAGGACACTCCACTCTAATGTACTTTCACACACACTGCTGGTTAAATAACCCTAATTAATTGAATTAGCACTAAGTCTTCAGCAGAGTAACCTTGAAGAATCAGCTGAGGAGACGCTCCTGCTCTGAACCTCCTCTGTCCTCCTGCAGACAGAACTGTGCTGTCAGTACACACTCACACTGACATCACCTCTCCTCAGTACTCCTCCTCATTACTCCTCCTCATTACTCCTCCTCATTACTCCTCTAGCTAAATGTGATTGAACCATATTTTTCTTTCTAAATTGCCCTGTTGTAAATAAGTTAATTGGGCTCATTGAGCATCAGGGGTGGGGGGGTAGAGCTGTGTGTGTGTGTGTGTAGGCAGAGGACAGAGACGGGGCAGGTAGCACAGAGGGATGATGGGATGTCTCCTTTGTCACAGACTTGTCTTTTTGTCACGGACAGACATCCAGTGTCTGTGATGAGGACAAATGGTCACTGGTACTGGTCACTGGTACTGGTCACTGGTACTGGTCACTGGTCAGTTTTGTCTCAGCAACATTTCCTCTGGAGAGACTAGTCAGAAAACTCTGTGATATGAAACATGATTATTGTAATTATTCATGATTAGAAATGAAACCTCACACACCTGTGATACTGTCTACAGTGCAGTACTTTGTACAGTACTACGTGTATAAGTGAGATTTGAGGATGAGGAGGGAGAGGCAGAACTCTCTCCAACATTATCTCTAATAAAGACCAATCACCCCCCCCGTCCCCCCCGCCGCCCTCTCCCTCTCTCCACCTCACCACATGATATTTAATCCGTCATCTTTGTTTTCAACACACAGTGCAAGCTGTTGCTGTCCGTGCCGTGAGCCGCGGCCCATCTGGAGAGCGGACACTCTTTTCTTCCTCTGTTTGTGTGCGTGTTTGTTGTTTTCTGTGCATCTCTGTGTGTGTTTGTTTTTAGTATTGTGAGGGGGGAGGTGTAATCACCCCACCCACAGCAGGCCTCGTGGGTGCAGCCGCAGGAAGTCTCATCAGTTTGACCGCGAAATTAATGGAGTGTCAAAGAGTCAGTGTGAGAACGGGAGCGGACCACAGACCACATCCAGACTGGGTTTCAGACCCGCACACTTTCTACACAGGACTCCGGTGTTTGGCTTTCTTTCTGCAGCAAGTTTTATGTCTGCGCTGCTTGATTTACGTTCTGAAGGCAGTGGCTGCTGGGAAACAAGGGAATCAATCAGGGAAAGTGAGGAGATCAAAGTGGAGAAATCATCTGGAGAACAACTTTGAAAAGGAGGGAACTCATAATCCACAAAGGGAAATCTGCAGGAGCAGTGGAGAAGGAGGGGTCAGGTCACAGGTCACAGGTCACTAGGTGTGTGAACTGGCAACAATCTGACGATATGAATCACGATACAGGGTCAACGATACGATATACTGCAATACACTGTGATACCATTGGTCGACGACGTCTGTTTGAAACAGTTGAATTGTAGGAAAACTGAATGTGAGGGTGAATGGTTGTTGTGATGGGGGGGGGGGGGGGGGGGGGGGGGGATGGAGAGGAGGCTGAAGATGAATGAATGAGTGTGATTACTGAGGAGATCTGTCTCACTTCCTGTCTCAGGTCCATCAGCCCCCCCCCCCCCAAGCCCCCCCCCCAACTATTTCTCACCTGTAATTAATCTAATGTGTTAACGTCTGTCAGCAGCCTTTGTCAGGGAAATTAAATGCATGTCTTCACTGCCCCCCCCCCAGAGACTCAGGTCTGAGTGGGAGGTGGCGTTCTAAGCTGATTAGGTTTTCAGTTTTTTGTCCTTATTGATTGAAGACGAGGAGCAGACTAACTGTGAGTCACTAATCACTGCAGGCCTTCAGTTAGACAGCCAGAACACACACACACACACACACACACACACACACACACACACACTGTGGCACCAGAGAATCTGACACACCTGAAAGAACATTTTCAGTAAAGTTGGTCAAACATGAAGCTTATTTCACTGAGTCCAGTTTCTCCCAGTGCAGCTCAGTGTTTCACCTGGTGGTCTTCACAGAGACCCTCAGTCTGAGAACCAGTCTGGACCGGTCTGGTCCTGCTGAGAAGTTCTCCAGGTTCCTCTCACAGACTGCTCTGCTTTGATCCGTTTCAGTCTACAGACTGTCCCGTTGTTACACTTCAGGGCAGGGTGTGATTTACATTTTAAATAAGGTTTGTAGAGAATCTTCCTTCTTTCCTGTGGACTTTAATGCAGTTAACACTTGTGTGTGTGTGTGTGTGGGTGGGGGGGCATAGAGAGAGAGAGAGAGAGAGGGAGTGCAGGCCCGGTGAGCGGTGGGAGCCTGCGGCTGCAGCCCCTCCTGCTGCGCTGTGAAACTTTAGAGGCAGACGTGATGAAACACACACATACACACACACATGCCTGCACAGAGCACATGTTTCCAAGTGCACACACACACACACACACACACACACACACACACCCATATATCCAGTACATATAGAGTACAGTCGGTGGTTACAGTGAGACAGACACACGTGCACTCAGTGACCTCCAGCAGCACATGTACTGTAGAGTACACCTTGTCCCCTACTGCAGTTTTATCTTCCATTTTACCGTCTCCTCTGGAGGTGGGCAGATTATCAGCAACTTCTGCTCTGTTTTCATTGGCTGCTTATTGTTTCATTAATTATAATACAAAAAAAAACCAATCATTAACAGCAGCTGTGATAAGTCTGGATTTTTTAATCATGATCAGTGGAGATGGTCACAATTTTTAGAACTTTTCTTTTTGGTGGGGGTTGGAGGGAGGCAGGGTCGGTCTAGTTTATCAAGTCTCAGACTTGTGTTTGGGAGATTGCTAGTTTGAATCCAGTGCCACACTGAGCAGTGGCTCGTCAGATCAAAACAAGGCCGATGGTGTGGGCCACAACCAGATGAAAACAGACACGCAACAT
>NC_024308.1:11417338-11419106 GCF_000523025.1 Cynoglossus semilaevis
GGCACGTCAGAGCGAAGGCTTGTCTTTCATCACAGACTTATTTCTGTCAGGACTCTTTGAACTCTGCTCTGTCACTGAAGCAGAACAACTCATAATGAGAGCATGTTCTGGTGGTGTAGAACACCACGGAACCAAACTGTTGATTTACACAGTCCACAAGTTTCCACTGTTGGACCGGTCTCTGTGGGACTGAAGGACTGGAGGTTGGTCGTCCAACCAGAACAGAAAAACACGCAAAATCAAATCAGCCCATGAATCAGTACGCCTAAAACAGGGCTGCTCAAAGTATGGGTTGCGACCCCAAAGTTCACCAGTGAGGTATTTCCAGTGGCCCGTAGAACTTAATGTAAATTAGAATATTATATGTAATAATAATAAAACTGACAGGAAATAGGCCCCTCCCACTTCATGAGGCTCCAACACCTGCTGTAGGTTCAGTCTGAGCATTTGTTGACTGTCTATAGGCAGTGGGATGATGTATAGTATAGAGCATCTCACACACACACACACACACACACACACACTTACTTTAATGCTCAACTCCATCGCTGCCCTTCACAGTGCAGCAATGCAGAGAGGAATAGAGGTGTGACCACCACAGTTCCTGTCCGTGTGTGTGTGTGTGTGTGTGTGTGTGTGTTACGCCATTCCCTCATAAATAATTCCACTCCATATTGCTTTTAAACGATAGCATCCCGCGGCCGGCCCGTCGTGGCGTGCAGTTCGGCCATAAATGATACTGTCACGCCTAATACACGGCTTCCATTATTAAGGAGGCGTGGAGCGGGCGCTGCCGCAGCACTTTGTCCAGCGCCTTCACTCCACAGTCAAAACACCGTGCCGCTGTGCACTCAGCCTGACGTCTAAATCAACAGTCAGACAGACACACCGGCCCAGAACCTTCAGCCGGAGCCTCTGCAGCAGAACCACGGGGCAGAACCGCGGTTCTGCTGCAGAGGGGACAGTCTACCCATAAAGCCTTGCAGATGGCTGCACGCGGGTGAGATGGATGAGCGAGCGGCTGCTGGACTCTGCTGCTGAGCTGAGCCCAGCGTTCCCAGTGTTCCCCTGAGGAGCTGTGGCTCGGCAGAAGTCCAGAGTCCAGACCCGGGGGAGCGGCAGGTCTGAGAAAGCTGCTCAGTCGTGACCGGACACTGAGTCTGTGCAGCACTCACACTAGCAGATGTGGGCCAAGTCCACTGAAGTGGTACGCATCCCAATCCATCTGGTCCGTTCGCATCAAATCGGACCAGACTCCCAGGTCCAGTTTTACTTCAGATGCTCCTTCTGACCCGGTCAACGCAAACCCAGAACCTTCTGCATGGCAGATGGGAAGCTCACCACCGCCCCCTCTTACCTCCGGTCAGAAAACTTCCACGATGTAGTTAAAGTATTCAGGAGTACCACAGAGTATTTGCATTGAGTTTCTACAGTTGAGGTGAACTATGATTTTAAATACCCTATGGACAAAATAAAAAAAACAAAACAGTTACCAAGTGTTGACTTTGATGGAGGAACATGATGCAGTGAGGGTCATTGAGGGTCAGTGGGGGGTCAGTGGGGGGGGGTTAGCATCAGCTGAGGTCCATGATGGTCCAGTACTCTGTGGTCTGGAGAGGTCCAAACCCACGGAAGTTGGAGAATCAAGCAAAAATGAGAGGGTGGAGAGGAACAGTCGGACCTGAAACTGGATCCTTTCATTTTTCACTTTTTTACCTTTAGAACATGATCTTTTATGGCTCATGTTCACCTTTAATGGAGAACTGGA
>NC_024308.1:11419160-11423605 GCF_000523025.1 Cynoglossus semilaevis
TGCGATATTTATAGTCTAGACCAAAGTCACACACTCTGGAAAGTTCATCATCCATCAGTTAGAAGACTTTCATCAGTGACTTTTGTTTATGCTAAAACTTTCAGAAGGAAGTGTTCAAAGTGTGGCTCACGGACTGTTAATGGCCCCTGATTTATTTTGTTGTTAATTTATGGCGATCTTTATTAATGAATTATTTTATTTGCTCATTCACTATTTCGTTTCACTATTTGTGTCAGTTTGAGTATGCTAACTGTTGCTAATTTAGCTTTTTTAGTATACTGGTTAATCCTTAAATAAAATATTTTGCCTCTTTAAGCTGATACTACTGACAAATTGTAGGCATTTTTGTTCTTTTAATATATTTTTAATTGTTAATGATTCATTATTTAAATTTTAAAACAGTTGGTGTGTTAGCTAATTACCTGGTTAACTAACGATACATGTGTGTCATCATCAGACCTGGTGGTCCGTCACCAGCAGCCCCCTCCAGGACGGTCCAGTTCTCCCCCAGTCTCCGTCGTTGTAGAAAGTGAAAACAAATAAATGAGCTGCTCCAGTGTTTACAGTAAAGACTGAGGGGGGAGGGAAAAAAGAAAAACATCTGTCCTCGAGAGGCGTGCCCTCCCCTAACCTCCCTGCTTCTCCCCCACCACTGATGCATTAAGGGGCCTCTGTGCTTCATGTGAGCACAGCCCCCAGCCACAGTGAACAGGGGAGCCGTGCTGTACACCAGGAAGTACTCTGAGGAGGTGCTCCCTCTCTCCCCTTCTCTGCCCCCCTCCGCCCCGTCCCCCCCTCACCCTCTCTCTTTTCCTCGACTTTTTATCGAAACTACCAGAAACCAACATGATTTTTTCTTTCTCTGTCCAGACCATGCTGCTCTCTCCTTGTCATTGTCCAGTCAGTGTCTGTCTGTGGGTCATGTTGTTAGACTCGTCCAAACTGATCAACTCTGGATGCTAATTATCTAGTATTTCAGCCTATGGGGGTGGGGGGACAGGGGGTCTTCAGAAGCCGTCATGTTCTACCAACTGCAGTCAAAGTGTCATCATAGTAAAGACTCTGCTGCTGTTCCATCTGAACATCAGGTTACTAACATTGGAACAGAGGGATCTACATTTGGAATCACTAGAGGAGAAAGAAAAGAAAAAGAAAATGAACCAACACCAGGAATATTTGACTGAGAATTGGTGATAAAAAAATCAATACACTGATGGAGGAGATTGATACGTCATGGAGAAATAAAAGTTGTCGCAGTATTTCAGTGTATGGATATGTCAGCGTATTGTCCCCCCCTAGTATTACGGGGAAACAGTAGTTCTGTAAAGTCGCTGTCTTCTTTCAGCAGTTTGTTTAACTGTCCCTTGAACAAATATTAGCCACCCCCCCCACCCCTCATCCTCTCTGAGCGTTTGGTCTCTTTTGTGTGCGGTATTGCGGTGTGATAAAAGGTTACACCAGGTGGCCAGGCATTTGATTTCTCCATAAAAATCCAGCATTCAGAGTAATAACCCTCCTAAAAGCCGGCTCCGGCCCTGCACACACGTTTGATTGCCAGGATTAGTAAGACAAAAGGCCCAGCGGCAGTTAGCGGCGTCCAAATGAAACGCCGGAGCAGATAAATGAGCGCACCGGTGTTCCCTGCTCCAGAGTGACTTCCCCCCTGCCAGGATTAAGTGGACTCCTCCTGTTTCTTTTGTGCCGTCGTTTCCCAGCACCACAATCGGGCCGGAGTCAGTGGGCCAGACCCACACACCCGCCTCCCAGGCCACGTTCTTTTTTATATCTGTTTTTTCTCTCTCTGCTCGTACACCCTCAACATCGCCACCCCCTCCCACCCCCCACCTCGACTCAGCAAAGTAATTAATTGAAGGAACAGTCTGCGTCCATTCACACTGTGTGAGAAGTGAATAAGTTAACGACGACACGGTGGAACAGGTGATGATGTAAACACGGCCCGCGGCTCTTTGACCAAAATAAAACCAGTGTGACGGTCACAGCGTGAGAACCAGCACCAAGGTGAGTCCCAGGGCCGTAAAACTTATGTACGCGAGGGGGGCTGGGGGGGGGCATGTGAATGGCTTTAATAAAGGCTGTAATTCAGCTACTTAGTTAAAAATAAGAAAAGACAACGACGATGACAAGAGAAAAACTCGAGGTTTTTATCAAGATTTGATCAGAGAACGAACCTGATTTATAAAAATAATTAATTGACACAGTGAGAAAAAGTTTTCAAATCAAAGGAGCGACTCAATAAAATGACAGGAAGGTGAAGTTTAAGAAACAAAGATATTTGTTTTCATCTGTTTCCTCTTTGTTGTAGAAGAGCTTTGAGTGCACTATCGCCACCTACAGTCTGCAGTGTATGCGTCAGTCTTATTAATGGGGCAAAATTAGAGAAGTGAGAAAGGTTAGATTAAAAACTTTATTTTTCTGTAATCAAATAATTGAACTGATTGTGTTCAAGTCCCAGCCATAGTTTTGAGACTCTGTTGTGGTCCAGTCCTGGTCCAGTCCTGGTCCAGCTGGTGTTCAGTGTAGAAGCAGGATTGTGTGCCTGCGATTGAGCCAATCGGTGTCCTTTGTGGTTCATATGTGGGTAATCCCTCACACACACAGATTGGTGCCCTGGAGGGAAATAGAGTTATTGAATGAACAGAAGCATGCTGGGAGCTGAGGTCAGTGTGGGACCAGGTCTGACTGACTGACCTACATACTGTACCACCTGAACTGAACCCACACCTACTGTGCTGTAGCCTCATTTTACCTTCATCCTGTGGTGTGTGTGTGTGTGTGTGTGTGTGTGTGTGTGTGTGTGTGTGTGCTGGTGTTGTAGTCGTTCATGTTCAGGTGATGTTTTGAGAATTTGTACCAGTCCTGTCAACCTAGTACTGCTGTTCCTCACTTGTCCAAACTGAACCAGCATTAGTTCCACTGTGACATATCAGATTGTTCTTTTGTTTGCTCTCACTTTTCCAACCGTGGGAACTTCATATGGTCCGTACCATCGTAGAACCATTGACATAAACACTCAAATAAACTACCATAAAATATCAGCACAGATCAATAAACCCACTGAACCACTGTTCACTGTGAGACCTCGACCCTTTAATATTCTCAGTGTCCTCAGTAAACAGTCACACCAGTACAGTCACACACACACACACACATTTTTCTACTGTACTTATCTCACATACTTGTTGGAGGAGAGCAGGGAGGGGGAGGAGGGGAGGAGAACAAATATAATACCATCTTTGTTTGGGCGACGTGGAAACTGATCGTCCTGTGGTCTGTACTGACTGACTGACTGACTGACTGACTGACTGACTGACTGTTGCTCCCAGGCTTGTTTCCTCTTCCTTCTCTCCTTTCCTTCATTCCTCCAGTCTACCCTAAGCAGCCGCAGCAGCAACAGTCCTCTGGGGCATAACGAAGCAGGGTGGGGAGGGTCAAAGGGGAGGAACATTAAGTCCTGTGCGGGGGTGGGATGTAAGGTGGGGGTAGTTTTTTTGGAGGGCAGGAGGGGCAAAGCCGGGGGAAGATGTAAGCCTCCGCCACAGGCCCTGACAGCCACACAGGAAGGAGATCACAGGAGATCAGCCCACCGCTGCTTCAACATTACACGCTCCCCCTCCCCCCACCACCAATCCCATCGCCCACAGCGCCCCCTCCCCTTCTTCTCCGAGACCCCCCCTCTCTTCAACCTTATCCCACCCGCCCTCTCCTCCCTGTGAGGCCTGTCTGCTTCCTCTGGAAAGACGAGCGGTGGAAAAAGAAACAGACGTACTTTACTAACGTACGCTTCACATCAGTTTTGGTCATGACAAAAAAAACAAAAACACATCCTTCAGACAGAACCTGCAGAGAATTTTAAAGAATGTCTTATTGGACTTTAGAACCACACACAACCTGAGACTAACATTTAATTCCCTCTGACTCATTAACCTGTGGTTGAAGTCCAGGCCACACAGGTCGTGCCCTCTGACCCCCTCCTCTGACCCTGTGGGTTCTAACTGTGATTATGATACTGCAACGTTCAAGTCTGGTAAGGAGCCCAACAGTGGAGAAGACTCAGCAGTTTGTGGGTTTAAATCCCTGAGATCTGATGTTCTTCTAGGACGTGTTGAGGTTGTTGTTCAGGTTGTTAGACAGGGTAACTGTCCAGGGTAACCTTGAGTTCTTGCCCTGGCCCATGACTGGTTCCATCTCCCTTGTGGATGGATGAGGTGAGGAGATACCTTCAGTCGAGGACAGTTGGTAGTTTGGTTCCTCAGATCTCTGTGACTCCTGGTGTCCACTTCTGGTTTTTCTGGTCTTATCATAGAGTAAAGCTGACAAGGAACAATGACGACCAAGTTCAGACCAGAAGACAGCACCCGAGGGGGTGGGGAGGAGGTGGGGGGGGGGGCGGGGGGAACACTGGGGGGGGGGGAAAGGGGGGGGGG
>NC_024308.1:11423667-11435022 GCF_000523025.1 Cynoglossus semilaevis
CTCACGTCTGTTTAGTGTCCAGATAAATCTCAGCCTGTCCTGACCCGCCTCAGCCACCGCGTTGCTCCACTGAGAGTGTTTGTCTACGGACTCTGGAATCTGGGAATCACCGTTCCACGGTTTATGGGTTTGATTTGGTCGTTGATCAGATGTTTTCTCTGTCGGCTTCTTTGGTCATTCACTGATCGAGCAAGAAAAGTCAGGGACGGACTGTATGAACACGCACGTGTGTGTGTGTGCGTGTGTGTGTGTGTGGGGGGTTCTCTACAAAGTTAAAAATAGAAGCAACCTGTTGATAAGCTCAATTCTGCCCCCATAATGCCGTGCAGCAGAGCGATACTGACGAACCCTAATCCTTGGACTTTGTCGACCTGCTATCCTGCTGCACAACTCACAGCCTACGCACACACACACTCACACACACTCACACACACACACACACACACACACACACACACACACACTCACATACTGGCCTTCATAACTCAAACATGGTGAGTTGGTGTTGTCACGGTGTTGTCACGGTGTAAACGATGTCAGTGGTAATTAACAGACTAATTATGACGTCATGGTCTTTGACGGGGACAGTTACTGTGTGAGGACAGAGGACGATGTTGATGTTTTTAAACCACCAAAGTCTGTACTCTGAGGTGGAATCTTCTCGTCCGTGGAGACCTAGTTGTTATCAGTTCTAATGTCTGTGTAACTAACAACAAATAAAAGACAGTTGGTCCAGCAGATGGTTAAAAAATGTTTGGCTAACGTTTAGGAGCATCATGGGAAAAGAGGAACAGACGACACCATAACTGTCTCTGCGTCTCTTCTTTACAATCAGTCACTTTAACAACTTCTGACTCCAAATATCATATTAGCAGTGTTACGTGGTGGTGGTGGTGGTGGTGGGGGGGTACAGTAAACTCATGAGTCACTAACTCATTTTTACTGTTTCTGCACACACACACACACACACACATGTTGATGTGCTTATACAGGACATGATGTTCACTAACGTCTACAAAGCCAACAGAAAATATTGAAAACTAAAAACCTGTTTCTACAGAGAGTGAAGCTGGAGATGGAGCATGAAGGCAACATGTGAGAGGGGGGGGGACAGCAGGGGGCTCTGTTGGCAAGAATCAGACAATATGATACGTACTGTGTCACGATACAGGGGCAACAATACAATATATTGTGATACTTCAGGCACGACGATATATTGAGTTTTTTCCCCCCAATGTAACTGTAGTCAAAGTGTCATCATAGTAAAGACTCTGCTGCTGTTCCATCTGAACATCAGGTTACTAACATTGGAACAGAGGGATCTACATTTGGAATCACTGGAGGAGAAAGAAAAGAAAAAGAAAATGAACCAACACCAGGAATATTTGACTGAGAATTGGTGATAAAAAAATCAGTACACTGATGGAGGAGATTGATACGTCATGGTGAACAGGGGCTAAGAGGAGATCAGAACACACAAGGGTAAAAAAGTAAATATGGCAGCGACTCCACAGAAATACCACAGTGAAGTACTTCATTTTTATAGTACACACCAGGTGTTTTCCATTCACTAAATGAAGCCAATCACAGAGCTGAACACGTAGAGAGTGTTTTCTGCCACACTGCACTGCAGTCTGCCAGTCTGTCAGCGGGAATGTGTGTCAGAGAGTGAGGAGACGGAGCAGAGGCCGCTGACCTCTGACCTCCTGACCTCACTCACTGCTACAGACAGACTGAGGAGAGGGTTGGAAAAGGTCACTGTTACTGTTGCTGCTGCTGCTGCTGCTGCTGCTGCTGCTGCCGTCGCCACCCAGAGGTCCACTCCAGCCCCAGTTGGCTCAGTTAAGAGGGCAGGGTGGAGGGGAGGCAGAGGGGGAGGTTCCGGGCCGTCGGCCATGTTGGCCCATGGAAGAGGAAACAGCTGAGAAAGAGAATTCCAGACAGAGTAAAGACCGCAGACATGACATGAACACACACACACACACTAACTGTATGGGTACATTGTGTTTGGATACTCCTTCAGTACTGTGACAGATGATAGTAAATACTAAACATGATGAACATGATGCCAGCTGCTGTGGTAGAAACCTGAGTGACCCCCGTGTTATTGGTGCTGGGGGAGGGGTGTTGGTGGGGTTCAGCTGGTCTGTGGTTCAGGTGTAGACCAGCAGCAGCATCAGCTCTGACGTGACGTGAACCGGTCTGGTCGGTCATTTCAGAGCGAATCCCTCCCTGGTTGTCGGATGTCACGCGTCAACAGAGTCTTAGAAATGGTTACGTTTCCTGCCTTAACTGACTTCAGGTCACATGATCTGAGTGTACCCTCCAGTCCAGGCCACAGCTGGTCCAGGATCAGTGAAGGTCCTGTCACTGCTGCTGTCTTTGATTGGTTCCCGGTTTGACTGACTGTCAGAGGCGTTACCTGAGTGAGTGTGTTTGTGCAGGGCTCACACACACACACTGGCAGCTTGATGGAAGTTTGCATTTACAAACATGAATCGTTAGAAGCGGAGCACATTTGTCTTCAGACGGAGGGTGAGGTGTCAGCGTTCGTCTGATAACCTGCAGCGTCTCATACCAGGGACCAGTGTGTGTGTGTGTGTGTGTGTGTGTGAATGCTGGTGGTCTGGGCTGTATTCATTATTTAGTGAGAGCTATTACTGGGGATAAGAGGCTGCTCTCTCCTCTCTCTCAGGACCGTATCGATTGCTTTAATTGCCCCGAAAGATTGTCAACTCTTAAGATAGATATTAAAGCGCCGACGAGGCTCTGCCAGGAGGCAGGGCAAATGGAGCTAACAGCTCCCTGTGTGTGTGTGTGTGTGTGTGTGTGTGAGAGAGAGAGACAGAGTGAGGATAGAGGATTGGCCGAGCTCAAAGTGGGATGCAACATTTCCCAGGCCGCCTGTCGTGCAGCGAGCGAGGCCTCATCGGTCCGATCGATAACATCCTTGTGAACACAGGAGGCGCTCTGCAGTGATCACGGACAGGAAGTCAAAAAGAAAAGAGAGGGGATGGTGTGTGTGTGTGTGTGTGGCGGGGGGGGGGGGGGGGGGGTGCTGCCGTTGTTGTTAGCTGACAGCAGGTTTGTCCTTTAGTCACAGATCAATGTGTTTGGGAACAAAAAAGTTGTTATCTTCAAGGTAGCTGGGTGTGACTGCCCCACATCACCACAGTCTCACACACACACACACACACACAGAGAGAGTGAGGGACAGAACAGCTGTTGGTGTGTGTGTGTGTGTGTGTGTGTGTGTATCGACAGTGATCTGTGTAACCTGGTGTCCCAGATGAGGGAGGTCATCTGAGGTGACCAGCGACAGCAGCAAACTGACTGACCCAGTGTGTGTGTGTGTGTGTGTGTGTGTGCGCGCTGCAGCCACATGACCAGTCTGTCAACAGCTCAGTTCTCAGAATAACCATCAAATAAAATAACAGGGTAAAGAAGAAACATAATGCTGACGACCTCCACTGTATCTGGATCAAAGATAGAAACACACACACACACACACACACACACACACCTGTGCACATCAAACATGCCTTAAATCTGTCCTTAACAAAAACCGTGTTGGGGTCGACGTCGGGTCCAGTAAAATATTTGGCGTGGCCCTTTATAAAGAACAACCATATTATTATGTGTAGTAAAACTCAACAGTAACATTCAGTTGTTTTATGGAACAATTAGTCTGATTGGTTTAGGAAATACAGTGGCTTTCTGAGGTACCCAGTTCCACAACAGCACTCGTATCTGGAGCGAATTTTCACCATTGAAAAAAACTAAAAACAATTCATTCACTCCAGCCCCCCAGAAATAAACTATTAATTAATTAAATTAACGCCCGTCTAAACATCAAAAACATAGATATAAACAAATATATTGATAATATAAAAAAAACATTTTATATTATTGTTATAAAAACCTTGGTGTATGGTCATGACTATAGTATCGTAGTCTATCATATTGGTTCTGTATCGTGTCTCCAGTTCTTGCTGATACACACTTTTACCAAATTTACTCAGCTCCGTGAAGTGTTTATATTCTGTATGGATTTATTTCCATGAAATAAATAAAAAGTAGAATTAGAAGGAGGGAGGCTGAGTCCACCTCCACCTCCTCCTCCTCCTCCTCCTCCTCCTCTCTGCCCTGCTGCTGCTAACATCTGCTAACACAGTGATGCTCTGTGACATCATCAGAGGTGATGTGGGTGCAGGGGTGGAGCGGGACGGAGGAGCCTGCTGCAGGAGTCGGCTCTGTCTTCTCTTTGTCGTCGGTCGTGTGTGTAGGACCTAGGGCTGCTGTCAGTGTGTGTGTATGTGTGTGTGTGTTTGTCTCCCCGCTCATGTTTCAGTTTGGACAGGAAACCCAGCAGGCCAGAGGGGGCGGGGGGGGGGGGGGCACTCCAACACGATTAGGAAGGAAATCCAGGAGTAATCCAGAAATCCTGTCTGAGTTAAAGCTGTTAACCTGAACGCCTCTCGCCTGGCTTCACCTCCTCAGCAGGAGCTGCTGGGGGACTTTTCCCTGTTCACCCTCCTTACCACCACAGTCAGAAGAAGATCCCCCCCCCCCACACACACACACAGAAACTTTCAACCAGCGTTTTTTCTGTGAGACCCGTTCCTGGTTGATGCTGCGGCCTCTCCGGTCTGCTCAGGTCCTGTTGAAGAGGTCACCTGCAGCTTTACAGTGAAGCGGTGTTGTGATCGTCATGGAAACAGTGAAGTGGTCCAGAGGCCTGTGGCTGCTGCTGCTGCCAAGTGTCTGTCTGTCATTCTTTATTAGCCTGTAAACACTTACCTGATGTAACCTCACGCTGCAGTCTCACATTACATCAGGAACCACCTTACCGCCCCCCCCTCCACCGCAGCCTCTCACTGTTGTCCATTAAGCTGACCAAAAAAACCTCAACAGGTAGCACTGAAATAGCTGAACGTAGCTTCACTTTGGCTAATGGTTTGAGGTCAGAGTGAAAGTGGAGTGAAATCTTAAAATATCAATATTTATATAAGTATTAAACTACGCATCACAACACAGGGGCAACAATACCACCTATTGAAAAATACTGTGATACTATATCCATGAGAATATAAATATTGTATCAGTATTTTCTTGCACGCCTGTGGTGTTTCCCCTTCAACAGTTCCAGTTGGTACTGTTGTTGTTCTTAGTGGACTTCACCTGAACATGAAGTCAACTCAGAGTGATGTGAGTGTACTGTACGTTCACAGCCGTGTTTAAACCCTTCTTGGAGCTTAGAATTGGACTTGACCTGATCCTGATCAGTCTGATCTGCTCACACACACACACACACACACTCAGGTCAGACTGTTGTTGGTGTTCCTGTTCTCCTCAGTTCTCCTCAGTATGGTTTTGGAGGCCCCGTGTGTTGAACGCGTTCCGACCACATCTCACTGTTAATCACTTTTATATCCTTGGCTCTGGCAGCGTCACGTCTCGTCGTCCCGGGCTGGACTGGAGTCAGCTCTGCTCAGGTCAAGTCACTTTTCTAAATGCACTCAGAGCTTTGAAGATTTCCGCTGAGACTGGACTTTTTCTTCCTAGGTGTCTTTAAAAGGGTGTGGCCTAATGGGCTGTGAGTGTTTAATACAAGGAAATGACAGAGATGGAGAGGTGGAGTTTCAGTTTCATTTTGGGGTCGTTGGCCTTTGACCTATTGTTGTGCAGACCACAGTCTTCAGCCTCACTAATGTAAACAAGTCAGACATTCATCTCCACAGACATGAGTGGAGATAAAATCAGTGCAGCGCCGCCTGTTAGCTCCAACCGCTAACATCGCTAACACCGCTAACATCGCTCTCCCGTTCTGTTCTCCAACATTCCCAAAGATTTCAGAATGACCTTGCAGCGTTCCCTCCACCAGCCTTCCCCACTCGTGAGTGCTTGGGATAATTTATATATAAAGTGTGTGTGTGTGTGTGTAAGGGAGAGTGGACGAGTGGGGGGGGTTGAAAAATGGCCATTTCCATCTTTAGGTGGCCGGGGCTCTCCATTACCAAAATGGGCTGAGTCACTGCACTACAAGAATTTTAATGAGCACGAGTACCCCCACCCCCACGCCCACCCCATCTCTCTCACTCTCTCTCTCGCTCTCTCGCTCTCTCCCCCTCCCTCCCCTTTCATCCAGCCTCTTATCTCATGATGCAGCAGATTATTCCATTGACTTATTCAAGGGCCTGCACTTTATGATCATGAATTTTACTGTGCCAGGGCCGTACGTGTCCTGCACAACTACTCAGCTGCATCACCTCCCCCTCCTCCTCTTCCCCCTCCCCTACGTGATACACTCTTCTTTTATCACTCCCACAGCAGACGTGACAGCACTCCTTCAGGAGCAACATCATCGTCTCGATGCTCAAAACTCAGCAAATTTACAAAAACCTACTTCAGAAAGTTGAAGTGAATTATACTTCAATTAAACTACTGTACTGTGGTAATATTCGTAAACACTCATATAAAGTTTTTTGGTCTCTAGTCCTTGTGATGCGTTGAATTTACTAAACCCATTTTGGCCCCTGAACCTGACACCTCGTGACCACGGTCAGAGTGAGTGATTTTGAAGTGACTGGACTGGTGAAGATGAGCTAGTCGTTAGCGTAGCAGCGCCTCCTGATGATCACAGGACTGGACTGCTACCCAACATTTTAATGATCGCTCTTGACGTTGGCTTTTTCCACACGATAATTTACAGGGTCCAAGTCTCTGGCCCACGACTCTTTAATTGAAATCTTAATTAAGTCTAAAAAACGAGCGGACGTTAGGGCGGTGTGTGAAATCTTTAATGGGCCGGTGTCTCAGTGGCAGGAACCCACACGGAATACTGAGGAGGAGGAGGCTGAGGAGGAGATCACTGTCTGCTGGAGCTCTAAAAACAAAGATTTCAGTTAACAGAAAACAGAGCAGACCTGTGATGTCATCAAAGTAACGGTTGTGATCAGTGAACCAGCTGTCTTTATCTTCACATTCTATGAGACAAGTTAATAATCCCATCATCTGGATTAGTCACAAATGTAATATTTGTTGGTGCGTTAGATGGAAAAATAAAAAAGTCCCGTTAACCAGCATGAAGTAGTCTCCAGACCTCCCCAACAGATGTGTGATCGAGCAGAACTTCTTGTTTACTTGTACACAGCTCAGTAGTAGTTGTTGTTCCTGAAAACAAAGTACACAAGTACAAGAAGTACACAGTGTTGGGCCCCGGGGCCCCTCCTTCCTTTTACAGATGCCGGTGCAGATGGGACCCTGGTACCTACCTGCATGGCTAATGGCATCATGCCCCCCCGTCCCCTATCAGCCCTATAATCTATAAATATGTAATTTGTTCAGCTGTCTCCATTAAATATGCATATGAGGAGCAGGCGTTTGTTATTGTGTTTCTGCGGGTCATTAACGGAGCGCGGCGGCAGATTAGCACGGCTCAGCGCTGAGGAAGAGACAACAGCAAAAACAACAGGAGCAAACAAGACACACAGGAAGCTGACAGAACATCTGACGTGATCGGGGAGAGGGGAGGAGGGGGAGGATCTGGGGGGAGTCAGCAGAGAAAACCAGAGAAAAAAGAAAATAACAGAAGTTCTGTCAGAGTTCAGAACTGAGCCAGATGATCAGGGTCAGACTGGGGGGGTTGACCCCTCCTCAGGGCTGGGCCTACTTCCTGGTGAAGAGACGATAAGGTTGAGGATTTCATATTTTGTGGAGCAGCAGGTTCAGCCCCCTCCCCCGCCAACCCCATCTACAACCAACATCAACACAAAGATGGTGATTTTATTTTAACACAGACTCAAACACTTTTCTGCAGAAACACAGTTAAATCAGTGACTCTGTGATCCGCTAACATGTCTGCACTAACCTGTCTGACCTCTGACCTCTGTGCTGAAACTGACCCAGAAAAACACGGTCCTTGACCTTTGGCTTTCTAAAGTTACAGAGTGAAAGTTCACAGTAACACACTTTCCTGTGTCACATGACCTCAGCTACAGACAGATAGACTGACAGATTAGTAGGTAATTATTGTTGCCGTGTGTGGGGTTGTAGATTGATACCTCAATTATTGTTTATTATTATATTTTCATTATACTATTATTTGTTATTACTAAATTTAATTAGTAATACATATATAAGTATATATATAAATATACACGCATACATATATTCTTGTATTTATGCAACCATTATCACTGGGGGTTGCTGTACATACATAATAGTATATAGGATAGATATTAGGAATATGTTTATACACAGTATATTGGTTATGCATATACATATACATTATATATATATATATACACATATACATACACCCACATCCACATATACATGGTTTATATATATATATATATACATATATACACAAACTTAATATATAAAATGAAAACATAATGGTATAATGAAATACTAAATAAATAATATGTAAATGAGATTGTGGTGATTGAATTACTGCAGCGTTACTGCACAGCAGACTGTGTCAGACCGTCCAGGCTGAAGGTTAAAGTTCAGGGGGTGGAGGTACTGACGCTACGTCAGCAGAAGAACCAGGAGCCGAGGTTCTGTTGGAGTGAGCAGCAGATGAAGACATGAGAGGACAGAGAGTCCATCCAGAGACACAGGGAGAGAGGGAGGGGGGAGGGAGGGAGGGAGGGAGGAGGGGAGTTAATCTCATCACGTCGGCTGCCGTCTCTGTTCCTCTGAATCAGGAGGTAAAAGAGGATAACGCAGGAATGTTCTGTTCCTGAGGGGAGAGGCCCAGAACCTTCAGCATTAACTCACCCGCCTCCCTCTCTGTACAAACCTCACCCTCACCCCTGTTTGGGTTCGTACTTCAGCAGGTTCTACAGTAGACCTGCTGAGTTCAGGAGCTCAGGGTCTCAGCCAATAGAAACAACTGAACTAGATCTGAGTCAATTTAAGACACGTCAACCCCCCCCCAGACCCCAGGTCGTTAGGTTCTTTGCACCTTAGAGGAGGTTACACTAAGATCTTGTCTCGCGTTGTCTTTCACTCACACACACACACTGAGCACAGGTGTATTATCACCACATATTCACTGAAACCAGATCTGTGTGTGTGTGTGTGTGTGTGTGTGTGTTCCTGACAGACTGTTCCATTAATGTTTCTTCCAGTTTCAGTTTTCATTACCTGAATTCTTCACCTCACACATATTTTTTATATATATATTTTAATTTTCCAGTAACCAGTCAGTTGATAGAACGTCTGTTCTGTTGTCAGTTGTCAGTTGTTCTGTGAATCCTTCCTTCCTTGGTTTTTGTCCACCGTTCCCAGTTTTCTTGTCTCCTTCTCTCTGTTCCCTCATTTCCTCGTCTTGTTGAAACCATCAGCTGATGCACAGTAAAAGAAAGAGAAAGAGGCATTGTGGGAAGTGGGGGCGGCGGAGAATTCTCTTGTTAGCGGGAACGGCAGAGTGCATTGTGGGAAGTGGGTGCTGGGTGGGGAGGGGAGGGGAGGGGTCGTCTTCAATTTTCTGTTTGCGCCTCTAATTCCAGCTGAAGGTTCGTCCACTGCCATTGATTTTCTTTTCCTTCATCCACTACAAAATGGGATGGAGTCAGATTGTTGGACCTGCAGCTCTTCATCCTCCTCCTCATCTTCATCTTCTTCATCCTCCTCCTCCTCCTCCTCCTCCACCTCCTCTGCCTTCTTTTTGTCTTCCTAATTCATTGATTTGCTGTTTTTGCTGCAGCTTTATTTCACTTGTCAAACATGAAGAAGATGGGAGTTGAGTTTTGACTTTGGGGCATTTGGTTCCTCCTCCTCCTCCTCCTCCTCCTCCTCTTTCTCTTTACATCCATTTGTATTTCATATTTAAAAAAAATAATTGCTGGAATTGTTTTCTTTAGCTTCAAGGAGCGAGCTCTTGATCCAGATCTGTGGTCTCTCTGTTCTAATTGACTGGTTCTCAGGATCAGGTTTTTTCTCCGGTCCTTTTGAAAATGATGAAGAGTCGTCTCATAGAGTTCCTGGGAGACTGGTTTGAACTGTTGGTGGTGATGATGTCACAGGGTCCAGGATCTGAAGTTGTTTTGTAAAAAACTGACCTCCTGGCTCCATTCAGGTTCTGGTTCCTCTGGTGGAACATCAGCTGTTTCCTGATGGTGTTGGTTCTGCTGAAGACATTCCTGTCCTCAAAAACATTTTACGTCTAAACCCATCAGTCAACCAAAGGTTCGGGTTCCTTCAGGACGATGATGTTTCCATGTTTCCTCCTCCTCTTCTTCACATCATGGAACATGTGAACGTTCTTCCCTCCACCTCTGACCCAGCAGCTCTGGTCGGTGGTGTTTCCTGATGTGATGGTGTTTGTTGCCATGGAGATCGTTTCATGTTGTAGCCTCACAGTTAGTGCAGAGAAGATCATCATCTTCTTCATCACCATCTTCATCTTCTTCTGGACAAAGAGAATAATCTTCATTCATGTTTGTTATAGGATAAAATGGAGGAAACACACACCCTCCACCCTCTCTCTCTCTCTCTCTCTCTCACACACACACACACACAAACCCATCATTTTTCATTCTCATATCAAATAGTTTCCACTCTGCTCCACCCACCACTCTGACCTCTGACCTCTCCTCCCCATAGCAACTTGTGTGTGTGTCATCTTTAAACTTTTTACTTTCTGTCCAAAGCTTCCTTCTCCTCCTTCTTTTCTTCATCCTTCTCCTCCCCCTCCTCTCTTTCCCAGCATGCATCAGTAATGTGAACTCCATCAGGTTATTTCAACTCTTAAGCGTCTCTCAATGACTTTCCAGGTTATTTTTCCATGTTTTTCCAGGAGTACTTCTAATTTCTATCCATTCCATTTACTTCTTCTAAAGATTTAGTGAACTCTGACTCACCTGTGGGGGGCGCTACTTTTGTTCCCAGTCCTGCTCCTTTACATCTGTGAATAAACTGTTACCAGTTCATCAACAGTTTAAATCCACCAAACGACAGGTTTTTGTTGTTTTTGGAAATTATATAATTGACCCCCCCTCCCCTTCCCTTTATTGCAGCCTTTTATTTATGTATTCATATACATTAGATTCTACGTTGTTGTTTTTTGTTTTTTGTCCAAATAAAATCCCCTATCGACCTGACGCTGTTTATATAAGACCGGTGAAATGCAACGTTAGGTATTTGATTCCACGAAAAAAACCCAAAAGCACGCTCAACCCCCCCCCCCCCTCCCAGGGAGGATGTCTGGGGAGGGCAGGAGGTGAGGTGAAAAAGCCACCTCCTAATTCCCCCCATAAACACATTACTGGTAGAACAAGGCGTCAGAGAAGATTTGAAACAGTTTCTAAACCGGAGCCGCCGTCATCGTTGTCATTTCTAATA
>NC_024308.1:11435054-11441541 GCF_000523025.1 Cynoglossus semilaevis
AATAGTAAAGGGGACACGCTGTGGATCCAGAAAGGATTATCTTCTCTGTTTGATGTGGTTCCACTCTTTCTGCTCCTGAATGCGATTGCTTGTCTTATTTGTTTGGAGCGAAGGAGGAGAACGAGGAGGAGGAGGAGGGGGAGGGGGAAGGGGGGTGGAAGTGAGAGTAGGGGGATGTTGTTAATATATCTCTGTGTGTGGGTTTTTGATTTTTGTATTTATTTTCATCTTGTTGCCTTTCGGGGCGTCCACAAAACCACAGAGACGACGACGGTGATGCCGTTTAGGTTTTGTTGGTTTGTTTGGTGACGGCTGCCCTCAGGCTGCAGACCAGGGTAGGAGAGACGGTGCACCTATCAGCAGCAGAGAGGCATGATGGGAGGAAAGGTTGACGGGAGAGGAGGGGAGCGGTGGCAGCGGTGGAACGTTGTGGGTCAGGATCTGACTGGTCCTCTCAGGGAGCCCAGCACTTCCTGGTCGGACTTGAATCCTGATCAGGTTCAGGAAACTGAAGCTGCTGGGATCAGATGAAGAGCGAGTTGGAGGCTGAGCTGCAGTGACACCACTGGATCCTGCACCGTCATCTGATCCCGATGTTCCCTATTCATGCTTGTAATTTATAACACTGAGCAACAGGACATAATGGATGTGTGTGTGTGACAGCTGTGTAACGACGTTTCCTCAACCATATGGTCACAAACAAACAAACAAACACTGATGAAGAATCCATTTTCTTAATCCTTTTTTATCATGTAATATTTTGACTTTTTGTTGGATTTTTTCTTAGTGAAGTAGATCTCTCTGGTCTGGTTCTGTCCTGCTCTCTGATTGGGCCCTGTCAGTTTGACGGCCAGCTCTGATTGGAGACTCCAGTCTCAGCACTTTCTCAGAGTAATCAATAATTTATCAGTATTGATCAGGCTGCAGGAGGAAAAAGAGACAGAAGAGGAGAAAGGAGGGAGCTGGGATGAAGGAAAAAGGAAGAAAAAGAAAAGTCAGAAAGTTTAGAAGTGAATATGTGAAAAAGAAGAGATGGAGGAAAGAAGTTCTGAGAGCAGGTGAGAGAGACGGGGGAGGAAACAGATATTAATGAAGAAGAAGGAAAAAATGAAGATGTTTCATAGAAGGATGGGGGGGTGAAGTGTGTGTGTGTGTGTGTGTGTGTGTGTCTCCATTACACAGCTATAATTATGGTAAGTGAAGCAGGACTACGATCAATACAGCAATTCATCTATCAGAGACCGCCCACCAAAAAAAACAGTCTCACTTTGACCAAAGTCCAAGTGTAACCACTGACCACACACACACACACACACACACACACACACACACAGGTTGCTGCAGCAGGTCAGGGTGAACATGGAGTCGACCTCAGACTCAATCATTTTATGGTTTGTCTTTTTCCTCCACTACAGTGAACTTTTTTAACACAGTCTGTGTTTTTAGTCAGAACCGACTTGATGAAAAGATTTCAGATGTTTTGGTACAAAGACCTTTTTGTTTTCACCCTGAAAATTAATTTTGTATCTGTTAAAAAAAAGAGTGACTGTAAGTCTTCCTACAGCATCCTGCGCAGGCACAGAGGCATTCAATTAGAACAGATCAGATTTATTTTCTCCTCGGTGACCGACTGTCGTACCAGACAGATGGCGGGGAACGTTGACCTGAGGTTTTCATTCACACTGACACCTCCCTGACAGACCAGTCACCTAACAAATGTCAAAGGTCAAACACGTCTGATTGGCCGTTCTCTGCCTGTCGTCACCGAAGGCATCAGCAGCGTTCAGAGAGGCTGAGCTGAGCAGCATGGAAATGGGTTTGAGAGGGTTTTTGGAAGGTTTAGAATGTGGGGGATCTTTGTTAGATTGTGTGTGTGTGTGTGTGTGTGTGTGTGTGTGGTTGGTAATGGCATTGGGCCTCTTTTGTTCTGGCAGAAGGTGGCGAATGGCAGCCGCTCAAAGAAAACAGACAGGAGCTTCAAAATGGTTGCCAATGCTTTAAGATGGCTGCCAGGTTTTTTTGGGAGGGGTGGTGGTGGTGGGGGGGGGGTAAAAGAGAGAGAGAGAGAGAGCAACCAGAGAGGGCACAGTCCGACCGAGGCCAAAGGATGTGACGAGTGTCAGTGTGTTTGTGACCAGAAATGTGAAATACACTCAGTGTTTGTTGTGTGTGTGCATGTGTGTGTGCACGTGTGTGTGCAGTTGGCAGCAGCTCCTTGGCAGCGTCGACTGCTTGGTTGAGCGTCTGACAATGGAGACGACTAACAGGATTCTCTTCCCTCTCTCCTCCTTCTTCTTCTTCTTCTTCTTCTTCTTTTACTGTCAGGACTGAGAGACTACCAAAAATACAGAGAGAGAGAGAGAGAGATGGCCGTCTTCTCAAAATGGCGGCATATTGTAAGCGACGTCTTGTCGATGCGCGGCTTTGTCCACGCTGTCAGTTTTACTTCATCAAATCACAGAAAACACACACACACACACACACTGGTTTGTCGTACAGTTTCTCTGCTGATGTTGCAGTTTGGTGTTTTATCTGCCGTACACTTTGTGTGTGTGTGGGTTGTAGTTTCGTGTGTCTGGGGAGGGGGTCGTTGCACAAAATGGCGTCCAGCAGACACCGTCAAAATGGAGGCGAGTGTCTCCTCACGGAGAAAAATCAAAAACAGTTTGTACGTTTAACGTTGGTTTCAATAGGGAATAGAGAAAAGTTGGCCAGGCTCGGGGGGTGTGGGGGGGTATGGTGTGTGTGTGTGTGTGTGTGTGTGTGTGTTGGCTGGCCCACACGGCCTCGCAGCAGTGCCAGGGTTCATGATGCCAAGTCGGGGTCCTGATCTTCCAAAGCTGCCTGGAAACACAAAACAAACACACCCTCAGTGGCTCCGACACACACACACACACACACACACACACACACACATTAACAGCTCTAATTCAGCCACCGTTGTGTTTCCTTTTTGTTTGTTTTTTTTACTACAGTCTGATATTGACGCTGATGCTAACGATCGATCAACGATACGTTTCTTCTTCTTTATCTGTTGTTGGGATTGTTGTTTAAAATATGGTGGAATATATTTGTAAATACATTTGAAAAAGAAAAGAGTTTTATTTTAAAGTGGAATTTCAAAAAAGTGCGTGAAGTAACCAGTCTGTATACACACACACACACACATATATATCAATAAACATATGTATACAAAGCTGAGAAATGCTGCAAATATTTAAGTAAATAAAGGTTAAATTAAATATTATTTAACTTGAGTATTTAAAGCTAATTTACTATTTGCAGCAAAAATAAAAATAAAATAATAAATATATAAAGTTATATTTTTTCATCATTTAAAACCTGTTTGAACTTAGTCTTTTTTAGTTTATTTTTTATTTTTTTATTTTAAAGTTTATATTACCTGGCTAATATATCTGTAAAATATATTTGTAATTAGAATAAACTGCGTTAATAAATCAGTGACGGTTTTTAGGTCCATTCAAGACATTTTCACACAGAAAGTTGAAAAATCGTAACTTTATAAGAACATAAATTAAAAATGAATGTGTTCGTTTTTTGCTGATGTTCACAAACAAAATGTTTCAGTAAAAATCAGCGTTAGTTCGGATATTAATGTTCTCCTCTGTGTGTGTGTGTGTGTGTGTGTGTGTGTGTGTGCAGCAGAATATGAATAAAGGTAATTTATTCTCAGATGAAGTGTGTGTGCGGGGGGGGGCACAGACGCAGCTGATTTGTGGCCTTTATAAAAATGAACACACACACACACACACACACCTCCTCATTTCATTAAAAGCTGAATCAGAACATGTCGTTGCTCAGATCAATACCCAGGTCCATGGAGCGCTGCGTTTATTTATTCAAATATTTCAGTTCCAGCGCTCGGACCGCGGCAGGAACTTTTTGTCTGCGTCGCTCCTTCTAATCAAACACATCCTTCCTGAGGAGGAGAAGAAAAAAATACAAACGCTGAACATCTCGTCTTTATACAGAATGTTTGAAAAGTGTGTGAAGCTCTCTCACTCTCTCTCTCTTTTATCTCTGTTTTGCTGGCATGTCTCTCGCCCAGTCAACGGTCAAACTCTCAGCCGAGCGAATGGAGAGAGAAAAAATCTTGGCCGCCAAAACAGTTTACTGTTTCTTTTTCTGTCGTCCGTTTTTTTCTCCTTTCTTTCTGTCGCTCTGCCAGGAGACGACAGCATGATTTCAGTGTGACTCAGCCAGAGAGAGAGAGGGGGGGGAGAGCTTTCCTCTGATCTGTAAACAATTCAACATTAAAATCTGTTTTTTACTGATTAAAACTTCTCACAAAAAACAAGTGAGACAAATATGTGAAGAAACGATGACGACCTCACCTCCAGAGTCATGATGACAAACATAATGTTATAATCACAATCACATGAGTAGAATCACATTATTGTCTGTATTCAGTTACCGTGGTTACAGGGTTCAATAATACGACAGTTGAAGGTTTCCTTCAAAGTAGGCTAACTATGAGGAAAGTCCATGAACTTAGGTCAAGTAGAAAGATTAACATGTCCTCAGAATTAGCTTTAATCCTGACAGCAGTGACAGTTCATGTTACAAAGCATTCAATTTGATTTTCATGGAATTATTTAAATCAGAATTCAGCAAAAGACGTTTCTGTCCCTTAAGAATTCCATTAGAAACAAAGTTAAAATCTGTGCTGTTATCGTACAAAAGTTTTCATCGTTAGATGAGAAGAAGTTAGCCAAGATACAGCTAACAGTTAGCTAAAAAATGTCAGAAACAGCTAGAAATTAACCTATGTAGCAGAGTAGTTCAGAGCAGAGTGGTTGACAAAGAGTTCGTAGTACAGTTTCATAACCACAGTACGTGGACCTGGATACTGTCTCACCCTCTGTCTCACCCTCTGTCCCTCCTGTGTTTTGGGAGTCAGACACAGAAGTCGTACTGCTTTACACCAATTCCATCCATCTAGGGAAACAGCAGTAGGACGGGGGGAAGGGGGAGACTGGAGTGAGTGAGTGAGAGAGAGAGAGAGAGAGAAGGAGAGAGA
This sequence comes from Cynoglossus semilaevis, assembly GCF_000523025.1. Lineage (NCBI taxonomy): Eukaryota > Metazoa > Chordata > Actinopteri > Pleuronectiformes > Cynoglossidae > Cynoglossus > Cynoglossus semilaevis. Next base: position 11,440,096 of record NC_024308.1, read on the forward strand.
GAAAGAGACCTCTAGAGACACAGAGTTTGACTTTCCCACACATAGTGAGAGAGGAGTGGGAGACCTACTGCATCACATGAGTACTGTAGGAGTACAGTAGTATTTGTTCTTTTGTTCTTTTTATATTTGTCAGTTTCAGTATTTGGTATTTTCTTCTTGAGGTGTGTGAATGTTTTCCTGGAATAAGTACACAAAGAACAACCTGAATATAAATTAATCCAAAGATAAACTACTAGATAACAACAACAACAACAACAACAACAACAGCAAAGAAAAAAGACAACAACAACAACAAAAACAACAGCAAAGAAAAAAGCGTCTGTTAATTAGAATTAGCACAGGTTAGCCAAAGTTAGCTAGGAAATAGCTAAAAAGAGTCAAAGCAGAAATAGTTCAGATCCAAACAACACCATAAAATGTATTTCGATAAAAATCTGACATCATCACATCTATAACACCTGCCCTGTGCCGCTGTTGGCCCCAGAACCAGAGCTTGGACATGCCTTATTAACGGCCATCACTTTATAAGAACTCTCTCTATTCTTTATTTTGAATGGTGGGAGGATTTGACCAATCACAGCTCAGATGAACATCACGTGAAAGAGACACTGTAGTTTTTTCACTGCTTCTGTTCCTGGCACCAAGACGCCCACTAGTGGCAACAACCAATAACAGCAGTGGCGTATGAAGAAGGGTGAGATTAGCATAACCTGAAGATCAGATCACTGGTCTTCTTACCAGGACACTGGTCTGGACCAGGTGACAGGATTCGAGGTTTGAGTCCACCAGCTGCCAAGTCACCACTGAGGTGCTCTGACGTGGCACCGTCCCCACACACTGCTCCAGAGGTCACGTTTGGTTGTGTGCAGTGGTGTGCTGTGTCACAGTGACAAGGAGTTCACGTTCCACTTTATTTAAATTAAACTAAAACCAGAAAAACTGAATTGTTTTAGAAGAAATACTTTTACTTTGAAGTTGTAGATAAAATAAAAACTTTTAATCTGACGATGGTCTTTGGTTTTCAGGACACTTTTATCTTAAATAAGTGAAAAGAAAAAGACAAAAGATTCCTTCTTTCTTTCTTTCTTTCTTTCTTTCTTTCTTTCTTTCGTTCTTTCTTTCTTTCTTTCTCAGTCCAGAGCTGGAACTGTTGGGACCGATGTTCCGGCTCGGTGTTTGTTCCTTCTTCTTCTTTGTTGTCTGTTTTTTTTTTTTTGTTTTTTTTGTTTTTGTGGACAACCCTTGTTCACCTACACACACACACACACACACACCGTTACTGATTAGAGAGCTGGGTGAGGGATGGGGAAGGGTGGAGGCAGGAGGCTTGGTCTGCTCCCACGACTCATTAGCATATTTAATTAACCTGGGTGTGGGGGGGGGTGATGGCTGAATAAGGAGGTAGGGGTGCTTGGGTGGAGTGGGGGGCAGTGTGTGAAAGTTTCT
>NC_024308.1:11441570-11454242 GCF_000523025.1 Cynoglossus semilaevis
GTGCCGGTTGCCGTGGTTTCATCCTGATGCTCTTTGTTTTAAGCTGCTGAAGCGGAGAGCGTGGCTGAACAGCATGCAAAACAAGCCTGATAAATGCTGCACTTTGTCTGGGGGGGGTGTCTGGTTGATTTTGAGGGGGTGACCCTCTCTCCCCCTCTCTCCCCTCCTCCTTTTTTTAAACTAATGCCACTGCTCTTTAAGTTTCTAAAAGCCTAATGAGTCGAGTGAACGGTGTCATTGTCTCAGGAAGGTTTCAATGATGCAGCACCCGAAGTGAACACTAGGAGACTCTGGACCCGAGAGTTTTAATCTTCACAAATGTCTCTAAGCCCAGACACTTAGATCAGTGATTCCCAGCCACTGTGCCGTGGCACAGGCCGGTGTGCTGTGAGAGATGGTTAGGTGTACGGCAGAACATTTCCCAATGTCAGTTGCCAAGTGGTCTTAAAAAATTATTTATATCTTGCAAATAATTTTTCTATGTTTGTCAACGCGTGACATGCAGAACTATCAAATACCCTTCCACTAGGTGGCAGCAAATGGCCATGAAAATACAAAAAAAAAGAATTAGAGCTTTGGAAGAAGATCTTTGAGTGTCTTTCTTCAATTCCTGCCAGTATTTCAGCGTTGTTTTCAGCTAAAAAGATTTTAGTGAATTGTGAATATATTTAAACTAAAAGGTTATTTTATTATATATAGTTTTTGTCAGATTTTTGTTTGGTGGTGTGCCGTGGGGTTTGCCTAATGAAAAATATGACCTGAGACGTCAGACTGAAGTGTGACTTGTGGCTTGAACTCTACTGCCCCTGTGGGTGGGTTGGTGGGGGCAGAGGAGTTTCTGATATTTATTTAACCAACCACAGACCTGCCAAAGCCGGGTTTCAAACAGGCAACCCCTCAGATTACTGCGGCCTCATAGTAAATGATACCAGATCAGCTGCAGATCTTTGAAGATCGAGTTCATTTAGATTTTACTGAGGATTCTTATGGAATTGTTTGATAAATACCAACAAAAAGGTTTATGAGAATTCTATTGACTACAGCTCCCTGTGGTCTGCTCTCTAACACGGAGACTGTGATTCTTCCCCATATAAATTGAAACAAACCCCGATCAGCGGTGGTCGGTCCAGACTCATGTCAGATGTTTGTCTTATTTCGGTTCAGTAAATGTTGGACTTCACTGCTGCTTCATCACTTCATCTGATCAGAATTAAAAAGTTTGTACTAAACCTTTTCAATCCTGACTCAGTTCCATTCATCTCAGTCCACTCCTGAGTCATGGCCCCGGCGGCCCGGGCTCCAGGGGGATGATGGGTAATATTTCTTCCCACTCCCCCGCCTGTTTTATCTGCAGCGCAGCCGATCGATGCCCCTGAAGCCGCTAAATCATTTGCAAGAGCGTAGCAGGGCTGCACCGGAGCAGAGAGCATGCTGGGAGGACAGGGGGAGACGCAGAGGAGAAGCAGCTGTGTTTACAGAGTGGGAGAATCTTCTAGAAAGTCGTCCGACGTGACGGCAATGAGCGGGGAAACAGCTGTGTGTTTGTGATTTAGTCAGTGTCAGGTACAGACGGACGTCTGTGAGGAGGATCTGACCCACAGACAGTGGACCAGTCCTACTGAACATCCAACCCACAGACAGTGGACCATTTCATCAGAGGAGACTCTGAACCCAACAGAAGATCTGGGTCCATTACACTGATTGGACAGAGTGGGATTAGATGGCGCTGTGACCCTGCTCAGACCTGATATTGACATCCTCCTGGATGATCCAACATCCAACTGACAGTTCTAAGGCTGACAGTTCTAAGTCCAGACCTGTTTCTACTCGGTGAATCTGGATCTTCATTTACCGTCAGGGAAATGACAAAAACACACGTGGCCCAGGCACTATGTCAGAGCGGCCCAGATGGTACGAGCTGAATTTTATGGCCAAACTAAATGTATCATTGAACAGCCCTGTGTCGGGGGAGAACTGGGGGGGCTAACACTGAGGTTGTACCTGTGCATCACTCCACAGTCAGGTGACTGTCCACAGCAGTCTACCATTCCATTTATGGGCATGACTCACCTGAGGCCATTTTTCAAGAACCATGCTGTAAACCATGTTTACATCTTTTTTTAACCTTGATTTAAAGAAAATAAGGGATTCTGAAATATTACAAAGTTTTTTTTGTAGTGTTGATAATGCACTAATGCCTCAGTGCCTGCCCCAGAGGAACACCTCTCACCAGTCAGAAGAGACTAAAACTTGGACTGACAATATATGTAGAACTGCTGCAGCAACATTAGAGTGAGCTGGTGAAACCAGACTCTTGTGGTGTGAAGATCAATAGCAGCTCAGTGTGCAGTAGTAGTAGTAGTAGTAGTAGGGTTGTAGTAGCAGTAGTAGTAGTAGTAGTATGGTTGTAGTAGTAGTAGCAGCAGTAGTAGTATTAATAGTATAATAATGATAATGGTAGTATTTATGTTTCATGCTGCCTTTTCTCATAAAATATGTTTTAAAAACCGTTTATCATTATTCTGTAGCCTGGACAACTACACACACACACACACACCGTGTCCGTACCTCAGTTTGAGTCACACTCACTCTACATAACTAACAGCAGCCACTGGAGGTTAAGTGTAAACAAACAGAGCCGTTGATTGAACCTCCGACTTTTGGCTCCACCCACTGCTCCACAGCAGCTCCTGCTCATCAGCTTTTGTCTGCTTTTCTCTGCAGAAGGCAGCCAATCAGAGAGCCCCAACCAGGCCAGTGAGTCAGATATCAAGGACCAGCCGGAGAACGGTGAGAACACACACACACACACACACACACAGAGCATACACACCTCACTCACGGTGACTTGTATTTGACCCTGGTGTGTGAGAAAGCATTTTCTTTGTTTTGTATGGTGTGTGTGTGTGTGTGTGTGTGTTCCACCTTGGCCCTTGGGTTCAGCTGTATTTCCTCACACATTCCGCTGCCGTTATTGTTCTTGTTGAGAAACCAGAGCCTCTGTTTGTCACCTGTTCTGCTGGTTCTGGGCTCAGCTGCAGCTGGTACCTGTACCCGGTTCTGACCCAGACCAGGGGTATGGAGGTTGAAAATATGAACCACAGACTACAGCTACAGACTACCTCTGACACAGATTATTGTCTAAAGTCTTTGTGTCCACTTATTAGAATTAAGACTCTCTCTCTCTCTCTCTCTCCCTCCTTCAGGTCACCTGGGCTTCCAGGACAGCTTTGTGACACCCGGGGTCTTCACGGTGGCTGAGCTAGTACGAGTCTCACAGAGTAAGTCCCTCCCACACCCACACCCCCACCCCCAATACCTGTGATAGAGAGAGAGGGAGAGAGGGAGAGAGAGAGAGCGGGGCAGAGTAGTGATGGGACTGCAGATCTGTCATCGATAGTGGAGCTAATGTGATTCATCCAGACTCAAACCAGACACTGCTCAGTTTAATGAAAGGCCACATGACATACACACACACACACACACTGGCAGGTTGTGATCAATGAGCAGCAGTTTTGCTTTTTTAGGTTTATTGGACAGGTTGTTGGAGACGGAGCTGCCAGGCAGCAGATGATGGATGGAGACGGTCGGGGTAACAGTGACGGAGGCAGAACAAACATGAGATTAGGGCAGATTATCCAAGATGGTGGAGAACAAAATACAGTCACAATCTTTTATCTAAATGATCATGTTGATCTACATATTTGTTTTAATAATTCATATAAATATATATAATATTTTTTATATTAAAGCCATCACCTGTTGATATGATGCTAATCATGATATTTTAAAAATGATGTTGGAGGGGAGGGGGGTGAGAAATGTGACCTGCAGAGTTGGGGGGGTGAGAGAGGATGAATGAGGGATAAATGTGACCTTTAAAAAGTGCCGACACGCAGGAGAGAGGGAAAGTGAGAGAGAGAGAGAGAGAGGGAGACGGTGAGAGAGAGAGAGAGTGACAGAGAGCGCAGTGAGATCTATAAGTCTGTCGATGGGCCACCGCTAACAATAGCTGATGTAAAGTGCCTGTCAGCAGACAGAGACCCCGATCAAAGGACGGTTGATCACACACACACACACACACACACACCTAGAACCACAGTCTGTCTAAACCACATGTCCAGTTCAGGCTGAGGAACCTGACATGGTCTGACTGTAGGTCTGGACTCAGGAGACATCATAGACTAACCTTTAGTGGTCATGTCCACACCTGGTCCTGTGCTGTCAGAAAATATTGATACACTGGAATATCACACTACTTCTTTTCATATCACTGTATCAATATCCTCCATCACTGTATTGATTTATTATTTATTTATTAACAATTACCAGTCAACTATGTTGACAGGTTACTATGGTGGCAGTTCTACTACAATTATATTGTACAAAAAGAAATTCAATATATTGTCGTGTCTATAGTATTGCAGTATATCACAATATATCGTATTGTTGCCCCTGTATCGTGATACGTATCATATCGACAGATTCTTGACAACACACAGCCCTACAAGTGACCATAGAAGTATTGAACCATAGTGTCACCAAGAGTTCTATAAAACATGTTAATTACTGTATATGTCTCATACATAGGTTGAAATATTCCATTTATATAAATACATATTTATATAAAGAATTACATTTCAGTCTTTGATGCTACGATGACTTTTTCGTTAGGAAAACCCCATGGCACAAAAATCTGACAAAAAGTATATGTAATAAAATATAATAACCTTTTAGTTTAAATATACTCGGAGTTCACTAAAATCTTGGCCTGTTTAGTTGAAGACAATTGCTGATATACTGGCAGGAATTGAAGAAAGACATGAGACAAAGATCTTCTTCAACCGCTCTGATTCTCTTTTTTTTTAGTTGTCATGGCGTTTTGCTGCCACATAGTGGAAGGGTATTTAATTGATCTGCATATCACGCATTGATAAACGAAGGAAAATGATTTGCAAGATATAAGTAATGTTTTTTTTTAGACCAATGAAACTGGATCATTTTCCGCGGCGCACCTGATGATCTCTCACGGCACACCAGTGGGCCACGGCCCAGTGATTGGGAATCACCGGTGTAGACTGTGAACTGTAGACTGGGCCGTTACGAAGTCACGTCTGCTGCAGTGGCTGAGAAAGAACACACACACACACACATACAAAGATGCACACATCTGCTATTTGTATTCCAAGGGTGTGTGTATGTGTGTATATTGTGTTGGTCAGCAAATCTGCAGTGATGCAGGTCTGGAAGAATCACTTATGGATCAGTATGTAGGATGGTCCTCTTTGGGGGGGAGGGGGGGGGAGAGGGGATTGTAAACTTTATAATTTTTATTGTGCATTTGACTGATTTCGAGACCAGAACAGCAGGAAGAGCGCCTCACATTGGTCATCACTTATTTTTACACCAAATGTATCTAAGACATATATTGACATATAGTACACATACATATATGTAGACATATGAAGATACACACGATGGCCACGGTGATGTGTTTGAAACAGAAACAGTGTTTCCTGTTTGATGAGCAGACTGATGACATCATCAGTGTTGATATTGATCTGCTGTAGGTCTGCTCTTCACCATGTGAAACTGGATCGTCACAAACAAATGACACATTGATTTAGAAAGTGCATTATTATGTATTCAAAGCACTGCAGAGGAAAGCCTTCACACACACTCTCTCTCTCTCACACACACACACACTCACAGACACACACACTCAGACGACCATAAACTGAAGGCATCATGTAGCAGCTAATTAAGAACCACAGAGATAAATAAATCAGGATGACTGTATAAAACAAATGTACTGGACAAATGAAAACACTCACCTGTTGATGGCGCAGTTGTTACAGTTAGGTCTAACTATGAAATGTAGAAGAATAGAAAGACAAAAACTAGAACCTAATCAGTGTCACATCATCTGCATACTGGTGTATTCTGTCACGGTTGTAAAGTTGTTAACCAGACGATGTGAGGATAATGAAGATGTTCTCAGACCGTTTCATTTACACTTGGCGACCTTGAGACTTTTGTTGGGAACTTATAGTTTAAGCCCAGACATTTTGTCAGTTAAAGTCACGGCTGAACTCTCCTCTGAACCCCTCTCGTCCTCCCTGACCCTCGTCAGCTCTGAAACACTAGTGGCTGCTTTCTCAACAACATTTCTTAACACTCCAGCACTAACACTGGTGTTGTCGTTGTACAGTGTCGCAGAAGAAGAATGTATGGTGTTGTCACCGTGACAGTGGAGCCGGAGTGTCTTCACCCACATGTTGGTCAAATGTCAAATCAGATTGTTTGGTTTTTCCAGGAAGTTTTTGAAGTGAAACAAACCTGAAGTGTAGTTTCTTTCACTCGTGGATGACTCGTGGATGAAGTGTAGTTTCTTTCACTCGTGGATGAAACCTTTCTGCCGTGTCTCCTGACCAGTCTGTCTCCGTCTGTCTGTCACACTCCACCAACTCCACCTTTACTGTCTGTAGTAGGTGTTTAAGACACGCAGTGTCGTTCATTAAGAGGCTGAACAGATAAACACACACACACACACACACACAGGTGTCGGCAGGACAGACCGATATTTTACTGGTAGATGAAAAGTGGCCGGGGTTGGTGTGTAGATAAAGGATTGGGGTGTATTGAGCACACGCACACACACACACCGACACACACACACATGGTGGGTGACCTTGGTGTTGCGCAGCCATTACACAATTCACTGGCAAGCCAATCGAATCTCTCTCTGTCGATCAATATCCTATTAAAGCAGCACACAAAGAAAAAGAAAGGGTGAGAGAGAGAGAGAGAGGGGGGGGTGTGTGTAGGTTAGTGTAGCAGGTCTGTATCAAATGTAATTGGTCACTTCAGTGTATTTGTGCAGACTGGATTCTGACTTCTCCACTTCAGTCAGCTCTCACTCACTTCATTTCCTTCCTTCCTTCATTCCTTCCTTCTTTTCCTTCCTTCCTTCCTTCCTTCCTTCCTTCCTTTCGTCATCTCTGAGGCGTGCCTCATGTTGGGCCACACACAAGTACAACCTTTGGTTTTAGAGCTGTGCAAAAGTTTGAGGTGTGCACAAACATGAGCTTGTCCTGACAACGTCACAACTTTCAAAGATTTTAGGTTGGTGAGAATTATCTTTGTTTTGTTGTGGCTCCGAACACGGTCGGCGTTAAAGAGACAGAAATACAGCCGACTCTGAACGGTGTCACCTCACAGCGCCACAGCCTGATGGGTTGTTTTTCTTTTAACACGTGTAACGTTTTTAAAACCTATTGATTAATCAATGAATTAAATAAAGTGGCAGAATAATCAATTAGGAAATGACTAACGACTCCATCAGTGTTGACAATAATTAACCACCACTAATAAATACAAACACAAATCAGGTGGTAGCACAGCACTCTACCTCAACCTCTCTCACCCCCTCTCCCTCACTCTCTCCCTGTCTATCACCTCTTCTTCTTCCCTTCCTGTCCTCTCTGATGTTTGTAGACATTTGTAACCTGTCAGTCAGCTCCACACACACACACATTCACCCACACACACACTCTGAGTCTTGGCTGCGTTGCCTAAGCTCCACTCAGGCAGTGACAGGAAGTGAAAACTACTGAAACTTACCCTTTGACCTCAGGTTATTGTTCCTGTGATGAGGAGCACAGTTACACACACGTCACGTTAGGGCGATGCACACACACCAGCGCTCAGAAGAATAAATGGTGTAATAGTCAGGAAACTGCAGCTGCCAGTAGGGGGCGCTTTTGGCTGAAGCCAGGTGCAATGTTAGAGGAGTGCTGAGCACAGGCGCTCTTTGAGGCATTTAGCGAGGTGTGGCGAGGGCAAAAGGCACCGTGAGCCAGGGGCAGCAATTCTCACAGCTCCGCCCACACTCTGTGACTCACACACACACACATGCACTCACACACACACTCACTCACACACACAGTCAAGACCAGAGACTCACACTCCGGCAGATAGATAAGGCAGCTGACCTACTTGGCACCTTCTAGCTCCTTCATCCCAAGGCACTTCCAACACGCGCTCTCTCTCTCTCTCTCACACACACACACACACACGCACTGGGACAGAAAGATGAATAAAGCTGCAGGCCTTGTTGGTCGAGGCTCATTCATTCCTTCTTCCTCCTGCACTCTGTCGCCCCAGGGAACGCACACACACACAGACACACACACCTGGTGATCTGCCAACACCATATGTGCCCCACATCACAAACGAATTCATTTTAATATAATAACACGGGTAATGATAGTAATAATGAATTAGTACCAAGGATTAGTCCTGATACAGTGAAACATTAATGTTAGAGTGGGAGGGCGGGGCCAGGACCAGGAATGGGGAGTTGTAATACAGCAAGAATATAAAGGGTGTCATGTTTAAAACTGGCCACTAGGGATCAGCACACCTGTCATCTGATCCTGCCCAAAATGCACATAAATATTTTATGTTATCAGTGGTTCAGTTCTAGTTTTAACCATGGAAGAAGTTTTTGCAAACAAAACGCCCCCTAGTGGTCTTGTTGTCCATCACTCTTTTAATCCATAGCCAGGGTGCACTTGTTTTATGGTGTTGTACAGGAAGTTTCTCATCTTAAAACTGTGTAGACCTTGGGGAAATGTGTGTGTGTGTGTGTGTGTGTGTGTGTTTGTCTCAGGCCAGTCCTATCTCTGCAGGGCAGAGAGAGAGAGGCCGATAGAGAGAGGTGTAGGTGAAAGAGCTGAGCTCAGCAGAAAACCATCCTCCCCCTCCTCCCCCTCCTCCTCCTTTCATCCCATCACGCCATCATGCTCTCTGTCAATAAAGCGATGAAGGGGAGGGATGGATTGGGGGGCTGGAGGCGAGGGGCTAGACGGATGTCCGGGTTTGAAGCTGATTGCTGCCTTTTTTCAGCGGGATTTTCAAATTGAAGCATTTGACAACAAAGAGCCGACTCTCCCTTTCTCTCCCACTCCCTCTCTCTCTGTCTCCCCCTCACCCTTCATTCTTCCACTCCATCCCTCCGGCCTTTCTGGTTGAACTGCTCTCCCCGGAGAGACAGAGAGGAAAAACAAAAGGAGACAGAGAGTTGTAGTCAGGGAGGATGAACGGATCACAGGTCCAGGAGAGTCCAACTGAGCTTCTGGTCCCAGGAACATGTCTCCATGGTGGGTGTTGAAGAAGACGCTCCTGTGAAAAGAAAGAACCTCTCGGGGTCTTTTAGAGTCCCTAAGATCTTTCTTTCAGCAGCTGTTGAGGAGGTCAGACCAGTAGAAGGAGCTCAGACCAGTAGAAGGAGCTCAGACCAGTAGAAGGAGAACATCCTGAACTTGTTCCAGGTGAAACAGTGAAAACAGTTCTAATGAGTTCCGTCTCTGTCTCTGTGTCAGCTCCAATCGCAGCCAGCACTGGTCCAAACTTCTCACTGGCCGACCTGGACAGCTCCTCCTACTACAGCATGAGTCCAGGAGCCATGAGGAGACCCCTGCCCAGCACCTCCTCCTCCAGGTACACACACACACACACACACACACACACCTTCCTCCTGCTATCAGCTAACACTCTGATGGTCCTGGTCACTGTGGACACAGTTGACTTCCTGTGAGTCCTCCTGCAGCCTCACTGTACTGTCCACAGGCTGGTCATGGTACCAGGAACTGTTGACAGGACCAGGAACTGTTGACAGGACCAGGAACTGTTGACAGGACAGAACATCTGTTCACAGTAATAACAATAACGTCTGTAATTTTTTGTCAACTTCAATTTAAATGTGTTGAGTTTCTAAACCCGTGGTTGGTGGACCCATCATGGCAACAACAGGCAGGACAACAGAGTGACAGCGGGACTGTAGGGTCACATGGTTACAGAACAACATCGTCTGTTTTATCCTTTACAAAAAGTATCTTCAGTGAATACACACACACTCACACACACACACACACCCACTCTCTTGTAAGGTTTGCCCTGACCTCCTCTGTTAAATCGATGCGGTCACAAGAGTCGTCTCTCTGTCTGCTGAGGAGATACCTGCCCTGCAGCGCACACACACACACACACACACACTGACTCACACACAAGCTGGATGTTTATGTTGCAGTGTGTAAGTCCTCTGACTTTTCACTCTCTCTCCTTACTGACTCTACACACGTCTCCAGAGACGTCCCACACACACACACACACACACACACACACACTCACACTCACAGCTGCAGGGGAATAAAACAGATCCATATGAAAACATTTAAGTCTTTACTGATGTCAAACATTCATTCACAGACAGTGGACACACTGACACTGGTTTAATCTGCTCCACAACAGCACTCGTATCTGGATGGAATTTTCCTCATTAAAAAGAACTAAAAACCAATTCATTTGTTCCAGCCCATCAGAAATATACTGTTAATTCATTCAAATAACCGCCGTATAAACATCAAAAACACAGATATGAACAAATATATTGATAACAATAAAAATAATAATAATAATTAAGAAAACGTTTTATATTATTGTTGTAAAACTGGGTAAAATAACGAGGAACAGTGGGGGAGACAGCGCCACACAGTGTCAGGAAACTATGGTAGGAGATGAATTATTATTATTATTATTATTATTTTATTAAACACTAAAAGTTCATCTTCATCACTCATCACTGCTGTAAGCTAAACCCTGCATCAACCTGTCTGAGCAGGATTTTCAAATTCAGGTGGAAAAATGGAGCGGGGTTGATCACTCACAACTACAGCAAAATCTCCTAACATGGAATACTCCTGTTTCCTGTGTGTGTGTGTGTGTGTGTGTAACAAAGAGGATTTTGACATCGTTTACATCTTTAGAAGGATTTGATCTTCATCAAAATGTTCGTCTTTTTTTTTTCATCGAATAGAAAATAAGATTTCTATATTTTCCTCTTCTTCTTTTGATCCCCCTCCTCTTCTGTCTCTCGGTCCAGCTCTGCCAAGAGGATAAAGTGTATGGACGAGGACGTGGACAGTCCAGGAGAGGAGTCCTACTACCCCAGTCAGGGTCGCTCCCCGGGCAGCGGCAGCCAGGCCAGCAGCTGGCACGACGTGGAGCCAGGTACTGAACCTCCTCCACCCTCTGACCAACACCACCCTCCTGACCTCCATCACCCCAGCTGATAAGCCCCTCCCCTCCTCCTCCTCCTCCCCCTCCCTCTCCACCACCATACACACAAACACACTTTTCCCTCTAACCTGCCTAACCTCAACAGCTTTGGAAATGCAATCATGTAACAGGGTGTAGTGAGGCTGTGTGTGTGTGTGTGTGCGTGTGCGCGCGCACGTGTGTGTGCTACAGGGTGTAGTGAGGCTGTGTGTGTGTATGTGTGCGTGCGCGCGCGCACGTGTGTGTGCGTGTGTGCCTTACTCTCTTTGATTAGCTGGAGGTTTTCCATTAGAGGCTTTGATTGACAGCTGCTGTGCTGCACTTCATTGTTAGTTAAAGTGCAGGAACCCACTGTGGGTTCCAGAACTTTTCTCTTCTTCAATAATGGAAGTCCTGCCAGAAAAAAAAAACCTAAATTAATTATCAGCACAGAGTGCATAAATCATTAACATCATGCTACAGTGCTAACAGAGCTAAATGTTAGCCTGTGGTGAACTGAGAGTGAAAAAAACACAACGCTATAAAAGTCTCAGTTAGCTCAAAGCTAACCAGGTGTCTGTGGGTGGGACCAGATCAGGTCCTGGATCAGTTCTCTCTCTGATCCCTGACAGGGAAGCTCCATGACTGAGGTTCTACCTCCACCTCTCCTCCTTTGTTACCCTCTCCTCCTGTCATCAGATTATTCATGCTGCTGTTCTTTTCTTTTTTCCTCTTCTTCCTCATTTCTCTTCTTCCTCTCGTTCCTCCGTCTTGCGTTGGAAAGCTGGATATAAGCTGCGTGGCTCTCTAGCTAGCTCGTTCATCTCCCGACAAGGTAAAGACTCTGCTCACGCCTCTTCTTTCTGTTCCCGTCTCCGTGTCTGTCTCAAACCGTTACCTCCATCACCTCCTCCTGCACCTCCTCCTGCACCTCCTCCTCTCTGACAAGGGGATGGGTTTTGGTCTGTCCTTTTTGGTGTTGTAAAAAGTCTGGTTCACCGGTGGATTTTCTTACATCTTCCTCCTGCTTTCACCTCCTCCTTTGTTCTCCTTTGACTTTTTTCCCTCTCCTCCTAACCTATTTTCTTCTCCTCTTCTTACGTATCCTTTCTTCTCTGCTTTCTTCCACTCTTTCTTTCTCTTTCTCCCTGTCTTTATTTTCTTGCCATTCCTCCCCCTTCTCCCCCTTTGGTCCAAATGTACCTGTGGTCCATCATCATCCATCATCTGCTCCAGTCTCCACATCACTTATCCTGCAGCATGTTGATGACATCATCATATCTGTTAAGTGCTTTGTATTTACAAGAAGGAAAAAAACACAGGAGCAACAATGTGTGTGTGTGTGTGTGTGTGTATTATACCATACAATCATCAGTTTTCTTTAAAGTAGAACTTGTTCCCCAGGGAACAGTACCAGAGTGTATCTGGTACTGTTGGACAGGTGCCTGTGCAGGGATCCTTCTAGACAGAGTGTATTGATGAACAGTTCTGTTCTCCGGTCCCTTTTGTTTGGAACTCTTTACTGACAAAACTCTTTAACAAACCTCCACGGGCTTCAGCTCATTATCCTAC
>NC_024308.1:11454319-11458134 GCF_000523025.1 Cynoglossus semilaevis
AAAAAATAAAAATCACACAACAACAACGATGAGTTCCTCGGTTCCTCATCATCATCATGGTTCTCGGCAGGGAAGCCATCATCTGCTGATGTTCTAAAGAAGTCAGGGAGGTCTGGGTTCTGCGGCGCCACATCTTCACAGAACGCTGCTTCCACCTCCTCCTCATCCTTCTCCTCTTCTTCCTCCTCCTCTTCGCCCCAAACGGCTTTCACACACCATCACTGGCCCGTCATTACCGGGCCTCAAGGTGAGGTCCACAACAGTCAAGTTCTACCCCCTCACCCCCCTCACCCCCCTCAGCTCCCTCACCTCCCCCAGCCCCCACCTGTCCCTCTCCTCATCACTCCCTCCCTTGTTGATCACTGTGGGTTTTGTCAGGAAGAGGAAGAACAGCCCTCGGCGCATGTAGACACACAAACAACCTGAGCTGTGTGTGTGTGTGTGTGTGTGAGTGAGATACTAACATTCCTCACCCTCACTTTTTGACCTCCACTCGCCCCTGTACTCCCTCTCACCTCCTCCACTCTGTGCTCCTCACCTTTCCTCTCAGTTTTATAAACATTTATAAAAAATTAATTTAATTAAATTAATCAGATTTTTATTAATGATGATTCAATTCCATTAACATGAATCATTATTGTGGGTGCTTCAACCTCTGGTCAGCGTCCCCAGCTTGTGACAGTCAGGTAGATTGTTCAGGACTGAAGTACTGTATACTCTACAGTACGTCAGTCCTGAAGTACTGTATACTGCAGTACTTCCTGTGTAGTCTGATTAAGGTAATCAAAGTGACATCATCGCCTCCTCTTTCTTCTTTTTCAGCCTCCCTTCCTTTTCTTTCATCCTCTTTTTATCATTCCACAGGTCCACTTCACTTTTATCTCCTCCTGTTTCTCCCCTTCATCTCCTGCACCTCATTCTCCCTCCTGACTCCCCAAAGGAGCAAATGAAAAAGTTTTGATCCATTTAAATTTCCGTCTTTGACTTTCATCAATCGACCTGCTGATTATCATTTGTATGGACAAACCTGACATGGATAGAGGAGGAGGAGGAAGAGGAGGAGGAGGAGGAGGGGAAGAAAAATCAGGAGTAAAGGAAGGAGGAGGAGAAGCAGGGCGGTGAGGCGAGGCAATTTGCAAAGTGGAACTAATCCAGACTGTTTCCTCAGTGTTCTACAGGCAGGCGGCCATTCTGTGATACCACACACACACACACACACACAGTCTGTCGTCGTACGAAGACTCAGACATTTTGGTTAAATCCTCTGCATCAATCACCGCTGTGTTGTTTGAAGGCGCAGTGGAAACTTCAGCCTCTAGGGGGGCCTAATGTCCACACAGAAAATAAGCCCTGCAGGTGGTTGGTCGAGAGCAACCTGAGAATCCTGGACCAGAACAGCACCAGGGTCTTCGGTGTGTGTGTGAGTCTGGGACCATGGACTAGAGAATAGTCCGGACCAGTCAGTGAGCTACAAAATAAAGTCCGTTAGCAGTGGGAAACTGTGGAACTGATCTGTAGAACTGATCTGTAGAACTGATCTGTAGAACTGATAAAACACTGGACAAAAAGTCAATATTTTTATAATATATAAAATATTAAATAAGTATTAGAGAAAAATAGTTCTTTTCTCTACTCTGTGACTTTCTTCTTCTTAAACAGTGACTTTTATTGTGAAAGGATCTCAACTTCATTTGTCATAAATGATGAGCTTTTTATTTTATTTCTTATCACATTACTTTGACTGAAGGATGATAAATATCACCTGTTGTCTCACACACACACACACACACACACACACACACACACTCTCTCTCTCTCTCTCTGGTTGAAGAGACCTGTGCAGTGAGTATGGTCTTCTGTATCAGTGTCCATACACATTTATTGTAAAAGTGTGTGTGTGTCTGTGGGGCCACAGCCTTCCATCCAGTGATTGCAGTAAACACACACACACACACACACACACTCAGTCAGTGTGTATTGTCACAGTGATAAATCACAGCAGACTAAGTAAATTAGTGCAGCAGCTTTAACTCTCCATCCATCCTCCCTCTCTCCCTCTCTCTCTCTCTCTCTCCCTCTCTCTCTCCCTCTCTCTCCTTTAGCTCACAGCTCTATTCTGTAGTGTCTCAGTCCTTAACGAGCAATCAGAAAATTTAGACCAATTAGAGGTTTAATTAGATTAAAGAGGAGAGGAAGTGATGTGGTAGAGGAGGAGACGGGGAAGGAACAACCAGGAGGAGGCGCTGTTTACTCACCTGTACAGGCTGTAGTTGTGACTGACAGTTGGACTGAGTGACAAGTGCATTATGGTCCATGCTGATTGTTTCATCTGCTCTCTGCGGCCTGTGTGTGTGTGTGTCCATCTTCATGTATTTGCATGTTAAGACACGCCCCTTCAATATCCTCCAGGCTCCGCCCCCCCCACCTCTGGTCCCAGGGGTCGACCTCGGCGTCTCCACTCGTGACTTGTTCTCTTAACAATGTCTTTTCTTGTTTCCTCTCATCCCGCCCTCACCTCCTCCCCCCCGCAGCGAGCCCCCACGCTCCCCCCTCCAGCCTCCACTTCTCCTCCTCCCCCATCCTGCAGCAGCCCGGCTCCTACTTCTCTCACCCGGCCATCAGGTATCACCCGCAGGAGACACTCAAGGAGTTCGTCCAGCTGGTCTGTCCTGACTCCGCCCAGCAGGCCGGACAGGTGGGCTTCCTCAACGTAAGCACAAACACACACCTCACACTTCCGAACCTCACACACACACGCACACACAAAGACACACACATATGAGCTGGGGTTTCCAGCTCCTGTGAAGGTGGGATCAGTATCTGCTGGAGGAGAAAACACTGCAGTGTGTGTGTGTGTGTGTGTGTGTGTCTGCCTGCAGTGAGATAGTTGATATATCTTTGTCTAGACAGTGAATCAATACACCCTCCAACACCCCTACCACACACACACACACACACACACACACACCTTTTCTGCACACGTAGTAAAAGTGGACGTGGACAGCTCCGGTGCTGAGACACTTCCTGTTCTGATGAAGAACCAGAAAGTCAGACGCAGGTCGTTTATTTTCATTTGAACAAATCGGAGTCAGTTTGTCAGTTCATGGACTACACCAGCTGAAAGACAGGATTATGGACCAGATGTTGACAGTCTACATGCTGCTCCACAGACTCTGACACAGACCACACTGACGGCCATTTTAATTCAAAAAGGACCTTTTGTTTTGTTAAATACTTGATCAACTGAAAATGTGGAACTGGAACCAGAAATAAAGTTTGGACAGAGTCAAGGTCCAATGAAGAAGTCCCACAAGATACATTCTACAGTGTTGGACACAGTGTTGGACCCAGTGTTGGACCCAGTGTTGGACACAGTGTTGGACCCAGTGTTGGACACTGGGTCCTGACTCCAGTCTTTAGTGTGGAGGTTCTAACAGGAACAGCTGTGTGCAGTGTACTGCAGTTGAAGGTACAGCGTGTACCTGTGAGAGTACAGGAAGGTGGACCGTGTCGAGGCAGGGACAGGGACAGGGACGGGGACAGGGACGGGGGGGGCAGAGGGGTGAGGCCAGGTACTGTGGTATTTTGCTTATGGATTAGGAGGAAAAAAAATGCAAAGAGCAGCAGAATTCTTTATGACCGGCCTGGAAAAGTGCTGACACACACACACAGACACACACACACACACACAGACACACACAGACACACACACACACAGATGAGACAGAGAGTGGAGCAGTTACAGGTTGACCATGTGACCCACCTGTTGACATCACTCTGTACTTCATATACTGCAGTATTTGTAGTTAATGTAT
>NC_024308.1:11458226-11459000 GCF_000523025.1 Cynoglossus semilaevis
CCTCCCCCCCACACACACACACACCTACCTCAGCCTAATGGTAGCTCCCAGGGAAAGGTTCACAACCCATTTCTACCCACACCCATGCTGCCCCCCCCTCCACCTCCTCCGATGGCCCGGCCCGTCCCGCTTCCTGTTGACACCAAGCCACCGTCCACTTCTTCCACTGACGGGGGAGGAAATTCACCCACCTCACGCAGTAAGTACACACACACACACACACACACATTTTAGAACAAAGACTATTTAAATACCTCAAGATACGAACTCCCCGAAATACGACTTTTCCAAGTTACGAGTCAGCAACAAGATTTTCATCGTGATACGAGGAAACGTGGAGTTGCTCAACCCAGCGCCACACTGTGGCGCTGTCTCCCTCACTGTCCCTCTCTGGGTTATTTTACCCATTTCTATAACAATAATATAAAATGTTTTATAAGTTATTATTATTTTAATATATTATCAATATATTTTTATATCTATGCCTATGATGTTTAGATGGAGGTCAATTTAATTATTTAATATTTTATTTCTCTGGAATGAATTAATTCTTTTTTAGTTATTTCTAATGAGGAAAATGTAATCAAGATACGAGTCCACTGACCGGACCAGTGGTCCACATCCAGAATGTGGGCCAGATGGGCTGTGTCTGTTCTATGTTGATTGAACTAATGAAAACTGGTTCCATCTGTGTGTTGTCCAGCCTACTCCACCCCGACCACATCTCCAGCCCAGAGGTTTGTCAGTGTCGGACCCAGAGACCCCGGCTTTAAT
>NC_024308.1:11459044-11460199 GCF_000523025.1 Cynoglossus semilaevis
CTGAGGTCAAGGATGTCAGACCAGGTCCACAGAGGTTGACCAAACACCTCAAACCAGCAGTTTCCAAACTTGTCCCACAGCGCCCCCTATTTATAAGTAGGACTGTTGTCAAAGCCAACAGTGTGATACATAAGATATTCTCTTTAAACAAAAGAAACAAAATACCAATTCAATTTTTAAAATTAAAAATGAAATGTATTTACCAAGCTGTGCCCCCGCTGTGAGATGTCCATGGCCTATTAGAGGGGCCTGCCCCCTACTTTGGGAACCACCGTGCTAAACAAAGTTTGTGTAGTTGATAAAATGAAGACCCTGAAAATGGACGGCCACTCTCTTTGTGGCTGTAGAAGTGATTTGATGTCATTCATTTAGTTTTCTCACTGCTGTCAGGAACAGACTTTTTATTCTGAGGTCATATTTTTATAGAATTTAATTTTCGTTTTTAATTTAAGTCCCCTGCCTTTCAGGTAATCAAAACTCACCATCCACAAATGAAAGTCTTTCAAACTGAGCGTCAGAAAATATCACACGACGTCAAATACATCTCAAATATATAAGTAAATATATTGTCATTTTTTTACCGCGTGTACATTTTTGAACGTTAACTACATTAATAATAAGGACAGATGTGTGTGAAATAAATAGAACACCTGTGAGTTAGTCATTTATTACAGCCAGTATTTGGAATCAGCTAAAAACGTTTTACAATGTATAAAATAAATAATAAAACGAATAAAAACAAAAGTATCAAAAAAATCCAACTTTAAATGTAATTTAGGTAATTTAGATTCATTATTTTAATCCTGGTTAATGGTTTTATTTGTTTAAAACAGAAAGTAATTAATGAAATATTAATCAAAAGTTCCATAAAAAGTAGTAGTTGTTTTTTTTTAATCATCAGGTGACAGGAAGTTCAACTGTTTACAGTTTCTTTTTATTGATACGATGTTTTTGACGTCTGACAGCCCATAATAGTCTGAGACTTAAAGGTTCATATGTTGGTTATTGTGGTCAGGAAGACGACTGTCAGACACACACTCACTCTCACACACACACTCACAGTGTACACAATGGTAACACACAGAGAGAGGAACAAAAGTCACTGTGGGCGGTCGACATTAGGATCCTTTTAGAGAGAGAACCGTGGGACAGTAC
>NC_024308.1:11460215-11470034 GCF_000523025.1 Cynoglossus semilaevis
CACCTCCCCCATGTCCCCCATGTCTCATTTCCATGGTGACCAACTGGACGGTCTGTGCATTTCTGTAAATCTCCGGGTGTGTGTGTGTGTGTGTGTGTGTGTGTGTGCGTGTGTGTGTGTAGACCTTCAGGGACTGGGGGGCAGATGGCACTGGCATTGTATGAGAGTGGGCACGGTGCCCACACGGGTCAGCGTGGTGGTTGCTGTGGGCAACTAACCCACCAACCAACCAATCATGTGACCTTCGTGGACCTCAGGACTTGGCCCACACACAGGAATGAATTATGGCCCAGCATTCTGTGTTCAGAATGTGGGTCAAACAACTGGCCCAGACCAGAGCAATCTCTGGGTTGAGGGCTGTGTTATGGCCAAGATGGAGTCCAGTTTAGACAGGTGAGACCAGATAGGAGGAGTTCACTTCCACCACTGCCCCACTATATCGCTATCAGTTAAATGGAATTGGAAATTAAGAGTTTGGACCATATCGGTAAAAAGTTAATATCGAACATCCCTAGTTCTATTGGTCCGTTTGTGACTTCACCGTGGTCGTTGTTTTACTGTTCGTTCGTTTACTCTCCTCAAGGTGAAGGAGCACTACTGTATACACACCACACGGTGTCTGTCCGTGTGTGCGGTGCGTCTGACTTAGGATGACACAGGGTCAGTGGTGGTGAAGTTCTAGATCTGGTCTAAAGTCTTCAGTGTCTGGTCAGTGAGAACGTTCTCCAGGGACGGAGAACCTTTGGTTTGATGGTAGCGTCACTAACTGACTCCTGGTTAAACCAGGTGTTTACCTGGTACTGACCAGGTGTCAGAGCCCAACCCTTAATGAAGTGTTTGACTCCAACTCCTATTGAAAGGTAAAAAAATACTTAATACTTAAGGTATTTATTTTGTAATTCAGTTTGCAGTTCAGTTATGCAATAAAGCTAAAAAAAATTGCAGTAAAAGTTTTTACTCTTCTTCTTCAACTCTTAATCCCTCCTTTTTTCCTCTCCGTCTCAGTGTGTGATGGTTATCTACTGTCTGAAACACAGCCGTCAGCATCAGCCTCTGTAGTAACATTGCTACACACACACACACACACACACACACACACACACACAGAGATGGTCTGGCCTTTGAGCCAGTTTCATCTTCTCTGAGTCTTCTCAGGACAGAGGGAGGAGCTGCAGTGCAGCGAGTGAGCGAGTGGTAGAGAGACACAGAGGGACACGGGGGGAGAGGGAGCGAGTGAGGGAGCGGACAAGAGAGCGAGCGAGGGAGCGGACGAGGGAGCGGGCCAGAAAAGTCACAGCGTCAGCAAGTTGTATTGATTAAAAACTAACCTTCCAGTCTTCTCACACACACACACTGCGCACACACACACGCACGCACACACACACACACTCACACAAAGCAATAGAATTACAACGAGTCCGGAGGAACCGAGTGCACATAAACCCGGCAACACACACACACACACACCCCACACACACACGCAGAGCAGAGAAACATTTACCTTTTATTTTATTTAAAAGCACATTCTCTAAATTGCATGAAATTTCCTTAAAAGTCTGGACTTAAATACTAATAATGTGTGTGCACGTGCTGGTGTGTGTGTGTGCACGTGCTGGTGTGTGTGTGTGTGAGTGTGATGAAGTGCAGAACGGGACAAGAAGAAAGTAAAAGAAGAAAGAAGAGAAGGGAGTGGTGGCGGGGTGCGGGTGTTGGTGGGTGGAGGGCAGGGCTGGGCGGGTGGGTGTGGAGATGCGGTTGCCTTGACGATGGTAGTCACGTCCCAGGCCGTCTGGTTGTCCCTGGCAACCAGACATGATGTAAGGCAGGGATGAACTTGAACTCGGTGGGCCAGTGAGGAAGAGGATGAAGAGCGGGGAAAGATTCATGGAAAGTGAACGGTGCACCTTTGGGCGATCAATACTGGCTTATCAGAGATGGATTACACACACACTCACACACACACACACACACACACACAGTGATACTGTGCAGAAAGTGTCATAAAGTCCCAGCTGAAGGAGAAAAAAAAAAACTGTCCAGTTTTAAGGTCTTCTCAGGTCCGTGAAGAATCAGTGATGGATGTGAAAATTCTCTGGTGCAGTTAGTGCCCCCTACAGGCTGTAGTGTTTTAAGTGCCTCTCTTCAAAGAAGCTGCTGGTTTGGTGGCTCTGATCTACTGAGGGGCATTTAGATTATAGATGACCTGATGGACGGGGCAGTTGGAGCAGCTGTTGAACTGTCCTCTAGTTACTGCAGTATAGTTGTGGTTATCAAATATTCCTGGTGTTGGTTCATTTTCTTTTTCTTTTCTTTCTCCTCCAGTGATTCCAAATGTAGATCCCTCTGTTCCAATGTTAGTAACCTGATGTTCAGATGGAACAGCAGCAGAGTCTTTACTATGATGACACTTTGACTACAGTTACACTGGGGGGAAAAAACCCTCAATATATCATCATGTCGATAGTATCGCAATGTATTGTTTCCGTGTCCCTGTGTCGTGGTACGTATCGTATCGACAGATTCTTGCCACTGTTCACTCCTTCTGTAGTGTCTCTGTGAATATCGTCTTCACCTCAGTTGTCAGATGGTTCCAATGTTTTCCGTGTGCAGTCACTGACGTGGTGGACTCTCCCCTCTCCTCTTCTCTTCTCTTCTCCCCTCCACAGTGGTACCTGGGATAAGGACCCCACAGGCCCCTCCACCCACCTGTACGACAGGCCGCTGCAGCCTCCTCCTCCTTTGACCTCAGCTGCGACAGAGAGACCCGTCTTTGCCCCCAACCACCCAATCGACCCCCCTGCACCTCTTCTGCACCTGACTCTGTCGCCACCAGCGCTGTACGGAGACTCAGCAGCATCAGCATGGCTACAGCGGAATAAACGCTCCCACACCCCCGGTGTCTAAAGACAATGGGCTGTACTGTATGTCAAAGACGCCCACTCCCCCCCCACTGACATATGGCTCAGACTCTTTGTCAGTGTTCATATATATAGTGCCAGACCCTATAAACCCCCCCTCCCCACAGGTCAGAGCGGCCGACTCGTCGGTGGAGGAGGACAGAGCCGGCGTTTTTTTTAGGGAATGCTGTGAGACTGGATCACAGAGCAGCCTGTCCAGTGAAAACACACACCCGTCATCCACTGCACTGTGCACACGCGCATGGACTCACAGTGGTCAGCAGCACCCTTCCTGCCCCCACCCTCATTATATAACCCCCCACCCCTGAGCCCCTCCACACCCTAATGTGAGAATTCATGGCTGTTGGAGACGCACATTGACTGGATGGGGGGCGGGGGCCGAGGGGGTGACAGGTGGGAGGAAGTCTAAATAGGTTATGAGGACATGGACCTGTGTTTGAAGGAGAGATCGGACCTGACGTGAGGTGGTGGCGGCCACAGGTGGAAGCTCCGCCTCCTTCACAGTCTTAGCACGATCTACACATGGAAGGGTCCAAGGGTGTGGGTGAGGGTGGTAGGGTGGAGAAGGGGGGGGTGATTACGTTGACATGGAGAGTGGTGACCAGACGCTGGTGAATCCAGGAGCTTTGGCTTCATGGCCCATTGATTTTTGTTTTCTGTTTTTTGTTTTCTATTAGCTGTCATTTCAGCCCTCCCCCCCTCGCCCCCGCCCTCGCCCACTGATTCTTCTTCCGTCCATCCACCAGTCTGGGTACACAGCTACAGCATGCTGAGGATCTGGTGTCCGAGCCGAGGCGGGCCGGCAGCAGGAGAGAGGAGGGACTAAACGTTAACCAGTGGAATTTTGATCATGAGGAAAGTGCAATTTTGTTGGGCTAGCTGTTGGATAGCTGAAAAATATCTTTGTAAGATAGCTCGTTGAAAACGCTCGTGGAAAAGTCTATATAAATAAGTATTTTTCTTCTTAGTCCGCTCACGCCTCCGGGACTCTAAAATACTGGGGTAAAAAGAATTAGACAAAAACATTTGTTTTTATTTTGTCTTGAAAAGCCGACGGCTCCGGAGACGAACCTCCCCTTTAAATATCTACATTTGAAACAATCATTTTGTTTTTTAAAAATAAGAAGGCGTTTGTGCAGCTTTTTTATTTTAGTTTTAAAGTGAATTTAAAAAATGCTAAGTAATTAAATTATTTAGTCGGGCTTTTAAAAAGCAACAATTTCTCTAATGAGGTAAAATCAGGAGAAAAGAACAAATTGTTTCTTCTCTTTCTCTCCGCAAGATAATCTTACGATAAACGAGGCGTGGCCTCATGACTGGCTGCCCAGTGATTGGCTGGGTCTCCAAGAGCTCCCGTCAAATCAGAAGCACTTATTCCTGCAGTCGACCAACGGCCCGAGAGTGTTTAATCAGGGGGTGTGGTTTAGCTATAAAGAGGAGGAGTCAAGGGTCATTCTCTGGAAGCTGTTTGTCGACGACGTCAGCGACAATTCACCTGCAAGTTAGCATTTTTTATTAAACTTCACTTTTTTTCTTCCTCTTCTATAAATATATATATATATAAATATATATATATAAGAATGCATATATATACACACACATGCACACACATCAACACTCTCAGGAGTGTCTCAACAAAAGTGAATTTAAGTGAAAAAAAAACATTTATAAAAAAGACACAAAAAAAATATCTGCATGTTTTAGTGTTAGTGACAGTTTTTTTCATAGAAAACGTAGTTAGTGAAAAAGAGACTCCATCGTAAACCCAACGTCCGGCACTTGTTAACCGCTGTCTTCTTTGAGGTGGTGACCTGGTGCGGTCCAGGTCGCGACCTTTTCTGCGGCTGTCCGTCACCAACGACCAGCTCTCTTCACCTCCCTGTGTTTCCTCCTCTTCTTCCTCTCCTCTTCTTCCTCTCCTTCACTTCTGCCTAAAGTTAAAAAAGCTGTTCCTCGTCAATGTGCCTTGAGCTGCGGTCCAGTCCTGAGGCGGTGCACCAGAGCCAATCAGGAGAGACTTTTCTCTCTTTTATCTTTCTAGTCTTTTCTTCATTTTTCTGTTTTTTTCCTCCACATCCTGGAAGTTTGTTGGTAACTGGTGCAGATCTCCAGCCAGCAGAGAGGGTATTTAGGAGGAAGGGGTGGGGGTCGGGGGGTGTGTGGCTGTAACTATTCCCTAAACATTTGGTCACTGTTTTTCCCATGTGACATGTGAGACCTTTAAAGGATGTACATTTGTCAGGATAATCAATCGTCACATCCTATTGGTGCTGGCACAGAGGCATTAATGACCAGCCAATCACACTACAGGGAAAAGTGATGCTTTTTTTTTAACCTGGTCTATTAAACTTAGTCCCTTTTCCACTACATTGGCTATTGAGTGGCCCACATTCATTTATGCCTCTCGTGACCCACATGTTGTTTTCAACCTGTGGGTCACAACCCCGCCAATCAGCAACCAAAACATTATAGCCCAACATAAGGCCCAGCCCAGCCCAGTTCTCTCGTAGTCCACATTCAGTTTTGCTGTCTGGGTCACAGAGGGCGACCAGTTTCCTTCACGTGAAAATATGCAGCATCGTCCTGCCCTCATGTGGACTTCTTCTGTTTCTTTTCCTTTACTGTCAACCAAAGTTAGCACGGACATGACTGGTACTGTGCTCCGTGGTCGCTCCCTAAAAATGGTGAAACCAGCCCTGCTGCGAAGCTCCAGCCAAGCTGAGCAAACATGGCTCAGGGTTTCCTTCCCTTCTTCTTCTTCCAGTTTTCCTTCCTGCCTCCTTTTCCTCTTTCCTTCTATCCTTCGTTCTTTCTTTCTTTCTTCTTCGCCTTTGGATAATCTTCTCAGTCAACACATCGGCTCCGGGTCTCTAATTATAAACAGTCTGATTGTAGTTTTTTTTTCAGTCACAGATTCACCTAGCAAAGTCTGTCGCTGGCCCACAAATAGAGAGCAGACCTCTGTGGTCCGTATTTGTCATCATGCGGCCCACGTCTCCTACATTAGTTGTTGTTGGCCACAGATGCTAATTGCAGGAACAACTTAGAGCCAAAAGAAGAGCCGCCATTGGTTTAGGTTTGTGGCCTGTGATGTGGTACACATTCTGGGTACCACCCATCTGTGTGGCCCAGTACTGGGCCGGGTCAACTTTGCTACGTGAACACAAGCCTTAAAAATCAAATAATCCAGCTCAGTTGACGACCATTGTTTCCACCACACCTGGGCGTCGGCTCAGCCAGTGAGTTGTTTCCCGGTCATGTGATCAGCCTGTCCAATCTGATGTGACGCAGCGTGTTGTGACACAGTCGGCTGCGATGGTTTAGGTCCCTCCACGTGTGTGTGGGTGGTGTGTTTCCTCCCGGTCTGTGATCCTGCCTCCTATCCTTTACCCATGAGCTGGGCATTACTTCCTGAATTATCTGCACTAATTATGAAACAATAGTGAGAACTTGTGTAATTAAAGAAAAAAATCACAGCTTCCAGGGCTTTTGACGAGCGAAGGGAATAAAAAAAATTGCACGGACATTTTTATAAAAGTGTCACAAAATCCTGGTGGAACAGCCGAGCATCTAATCAGCGACTTTTGGCTGTGAATAAAATACCGACAGAATTGCACCCTTTTTAAAGAAAGAAAAACTAAAAAAGAAAATATAAAAGCAATAGTTTGGGCAGTGTGTTGTTTTGTTCTTGTGTTGTGTGTGTAATTTAGTTCTGGTACAGCAGCGAAGAGAGCGACGGCGGGAGGGTCGGGAGGGGGCGTGGCCCCGACTGAGAGACGTGTTTGTATGTTGTATAGTTTTATTAATTACACTGATTTTAAAGCTGCCCTATTTTATAATGCAGGACTTTTGTAACATTGATTAAATGAGGACAAACTAGTGTTGTGAATTTTCTGATTGTTTGTATTGAGGCCACATCATTAGAACTGGTTTGTTTTGTTTTTGATTTTTTTCTGGAAACTGGATTTAAGTTGAAAACTTCCTGTTTCCTTGTTTTCCTGGTTTTGTTTTTCTTTTATTTGCTTTTTTGTATGTATTTAAGGACATTTCCTCTGTGACGGTAAAGCATGTCCCTGTACTTGAAAAGTGCGGGGGCGCTGTGGTGACTAGACCATTGTAAATGGATGTTACAGTTTGCTCTATGTTTGAAGGTTATTGTTGCATCAGTGTTGATGAAGCTAAATTTAGGTCATTCTGAGGAACGATGCTAAGAGAAGCCGTTTTTTATGCATTTTGAAAAGACTTAGTTTTTAGGCCAGAGACGACGACATAGCCAGCCAACCGATGCCCCTACTATAAACGCATCTTGGCATCTTTTTTGTGTTCACCATTCCATGCAGGAAAAATAAACAGCTTGATTATGCAACATGATTCTTTTCCTTTTCCATCTCTTTCTTTCTTTCCTCCTCTCCTCCACCCAGCGCTCCCTGAGCCTGGAGGTCCACGCCGACCTCCGCCCATCTACACATCACACTGCTGCTCATCACAGCATCACATGCATGGAGCCGACCAATCACCGCACTGAGGGGAGACAACTGTGGTTCCTGTGTGATCAGGGTTCCTGCTCATTTTCACAGTTTACTTTTTTCTTTTTTTTTATAATCCAAGTGGAATTGAATTCAATCTGCTCTGTTAGAGATTCTCAGATGACCCACTCTTGGCTGCCAACCAGGGTTTTGGCAGCACTTGCTCCACACAACCTCCAACCATACAGTAGACTTGATTCATAAAATCCAGCCTCCGCCCTCTGACTGTCTGCCCACCGCTGAGTTTGAGGATCAGAACCAGCAGGTTGTAGTTTCTGGAGTCAGCAGTTACTGTGGCTCCGCCTACTGCCTCCACAGATACAGAGGTGGAGCTAGGTGGTGCTGTTCTCCTGGAGAACATGACTTGATTCATGGCACCAAATAAACCATTAAAATTGTCGTGGGTTGCGGCCTGGAATTGATTTTTATGGAATGCAGAAGCTGCTCAGCAGTAGTACAGCAGTACACCAAGTACTGCAGTATACCAAGTACTGCATTTTGAAGTACTGCATGGCTTCAGGACCAGGACTCAGAGCAGTGTCCATCTTCTTCAGTCTCTGGACAAATGGACGGTCTGAGTCTCACTGCACCCACAGTGAGAACTCCTCCTGCTGTCTATTGATTGAACTGCAGCAGTATCTGGAGTTGTAACTGGTTAAAGCCTGGAGTAAAGAAACATCTAAATTTTAGAGTCACAATCAAACTATTACTATAAATAATACTTTTTTTGTTTTTCTAGTATTTACCATCATGTTGTTTAAGTGGGTTTCTATAAATGAACTCAGAGTTCTGTCCAGTCACGGCTGCAACTATTTTTCTGTTTCTACTGCAATAACATTTCAGTGAAATCATAGTGGAACGCCAACGTTCCTGCAGCGTGGTTCTAGTCTGTGGTTCTAGTCTGTGGTTCTGGTCTGTGGTTCTGGTCTGTGGCTAGTGGTTTTGAAGACTCTCTGTGGGCAGAGGCTGAGACACAAATACATCTTCCAAAAGACAAACCCACTCTTATGTAATAAACCGATGAAATAAACAGAAAGTCTAATCCTACTGGGGTCGGGGTCAGGAGGTCAATGTGGTGTGTGTGGTAAAAGCTGTGAAGACTCCTGGGCTGGTGGTGATGGTGGAGGAGGAGGAGGTGATGAAAGTAGCGATCACCACATTCTCCTCCTCCACTTTAACTAAGGCTGCGTCCAAACAGGAGAACGTCTGTGGATACGATAACAATGTCAGCCCAAAAAAAAACTGTTTAAGGTTCAGGTACATCAGTTTTTATTTTATTTATGATGTCACAGAACCCTGGCCTGTATTTCATGAAATTTTGTGTTAGCTCTGTTTTGGTTCTAAATCCGGGGCTGCATTCTTCAGGTGTGAAAATGAAACGTCATCTTAAAAAATCAATTTTACTAAAAAACAACCAGTGATGTAGACGTAGCTTCATCCACCCAACAGCACTGACAGACACAGTTACTCTCCAACAGCCCCCTCCCCCACTGACAGGGAGTTCAGTCATGTGACATGAGACGTCACACAGACGGAACATGACCCACAGTTTGTGCAACAACAGGTCCACAGGAGCAGCCCCCCCCACCCCCCCCTTCTCTCCTCACCCAGCGTCATATTCTTCATCTTTTGGACTTTTTTGCAGCTCCATCAGGAAACAGGGTTGAACGAAGGCTGGACCTTTTTCTTTTCCTTTCTTTTCTTTTCTTTTTTTTTTACTGCTGATGTCTTTGTTGTTCTCATGTTTGTCCAAACTCCCCGGGTGAAGATAATCCCCTCTGCACTCCCCCCCACCACCACCAGCACCACCTCAGATTCCGATCCATCCGACCGGACTGCTGTGTGAGTCAGGGTTGGAGAAACAGTGGGAATATAAATCTGGGTGAGGGGGGGGACAGTGGGGCTGAGACCAGGGTATTAGTAACCAGCCCAAAGTCAAGTACTTTTAATCAGTTCCGGTGAATGGTTGCTTCACTGAGAGAACAGTTCCTGCAGGGCAGCGGTACAGTAATGGGGGGGGGCTTCAGTGACACCTTTGGTCCTCTGAACAGCAGCTTCCTGTCTCTCTAATCTGATGTGACACTGCCGTTTCTAATGTGGTTTTGTTCGAACACCAGAATCAGAGGCGAGTGCAGCAGGGAGACGTCCTTCACCGCAGGGGCCTCAGCAGAGAGGGGGGCGTGTGGACAAATGCCATCACTTTAGAGAGATGAAGGAGCGCGGTGAGACGACGAGGCAGGAGGCGCTGAAGCCGCTCCGCTGTCACCACCACGCTGTCACTGCTGCTCTGTTTATTCATCCAGTCGACAAACCATAACATGGTGCTAAGTGTTAAATCAAGCTGATGAAGGGGGAGGGAGGGGGGAGGTGGAGGG
>NC_024308.1:11470039-11470693 GCF_000523025.1 Cynoglossus semilaevis
GGGGGCTGGAAACCTGTGACACTTCCGACTCACCCTCATGCTTTTTCCTGACAGCGTAACACAGCATCGCAGTCCAATCTGCATGAGAACTATGCACTGACTAAAAACTCAGACTAAGTCCACGTGTGGGTCTGGCCCACGTGGACTGTGGTACGGACTCTGTGAAAAAAAAAAAACAAAACTCTCAGCCTCTGCCTTCTTTTACGATCGATCCTCCACTTTTTTCCAGATCCCAGCTTTGACGGAGTGAAGGAGTTATATCCGAAAAAGAAAAAGGAAAAATAAAAACCAACCAGCATATTCCCATGGTGTAATGAAAAGATGAAATGTAGTGCCTGTGAAACCCTGTATTATACGCTCTTCTCTGAATACTGACTACAGTAACTGTTTGTAAACTGTTGAAACTTCTGACCACCAGTAGCCTTTGCTGTCTGTCAGGCCCCTCTGATTATAGCTAATGTACAATAACCATAGATATAACTGCATGCTCTGCCATAATCGCCTAGTAAACTGTTACCAAGACGACAAACCAGAAAAAAATGACAAAAATCGTATTGTTCTGTCACTGGCTCTGTTCTCTCCTCACCTGCATCATCCTCACACTCACAGGACTCTCTACAGTGTGTCTGTGTGTGTGTGTGTGTGTGTGTGTGT
>NC_024308.1:11470771-11471060 GCF_000523025.1 Cynoglossus semilaevis
TAATCTGACAATCTCCAGCTAACTTCTAACATCAGGCCCGTTTGGTCTCCTCGTCTCCTCGTCTCCTCGTCTCCTCGTCTCCTTCCTCCTCTTTCATTGACCAGCAGCCTGAGAATCTTTGCAAGGCTCTGGGTGAATCCTCCTCCCTCCCCTCTTCCTCTTCCTCTTCCTCTTCCTCCTCCCCAACCAGTTTCCTGCAGGAGACTGAATCGATGGCCTCTGCCTTTTTTTTCTGCAACACTCAGCACTATCCAGGACAGAACCCCCCCGCACTCCCCCCGTGCCCCCA
>NC_024308.1:11471151-11476287 GCF_000523025.1 Cynoglossus semilaevis
TCAACCAATGCTGCATCCACCTCTTTCCCCCGACCCCCCGGCAGGACTTCAAACGAGCTGCTGCTTCTCCAGGATGAGAAAGGTCTGGAAAGAGACGGAGGTAGCCGACACCTGGGAGACACCCCCCCTCCCCCTCGTGAATGTTTTAGAAAAGTTCGGCCCAAACTTTGGTTTGTCTTCACACCACTGTCCACGACAAGGACAGACTCAAACCACTGCAGCCTGAGGAAAAAGAACACGGGAGGAGGGGTGTTGGGGGGGGGTCTCACAGTTAAAGGTTTGTGGGTTCTAATCCTAACCCTGTTACACAAAGAGGCTTCAGGGAGGTCCAAACCCAGCCAATCATCAACCCCCACCTCTGGACCCCACCCCTCTGGATACATAGACAGTATAGATGTGTTAGGAATAGATGTCAAACAAGAAACACCAAAATATTTCATTACACAATTTTGCCACTGGGGGCATCGCTATTTGGACAAGGTCACCGGAAAACACAAAAATAAATCAAAAACTTTTGTCCAGAATCATTAAACCTCTTGATTTGTTGAATATCTGAGCCAATCACTGATGCCGATAATCAATCACCTTGATGATCACTTCCTGTTGCCTTTTCCCGTCCAGTCCTCTGGAGGCGACGTTGACTGTAGCTGCCCCGCGACAATCTGAGGAAGGAGAGCTTTACCTGAGCCCCAAGCAACGTCACCTGGAGCAGTCTGAGTCACAAACTCCCATCATCCCCTTCTCACTGCCCGCACCATCTGATTGGTCCATCGTCATCTGACCATCCAACCACCCTCATCTCATCCACGACTGACTTAACCCTTGTGCCTCTACAACTCTTTTATGGAACACGGTGGTGTTTTCTGACCGCCGTCTGACCGGGTCACGACCTGGTGTTAACTGTTTGTTCAGTGTTAACTAGTTCCCATTAGTTGTGTCCGGTGCCACTGTTAGTCCATCTGTTAGTGTGTTCTGAAGCTGTGAGTCTGCACTGACTCCCTCCGTCCTCTCTGACTCACCGCTGTCACCCCTCCTTCATTTCTTCTTCTCTCCTGGTTTTTATTGCCCTCACACGTGTTTTCTGTTGAACTGGTGAACTGTAGACACATCACTCCTTCTCCCTCAGCCTCATTAGTAACTCCATGTCCACGCAGAATCAATTTACTGAAGGCAAAATGTGCATTTCCTATGCAACAACGACATAAAAATAAAGACGCTAATGCTGTACCTGGGTCAGTCCGACTTCAGTGTCTGTCTCTCTGTCAGTCGACTTCAGTGTCTGTCTCTCTTAAAGACGCTAATGCTGTACCTGGGTCAGTCCGACTTCAGTGTCTGTCTCTCTGTCAGGGATCATTCTTAAGGCCACACAGTGGAAGAGTGGTTGGTGGACTTGCCTTACAACAAGATCGATCCCCAGCTCTAACTGCTGATCTCTGTGTGGAGTTCTCTTCTCCCTGTGGTATGTGTGCTGGTGGTGGGGGGTGGTTTAATGATGATGATGATGATGATGATGATGAAGATTATTATTATTATTATTATTAGACACTTTTTGACCGTTCTTTCCTAGTTAAATTGAGTCCTCTGACTTTAGATCCATTTGAAAAAAAACAGGACTTTTGTCTCTGTGTTTCAGTCTGTTTAACAGATGTGCTTTACCTCCGATCAGGTTGTGCAGGTTTGTGTGTGTATGTGTGTGTATATTGAGTGCGATGGATTTGTGGTCGTCCTCTATCTCCTGTGATTAGAGGAGAGTAAAGAAGAGATCTGGAGGTTTTTTGTTCTTTGAGTGAAGATTAAAAAAGAAAAAAAAACCTTGTTTTTGTTCAGATGTATTTGAACGGTTGACGTTGTGCCCAGTGTGGTGTACAGTATGTTAAACATTAATGTCTTAAAGACACACAGGGCAGGGTTTCCTCAGTGTTATTGATCGATAATTCCATAATAACCTCTCAGCATAATGTAAACCAAGTGATTGGAGAGAGAGCTCCTCTGGGCTCCGTTTCCAGCCTCATAACTAAATCTGTAGCATCGCAGGAGGAATTAATCCATCACAGGCCCGAGGACTGCAGCAGGGCTGTGAGCAGAGCAACAACGGCCCGCTCTGCCAAGATCCCTTCAGGAGGAAGAACAGGTAAGAGTGTGTGAGAGTGAAGGACCTAAAGAGATTTGAACATTTTCAGAGACAGAGGGACTGGAGCCAATCACAGCAGAGGTCAGGAGAGGGCGGGGTCACATCCTGGACAGTGGTCCAGTCCATCACAGGGTCTCACACACACATTACTCCAATAATAATAATAATTACCCCCGACCCAGTCCTGATCCAGTCCTGACCCGGTTCTTCCGAACACCTTGGTCTGGACTCAGACATGCTGCTCCTCACTGATCACAAATTATTTTGGTATTTCCTCAACTCAGTCGATTGTTTTTCTTGTTCTCTGTTGTCTAGACTCCCCCCCGCCCCCCCGCTCCTTCCCCCAGGTGATGGGTGTATGAGGGTGGGGCTGCCTCACCCGTCTCCCTCTCAGGTTTCACAGAGGGAGACGACCACAGAGGAGCGTGAATAATTCAGTCAGCCGCCAACATCAGGAATCAGGTTTCCTCACAGACACACACACACACACACAGCCGTGACCTGATCTGCCCCCTCAGCAAACAGGGTAAAGGTCAATAGGTCAGACCATGAACTTGAACCTCACTGTCAGC
Organism: Cynoglossus semilaevis; assembly: GCF_000523025.1. Taxonomy (NCBI): domain Eukaryota; kingdom Metazoa; phylum Chordata; class Actinopteri; order Pleuronectiformes; family Cynoglossidae; genus Cynoglossus; species Cynoglossus semilaevis. The sequence goes on from NC_024308.1 coordinate 11,473,855, forward strand.
TCGTCTGTAGTCAGAACACAGACGACAACGATGAATTTAATTTCAGTAAAAGTCAAAAGAATTTCTTGAAAATAATGTGATGTTTTGAACCAAATTAAGTCATTTTTCTGTGGCAGATGTTTGACTTCTTTTTTTCTCTCTCCTGGTTTTATTTTCTACTCTCTGGTGTGTGTGTGTGTTTCAGTTTAACTTCCTGTTTCCTGTCCTTCTCAGATGACCTCATTAGCTGCACCTGTAGCCTGTCAGCCATCAGTCAGTCAGTCCTCCAGGGTTTGGATGCTGTTGTTTTTTGGTGGAGCGGTGGAGCAGTGGTTTTCAGCCGGTGTTTTCTGGACGTCTCTGCTGTGAGTTTAATTTTTATTTGTCTTGTTTTCACTCTGTTTGTGGTCTACTGGAGCGGCCTGTGGCCCAGTGGTCAGCACCTTAGTTGTATTTGGTTCAAATCCCAGGCCTGTTGGAGCTGCTGTGTGTAGAACCCTGGTCCAGGGACCAGTGGAGTCCAGATCACTGGTCCTGTTTCACCGACTTGGTGAAATGAACAGTTGTTGTTCCAGTCATTGGTATGATGTCTGACCAAACAAATCAAACGTTGGTTTAAGTTTTTTAGTCCATTCTGACACAATAATCTACAGAAACACCAGATTGTAATCTGGATTAATCTGTTGATTTTCTTTGTGCTTTTTCCCCAGAAGGAAAGAGACTTCAACAGAAAGATGTTTTATATTATAATTATAATTTATATTAGAAATATTCTCCTCACCAAGTACCACTGATTCTATTCATTCATTTATTCATGTGTCTGAAGCTCCTTGTTTAATCTGCTCACCTGAGCTTCACCACCAACAGAACCTAATGAGCTGCTGAGGATTAACAGGGTTGATGAGGAGGACCCTGCTGCTGTCTGGACCCAGGTGACACACGCCTGACAGAACCATGTCTGCAGGCGGTGCTGTGGGCCGTGGAAATGATGAGTGTGTAGAGGGAGGAGGAGGTGGGGAAAGGAGAGAGGAGGGAGGCTCCAGATCTGACTCTGGGTCAGCGTGAGGTTGAGGTTCAAACTTTTCTGTTTTAATCATTTGAATGTGAGGAGGAGTTGAGATGACAGGAGACAAATGCAGCGTCTCCACTTCAGTGGCTGCAGCAGCAGCAGAATCCTGGAGGTCCTGAACTGCTGCTCCACCCGTCTGCCTCCTCCAGCTGATGGAGCTGTTTTAGTTGGTGCAATCAGCAACTTCTTACATTTCAGTAATGTTAGATCTCTGACAGCGCCCTCCACTGTTGCAGCTTTAGAGAATCAACTAGGTTTTCATCTGCATCTACATGGAGTGGTCCCAGAACAGTCGGTCTGTTGTGGTTCAACCCTGAGCTGGTCTGTAATCTGACCACAGGGGGCTAGTACAGACAAAGACTTCAGAGTCAGTGTCAGTGTCTCTCACTCTTCTCTCTTCACTGATGTTTGTTTCATTCGCCGTCGTCTTTATTTTAAATTTGTTCAAAGTTTCCTCGTTACTTTAATGAGTCAAAGTTTGTTGTGGACCAGACTCCTCTGGTCTCATCCATTCCCACGGAGCCGTGGTAATAACAGCACTGACACCACCTTAACTAAGGACCGTAAACACGCCCCCTCACCCCCGCCCCCCCGCTCCACCCTGAGGCCCATGGTTAAAATAAAAGACCAATTAGAGAAGAGGATTAAGGCGTTTCACGTCTACACACAAAATTAGCATTAATCAAAGTGTGTGTGTGTGTTTGTGTGTGATACACTGAATAGTAATGAGCTCCACACACAGCATGTAGTCTTATAATTGTGGCTGATTCGATTCTGATCGATACCACACCTGCCACCGGGCTGAGCCAATGGGAGCAGACCTACACCAGGAGTGTGTGTTTCTTTAAAGAAATGACAATATAAACATTTTATAAAATAAATATTAAATAAAAACCTAAACACAGAAAAACATTGTATTAAATATATATATATAATATGGTAATTTACCAGATAGACCAGTGTGTGTCGCTGTTCCAGAGGAAACAGTCAGTGCCTGTTAGAGGGTCATTGTAGAAACAGAGGTCAGAGGTCAGCTGCTGAAAACTTATGTTCACTGATGTGGGAAAAACAAAGTACCTGTTGAATGAAAAATGAATCATTCCTCCCCCTTCTTCCCCCCTCCTCCTCATCTCCGTGTCTTCTCCAAAGTTTCCCAAATACACACACGCTCAAAGGTCTGATCTTTAAATATGATTTTTAACTCCCTGCTGAGAAGACATTTACTCTGACAGGTCAATGTCTCCTGTGGAGAAAGCTTCACCTCCTCCTCTCCCACCTCCTCTCATCTCCTCCCCTCTTATTATTCCCTCACACTTCCTTCACTCCTCCATCCTTTTTCTCTCACCTCCTTTCTCTTTTTTTCTGCTGCTTGTTTCCGTGATTTT
>NC_024308.1:11476634-11486955 GCF_000523025.1 Cynoglossus semilaevis
CCTGCTGATAGTTCCAGTGATTTACAGTGTCTGATGGTCTTACTGTCATCGTGTGTGTGTGTGTGTGTGTGTGTGTGTGTGTTGTTCAGGAGCAGCTTCTCTGGCCCATAAACACACCACCATTGTCTGTTTCACTGACATGATGTCAGTTGATCTGGTCTGGAATTTTTATGTTCTGTTTATGTTTTGTCGCTCTTACACTAACTGCCCTATGGAGGGCAGTAAACATTAGTTGCCTGTCTTCTGTGCACGTGAACTCTGGATTCGCCCAACATTGTTTTTCCTTTAATTTTTTCTCGGTCTTATTTCTAAATACAGATTATTCATTTCAAACTTAGATTAACAAAGATGACGTTTATACTTAACATTTTATCATTTTTATTACTTTTTGTCTCTAAATATTTTCCTGATTAGTTTTTAGAATCCCTTGAAATTTGTTGCTTCCTCTAAAATCAACTGGTGTCCTGGAAAAACAAAAACAAAACCCCCACCTTTGTATCCTGATGGTTGGAGGCTTGCCACCACAGTATTGACAAATACACAGTGGGTTGCCAGGTTTGTCTGTATTCACAGTATTTCCCTCTACATCTTTTTAAATACAGTGGGGCTTCAAGATACCAGTTTAATCTGTTCCACAACAGCACTCCAAAAACTCTAAAAACCAATGAATTTGTTCCAACCCCTAGAAATATATTATTGCTTAATTAAATTAATCTCCATCTAAACATCAAAAACATAGATATAAACAAATATATTGATAATTAAAAAATAACAATAATTAAGAAAACATTTTATGTTATTGTTATAGAAATGGGTAAAACAACCCAGAGCGGGACAGTGAGGGAGACAGCGCCACAGTGTGGAGTGGAAAAATGGAGCTCAGCACTGGTAACTCCATGTTTCCTCGTATCACGATGAAAATCTTGCAAAAGATGCTGACTCGTAACTTGGAAAACTTGTATTTCGGGGAGCTGGTATCTCGAAGCCCAGATGTAATGGACACCGGTCTGAACTCCTGGTTATTTTTCCTTCCTTTCTGAAGGAATTAGACAGAGACAGATTGGAGGTTCAGGAAGTTTCTGTTCAACAGTCCGATGTAAAGTCACTCCGTAGTTCTAGACAATTCTGTCCACGGTCTTATCAACGTTTTTCTACTGAGACTCGTTCCAACGGATCCCACTGTAATTTCATGCTGCCTGTGTTTCAGTATGTGTGTGTGTTTCTGTGTGTGTGTGTGTGATTCCCTGTGTGTGTTTTCTTCCTTTTTCATATTTGTTCAAATTGTTATTTCCAATTCAGAGCATGAGGAAATTGTGTCAACTGGGGCTGCAAATTATTACTATTATTTTTATTATTATCGTAATTGCTTTTCGTAAGGGGTCATAGCATCACCCCCTCCAGCAGAGGGCCCCATAGGCGACGGCCTCTGTAGCCCACAGCAAGAGTCTGATATTTTATATTTTATCTGTTTCAACATCAATAATTAAAAAAAAATCCTGTCTTCTGTCTCTTTAAGAGGACAATAATGAGTGTCTGTGTATGTCAGTGAGTCGTCTGTAGTGCTGAAAACATGACTGTGTGTGTCCTGTGAAGTGTGGTTCAGTCTGATAATTAAGTTTTGATGAAAACCACATGACTGCTAATGCCGAAATACACACACACACACACATGCTGCTCTGTGGTTATGAGTGAGGACCAATCAGAGGTTCTTCAGAATCTTCACCACAGCTGGTGTTAGGGTTTAATCCCCACTGAATTATTTATCATCTGCTTTAACAAACTTCAACCATGTCATGATGTGATGTCACTACAGTTACCTTTGTTTAATGTTGTTTAATAGCTATTCACCCAAATTGATATTTGTTATATTTTTAAAAATGTATATAAATTGATGAATTAGGTTTTCTGTTGTGAAGTAATGTTGACTGAAGTTCCAGATCAAATATTAGTTTAACTGTCAAAAAGTTCTAGGAAGTACTGCAGGTAGTAAAATACAGTACTGTGTCAAAGTTTTAAACAGGTGTTTACTGTCTTCACAATCAATCTTTTTTTATTCAATTATAGAGGCTATTGTAAAAAACAGACTGCTGGACCTGGGGTCCAGACTTCTATGACAGCCTCAAAGGGAGGTGGCAAAAAAAAAACCATTAAAATGTCCCATACATGATGAACTTTACATCATCATTAGTCAGAATCACTGCAGTCTAGTTGACACCAACACATGAAAACTTTATTTACAAAACACAAGATTTGGCCTCAAACAAACTTTACAACATTATTGCCGTACAAACAAAATAAAATACAAATACGGCTAAAGCAATAATAATAATAATAATAATTTACAGGCAAAAAATAGGTGTAATGACAATTATGATGTTAAAACTTGGTGCAGATGAAGTTGGCCTGATGATGGTGACTCTGTTTCACAGCACTGTTGTCTGTCCTCACATTAGACCTGCAGTGAAGACAGGGACAGAGAGGAGGAGGTGATGAAACCCAGTGTCTCCTCCTGTTGTTTCTATCAGTGTCCAACACAACAATACTAATCAGGTACAAACTCCTAAACACTGAAACTTGAATTCAGTATTCACAGGTATTTAAAGGTCTTCAACATGGGGTCTGTACCTCCACAGAGGTACTGCTGGTGGGTGGGGGGGACAAATATTTTTAGTTGAATGGACAATTTTTAAAATATTGATATATTAAATATATTTTGCATGTTTAAAACAAAACATTGATATACAGTATGCCCCTGTGTTTTATTTGAAATACATAATCAAACCAGGTACAGTCTGTACGTGGCCCAGGGCCCCTCAGTTTGAGGGTCCTCTGCCTGAATAACATCAAAATCCCCTGATCTAAAGAATAAAAACAGATTTTTACACTAATCCTAAAACCTAATTACTTCTAATGAGCAGAGCTGAACCACTGTCACTGCCTAATCCTCTCTGAAACCTGCTGCTGTTTGACTTCACACTCTGCTGTTGAACAGCTCTGTCCCAGGAGAAGACGGAGTTTCACTGGCTGAAAAATTCATATCTGGACCTGTTTTTTTATTCTTTTCACGAGGCTCCAGGGGATAAAGTTTCAGCCTCACGTTGTCTGTTGGTTTAAGGCTCTTTTACTGCTTTAGCTCAGCCTGAAACCTGTGGTACATCCTGGAGTAGTGCCACACAGGAGTATGTGGCAGTACTCCAGGATGTATCTTTTTATTACAGAGGATTAACAGAACCAAACCGTGCACACCTGGTGATTTATGTCAACTTGCTGCCTTTGTTTCTGTTACTTAGCCCTGTTTTTTTAAAGATTAAATATGCCTTGAGTTAATTTTTTATGGAGCTGTCAGTCCGCTGCCTTTTTTCTCCGACAGATGTGAACGCACAGGAAATTTAGATAATTCAGAGAGAAGTTGAAAAGCATGGTGATGTTGACAGGGTCAAATACCTCCACTGACCCACTGGTACCGACCGAGGGGACCAGATTGAAATGAGTATGAGAAATGAGTGAAATATGGTTTAGATTCAAGTGTACCAGTGTTTGTGACGATAGTCCAGCAGGTCTCACAGAGACAGGTGAGGTTTCCTGTAGGTCTGATTGGTGATTGAGAGGCGGGTCAGTCGAGCGCCGTAGTAATCCACAATGTAGCTTGAACCGTCTGCTGGTCCAACGATCTACAGGGAAGTAGAGGACAGTCACAGTCAACCAGACGGTACCATATTTAGACAGGATATGACATCAGTGCTTAACTGCTTTTGTTCCATTTCTTATCTCGTCTACCTTGAACCCATCGGTCAGTCTGACCACACACATCTCTACACTGTCCTCATGCCTGCCTTTCTCAAAGATAGGTATATTACATTTATAAGTTTAAATGATTATTAGTTATGTTTCAAGGCTAATGAGATTAGGTTTTATTTTCAGGGAATGTTTTTTCTTCTTCATAGCTACATTTACAGTTTTGTGAGGTCTCTGTCTCCATTAGGTTATACAGGTTTAGGCACTGATGTTAATGTTTCATTTAACTTCTGTCCGTGTTGTCAAACCATCCATCTCTTCATCCATCCATCCATGGCTGCTCCTCTTTACTCCCCCTGTTCCTGTTTCTCTTCTCCAAACACTTCAGTAAATAGAAGGAATTCAACCCTTCACCTCCTGTCTCCTTCTCCTCATTAGTCTACCTTTGTTTTCCTGGAGTCCATTAAAAACCTTTGAGCATCATTCATTACATGAGACTCAGAGTGCCGCAGTGCCGCAGGATGGATAGGTGTAAATAATTATCACAGGGTTAACGTCCTCCACCAATTCACCACACGAAAATGGATTCTCAGGCAGACGTCAGACTTTTTCATCACAGTTTCAGAGGGAACAGAATTCATGATTATGTGATGTTCTGTCTGTTATGTCAACTTTGAATCTCATGCACTTCATATTTGTATGAATATTGGTCATTCTGTTATATTTTGTTGTATTTTTGCCCAAATTTCTGCCCTAATCGGTGTGTAATATTTTCTTAAATAGAACTTGTGTGTCAGTATTAACTGATATTTTTAGGACCAGATCAGACCAGAGACTCACCTGCATGGCAATAAGTATAAAGTCGATCAAAGTTCCAATTCCACAGAATCCAACTGTACAGAACTTCAGCAGTCCTAAAGCACAGGAGGACAATAGTCAAAGTTACATTTCGGCATTTGGTCGACAGAAACAAAAGCACTTTAATAAATCCTGTCCCAACATTCCATTCACACAGTTAAGTTCAAATCAGTTAAGTAGGAGGACAACTCGACTGTCATGGTTTCATGACTTGTGGTTTGTTTTTATATGTGACTTTATGATGGACTCCAGGTTGTTACCCCACCCTCAGCCCAACTGCTGGGATGGGCCCCTGCTCCCGTTGAAACTGGCCTAAGCTGTAGAAATGTAAATAAACATCAGGACGACGGTGTTCCCAGGCTCCTCTTGGATGGTTGTGTATTTATAAATGGAACAGATGAGTTAAAAAACACAGGTATTAAAAATCACAAGAAGACACCTTGACTCTAATGTTTCCCTAGTGATAATAATAGAATTTTGATGTAACGTTTGTCTCTCTGGCTCCACCTACAGGACAATCTTTAAAAAATTGTATAAGTGAATTTCTGAAATTTATTGTGTCTGCAGCTCATTTTTTCCAACTTCTTGTCACAGAGATGTTGGCAATGTGATGAGTGTGTGTGTGTCCATGTGTGTGTGTTTGATTTTAATAAACCAAATTTGGCTCTGTTCGGCTGCGTTTGGCTCAGTCCAGGACGACCTGTGCCAAATCAAGCCAGGTGTTTTTGTCAGTGCAGCTGTCCTCCATCCAAAGCAGCCTGGAGTGACACACACACTTTCTCTCTCTCTCTCTCTCAGGCTTTTCAGCCTTTGTGGAGCTGCAGGTGTCTCATTAAACGAGGCTGCTGATAATAACTCGTCCTTGTTGAGGAAATGATAACTGTTATTCTCTGCCATGTTGGTTCCATTGAGTGTAGATCACCAACAAACAATGATTAATTAAATTTGTCTGGGTTTGAGGCTGGTAAGAAATATGATGTGTGGGAACAATTAACGGGCAGTGCTACATATTTATGTGTGTTTCTCAGAGTTCTTACAGTTCCTATAAAGACATTCACAGATCTATATGTCTATAATTACCCAGTGCAGGATACCCCAAGTAGAACCGATCGGCACCAAGCCAGCCCAAGAACAGAGACAGAGCCACAGCAACTCTGTAGGAATAACCACTCCTGGAAAAGGAACATTCTCTGATTAGGTATTTTAACTTGTAAATGTGTAGCAGAATTTGGTATGAAAATATCCGGAATCAAGCTGGTCCGTATCCTGTGTGTGTGTGGTATGAAAATATCCGGAATCAAGCTGGCCCGTCCGTGTGATTGCAGGAGAGAGAAGGGGAGACAGACTCACACATTCCGACAGGAAATGGTTTTGTTGAAGCCGACCTCTTTCCCACTGAACCGAAATTCTGTCCCGTTAGACAGTCGACAGCTGATGTTTGGAGCTGGGAGACACTCCACTGAAAAACACACACAGTTTAAGTAGGGCGAAATCTGAACAAATTTAACAAAAAACATTTCTCCTCATAAAATAATCTGTTAAGGCATTTTTCTTCATTCTCATTTTTTCTTGTAAATGCACTTGTTCCAACAACTTCAATTTAATTGCTTCGTTATCTGGTGGCAGTGATTTTGTTAGGACAATTTCTTTTCAATGTAAATGGCTCTTAATACCATTGATGTAATTTAACAGAAGCAGGTGATGCATTCAGGTGCATTTAGACTTTTCAGTTGATAATATCAGGTTTTTCTTTTGTAAACAACATTAGCTCACTGACCCCATGCTGTGGTGTCCTTGCAGTTCTCTGGCTCCTGAGTGGCTTCGTCGATCTTTGGCTCATTACACAGATACATGAGTAGAGTCAAGGAGTTCTGACTGTGAGCTGATGGACTTGCTGTAAAAGAGGATCAACTCTGGGACAGGAGTCGCCATGAGAAACAACGTGTACCTGACATTTCCATCCTGAGAACATTTTTAATTGGTTCCTAACTAAATTAGCAGAAGACAACTTGTAGTGCTTGTGTCAGATATTAATACACATACACACACATGTATATATAAACACAAAACATAACAATTAATTAATGTGTGAATTACGTGTGAATTATTTACAACTTTATCCAAGCTCCTTTTGAATGTTTCAACTGATAACAACGCACATAAATCGTTACAAACAAAGAAAACGTTTTTCTGAAAACTTTTTTGCTAAATATGGGGAGTGTTGTAAACTGTTCTCTCCGAAATCTGCGATTAAAGGATAGAGATTTAGACTATTTGAAAGTCAGGATTCTGTCAAAATCACTCCGAATTGTAATGGGGTAAAAAAAAAAACAGATTAGACTAGACTTTTCTAAAAAGCTAGATTTAATTTTTCAAAATATTTCGATAACGATGTCAGAATTAAAATATTTGATTCGGAATTGTGCCCAAAATTTCTAATGGAATATCTGACTTTTGAATTAATGCTTAATCACAAAAACACAGTACACAATATGATCATATCAATGCACATACCACAAATGTAGTTTTTGTACTGTAATTATGACACTACTTCATGCTCTAAATTATGGTAAGTCAAAACATCGACGAGTCCTGCTAAGCTAATAAGGTTATCAGCTCCGCGAGCCTCTGTCTCTCTATATGATTGATTCACACGAGTTCAAGGATACTGTCCGAGTCTCAGGTCTTCACAACTGAACACGTCTTCAGTCAAAACTTCTTTTACATGCGAACAAACGCCGTAAAATAATAGAATCCACATCCAAGAACGTAAACACAGCAGCCGTATCCGGGAGGACGCCATGGTGACTGAGACTAAATCACGTGGTATTACGATGCATTTGGGTGTATCTCTGCCTAGTAAAATTCTCCCGAAATCGATTGCATTGTTGAACGTTTTGGTCATTATTTTTTAAATAAAATATAGAATTGAAATTCGTTATGGTTTTGAGTCTTATCCACCTTCCTTTTTTATTTTTACAATGTTCAATGGCTACTTGACCAGGTTTGTTTTGTTACGAAAATAAAGTATCTAATTCCAGACACAAAATAATACACAAAAATTCTCGAAATATGATGTTTGAATAAAGTCAGAAAATAAACTAAATATGCATTCAAGTACTTGTATGAAGTGCACGTCAAAATATATAAGTATATTAATATATATAGATAAGAAAATATCCACTCCAAGTTTTAAAACAAACAAAACCCGTACTCTGTTGAACAATATTTTTATTATTGTTGTTTTTTCTGACAGTCCCTGAAGGCAGCATTAAAGCGACACTGCAGCTGAAGCGGGTCCAGCTGTTGTAAGTTTCAAACACCACTTGACATCAAAACTGGTCGATGTTTTCCTTTTCTGTACTTGGTGTCGATTGGGAGTTGTCATTTTTTCATTTTTCATTTTGCTGCAAAAGTTATCAGTGTGTTTTTACACAGACGCCGTGGAAGAAGTGAAGCTAAATTAGCATGCTAACGGCTAGCGCGGTGTTTGGATTGTTGTGTGACTCAGAAAGTTGTCGACAAAAGTTGTATTATACGATTTTCTTGGCCAATCTACAGGAGTAAGAACTCCAAAAATAGCACATCGCGTGTCATCTCAGAACCCTAATTTCTGGTTCATTTTTTTGTGTCGCAGGTGAGGTTTTTATCTTCAGTGTTAGGACTTCGATGCACCTGTTGCGAGTGGAACTCGCGTCCGTATTTGAGATGTATTAAACGTAACTGTAGTTAATACATTTAAAGATACACATTTGACACATTTCGTGAAGTGGTTTGTAGTTTTGAATATCATATAATCGTATTTTCCCCTCATTTTTTCTCAGTGTTAACTTTTGAGTTTCACTTCCTGTTTGTCAGGTGAGCTCACAGGTGTGTTTCCTGCTCGAGCGGTTTCACCTACACACTGCTGTTGGGAATATTGTGGTGGTCGCTGTGTTTGTTTTTCACACAGCGAGCTGATAAAACGAGTCGACTTTTGATAACCAGTCTGTCACCTGGGGTTTAAGAAAAAACTGTTAACACGGGGTAGGCAGGCAGGGAGGAACGGATGGACAGACTTTATTGATTCCAAGCTAGGAAGTTACAGTATTACTATAAATGTTAAAACTAAAGATTTTTTAAATCCAAGAAACAAGATTACCAATAGCTTAGTAAGGTTTTATAGTCTTTTAAAAATATATTGTCGAACATTTTCAGCTGTGCATTTATTTTAAGCGATGCTCATTATAATCCTTTTTTCTGCTCTTCAACTCTGGTTCAAAAGTATTTTTGAATCCTATGTAATGTTACTTATTAACTTCAAATAACATCTCTAATATATTTGTGTTGACTTTTCTGCTTTTTTAATCGTGGTAAATTTTGGAATTAATTTAATTAGTTAATTCTTTTTAGCTTCTAATTCTTCAGCTTTCTTTCACTTCCCTCCTTGTTTTTCTAGTTCTTTTGGCTCCTTCATCATCACCATTTTTCTTCTTCTTTTTTGTCTTCTTTCTCTTTCTTCAGTTTGTCCAACATGTCCCTGTTTTGTAACTCATCTTTGGTGTAATCATTTTAATCTAATTTTGTTGTTCTCTTCCCTTTTCAATCTAGACAGACAAGGTCAACAATGTTTGAAAATGTCCCAACAGGTAAACACATAACTCAAAACCAAAAATGTACAAATTACTCTGTTGACAATGGCTTTGCTCAAGAAAGCCCTGTAGCATTTCTTTAAAATAATAATAATTGTATGTTCAGTGTCTTCCGTGGAGCGTCAGCAGGTCCTGGCAGCTCTGGACCGTCTCCAGTCCAAACTGGTCCAGAGAGAAGAGTGGACCCACAGCGACTCTCTGGGCAACTTGAGGGAGACTCTGCAGAGTCCACTATTCAGCCACATCCTGACACTGCAGCATTCCATCAAACAGCTCCGAAACCAGGTGAGGAGCTGCCATAAATCTGCCGCCCTCATCCTCAGAGCTCAGAGAGCAGATCAGAACAGAACCAGCAGAGTTTACAGTCCATGCGCTGACACAGGTCATAAAGCAATTCATAAAACCTTCTCCCTTTGCCGTGAATCAAAGACAGTCTGTCCTGACTCATCTACCTTCTGCTGCACTTCTCTCAAAACCCTCGTCTGTGAGCTGCACTTCATAAAATTATAGTTTTACACACAGGTCCTGATTATTCTGCTCTGGATAACGAAGGTATCAATTCAGAGGGTTATGTGAGTTTTTAGGACCTGATTTAGCAGGACGTCCTGCAAAAAAATACATTTCAACATTTATTAAACATGACTTTTGATTTTATAGGTAGGGTGGTATTAGTATGTTTTTATTATTTTCATATTATTAATAGAATATATAAATGTGTTATTTGTTATAGTGGCATCAACACCAAAAATAGACCAACATCACAAATCATTCAGTTTGTTTTATCTCCACAGAAAATGTCAGAAAATAAGCAGTGATTTGATGATGTTTTTTCTCAACATAAGTGACTTTTTTAAAGTAGTTTAGCCATTTTCATTATGTATGCCCACTTAATGGTGTATTATAAAAAATGAATTGTGGTAATTACAGCAACAACTCTTGTTTATGCGCTGAACGGTTGACACGCCTTGGAAGTCATCCAGCTTCACTCCGGCAGGTTTGGGCTTAAGGACAAATACCTCTACATTAACTTAATGCCAAATTTGAAGAGCTGCAAAGTCTGGGCTTGTGTGAAGACATCGATCTGCTGATTTCTTTAT
>NC_024308.1:11487029-11488983 GCF_000523025.1 Cynoglossus semilaevis
CAGCAACTCCTTGAAAACTAAAATCTGATGGAGAGGTGGGGGTTAAAGGAAGTCTGTGTCTGACACAGCATGAAAGTAACCTGAATACAGTTTGTTTTTGTAGTTTTTTTCCACCGTCAGGTGCTCCTCTGATTTCATCAGCTGTGTTTTGACACCAACACCACAGACTGATGTCTGTTTCCCACCAGTCACTTCTCACTCCTGTACAGTAACTCAGTGGCCCACACTGTCACCTGTCAGTGGGGCTAAGCTGGGACGCTGACTCCACTCTGCGTCGCCCATCTGTATGCAGCGCCAGCCCATACTGACGTGCAGCCTTTACAATAAACAATCTGCAGCCTAAATTAACATAATGGCAATAACTGACGCTGGGCTTCATATTCTAAGTGCTGCGAAGGTCAGAGCTGAGTCTATGAATGTGTCGCTGGAAGCTGGTGGAGGATGTATGAAGCGGAGGGACTTCACCCTCTCTCACTCCCACTCTTTCTTTATTTATTTTCCCTCCCTTCCTCCCTCCCTCTCTCCTTCCCCCTTTCAGCCTTTCCCTCTCCCGGCTCTCTGTAGATCTATCAAGCTTTAATATCTAGTGTCTTGGTTTGAGTAACGGCCTTGTCGAGGCAGTATTGATGAAATGGCTCAGGATCCTGCTCCGTCAGCCTGGCCTAAATAAGCTGCAGACTGATAAGTTTCCACAATGTGAGTGTAAAGGTCATTAATACATTACCTGTTCAGAGAAAGAGAGAGAGCCTGCAGAGGAATCTATTGATTCCCCCCCCCCTTTATTTTCCTCCCTTCGTACCCCCTTGGCCTCTGCACTTCATTTTTCCCCTCCATGTCTTCCTTTCTTTCCATATCTTCCTTTTCTGTACTTGCGTGTGAGGCCTCCCTGCTGTTTGAGCTGAACAACGTAGAGCCAGATACTGTATGTTGAAAATGTGTGCAAAAGGAACCAAAATAGGAAAGTTTATCAAAGTTAGCATAATTGCTAATTGTTAGCCTAAATCAAGCAGAAAGATGAAAGTTTTTTTTTCACTCTATGCAGCCTAGAGTCCTTTGTGGCTGCATTTTGATTTGTTGCTCTGAACACTGATGTTGTCCTACTGTTACTATAAGGAGTGCAGAGAATCTGCCAAGAAAAAGAAGAGTTTATTTTAGTCTTGTTGATAAGACTAGAGTGTTGTCTTGTACAGCCATAGAATGAAAAAAACAAAAACGTGAGGAACTTCTGGCTTTCCTCTCAGCTGATGGCGTTTAATGGGCGTTTTTACAGTTTTATGAATCATAGTAACTCAGCCTCAGTCTTTACAGTTTTTTAGGATCTTCTGCGTCACCTCAAAAAAACATCACCTCTGTATTCTCTCCTGCAGTTGAACAACATGCCTCCTGATGCCAGCAGCGACTTCAGCTTCTCTAAAAAAGGTCAGCTCATCATGAGTGCTGTTAACTCCACCAACAGCTCTGCTCCGCCCACCGTTTCTGCATCCACTTCTATTCTGAGCAACGGTTCGTCTCTACCCATCCATCAGACTCTGCCTTCATCTGAACTCCTCCAGAAGTGGATCCATGTTGCTGCAAAGGTGGGTGGAGCCACAACACACACACACACACACACAACTCTTAAAGATGTCAAATATGTACTACAACATAAATTGTGTTCCTGTGTTTGTGTGTGTGTGTGTGGGGGGGGGGAGCAGGGCCGCCACACAGAGGTGGTCAGTCTGACTCGGCCCCTCTCTGGAGGTCTGGGCTTCAGTGTGGTGGGTCTGAATCCTTCAGGAAGCAGCAGTCAGGGAGTCTTTGTCAAACATGTCCAGCCTGGAGGCATCGCTCACAGGTTTGAGTCTTAAATCTTTGTCCCAGACAGTGAACGTGAGCAGCAGTTCATCAACCTCACTTTGTAGCATTAGCAGATTAGCTGTGCTGTCTGTCAATCATTCACTCTGAGAGGTGAGAA
>NC_024308.1:11489014-11523322 GCF_000523025.1 Cynoglossus semilaevis
AACCACATCCAGAGAAATCCTCCACCCTGATCTCACATTCACCTCTTACACCCCCCAGTGGACCTTCCTCTTTTATTTGTCTGTCCCCAAATCTGCATCTCAGGATATGTTAGCAGTTTGAATATTTAAATGTATAAAAAGTTTCAAGTAACATATAATATAATAGCTTATAAAATGAATATGTTTCTATAACTACGTTTGGCCTGTTAACACCATATCTCCTGCTAACACAACAACTTCAAGATTGGGATCAATATAGTACAAATTTATTTATATATATATGCGTATGAATGGAGAGCTTTGTCCACAGGGATGGACGTCTCCAGGAGCGGGACCAGATCTTGGTGATCAACGGCAGTCCTCTGGACTCAGGGATCAGTCAGCAACAGGCCCTGAACCTCCTGCAGCAGCCTGGGGAGACAGTGGAACTGGTGGTGGCCAGGGACCGGCCATCGACCACATCGTCTTCCATCACACCTGTAAACACGGTAAGAAGTCTGATGTTAACTCCATTTAGACTGTTATTTGGTTTCGCTGTGTAAAAGTCAGTGGAGAAGATTCCTTCTTCCAGATTTGTGATCTGTACTTTTGTTGCAGTGGAGACAGTTTGCTTACTCAGCTGTGCCAGCAGCAGCTTTCTTTATCTGGATAAAAAAACATTGTGTATCTCCAGATGGGAGACGCACGACTGGTGCTAAAGTTTTAGTGTTGGTTGTTGTAGAGAAACAACAAAATGAATGTGAAGTCATGAACTCAAACGGTTTCATCTGGTTTCACCTGCAGAGTTGGGGCAGTAACACAATTTAGATGCATCGGGGTCACAGGCACCAGAGGCAAATGAACGCCTGTGGGGAGTGAAGGGTTGTCCATGTGATCAACAGTCCAGTTGTTGTAGCTCAGATCAATGAAGGTTGTAAGATTGAAACATCTCATGTAATCAGTGTCAAAAATTATATTTTATGTTATTTTCATTAGCATTATTATTACAAAACTATTACTCTTTCATAATAATAATTAATTTTATTATAGAATCCTGCCTTTTCTTTGTGCAAAGTTGCAATGCTGCCACCTACTGAATATATCTTTAATTTTTGAACATCTCCACATGGGCATATCTTCATCACCTGTAAATTAAATTGCAAAAAGAGAGAACTATCACTGCTCCTGAACGCATCATCATCTCTGTCCTGTAGCCCAAAAGAGTGACTGGGGCAGGTTGTTTTAAATAATCACAGACGCGCACACATCTACATCATCATCATCATCCAACAGCTTTCTCGTCACTCAAAACAAGCAGAGCAGAGGGCGTCAATCATAACCAGAGGTCACTTTGAGTCTACTCCCCCTGTATCAGAAGCTGGCCGTGGTGTTTATGACGAGCCGTGAGTCTGACATTGACCAGGGAGATTTTTATGACCTTAGAGCCTATAGGAAATCAAGTTAGTGCTCCACTCGCAGCATCGCTCCTGGCAATATGTATTTAAGTCTGAGAGAATGTGCGATCGATGAATGTCGACAGGATGGACCTCAGTGTGGAGGAGGCAAACATGAAGATGTAGAGACAGTGATGTCACAGACATCGCTGTCCTGACTGTTCTGGTCAAAGGTCAATTACCATTGGGTACCAGGTAGGCTACATCTGCCCCAATTCTGAAGCAGTGGTGGTAATAATGAACTAGCAGCAGGCAAATGGTTAATGACTATACTGGTAACCAGTCAGACTGTTATATTCCAGTATGACTGCTGTGATGGAACTGTTCATTCTTCTGTCTCATCTGTGCAGCAGTCCTGGCCTTTTGGTTTTAACCATGAACTTATAAAACCTTTTTGCATGTTATTATCACAGTGGTAACATGATGATGGTGTCAATAACAAATGTAAACTGTGTGTAGTTATTAATTCTCAGCCTTTATTTCTCCTTCTTTGTTAAAACCTGTTAATTAGTATTATTTTAAAGACCTCGCTCACTGAAGTCATTTGTCTCTCACTCTACATGCAGCAGCTCCTCTGTAATGTTTAGCAGTCATTCTAAACAGTGTGAAATATGTGGAAATGCAGTTAATGAACATATGTGGAACATGACAAGAGAACAGTACCAGTACCAAGTTCCCTAAACTTCCTTCTGTGATGATACAAAGCTAGAACTTAGAACTTAACGAAGCCTCTAGGTTTGTCTATATATAACAGTGCGTCATGATTGCAGAGTTCAGGTGTGTGTGTGTGTGTGTGTGTGTGTGTGTGTGTGTGTGTGTATAGAAAAGCCAAAGTGAAGCTGCACATGCTCAACAGAAATGTCAAGCCATATATTTCCTAATAAAGGAGCACTTGCTTTGTGAATATGATGCATTTTACCAACATCCTTTCAACTTCTCAATGAAGTTCCTCTGATACATGTTGCAGCGTTATTTGTCTGAAACCAAAAAAATTCATTAGGAAAAGTGATGCGGTGACCAGCAGGGGACTGTTCAGACTGTTAATGAGTGCAGATGATTACAGGTTAGCTGCAGCCATAATGACTCTGCCCCACTCTATTGTCCAGGTCATTATCACACAGAATTACACTGTCCCTCTTATTTGTTGCCCCCTCCCCCCTCACCTTACCCGAGCTTCTTGGACCGAGGCCACGTCCTGCATACCGGGCCTCTGATTCCACTCGCTTTTGTTTTATTCATGCTCTGTTTCCATTGAGGCCACATTTAATGGAGGTGAGGGCATGAAAAACGCAACTCTGGATGGGATTTTATTGCCTTTCGCTTAGCCCTGCAAACAAAGCCAAGACTCCTGTGCCTGGGCAGATCCAGGCCACTCTGACCCCACGTGTTGTTCTGGCATCAAAACTCTTGGCTCCTGTTTGTGACGCTGACAGAAACCTCGTCAGTGGGAAGTGTCTCATAAAGACAAGTGTAAATCACTCAGATATGATTTCACAGCATTTATCTCTTAGGAAATATTATTTTACCATCACTGAGCAAACTGTGGAGGAGAACAGCCGCCCTGGATTTATGGCTCTCCTAAAAATGATGAAAAGTAGAGAAGATAGTTCTAAAAACACAACAGATTGTCCAATTAAAAGAAACCTGAGGAGATTTTTAAAGCTGCCTGAACCTGAAATCAACCAAACAAATGAACCCTTTTCCTCCGACTCTTCAGATAGTTCAGCTGTTGTTAGTCTATAGTCAGAGAGTCAGGGCTGGGTCACCACTGTTCACTGGATGAGAGTGGCGGCTTAATGATGCGATGGTGATAATGATGGCAGGTGAACGTTGGCTGACGGCACCTGTGTGAACACACCTTTAAAGTACACAGAAGTGTGAGTGTGAATGAGAGGTGAAGTGAGAGAAAGCTCATTATCTTTGTCCAGGTTCTCGTTCAGTTCCAACTCAGGAACATTTCTGTTTGGTTGAAAGTTTTTAAACTTCCCCTCCTTTCCCTCTGTCTCGCTCCGTCTCGCTCTGTCTCTCGGTTTTGCACCAGAGTCCATAGAGAAAGCTGGCTCTTCAGCTGGCACTGCTCCTGTTTTGCTGCAGCTACTGCATCAAGATCAACTTTAACTTTAATGGGCAATTGGTTGCTTGTTCCTCAACAATGCTGCATTCATAAAAAAGACTTTTCCTACATATGGAATGCAAATATTCTCATTAATAATGAACAACGCTCTTAAAGCCCAAACAGCAACATTAACATAAAGCAGAGATATTCAGCGCCACCCACTGCCAATACTGGCCATGTGTATCTCTTGACAATGTCATCGTTACTTGAATGGTGAGGTTCAGGAAGTAGAAGTTGAGGAAGTTTAGACTAATATCCTTCCACTTGGTTAGATAAATTCAGCTTTTCATTTCACCTGCTGTTTTTTGACAACACAATCTTCTCTGTCTTTGAGAAAAAGTGACTAATTGATATTATGGGGAAAATGCATTTATATTTTGGCAGTAAAAAATAAATGCATTAATTGAGGTTTTCAGCTTTTTAAATTGTATTTTAAATGCATGGGCAGAACTAAAACTGACTTATCTGCACTGTCAAAGAACTGTAGGTAAAAAAAAAACATAATGAAGAAAATAAAGACATTTTTAACCCAGTGATCAATACATCCCAATATAGTCGACGTTCAGTGAAAGCCAAAACTGTTGTTGCATTGTTTTAATTCATGTTTTATTTTCTTTTTGAAGGAAAGTGTTTCTAAATCCTCCAACTTTCCTCAGTTTCTTCCTTGTTCTTGAACTAATATGTCACAGACAGAAGGCTTGAAGCTAACGACCACATTCCAAGGTTAACTGTCACCCTGATTCTGCAGGGGTCAAAGTAATACAGCAGCAGCAGCATCAGCATCAGCAGCAGGGGGATGAATCACACTCTGTCCATAATAAGTTTATGTTGCTGAAAACGGTGCAGGGAGCAGATCAAACACACTGGGCTGGAACTTATTACACTTCACTATTCATCTTTAATGTAGCCTTGATTTAACTCTCTTCATATTCTCACTACCTTGACTTGTGTGTGTGTATATGTGTGGGGGGGTCTGTGTGTGTGTGTGTGAGATGTTTAGGTGTGGAATAAATTCAACATGTCAGCCTTAACAAAACGCCAACAGTTGCAGAAAAGAGTGAACTTCTGCTGGAGGATTAGAGCACTGAACAAATTCTCAGTGAGCTGACTTTATCTGGAAAAGGTTTTCCTACAGTGTACAGTACCAGGGTTAGAGGAGGAGGAGGAGGAGGAGGAGGAGGTCATTTCATTAGACAGAAGAAGGCCTCCTCTATCAGATCACAGCTGTAATAAGAGACCAGAGCCACTTCTGATTACAGCCACTTCATAAAGATGGTGTGGCTGTGTTGGTGAGTGTGTGTGTGTGTGCGTGTGCAGGTATCTGCTGCAGCCTCCCATTGATCAGCAGCTGGTATCAGAGAGGAGGAAATGCTCTGAGCTGGTAATTACCTGCTGAGGTTCCCTTTAATGACCTCTCACCTCAGGACAGATAGCCAGCCGGCAGCTGTGACTGTTACTGCTGTGACTGCAGTGTAAATGTAAAGTCATTACTGTAGTCTAACAATTCATTAGACGTTCAGCTGCTGCTTCCTGATATGGTATGATGTGTACCTAAAATAGTGGCGTCTGTGGTCACCGCTGCTACTGCTAAACCACATATGTTTAATGTATTCAGAAAATGATGTAACTATTGATTATCTGCCTGTCACTGTTGCCCTTTTGTCATTTCAACCTTTATCTTCATATTTCTACATCATCCAAAATGTGTAATTTATCATAAAATACTCACAAATATCCCAGAAGTTACGTTTTTAAAAAATGAGCAAGAACTTGTAAGTATGGCAGAGTGAGTGTGCATCAAAAAGAGACATCCTGATTGGCCTGATTTCGATTTGAATTATGCTAATCACTTTGCAATATGTGCACAATTCAATATGTCTTAGAGTAAGCCTGTTTCTGGGGGAAAGAAAATCCCAGAAACAGACTAAGTTCTGATGAACAAAACTAAACTTGTTGTTTTGGGTGCATATCAAAAACATGTAAGCCAGAATCTAGTGAGACGATACGTATTATATACTGCGATACTATAGACATGATGATATATTAAGATTAAATCACAGTTCCTTGTTCCTCCATGGTCACTCCCATGCCATTGCATCAAATACTTTCCGTCCAGACTGAAGTCCAGTGTCTCCTCTGTCCTCTGCTGCAGGATCAGTGGGGTCACGTTGAAGAGATCGAACTGATGAACGACGGCTCTGGTCTGGGTTTCGGCATCGTAGGAGGGAAGATGACAGGAGTGGTGGTCAGGACACTCATCCCCGGCAGTGTGGCTGACAAGGTAGGGACAAAGTCCTCTGATGTTGTCCTCATAAATTTCTATTTACGTCCGTGTGAGTATGAGCAACATGGCTGGTGACTGTGGAAGTTCAGGCAGTGGATGTTTTCATCTGGGCATTAGCACACGGGCCGTACGTCAGGGCTGACAGCAGCAGGAAAACTCAAAGAGGAATTATCACTCTGCTACGAGATTAATTGGATCAATTAGAATAATTGGACAAGATAAATTTCTCTGCAGCAGCTAAATGGGTCTGACATAGAGGTTTTTAACCACTTTCCTCTCACTTTGACCTCATAAAAGACTGGAAGCAGGAGCCTTTAAAGCCTCAGATAAACACGTTTTGCCCAAACTGAGGCTGGACTGAAGCCGCTCTACCATGTGATGTATTGAGTTTCAAACTGAGGCTGGACTGAAGCCGCTCTATTGAGTTTTAACCTGTTTGGACATGAAATTGATAAACACCTATTAATGTTGTTCATTGACCAAGATTTTGATTGACAATATAAACTGTTCACCTTCATTTTATTTTTTAAGTGTTCCTCAACTTTTTGTAGATCTGAACTGTGTGACAGGAGAAATAAAAAAACACCATCATAGAGCGTTTATATGATGTAGACATGACCGGTTCTGCTGGTTATCAATGTGTTGTGACTTACTTTAACTTTTACTTTGCTGTAACTTTGAGATTTCTAATCAAATGTGTTGAGAAGAAAAAAACTATAAAGTAAAATGATGACATCACATAAAAGAGGACAACCTGGCGGCAGATCAGTCTGTCTGATGCTGTTGGATCATACTTGGCTTCATCTTTAATGTCTCTGATTTTGTCCATTCAAGTGTCACTGTTTTTCCTGTCAGGATGGACGTCTTCGCACAGGTGACCACATCTTACGTATTGGGGCGACGCCCACCACAGGGCTCACCAGCGACCAAGTTGTCAGAGTCCTGCAGGGATGTGGTAGTCACGTGACCATGCTGATTGCCAGAGAACCTCAGGGTCAGAAGCCAACAGCTCCACCACCTCCTCCACCTCCAGACTCTGCTCCTGTGTCCTCCTTACCCCCTCGGCTCCCTGATCTGCCCCCACAGCGCCCCGTCTCTGTACCACAACATCGGATCAGCAAGACCGTGAGAAGCCGTGTTTGAATTTTTCTTCTCCATTTCTTGTTGATTGTTAGTTGATGTCAGTTTTTATTTTTTATTCATGATTTATAAGTTGTTGCTGATGTTTCTTCTTTTATTTAGCCAAACCTGGAAGGATATGAGATCCATGAAGTTCCACTAACAAAAAAAGACGGCCAGAGCCTCGGCATCTCCATCATTGGTTACAATCCTTTGACCAGCCAAGGTGGGAGCAGCGGGGAAACATGTTATTGTACCATCAGCTTCATTATCTCAGGCTGACTGCAGCCATGATTGGCTTTCTACTGTGACAGATCAGTGTGAACAAATCCAGAAGACAAGTACTTTCACTGGCACATTCATTCACAGTCTCAATTATGATGCAATGGTCTGCTAATTTTTGCAATTAAATATAGAGTGTAAATATAGTTCTTCCACCCAAAAAAAATCACTCATGATTTTATTAGGTCGCTTAAAAACCTGGTCAGGGTCATTATTGCGCAAAAAAGTGTTGTAGTTCAGTGAAGTTTATATAACGAAATAAACTCATGATTTTATTAGGTCGCTTAAAAACATGGTCAGGGTGATGTTTTAGTTTTAATGTACTCACACTGAGCCTGTTTAGTTGAACATGATGCTGATATATTGACAGGGCGTTTCCTGGAAAATTCCTTGAAGTGGAGACTCTGATGTTGCAGAATATTTTCACAAATGTCTGACATTTGTCTGACTGGCTTTAATCTGCGTCCACTCGTCTCTGACTCTGTTTAGATGCAGTTGGTGTTTTTGTCAAATATGTCGTCCCAGGCAGCGCTGCAGACCAGAGTGGAAACATTCGAGTCTACGACCGACTGCTAGCCGTAAGACCTTCAACCTCTCTGTCGAAACTTTATTAGAACTGTATTTTTGTACTTTTTTGCACTGGTTTTTTCCTGTGTCTGTCTCTCCAGATGGACGGAGTCAGTCTTCATGGTATGACCAATCAGGAGGTGTTGGAGGTGATGAAGCAGACGGGTCAGACTGTGGTTCTGACTTTGGTCAGGAAGAAACCCAGAGCCCTGGAGAGATCCCTGGATAAAGGTAGGAGCGATCTGTTTCAGCTGCACGTGTTTGTGGTTCAAACTTCCAAGGGTGTCTCTCTGTTAGTGTTTGATAAGATAATATGTAAAGAAACAGTCATTAATATTCTGCTTCTGTTTGAGAAGTTAACTGTGTAAAAGTTATCACAGCTTTTCTTCCTATTTCCTGTCTTCAACCTTTTCCCGCCTCTTGTCCTCTCACCTAGATTAAAATGACAAATTTGTTTACAACTTTGTGCAATTTTCCCAAACTCTCAGCAGAAAGTCTGAGATTCCTCCTCTGCTCGCGTCCGGAGAGATTAATTCTCCCAGTACAGGGTCATTTTTTTGGTCGCGCGGTGGCACGGCAGCATGCGCTGGTCAGCCTGCAGGCCAGAGGGAAACAAGTGATTTTAAAAGGAGTGGAGGAGAGCAGGGCTCTTATCTCCTCCAGACGTTTCTTATTTCTTTACTGACAAAAACATAGAGACGTGCCCAGCTGCAGAGTTCACCCTCAGGTTTATAACATGTTATAATTTACATGTCGTTTGGCTCCTTTTTATCCACTGAAACAACTCAGGAAGTGGTGTGAAGAAAGAGACAGTGAAATCAGATGCAGCTTCAGAAGTAACAATCAGTCAGATTATTACAAGGACTCCGTTTGGGCCAGAGCCATGTGTTTACATAGGCTTTGCAAAAAGTCCAACATGAAACGTCCAAGATGTTAGGATCCTCTTAAAATATAAACTGTGACTCTGGGTTAGAATGTCAGTGTGAATGCTGACATGAATGGTTGAAATGCGAGTGTGAATGTTTTTTTGTCTCTGTGTGGTCGACTGGAGAACTGAACCTGATGACTTGTGGGAAATCAATGACTGAACGATTTGGTTTGAAGTTAACTTTGAAGTTAACTTCTCTCTCCAGTTTGTTTGCTGCCAAGTTTCATTTACTGCATGAAAACGTGAAAACATTCTCATTAATCAGCTGATCTGTGACTGTGGTTCATTATCAACATTGTTGCTACTCATCTGTAAACCTTTTTTCTGTCTGTCTCCTCGTTGTCTTAGTGGAGAGGGAGTCGTCTCTCCTGTCACAGCGCAGGTCACTGGAGGTCAAGTCCCGTTCATCTCGCTCTAAGTTTGACTCCTCAGGCCGCAGGTCGGAGGCAGCACTGAGCAGTGCAGTGCAGCTGAACAGAGGTGATTTCCTTTCTTCTTTTAGAACATATCCGTGAACTAATACCTGTGCTGCACAATAAAAGTGTTAATGTAGAACAGAGGTCATGAACTTTCCTATTTTCTGTACAATATAATATGTAAGGTGGGTTCCTAAGTGCATTTCCCAAATCTGTCTTTTCATTCATCAGTGTGGTGAGGCTGCTTCTTCAGACACACTAATAAATAACATTTTGACTCTTAGTTAAAAAATAGGGGAAATGGTTGGTGTCATAGCTCTGAGCTCCAATCCTAAAACATAAATATAGTGTTAACCAGCTGGTAAAACTGCATAAAACCAAATTACTTTTTTTAACCACCCATTTTATTTTCTACAGCTTTGAGCATCATTAAATCCCTGATATTTACTCATAACTAAACGCCCAGATTAAACTGGCTGTTAAACTTCATATCCAGTTTAACACTTCTACCTACAGACACGTCTCACTGCACTACTGTCTGAAAAATGTTAGCTTTACTAAGCAGCCACACACAATGCTAACCTTTAACACACAGTTTCAGACCCACAGATGTGAAGCTTCTGAACTTCCTGACAGAATCACAGAATAATGCATCACTGTGATTCTACAGACTACAGACTGTGTGAGGGTAGCATTGCTAATTTAATCAGAGGCTGTTGTTGTTGGAACTCTGCTGTGAAACAGCTCAACGAGTGAAACCATGGTTGAGATTAATTTTATGGCGGTTTCTTCTGTGAAGTTCCATAAGGTTTTCAGAGACTGTGGATTTGCTTCTTCTCACAGCGCTGGTCACTGATCTGCTGAGACTGTCAGGGCTTCAGCGTTCAACAGCTGTAGTCACTCCACTCCACAGAACACATCAAACCTGGATGTTTACATAGTGTGTGGTGGAAGTTGCTAAATTAACAGACACATTCTCCTGGTCAGTGAATTCCAGTAAACTGAACCAGTGATGGAGCAGAGGTGTAGCCACAGGCGGTGCAGCTGTGGTTCTGACACAGATGTGGTCCAAACCAAAGTCAGAAAGTTCTAAGACATAAAAGATGATTTATTCATGCGTGTTCCCACTCTAGTGTGTATATATTAAAACCATTAAACCTGTGAACCTTCCTCTGAGAGGTTTGTGGACCTTCAAATATCCTGACTCTGCAAAATAAAGATCCCAGCAACGTGACTGTCATTAATCCTCAGTTTCCCAATGTACATAAATAATATTGATTTTTTAGGACGCTTGCCTTAAAAATATCACCTACTGTACACACACACACACACACCCACACACACAAACTGAGAATTTACAAAGTCATTTTCTGTAAACAATGCTGTAAGAATCTATCATCCATGATGTCATGCTTTTATTATTTACCTAACTAAACTATCTGGATATTATACATGTGCTGTTTATTAGTGTTGCCAAATCTATATTACCCCCCCCCGCCCCCCACCTCATTCCTGTTTCCTACATTCTGTTAAAAATGACATTTATGTATTTCATTACTAATCTGTCTGATCTCTCTCTGTCTCTGTCTTCTTCTCTCTGCAGCCACAGAAGCAGAACTGAGGGCCAAATGGGCTCAGGCTCTGGGACCACAGTATCAAGTCCTGGTGAGAGAACACACACACACACACTCACACACTCAGACGTATTTGTTTGCGATGGAATGATCTGCTACTAAACCTTATTTTTGTCTGTGAAGCCGACACGTTGAAGTGAAAACACTTCTTAAATGGATGAACTGTTATTTGCTGAAGTCACTTTATAATTTTTCACTTTTTTAATCCAACCCTTTTTAAATCTTATTTCTTATTTATTGTATTAGCTGATATCGCTGCAGAAATCCTTTCATTGATGGTGTGATGTCATCTTGTGTTTTTGTAACTCATTGATTTCAGCATCAGATTTGAAATTGTAAAACACAGGTATGGTGTTGTGTTTGATTTGGTTTTCAGGTGGTGAATTTGGACCCTGTGATTGAAGATGATGAAGAGCTGCAGAAATCCTCCAAGGTGAGAGTCACTTCTGTCTGTGAGTGTTGACTAAGATTCTCACACTGTGACAACTCAAACTTCCTTCTTTATTCACTGATTTCCTCTTATGAACCAGGATCAATCACCAGACTGTTTCTTCTTTTCTTCCCTGTCAATGCAGCTGTTGCCAGTGCACACTGTCCGTCTGGGGGTAGAGTTGGACTCCTTCGATGGTCACCATTATATTTCATCAGTGGCCCCCGGGGGCCCCGTGGATAATCATGGAGTCTTGAGACCTGAAGATGAGATCCTGGAGGTAGAACCTGAACATTTCTCCATCACATTTTTAAGCTGTGAATGTTTTATTTGATGATTTCATAATAATAAAATAATGTGTTTCTGTTCAGGTGAATGATGTTCAGCTCTATGGTAAGTCACGTCGGGAGGTAGTGGCCTTCCTCAAAGAGGTTCCTCCCCCTTTTACCCTGGTCTGCTGCCGACACCCGACCTCTGACCTGGAACAAGATCCAGGTTCTGAAACTGAGTCTGAACCTGAACCAGTGCTGCAGCCAGGACTCAGAACAGCAGGAAGATCAGAAGTTAGTGTGGATGAGGTGAGAGAAGAATGGAGGTGTCAGTCTGATACGGTTCAGATTAATATGAGATTAACATTTAAGTTAATCTATTGAACACTACAGTTCTTCAGACTATTCCCCATGTCGTATCACTTTGATAAAATACCACTGTGTTGTGTTTTGTCTTTGAAAGATTGAGCTGAAACTGTCCTCGTTGCTCTGCAGTCAGACTGTCTCTAGTGGAGACCGTGTTGGAAAACAGCAGCTGACAGTCAGACAGGTAACTGATGTCACCTGCTGTGTTACTGTGTCACATGAACATATTAATCAGAGCAATTGGAAAATATCATATGATCATCGTATCGGGTTGAGGTTGGTTGGACTGATGATGGAGTATTACACAGTAGGTGTTTGACTGGTTAACTATCCAGAGAGTAACCCTCAGCCCTCGGACATCGGCCAATCACATCTTCTAATTTAGAGATGTGGAACATTGACAAGAACAACAACATTAATTTCCTGCAAATGATAAATATAAAAATCAAAATAAAAAAAATGTTTTTTGACTTGAAGATAATTCACCTCTTGGTTAAACACTGAAGATTTTGTTGTTGGTCTAACTTGTAATTCTTGTTCTTGTCCAAAAATTTTGTCACTTCATAATAAAACATGTTTTCCGTGGATACAGGAGCAGGACGCTCCTGTAGAGGGTGAGATGGTGAAGGAGGAGAAGACGCTGCAGCACCAGGAGGAGGAAGATGAAAACAGTGATGATGAAGAAGAGGAAGAAGATGAGGAGGATGATGACGATGATGAAGAAGAAGAAGGGGAGCTGGCTTTATGGTCTCCTGATGTCCATATATTGGAGCTGCATAAGGAGAGAGACAAAGGTCTGGGCTTCAGCATCCTGGACTATCAGGTAAGATCACGATGACCAGAAAGTCACAGTACACACAAACTACACAAACACACCGGAGTAGAACAACAGGGGCCTGGCAGTCCTTCACAGTAAAGGTAAATGTGTGAAGTTCGAGTGAGATTTATTTACAGCCACAAAAAAACACCAGAAAAAGCATTAAGAGAATGACACCAAACTGCTTCAAATGATTTAACTATATTCTAAAGAAAAGATGTAGGCTAAGGAAGAGAACAGCCTGGAGCAGTGAGGAACTGAGTTTAAAAAAGTGCTTGAACTTCAACTGTAAAAAAAGAAAACGCAAACTTTTCCTGGATCTTAGTGTTTGTCTCTCCTCCTCCGTCAGCTCTGTGTCTCCGTTTCTCTCCTTTCTTTATTCCTTATTCACCTGTTCTCCGTCAGTCCATTCAGGTCAAACTGCCCAAGAGTCACTTTTGTGTTACTGCATGTTAGTGTAAAAAAACTAAATCTTGAGAAAAGAGGTGAAATAGGAAATAAAGACCAAGACAAGGAGTTCAGAAGAGTAAGACGATAAAAGTCCAGTTGAACACACAGTGCAGAGCTCACTGTGACTTCAGGAGTCAAATCCTCTGACCTCTGTCTACACAGGTTCACTGTCACACAGTGTTTTCCAGCTGCTGTGTTTAAAGAGAAGTAATTAGAGAGAAATCTGAACCACACAAAAAAGAAACGTCACTGAATATTATAGAGAGTCATTTGTCAAATCCTGAAGTGTAAACTAAGCTGGAGAATATTACTCTAGTATGTGTGTGTGTGTGTGTATTGATCTTTTTGTCAGAATCATTAAACAGTCACTTCAGAACGTCTGGAGTCTGAGACCAAACATAAACAGCTCCAGTTACAGGAACAAGGGTGACCCCAGTGTCACCGCTGTCTGCACTGTCTTCTCATTTGTTTTATTTTTTATTTTTTTCTCTATCGGATACATTTTTTTTTTTCTTTTATTCAATTCATGACATTGAACATTGAATAATATATTAGCATTTGTTCCCCTACGACCAACTGATCAGATGTGTTTTTAAATGTTTGTCCTTTAAATACAACTTTTTTTCTCTGACTCTGATGTTTCAGAGTTTCATATGACATGGGCCAGTTTTACGTAAGACAATATTCTCACAGAGCAGTTTTCAAAGTTTGGCAAAAAAAAAAAACCTAACTAAAATATTACAAAATAAAATTATAGGACCAATATTAGAACATATGTGAGCAGATGAGAACTGAATGAATACAAAATTAAAAAATGTTGTTTCACGTGTTTGCATACATACATACGTGTTTAATAGAAATGCTGAAATAATGAAGTTTCTGATTCTGTAAACTCTACAGAGTCCACCTTTAAAAACCAGTAATGATTTTAAAAAATCAAATATTTTTTTCCTAATTAAGTTGAAAAGGACCAGTAATCAGTCTGTTAAACTTTAACTAAACTTCTTTTTTTACGAAATATAAATATATTAAGTCCCTCCTCACTAGACTCCTCTGCTCCTCTCCCTCCCTCTGTTCATCTTCCCCTCATCTCTCACCCAAGGACATGTGGCTGTGGTGTCTCTGCCAAAGTGTTTCCTGTTACTGACACTGCTGCTGTCAGAGTTGAGTGAAAGATGTTTGGAGGCAATAAGAGAAGAGCCGATCTGATCTGTGTGTCTGGACTCGGGCTGATAGTTTCCACTAAAACCTGACACTTTCTAAAATGTGACCAGTTTCAAACCTGGAGAATGTGATGGAGTTCTTTTCTAAATACAGAGACTCATCCATCAAGTCTGTTTTTTCCTCCCCATCAAATAGAACTTTTCCTGTTGGTCGTGTTCCACCCTGTAGACAGTGGGACACTGGAACCGACTCTCGGTTGTTTACTCGACCAGCAGCAACTCTGTCTGCTTTTAGTTGATAGATGGATGGATGAATGGATTCTACATCACAGCAGTATGGAACAGTTTATACTGTTGTTAAAAGACCAAGACAAAAACAACAGTAATGTTTTTGTAGGTGTTAAAAAAGTTAAATTATATATTAATTATATGATGATATTGTTCTGTACATTGATTTATATGATATAAAGAGATTGAAAGAATACAAATGTAACATCAGAAATATATACAACCATACACTCCTAACAGCCTGTACAGTTGTGGCTGATGTTAAGTTGCATATTGTAATATAAAACATACAACATGACTCTGAAGTGAAGTCCAAAACTTCTAAAATACTTTATTTTCTTGTTCATGTCAGTAGTAAAATCATCCAGAGTTTCTATCATGAAGGTCAGAAAAAGTCCAGCTCAGTGTAGACGCCCTACAACCTACAGATCCAAAAAGCAAAAGACAGAAACAAATCCATTGTTTTCTCTACTTTTGGCAGAGAATATTTTTGTTTAATTTCTGTTTTTTTTTCTTTTCCCCACACTTTAGTTGTTTGTTTTTTTTCTTCCCATGCTTTCTCCACTTTTTGACAGGAGAGGCCTTTCTTTTTCCGGAGGATCTTGTAGGAGTAGAGGAGTGAAGTTCTGACTCCTCACCACCTGTAGCCATGTGTACTGTCTAAAAATACAGCCCGTCTTTTGTTCTGGCAGCCTGAAACTTGGCACAGCAGCTCGTACTGCAGTGCCGGCGAGGCCCTGGGTTCAACACGGGAGTTTTTTCACATCTACTTTAACCAGGAGAGGGTTGTATGGTTGGCATGTGAGTCTCTGAGGGCTTTAGATTCTGGCAGGCCTGGGATGTTCTCCTGGTTCCTGCGGTTAAACAGACGAAGCAGAGATGAGGGCTGTGAGGAGGAGGGCTTTTTTCAGCTTCATGCAAGGAACAGGACAGTCTGAAGTTTCTCTGTCAGTTTTCGCTGCACTTCTGATGCCAACTTGGTGAACAGGAGGTCAGCTGAACATGCAGACGTGTTCCACTGGTGGAAGTAGAACATCTAAATACATATACATGAAGAATAAAGTTCACGGTATGAAATGTTTAAGGTTTTTATACTCTCCTTCATTTCAGAGGATGATGATGAACCATTTCCTTGTCTCCCAGTCTTTTGTCTGACTGTTCTTCATTATTGTCTTTATTTATTTTCTAACTTTTGCCTTAAATTTCAGTAGCTACAGTGGAAAATCTACTAAAAAAATACAAGCCACTTTTTACAAATGTATTTGTTACATGCCCTATGAAGGTGTGTGGGGGTGTACTAGTGTTTCACTGACCTTTGACCCTAAGAAAAAAGGTAAAGTCAGTCAGTTGATTAGACTCAAGTCTCTTCTTTCCACCAACCACACGTCATCATGTCTGCTGTAACTCCGTGTCTGTGTATAAGTGTGTCATGCAAATGTCATTTCTCTGGTCTTTGTCTCCCCCTGTCTGTCTCTCTGTTGCCCTGCCTTCACCCTGCTCTGCTGCAGTGTGAATTCACTGACGTTCCTCTGCCTGCTGTTAGAACAGTTCAGTGTAGAACTGAACCAGTCAGAACAAGAGTTTGGTACAGAATGTTGATCTGTTGTGGTGTGTTCATGGTACATTTCATGTTTTGTTTTTTTGGATTCATGACCAGTTTCTGTACCAAGGAACTAGTCTTCAATGACTTTCTTCTTTCCTGTGGTGACTTCAGTCACTTTGACTGAAAAGAAGGAACTACAAAGCCAATAATTTCACACTTCATCTGGATGTTTCTGACATTAAATGTTTAAGTACCTCCTTGACCTCAGGTTTGATAAGAATTGTCATCTGTTTGAAGTTCTCTCATGTTCTGCTTCTCTTTCTCCCCCTCTTTTCGTTCCTCCCCTCTCCTTCTCTCCAGGACCCTTTACACGCCGGGCGCTGCGTCATGGTGATTCGTTCTCTGGTTCCTGGTGGCTCAGCGGAGCGTCACGGTGGTCTACTTCCTGGAGACCAGCTGGTTTCAGTCAACCAGTCCCAGCTGGACCTGCTTACCTTGGCCCAGGCTGTGGAGGTCTTGAAATCTGCCCCGCCTGGAGCAGTCCGCCTGGGTATCAGAAAGCCTTTGGTGGTAAGACTGAAATTGTGGAGCTGGAGAATGAACTGTCTTTGGGCCTAAACCTTATAGTTCAAGGCCAGAACGTGGGTCCAAAGCTTGAAGTTGTCCACACTCAGTCCTGGACCCTGGTTCAGAATAACTCTGTATTTACTCTGTCAAGATCACAGTCCACAACATGTGCTTTTGTTTTACACACAGGGAGCCAAAGGCCTCAGACGGCTGATCATGGTGTGTAGGCTTTTATTCTGAAGGGCTCTCTTCTACTTCTCTGGTTGCAGATGGAAGGAACTTAAATGTCAATCAACATTTAATAACATTTCTGAAAAAAAAAATCCCTCCACTTTTAAACAGCAGCTTCAGAAATCTGACAGGATCTGGACATTTTTCTGACTGTGTCTCTCATGTTTGGACAAACTGTGGTAGAAGCAGGAAATTCCTTTTCCTGAACTTCCACACAAGGCTGAACACACAGCTGTGTTCAAAATGCAGACCTCACCTGCGGTAAATAATCTGGTGGCAGATGATGTTAACAGACATACAGTGCTGTGCAAATGATACAGGCAGCCATGTCTAAGTGACAGCAGGTGTTGTACAGGACATGGTCAGTAAAATGTCTGGACATCAGAGCAGGTCTGAAGAATCATTGGTGGCTGAGACCTCTTTGTTCCTTCTCGACTCTTTACTCCCGTAGGTCCACACCAACTGTCGACATTTTTCTATGTTCTGCATAGAAAAAAAACCTGCTGTGGCTTTAGACTGTTTCTGTCTAAGATTTCTCCAGGTTCACCTGGATTTCATGACTTTTCTCCAGCCAACAAACTGTTGCTGTTGGTGCCAAATAAGTTGGTTTTCACATGGGATATTGTCAAACATGTTGATTAACTCTGGGGCTGGGGGGCTGTTTGTGCAGGTGGAGGCATCAGAGATGAGCAGAGCAGACAGCAGTCAGTTTTCTCTCAGCAACACTCAGCTGCCTGTACCGAAGGTACCTCTCTCACACACACACACACACACACACACACACACACACACACAGAGGTATAACTGGAATCACATGGCTGCAGAATCACAAGGGAAACACGATTCTAGAACCTGGACACATTTTGAAAAAGAAAGGATTGATGGTGACTTGGCGCCCCCTGGATCTTTAGGGAAACTAAAGAGCAACATGAAGAGAAGTCTTCTGACCCCTCAGGGAGCTTTTTGTAAAACTTATTTTATTATATTTTGTGGAGTCGTAGAACATTTTAGATCTAGATCTTGTGTACTGACAGAGTCAGCAGTGGATCAACTATTTGTGGGCTATAGTTTAAAAATCAACTATTTTAATTTTGTACCGTGGTTTGAGAGAAAAAGATTTTGAACAAAAACAGTTTGATATCAGTAATATATTCAGTCTCTAAAATCTAGAAGAATATTTTCTAAAATCTGGAAATCATTCTCTGTATTCCTGTCCTTAGTCCCTGCTCCTCGTGCTCCTCCTCGTCACTGGCTCAACCCTGCACCTCCATCCATCTTTTGCTCCTAAATCTCTTGTGTCTCCTCTTTATCTCCTGTCTTAACTCACTTCACCTCAGTTTACTGGTGAGAGACAAACTGTTCCACCACAACTGTTTGACTGTTGAAAAAAAAATCCCTTAAAATAAATGAATAAATAAATGTAAATATATGTGAAAGCTGACGGGAGTAAAGAGCTGCAGCTCAGACTGTAGGAACTTTAACAACGTCAGATACAGAGAGTGATGAAGGACCAACCACAAATGCAGCGGGGGGCATTTATCATATTTATTACCCCCCCTGGACTTATTACACTCACTGTATACAACATGTACTGGTGTGTACTGACTGTAGTCAGAGTTTCAGCTCTGTGGCCTTATTAACATTTATAACACATTTTAACCAAATGTGAAACTTGAAAAAAGGAACATTTTCTTTCCTTTTTTTAATGTTAGTTAAGTGATTTCAGTTATTTGAACACATCACTTTTTAATTCTTTATGCTTTGTGAGTATTCAAGACCTGGAACTAGATCTGGCAGGAATCACCGGGAGTCTGTAAAACACTGGAAACCAAAATGTTTTCCGTTGTTTGTCTGACTCTGTCGGTGTTAAAGGTTGGTTTTATCTAATCCTCTGTCTGTCCCCTCCTTCCTTTCCTCTCCTCCATCATCTCCCCTCCATCATCTCCCCTCCACTCTTCTGTCTTTACCCTTCTCTTTCACCTTCTCTCCCTCTTTCTCCCTCTCCGTCTGTGAAGCTGCTGACTCAGCTGGAAGCTTGGCTGGTAGAAAGTGCTCTATCAGCTCCCAAACAAGCCCCCCCCCCCCCCTTGTCTCTCTCTATCTCTCTCTTAAGTGAGGCAGGGGGGGGGGGGGTTGGGGGGGGGGGTTCTTTAAGGACACTCTGGTCCTCCAGCAACAGTACACTGAGTACTGCAGTACTCAGAGTAAACATAAAACTGCAGCTCACTGTAAGTTTGATTACTTCTGGAGTTCCATTCAAACAAATATGAGTCCTCTATAATGTGGTTTGTTTGTGGACAAACTGCTGTGTGAAATCACAGGGGTTTTACAACATTACAACATTATTGTTGTTGTTACAAACACATTCCCACTTGTGGTTGTACAACTTGTTTTTCCTAAAGCTCAGCACGACAGAAGGAACTTTTTTTAGGCACAAATTCCAAAAGTGTGACAGAAGAAGAAGAATTCAAAATAATTGAATTAGTTTACAATGAAAAAATACTTACATTTTCAACTGCATCTCCAACCTCACGTCCTAACAAGGAGATAACTCAACAAATGACTTTTATTTGACGCAACATACAGCAGTTAATATGCTCGGAAATAAAAAGAAATGAAATTTATTAATAATAAATGATATATAAAATAGAACAACATGTTCAGTGGCAAACTAAATTGTAGTGAAGACTGAAACATAAATACTACTACTAATGTACAAAACAAATGTAATAATAATATATACACACAGAGATATTAAATATGCTGAAAATATAAATCACAATTTCTCCATCCAACAAAATGTAAACACAGTTTAAAAAAAATGTAATGATACATCTGCAGATTTGTTTTGTATTGTACCCCAGACACCCCTCTCCCACCCCATTCCCTCCCACCCCCCCGCCTATAGCAAAATTGAACAGCTTCTGTTTACATTGTTTTGAATGAACTCTCCTTCTCCCACAGTCTGTGTGTGAGACTCAGCAGCAGAAGCTTTAAACTTTTTTTGGCAAATTGGAGCGTTCTCCAAACTTTGTCATAACTCAGTAGTTTGTGTGCGTGCGTGCGTTCAACTGTTGAACTTCCTCCTGGGGCTCAGCGCTCCCCCAGTCTGAAAGCCTCCCTCTCTCCCTTGTCCTCATCCTCTAATGGCAGAGATATTAAATGACAGTGTCTTTATATCTTATGAATGTGAGGCCAAGCAGTCACGGCCAATGCACATCAGTCTACACCACATCCTGTTAGCGTTATGAGCTCTCTGCTGCTGCTGCCGCCGTCTGCTCCTCACCTCCATTATATGGCCACGATGGGCCGGCTTCCCAGGCCCAAATTAAAAGAAGAGGAACAGAGTCCTTGAAGATGAGGCTTCGTCGATGGAAATTAGCCTAAGTGTTGTCGTTAATATTTCCCGGCCAGGCTAATGTCTGCATCGTAATGTTGAGAACAGGATACAGTCTCAGTATGTGCTGAGGAAGGCTCTTTAGGGAGTTGGAGAAAGCCTTTAGGTGATCAAAGATAAAGGCAAATGTTCAAAGTAAGTGGACTTCAGCTTCAGCGTTAGCTGCCGTTTTCACTTTGGTTTCTCCTCTGAGTGGACGTAACGATACCATCGTACGTCTGTGACGTTCTTTATTCTTTACCTTTGATTATTTTCCCTCTGATTCTGTGAGTCAGCCTTGTTATCATCACTTTAGTCAGAAGATCAAACCTTTACATTCACACCACATTTATAAAAGAGAGGACTGGTCTAGAATGACAAGATACACTCCCTTGGACACGCACACCTGGTGTGTCATGGATAAGCTGTTTTAATTAGCAGTTTGGTTGAAGGTGCAGGAATATACAGTGACTGTGGCTGTAATTAAGCAAACGTGCTTCAGTTAAAATAAATATTTTCAAGTTAAATGTCTCTGATTGATAGGGAAAGTTATTTTAGAAGTTACTAAGACCTGCTAAAAAACTGCTTATTTTAATCCAGCTAATGAAAAGGTTTTGTCCAAGTTTTCTGTATTATTGGATAAGCCAAAAGATGACGTTTGTCAAAGGATGACGATGCACTCAACTAAAACAGGATTCTCCAACCTTTCCCTTCATGGTCATGTCTTCCTTCATATTCATCCATCTTTTTATTTTTTACATCTAATGCCGGACCTCCATTCTTTAACAGAACTGTCTCCAGGACGTGCCAGGTCTAATATGAATGGTCTTTTTTGGTGCCATATCTGAGGAGACCAATGCAAAAGTCTTTACGTCCAACTTCTGATTCTCAGTCCAAAATCCATTATTCTTCTCTGTCAATGAGATGTAATTGGTTCCCAGAAAACCCTCAGAGACTTTACAGGAAAAGGTCAGAGGTCAAACTGGTTTTCAGAGTCGGTGACTGTCTTTAGTTTTGTTCTGATCCTGTGTTAAAGTACAGTACAAATTTTATAAATATAATAGTGTTAAAAATATAACAGTTTGACTTTAACCAGTTCTCTGATCCAATTGAGCAAACTTTATTTTCAGAGAGTTTCGTTAGGTCATGTTCAGCTGGCCTCACCTTATCCTGCAGCTCTGGGTCAAATGTATATAATCTTCCGGGGGTTAAAAGGTCAGACCGAGGTGACACGATTTGACGTGTGTTAAAAAAAGATGAATACAGGCCTGGACATTTTTACTGAGCACAGATTAAATGTACCTTTGGCAGCATTTTCTGACATGATTAATCAACAATTCCATTATATTCCTATAGCTGTGTGTAAATCAAGTGACTGGAGTGAAGTAGCTCTAGGACTGTTTCCATCCTGCTTTAAAAACTGGTCCCTGAGAGGAGACCAATAATGGAGCAGGTTAGAGGAGGAGAGGCTGTTTATTGGCTGGACGTCCACGCTTTCTCATCATCATAGACTGTATATAAGAAATGGTCATAGCCAGAAGTGGACTGAACCACGCAGTGGACATCCAAAAATACTGTAGTAATATTTGGGGGAGATCGGTACAGCCGATCCTGCAAGAGCATCTCTAGAAAAAAACAAACAAAAACAAGACTACTGGATTAAAAAATATTTTTTAAATGAGGAGTTAATAAGAATATTCCAATAATATTGACCAAATGAATGCACAGCTATAACCTAATATTGCCATTGTTAAAAGTTTGATTTCTCAAAAACAATGACCAGGATGTTGTACAGTAGATTAAAAAAAGTATAAACATTGACCAGTCCATTGTCCTTGGGGAGTGAGTGGCAGGGGGAGGCGGGGTGTTTGATGCTCTACTGACTTGAACATATTCAACCATCATGTTGTTCTTGGATCCTCATCACTTAAACGAGTCAAATGTTTGTTTCACTCAGACCTGTCAGTTCCATATTTATAAACTGTAACTTCTGATCATGTCGTCTGACTGATTCATCCTCCTCTGTTCCCATGTCTCAGGGTTTTGGTGATGGCTCCATCCTCCCTGAAGATCTTCGACACAAAAAGGGAGAAGAAGAAGATGAAGTTGATGAACAAGAGCTCATCCTGGATGGAGGTCTGCCTCGCTACACCACTGCCTCTGTGACCTCTGACCTTGTGCCTGTGAAAGAGGGAATGGAGATGACTGTGGATGATGATGAGGAAGAGGGTGTGAAGGAGGTTGAGGAACAGAGTGAGGAAAGAGAAAAGGGCATGATTAGTTCTCTGCCTAGGAAACCACCCCCATCATGGGAGGAGTGGAAACTGTCCTCCAGCCGGACTGGATCAGAGAAGGTGAGACAAGTCGGACAGGATGAGTTTAGCAACTGAAACTTTTAAAAATATATATATTTTTGATCATTATTAATGTGCTGCCTCTTCTCAGAGCTGGAGAAAAGAGGAGGATGAAGAAGAGCAAAGATCAGACCGTGAAAGCATCGTGTCTGGAAGTCAGTTCCTGGGTGAGAGGACCTACTTCTATTGGCCAGTTTTAGTTTATTTTAAATTTATTTGTGATAAAATATGAGATTATAACATGTATTCTGTTCATGCCTTCACTAACATTTTGTTGTTCTTCTTCTTCTGTCAGACTACAGAGACAGTGAAGCAGACACGGAGCTCACACTGACAGACACAGACACAGAGTCAGTATCTTCTTCACCTCCTCTTTATCATGTCGTTGTCGTGGGTATTTTTACAGTCTTACATCTCCCTCTGCTGGACAAAGTTTTAAGGGCATTTGAGGCGAGAAAATCACGTGAAAGAGTTTGGGTGTTCTCCCGTTGTGTTCCTGCTTTTTTGTGGGCACTGTTGAACATATGTGTGAATGTGATTGTGAATGTGTGTAACAACTTGGACAGGCTCCTTTTTCCTTCTATGTCTGAAAATGTCTTTATACAGAATTGTTCATATATATGTTAATATCTCTAACGTGAAGATACAGTGAGGAATGTTTATCTGTTGTTAAAACTCTAAAATGTTGTATATTTGTTTTCTGTTAAGGTCTGTGAAGAAAATTGACCTTGATAGGAGGAAGAGGCGGAACCAGGGAGGAGCCTCTCTGCCAATCAGAGGAGGACAGAGGTAAGGAACATCTGCTCCACCTTTATCTCTGCATCAACCACTGCAGGAAACTACTATTAACTGTGCGTGGATGGGTGTGTTTTACAGAAATCTCCCTGAAAGAGAGGAAGGGGAGGGAGAAGAAACTCCTGCCTTTAGCCACTGGGGGCCTCCCCGCAGGTAACACTTCATTTAAGTTACTGTAGGAAATTCTAAAATGAAATTAAAAAATCTCATAATCAGTTTTGCTGGTTGTTACGTTCCCCAACATTCTTACAGTTTTACCAGATCGTATTAACATATGAAGGAACGTTACAAAAACAGTTCCCACTCAGTCTACTGATGTTTTATTTTTCCCCTGCTACTTACCTGATGATCCCCTCCCCTCCCCCGTGGGGCTCACAGTGGGTAATAAATAATCTCTCTGCACCTCAGGGTGGAGGTGTGGACTGAAGAGAACCAGTCTCTGGGCCTGAGCATTGTTGGAGGTCGTCAGGTCATCAAACGCCTGAGAAACGGAGAGGAGCTGAAGGGAATCTTCATCAAGCAGGTTCTGCCACAAAGTCCTGCTGCAGAGACAGGGTGTCTGAAGACAGGAGACAAGATTCTAGAGGTGGGACAGGGTCTCACTGTTTATACATGATGAACGTCAGGGTTCATATGATAATCATGTCTTAGACTGGGAAAACCCAAATGACTTTTCAGAAAGGTGTGTCTTCATCCCACCACCAGAGGGCAGTGTTTAAGTACAATTTTCCTAGTATCTGACCACACCGTATAATTTATCTTAGATTGTTAGAGAGTGTTCCACTGTCTGCTGCGGTGCTGCACCTTTTCTAAAGCCGACTGTGTGTGTTTTTTGAGAACAGGTGTCAGGTGTGGACCTAAGAACTGCCACTCATGAAGAAGCTGTGAATGTCATTAAATCAGCTCCCAGTCCCATCGTCTTCATCGTCCAGAGTCTGTCGGCAACACCACGGGTGAGAACACACCGTCATTTAGGTCACATGATTGTCACAGAGGAGGAGTTGGAGGAGGAGGTGATGAATGTCGCTAACATGTTTTACACTGATGTGGACAACAGCTTTAACACAGAGAATAAGAGCTGTAGACAGGTGTTGTAAATAGAGAACCACACAGATGTGTGTGTGTAGACGTTGAATTATGAATCAATTCCCCAAACATGATATATATTATAATTCATATGTAAATGACAGAGCTGTCCGTGGCACTGGTTTAAATGTCTCGTTTTATTTCAGCCAACATCCTTGACAGCTCCCAGCTACAGCAAGCACAGAGCAAAAGTGACAGAGTCTCCGGTAAGAACAAAAACCATCCAGAAACCACCATCCCAATGTACACTTTAAGATTATATAATTTATTTGTATAACATATGTATAAAAACAAAAAAACAATTCCTTTCTTTGTACATTTCTGGATAATGGAGCGGTCCGTACATTTGGATGAATTAGTCTGATTTAAGATTGTGAGTCATGTGAGCACCAGCAGAGGGCAGCAGCTAACAGCCTTATCCATTCATACACCAGGATGGCGTCTAGTGCACTTTTTATTTTCCATCTGTTTAAAAAACTTAGAATGTTCATCTGGTGAAACATTTGCCAAGATTCTGTCATAGAAAATCATTTCTATTTATTTATTTTCACATCTTTTTTTCTGCAGCGACCA
The DNA here is from genome assembly GCF_000523025.1 of Cynoglossus semilaevis. Lineage (NCBI taxonomy): Eukaryota > Metazoa > Chordata > Actinopteri > Pleuronectiformes > Cynoglossidae > Cynoglossus > Cynoglossus semilaevis. Next base: position 11,514,102 of record NC_024308.1, read on the forward strand.
GGTATCACGCCACCCCCATTGAGACAGCCCCCACCATACACTCCCCCCAGCCAATCAGAACAGGAGACGAAGTCAGACCTGGAACAGGCCAAAGGTCAGTGCATCTTGCATTACTTCCCAAGTCTTTAACTGAAGCAGTATTACAGTATTAGTTTGTTTGTTTTAGATCATAAAAACTCTAAAGACAAACAAAACACTAACCACTGAATTACGTCATTGGTCAAATGCTGAGTTTTTTTCTTGTGCGTGGGTCGTTCCTCCACCACGATGATGTTTTGACCACAGCGTTCTGTTGTTCTGTAGTAGAACATATTCACCTGTTACTGGAGTGACTTCAAAGCCTCGTTGTTGTCCTGAAAATGTTGTGTCTGAAGAGGTCTTCATGTTGTTTTCTGGATCTTCAAACTCCAGGGTACTCAGACTTATACGTAGCTTCGTCGGCTCAGTCTTCACGTCATGTGACTTTAGATTAAAGTTTGTTCCCGTTTCACTTCTACCGTCCTGCTGGGATGGCGGTGTGTTAACTGGGTGTGACAGAGAACACGGCACTGTGAGTGGTTGATGTGTAAACACACAGGGTGGTGTGAACAGCTCCATCAGTCACAGCTAGGTCAGTACTGTCCTGATGCCTGTGGTTCCTTTAGAACAGGGCCGTCAAACTGAGGGCCACCTCAGCATCAGCGCCCCCACAGGAAGGGTCAGCTATAACATTACTGTCTATTTGGTTTATTCAAATTACTAAAGTACACCCACCCTAACCTATCCTCAATGGACATCATGTCAGCCATGTGTGGGCCTCAGCAGGACAGAGAAAAGTGTCATAGCAGGTCTACACCACAGGAGGGTGTGAGTGTGTCTGAGTGGAGTGTCGTCAGTTCTGTTATTAGATGGTGATTGTATTGTTCTTGACTATGGGTCCTCGGTCAGGCCAGCCCTCTGTTAATGTGTGTGTTTCTGTCTCTGCAGGGCATGTTTGAACCAGGTGTCGCCCCCATCCTGTTCCTAGAGCTATTGCAGCACAGGAAATTTTAATTTGTATTAATCTCATACCGAAAACACAGAATATTTTCTCATTTTAATTTGCTTTTCTCCGAGGTTTGGTTCTGGGGTTCCTTGATTGCGTTTGGTTCTGTTTTTTTGATGCTCTAATCTGGTTCTGAATGATTCTATTTCCTGGACTGGGAAGCGTGTAGTTGTTCTTCTGCTCTTCAGAGACTGGTTGCTGCTGGTTCTTATCGGATCTGGTGTTTGTGGGATAGATCTGGAGCAGGGATGTTCTGGTTGGGTCGTCTGGGTAGTGGTGTGCTTCTTCTGTCCTGTTGAATCAGCTTTCTAACCATCATCAGGAAAGAAAATCTTTCTTGATGATGGTTGTGGAATCTGGGATTCGATGTATTCAAATATAATCTGTCGTTGGAGGATGTAGTGTTGACGTTACCTTCTCGACTCAGCAGTATCGTTTCCTTACTGTGACAACACAACCCACTGACTGGGAACAAGGTTTAACACCAGGAAAAGACTCATCACCTGGTCTGGGCACCAAACATGAGCCACTGAACACCTACTTGTTATGGGTCAAGTCCTGACCCACCTTTCAGTCTAATTTTACCTCATTTATGCAGTTTTCTTTCTTCAGTTTGTACTACTTCTTTGTGGATTATTCAACCTACTCAAATGAAATGAACTCAAATGTGAACATATATTTTCTAAATTCTAAAGTCATTAAATGTTGATATGAATATTTGAAAACATTAAAAAACATCAAATATTTAACAAACTTTGCTGAATGAGGGGCTCTTTTGGTTTGTAGTCTGGATTAGAATGAGATTAAATTTAGGGTAAAGATTAAGATAAGTCATTTGTTGGTGGTAATTAAGGTCTGGGGGTTATTTTATATATTTGGAATCTTCACAAAAACAAATGTGTGTCTGTGTGTGTGTGTCACACACTCACACAGTGGCTGTGTGTATCCACAGTAGTTGTTCAAGGTCAGATGCTGAAATTTCAGTGTGTTTGAATTCCTGATCTGATATCATCTGAGAGCTGGGAAACAGAGGCAGCAGGTTACAGACTTAATATTCTCCTCCACACACACAGACACACACACACACACACCATGGAAACCATGACCATGAAAAGCCGAGCTCCTTCCCTCTGGCCTTGTTTCTGGTCCTTGTTCTGATGCTTTCCTCAGGTGGTACCACTGTGCTAGAGTTTCGCCCTTAAAATGCAGGGTTGGGAGGGGTGGAGTGGGGGGAGGGAGGGTTGTTGGTTTGAACCCTGTATATAACTGGACATGACGTACAATTATTTTTGCTGGAATCCTAGAGAGAGAGGAATGAAAGCTGAACTGATGAAGACTTGACTGACCCCTGGCTCATGTAGACTCACATGTCAACACATCACCTACTCTGTTGGGAGGAGGTTACTTTCCCACCGTAGTGTTTCATTCTGGTTAGTCATCCCTCTGTGCCTGCACACTGTGCATACTTTCTTCAGCACACACTTTTAGCAGCCTGGTGTTTTTACTGTTAACTAACAACCTGAGTAATTAAAGTGTACTTTTCTCTTGTGTAACTTTTTTTGCCTGTTTTTTTTTTTTTTGTAATCCATTGAAGTCGGTCCTAAATGAAGATTCTCTCTCCACCTTCTCCACCACTGCGCAGCTCTCACCTACATTTGACTTGTCAGTCAGGTGGAGGTTGAAGGGAGGTGCTGCTCTGAATCATGATGAGTCAACAATCTGAAATGCCACATGAGTTTGTGTGTGTCCATCCACCCTGATGTACTGTATATTGATGAGCTTGTTGCCTGCTGGTGTGTGTATGTGTGTTAATGTAGATTAGTGTCCAGGTCTGATTTCTGGCCTTGTTTATACTCCAGTGCCCCCCCCCCCCGACCCTTGCTTGCCTCCAAATCTGCACACTCACTCATCCTCAGCCTGCTCGTGTTGAAAGAAGCGTTTATAGCATGTGCTGAAAATGCAGATCTTCAAAGCCGTGGGGCTTCACCACTCCCCCGGTGTTTCCTCAGAATTCTTTCTGGAATCCTTGTAAAGGACTGTTTGAAACAGTGAGAACAATTCAGTAACCTCTTTTCCAAACCACAGGTTCTTTGTCAGGTTAACACCTTGAAGACGTGCAGTGATTCCAGGATTTCTCCTGGTGGGAACAGCAAAGATCAGATGTGAAGGTTGATGTTTGTGTTAGTGAGTCAAAGTCAGTGGGAAGAATCCAGGATTTTAACCTTTAAGATGATACATGACAATACAAGTCAAGGTGTGGCGCTGTCAGCTACGCATTATTAATGACTGTGGGCTGTGACCCATCCGTTTAATTTAATTAGAGTCTAAATGTGGGTTACATGGCACCACTAGGGGGCCACATTAGAAGGTCTCTGTGTCATTTTAAAAGATGAAAGTGACACTGGTGGTGCAGGGGTGTGACGTGGGTGCAACCTGCTCTGGTCACTTTGAATTTTAGTGAAAAAAACTCTGTCAAAGGCTTGAATAAAGACAGGAGGAAAGACAGGAGAGACTGAATGGACTACAACAGGGAATACATGGGGGAGTGATGGGAAAGTTAAGTGGAGCAAGATGAGGGTAAGGAAGGCTGAGGTGAGAGTGAGGGAGGGAGGGAGGGTGGAAAAAAGAAAAAGGGAGGGTGGAAAAGGGAATCGAAAGAGAGAGAGAGAGAGCCACAGAGGGAGCGAGAAGAGGACGGTGGGGGGAGAGTAATTGGGGTTGGAATGTATAACAGTGCTGTTCATCGCTCTCTGCCTCAGTGTTACAGCAGTCTGCCGCCTCACATACACACACACACACTCTCTCACATACACACGTTTTCTTGGTTTGGGCGATACCAGTGTTACAGAGTCAGCCTGAGACGCTGTGTGTGTGTGAGAATGTGATGTGACACACACACTGTTTGTCACACACGCTGCTGTGTATGTGGATTTATCTTCTGCTGTGTGAAGATCGAAGTATGGACCATGCTGGCACCAGGTTTGTGCTGCATGTGCATGCGTGCGCCTGTGTGTGTGTGTGTGAGATAGAGAAAGAGAGAGAGACAGTCACAGCAGAGCAGTGTGACATCAGACTGTGTGTTTGGTCGTGTGTTTTCTGTCCACATATTGAGTGTAGACAGAGGTCACCTTTAACCTGCCTGCTCCTCTGACCACACACATAGACACACCATACACTCTACACACTCTCTCTCTCTCTCTCTCTGTGTGTGTGTGTGTGTGTGTAGGTGATGGTGATGGTGACTAGTGCAGACTGACTCGAGGTCTGTCCCTCAGATGATGCTGCAGGTGTCATTCAGTCATTAAGACTCAGATTCTACAGCGTGATACACACACACACACACACACACCCTCCCTCCAGCACCAGTGGAGATACACTATCTCTAAAATCTATATCTCTGCAGCTCCCTGGACTTGATGAACTGAACTGTTTCATTCATTGGTAAAACCTGAAACACTGAAACTCCCAGAAACTTTATTCCAAGCCCTGTTGACCTCTCTAACTAGAACCTTCTGAAGGTCCAGACCTGGAGCTGTTTGATTCGTCTCTTCATCTGTTGTGGGACCTGCTTAGGTTTTATTTATTTGTTTTTCTTATGACATTCTTTCAAGGACATTCTTCCTCATGTGCCCTACATTTTAAAAGGACAAACCTAAACCGAAGTGGGTTAAATCCTAAATCTTTCCCAAAGAAAGCTGAACCTCATCGATGGTGAGGGTCCATGTCTCCACCATGCTGTCAACCATGGGTTGGGGGTTTTCCATGTCTTTGGACTGTAGGAGGCAGAAGAGTGCCTGAGCACTGGGAACTCCATACAGTTTCTTTCTTCTTATTTCTTGTTGTAAGGCAAAAGCATTAACCACTACTCCACTGTGTGGCAGAGTCTGTGCTGACTGTCGATTGGACACAGCCTCTGTTTCTCTTGTCAAGTCTTTTCATCACACCTTCGCTCACCCTTCACGTTCTCTACAACATGTTCCTGCTGGTATGTTCTCACCACCTCTGACTGTCACTGTCTACACACTAGGGACCATTGCTCTGTGCTTTCATCAGACTTATTAGTTAATTAGTTAAACAGGAGACTTGGTGGGTCGGTTGTTTCCAGCAGCTCTGACAGGATATGAGTTTGTATAATTTTATTAATTTTTTGGAGTCTTACTTGGCTCCAGATGGCGCCATCCCTGCAGGACCTCTGTTTACTGATGATGCAGCCAAACTACCAACGCATACTGGTGCTACTGGTGCAGCTAATGTTAATTTAGCAGGCCCATACTGGAGCACAGTGGAGTCTGTTGATGTAACTGGACTGGTGGAGTAGATTAATGACACACCTACTGGGGACGGGGGTGCGTGTGTGTGTGTGTGTATGCAGCAGCCACTGTTGCATTGCAGTGACCTCCAGTTACTGCTGCATCACTGTTTCACACATGCACTGAGAACATCTGTCCTGTCGTCTGTTGTCGTCTGTTGTCCCCTGTCATCCGTTGACTCCTGCCCTTTCTTCTACTGTTTCTATTCTTTTCTTTGAACCAGACAGATAGAGGGGGAAAAAAACAGACAACTCTCTATTCTTTTCTTTGAACCAGACAGATGGAGGGGAAAAAAAACAGACAACTCTTCTTTTTTCTAACCAAAACACATTTTTACACATCGCTAATTCAGGAACACGGTCTCCAGAGTATCACAGTCTGAAACAACCAAACTGCTCTGTCAAACCATTTTGTTCAAACAGCATTCCCTCAAGAGTGCTACGGAAAAACACATTTGTGCACAGTAAAACAAAAACCTCTTGTGTGTATTCTGCTAATACACTTCTGTAATACACACTGATCAACAGTCTGCAGTAGGTTTATGAAAAGTTATTATGGTAATTTTTGTTTTTTAATTTTAGACAGTGTTCATATTTTTCCGTAAATACAGTTTGCATTTCAGAATAGATTAAACTTTATTGAAAATTGTTGACTGACAAAATTATTGTTTCTCTTGCTGTACTCTTTGGTTTGAATCCCAGCCGTGGCAGGAACTTTGTGTTTAACAGGCTCTGAAACTCATCCACATCCCAGACTCACTAGAACTCTTGCAGGCCATCGTGTTTATGGCAGTGGTTTCCAAAGGCTCCCCAGGGGGCGCAGTAGAGCAGATTATTTTCACTTTCAATATTCACATATTTATGCCTCAGTGGTAAACTTACACTGATTTGTATTCTTTTTTGTAGCAGATTTATAGCACAGTGGTGCCACCAACCAAAGGGGGGCGCTGTTAAAATGTTTGCTAACCTCAGTGGTTCTAGTGGTTTTGTAGAGTACTGAATATTGAAAAAGTACTGAATTAAAAAAAAGCCATTTGTGTTGTTTTTAACAGTCCTTCTGGGTTTGTTCATATTTTCATTATTTACATTTTTATTTTCTGAACTCCTCTACATTTTGAGACAGGATTTTCTCCTGATGTTTTTATTTTACTTGCAACTGAAATTAAAACTTAATGTGCAAAGACACACATCCTCCATTAAAGGTAGGTCTGTGTGACGTTATAGTGAAGCAGAAACTATTTCTGATTCCTAACATTGTCTTTTTCCTCTCTGGTTCCTATATAAATATTTTATTGTTACTCTCCAAACCCAGTGAATGGCTGCTGTTGAAATATGAGTTGTCTTCTACATAAATCCTGTCCCTGAAAACTGGCTGCAGTGTTAGAATACCAGATCGGTGCCTGTGTACAGACCAGTACTGGGAACTGGGCAGTAAGATGATGTATTTTATCACACTTCATTTCTCAGTTCCCTCAGTTCTACCACACTGGAAACACTGATGGACACACTCCAGCCCAGTAGGTGGCAGCAAAGTAATTAAGGTTTTGTTTGACAATTTCAAGGGCATTTCATGTGATGTATTAAATGTCATCAGTTGATAAGAATGTTACACAGTAATGAATTGAATGATGTGCCAGTGTGGTTATTCCCGATAAAGTAAACAAACTCCAATTAATCTGAACTGTTTTCATCATGGCTGACCAATAGTAGGAACAGCTGCGTAGGTCTAACACAAAAACTGATTCTGCAGACCGACCCCAGTGTTACTGGACTCTTCAGATTGTCAGTCCTGTAAAGACCAAGGTCACAGCACTGTTGTCACTGGTATTGATTAGTGGAACAGTGAAGAGGTATCATGGCTGAGAGGCAGAAATGCTGGAGAGTCATAGGCAATAAAACAGACACCTCCCTTTTGTGATGTATTTTCTACACCTGCAGCCTCACTGAGCAGAGAGGGCAGTGAGGATTAAAGAGGGTTTAAGATTAAATTGCTAGTTTTTCCTCCCATTCCTTACATAAACAGATGTTTGTTTCAAACCACTGCCCACATACTGCAATGGGTGCTTTCCGTTGGCATAGTTTTGAGCAATACATACACGAGGGGGCAGTGCTTCCCCTTCCCATGGCTGGATTTAAACCCAAATCTTTTTGTCCCAAATCATCTGGAGAACTGATGTTGGTCCCCAAACAGTTCTACCGTTTATCTTGTTATTCTGTCGTCGTCTACTTCTTCTTCTGTGTTCCTTTGTGGTCAGACGTGAACTATACTGCAGATTGAGTGCCCACACTTTTTAAATATTCCTGAGTCTTAGTTTAGTGTAGTTGAAGTGTACAAAGCAGTATACTACAGTGACATCAGGCCTGGTAGTTCCTGTAGTTGTACTTCCTGTGAGTTTCTGTTTCACCTTCTGGGCTCCATTTGGTTTCACTTCATTAGTCTGACACTCAGCTCACTTTAATAACCAGTGCAAACAGACACGTGGGGAGAATTTACAAGAACAAATCATCCATTCTTCTGGTCTTCATCCATTAACTGTAGCCTGCAGCGTGTCCTCTGAGGGTCAGGGGGAGCTGCAGCCGCCTTCTGAGCTCATTCTGCTTCAGTCATTTAATAAATGTCAGAAGATAGGTGAATGGAGGAGAAGAAGAAAACACCACACAGGAGATCACTTCATACTCACTAGACTTACACCAAGGATGTCTGTCATTGGAGTCAGAGCTTTTGAAACAGGTCAGCAGAGGTACTGCAACCTCATTTTGCAACCAGATTTTTGAATTTTTGGTCGTGCGTTGTTTTACCATCAGTGCTGCTGGTTCTGAAATTATAGGAAATCTGGAGTATACACACATGCAGTGAGGTTTGACCTCAGCTGTTATATTTACAATCAATGACTTGTGCGTCTGTGCGTGCACGACAAGTCACCTTGCTCACATTGTACACACACACACACATGCTGCAGGCTTCCTGAGAATGACTGTGATTGTCAGTGTTTGACAGGCAGACCAGACTGCTGTATGTGGTTTGTGTGTATGTGGTGTGTGTGTGCGGGCCCTGCAGTCAGATGCATACATCAGCAGTCTGCAGCATCAATTGGAATAACATTATTTTTAGCTGTTGACCTTCAGAGCAGATGTTGTAGCTTCTGAACACACACACACACACACACAGAGCAGATATTTTGGACTCACATGTTCTCTGTGAGTGTGTTTGACCTGGAGGCTGTTCCCCAGCAGCAGCTCGACTCTGCTGTCGGCATGTGATAAACCATCACAGGCACAGAATGCTAAGCTGCAGCAGAAAGAAGCTGTTTTTCACTTGACTTTATTCTAGTGTGTGTGTGTGTTCATACACAGCAGCGGCAGCTCCTCAGCATCATAACCACAGCCACAGCCACAGTCAGAGTCTTCAGCCTGTTTTTACTCTCTCAATGACCTGTGACTTCTACAGCATCCTGGGTCGATGTCGGGCTTTTATTGTGAAAGACAAAGACATTAATTTTGTTTTGAACATCAGCAGAGAAGAACATCCAAGTACACCCCCACTCTGCACCTCTGATGTTCTCGCTCAAGTAGTAAATGACACTCTCTCCTCTGCTGCTTCCACTCATAATTACATGCTACATTTTCCACATTGTGGCTGAAAGTGCACTGACCTGCTGCCCCACATCTGTCTCCATCCTCTCCTGGCTCATCTGCACCATAAAGATGATGAGCCTGTCCTCAGCTCTTCTCATCAGTTTTGTCTGTGATTGGCTGAGCAGATCAGAATGATGATTGGACGGGATAACATAAAAATCTTTTTGCTCTGAGACATGGTTTTTGTTTTAATCTAAAGTTAGAGACTTAAAGACTTAAAGATTTTGTTTCTCCCCCAGGACTAACGCGGCC
>NC_024308.1:11523373-11528666 GCF_000523025.1 Cynoglossus semilaevis
TCTATTTTAGGTGTCTTTAAACTTCCAGGTGAAGTTTTGTTGGGAACCAGTGATCATCATCCTATTTATAGATTAAAAACAGCTCCTCCGACTGGTGACACACTTTCTGCAGATGGTGCAGCTCAGACCGTCTCAGGGTGGGTTCACTCGAAGGTGAGTCTGTGTGAGGACGGAGCTAAATGAAACACGTCACCACTGGTAGTTTCACTGGTTTATATTTTTGGGTGACTCAGGTCAGACTATTGGTGATGCTGTCGATGATGATGTTGCACTGATAAGTGATGAAGATTTAGTAATAAATGTGATAAATATATATATCGAGACACGAGTGCTGTTGTGGAACGGATTCAACTCGTATCTCGTGTGTCCACTCTTTTGTGGGTTAACCTTCTTCCTTGATCATTTATGCTGATGCTAATTATACTATAGTAACATCTGTAATAAACATACTGACATACACCAGTTATAACGCATCACACATCATGTATGATTTTGTATTGGTGTTTTCAAGAGTGAAGGACACCAGCTGAAGATGAAGACGTATTAATTTTATTTGTGGATGCCGTACTATCACATCCCATCCAGCAGATGGAGGTTTCTGTGGCACCACAGTGATCCACTGAGATCCACTGACTCTGCTGCTGTAATGGAGTCTGAGTGAAATCCACAGACAGGCAGCAGTGAACAGATGAGGCTGTGGAGTCACTACTTCTTCCTCCTCCGTCTCAGGCTGCGTCGTCAGTTTGGGCCGATTTACTTTGGTCACATAAACCTGAATATTGTTGTCCTGTGTGACGTTTGCTCGAATGACTGCAGTGACCTTTAAATCTCAGAGCCACTCACGTCACAGCTGTGGGTTAGAGGAACATTAAACCTTTCATATCTGCAGAGCTTCAGCTGTTCTAGTGTTTTTATCACAGGAAGAGAAATGTGACCGTGAGGAACCAAGGAGTGGTTTTTCTTGTCCTGCTGATTTATGACCATCAGGTCAACTGTCTGCTGCTTCTGTTGTTGACAGTACAATTTTGTATTTTCTGTCACCTCATCTCTGGTTGTTTTTTTTTTTTTTTTTTTTTTTTTTGTTTTCTTCCACAGATAATTAGAGTGAATCGTGTTTGATGGCAGATTTAATTTGTTTCCTGTCTCCTCTCTTTGTCCTGTCCTCTGTCCTCATCTTCTTTTTAATCATCTCATCATTTCTTAAATTCTCTTCTTATTTGTTTCTCATTTTTTTCTCCCTCATCAGAATTTCCTCATCTTTTCCAGTGAGCTTTTCAACAACACACGTTCCTGACTGAAATGAACAATTGAATGATTTTGATTTTTAAAACAATTACAGAAAATAAGTCTCATCAGAACAAACAACAGTTTAAAGATATAACAAAAGAGTGTCGTCACCGACGGCTTTAGACAAACAGCCGTTTACAGCCCCCACTCTGTGCTGAACTTCTTGATTCTCCTCATCTTTGTTCCATGTCCTCTAAGGAGAAGAAGAAGAATCATCTTTAATCATCCCTCTTCTCTCTTCTTCACCAGAGCGTTGGTGTGAACGTTACGGAGATCTTCCAGGAGAGCTGCTGTGTGTGGAGCTGGACAAGGAGAAACAGGGTTTAGGAGTCAGTTTGGCCGGGAACAGAGACCGATCCCGTCTCAGCATCTTTGTGGTTGGACTCCATCCTGGAGGAGCAGCCGCTCGAGACGGACGCATCAGAATTGGAGATGAACTGTTGGAGGTCAGAACCACACACACATTGTTTTCAATTAGGACCTATACCGTATATTCCGGGCTATAAATCACTCTGGAGTATAAATTGCACCAGTGCCCTCTAGTGGCGGGCAGTGTGAAAATAACAAATGTGAACTTATAGTCCATAAAATACGGTAATTAGTTTCCTCTCCCTACATCATCAAATCTTATACGTACACATGTCAAACTTATAAGGATAAAAGGTTAAAGGATATTACATTTAATGCTAATGTTTGTGACATGTGACTAATGCATGAAGAAATCAATTCATCTTTGTGGTGCGGCTGTGGAGGTTTGGACAGATGTAGCTTCAGACTGTATCTGCAGGCACAAAAATAAAGTCAATGACTGTGTTGAACATCATCTGTGAACATCAATGAATCTTTAAAATAACATTTGCTGAGTGTTGGCTGATGATTATTTTAAAACCGTCTGATGATGGAGACACCACTGAACATCCATCAGTATAGAGGAGACACTGTCTTTAATCTGACTGTGGAGACACTTAGTCAGGGACAGCTGCTGCTGCCGCTGTTACTGCTGCTGTAGTGGATTTAAAAATACAAAACAAAAACCATTCTTCAAAATCATTTAGACTGTGTTCATTTAATGTTAATTTTTTTAATCAACCTTTAATCAAGGTTTCAGCTCAGTTCATCAATAAATGATCAGCTGAGCAGAACGACTGATGGTCACATGACGCGCTGCGTTACTGTATATGCCCATTATTAATTAATACGTTTGTCCTCATATTTATGGTTTCTGATTCCAAACCTACAGTAGTGAACGTGTAACTGAGACTCACAGGTATTTATGACCAACACTGACAGTTTTGTAGTAAAGTCAGTGAATTTAATGTGAAGAATTAAGAATTAATGAGGTCTTTTTACACCTCCGTTCTCAGATGAAGAATTTAAATAAGTAGTATCGGCACGTTACAAATGTTTGAAGTCAATTACTTAATTCTCTCTGCGTCGTCTGTCACCACAGAATTAGATCTGATGTGAAATCTCATCACAAACTGTAGATTAAAACATGGACATTAACACGTGCTGCACCCCCCCCACACTCTCCCCCATTCTTCTTCCTCTCTTTTACCTCTTCTTTTTTCCATTTCCACATTCTTCCCACTTGCATTATTCCATTTCTCTCTTTCTACTGCTCTTCTTCGCCCCCTCTCTCTCCCCTTTACCTCCCCCCTCTCCTCCTCTCATTACAGCAGTGTCAAAGGCTTCATGAAAAATGGATGCTGAGTTCAGTAAAGCCTGAAATATTTCACCCCACTACGCTATGCATACACCCACACATTACTGCGCAAAACACACACAATACACACTGACACAGACCCAGAAACACTCTGGAGGAAAAATACATATTAATGAGGACACACACACACAATAAAACACACACTCCAGGTTCAGAGTGAATGTTGTTGTTAAATATATTTTTGGATGGATTGCAGTAAAATGTTTAACTTTAAACACACTAACTACATAGATGAGAAATACACGTGAGTGTGTGTGTGTGTGTGTGCCAATGCTGATAGAGACTCACACAGCTCTATTATACTTTGTTAAATGACTTTGTCATCGTTTTATGGCTCCAGGCCCTCTTGGTGTACGCTCTCACAGCTGAGAGACTTTTCAATTAAAACTCAATTTAAGCTGTGTGCGCAGTTTGGTGTGTGAGAAGGAGACCTTTGACCTCACCGGGACCTTCTGCCTGGTCTAACGGTGTGTTCTTGTGTTTGTCCGACAGATCAACAACCAGGTACTTTATGGTCGGAGTCACCAGAATGCCTCAGCCATTATTAAGAGCGCTGCGTCCAAGGTGAAACTAATCCTGCTCAGGTAAGATTGTCACAGAGGCTGGAACTGATGTGTGTCTGTCACTGATGTCCACCAGTCCACTGTCAGTAGGTCTGTGGTCAAAGCTACAGTATGAAGGTTTGTGAGTGGTCAACAGGACGAGAGAAACAAGATAAAAATATATTTATACTCCACAGCTTCTGTAATGGAAGCCTTTTCCTCTCAGGTCTCACAGGTGAGACAGACTGTGACTGCAGCTGGTCCAGGAGCCTCTGAGATCATTGATCTGATTGGTAGATAATTTCCTCACAGCTCTGTGATTAGCCCAGTACAGATCAATACAAATAAATGTAATGTTTACTTGTTGAGGTCTCTCAGGGTCAGATCAGTGAAGAATGACGCAGCTCTCTGCAGACTGAAGGAGTACTTTTCAAGGATGTAAAGCTCTCTTGGCCTCCGTCACTTCTGTGCTATAGTCTGTGTGTGTGTGTGTGTGTGGGGGGGGGGTTCTGATGAAATACAGTTGTTGTGAAAGCGGAGAAATGAATATCTTTTTATTCACCCCCTGCCCCGCCCTCATCCTCCTCCCCCCAGGCCGGCTCTCCTGGTCTGTAGAGTCTCACCGGCAGCAGAAGGTGAAGCAGTGTGATAAGGAGAAAAAGAAAACTTTCTGTTTTATAAGCACCTCACATTCTCTCCCCCCTGAACAGTTTGTCTCTTCAGCAGTCCTCTTCACGCTCTCAATTACAGACGTAAAAGAAAAAAACCCTCCCTTTAAAGTCGGAGGTTTATCACAGAACAACAGCATTCGCTTCAACTTTGAGTCTCGGCTAAAAAAAAAAAAGTATTATCTCTTAAAAAAAAAAAGATACACACCGTCACCCCCCACCCGCGCCCCCCCCCCCCCCCCCCACACACACACACACACCTCCCGTGGTCAAAAATGAAATATATATGTCATCAGGTGTGTCTAACAACACAGGACATTTTTTCAAATGTATTCTTTTTTTCTTGTTCTGAGTTCAGTGTCAAAGTCTCCCAACTCTGGTTTGATGTTGGTGCTGAATTTGGAGTTAATGAAAGACGACTCAGGAGGAGACGGTCCTTGACTTTTAAAGACCGTGTCCTTGGAGACATGAGAGGAGCTGAAGACAGTGTAGCTCTCCCCCTCCTTCCCCTCATCCCGTTCCTCCTCAGCTCTGGGCAGCAGGAGTTGATTTTCTGCTTTGTAGAGAGCAGGTGTCATGTATTTTCACCAAGGTATCATTAGGACTGAAGCCCCCCAGGTCAGAGCAGGTCTATATATAACAGCAGTCATTCTAACCTGCACTTTGGATGTTCCATGTTTAAATCAAATTTATTATATGAAGTTTTTTACTTCATTAATCCCACAGATCTGCTGCAACAGGCTGACCCTTAGAGGGTGCCAAGTATGTGGTTCCTCTGGGAATTAAACCCAGGACTCTCTGCTTGCCAGGCAGTCATGCTAACCGCTTCAATTGAAGCACTTTTGTGTCATGTTGCAGTAGTAACACCTGATGGCTTTTTTTGTGGTAATATTTAAAGTTCAGTCAGACAGAGATTAAAGGTCATCAGACAGTGTAGACCTACTGTGTAGAATAACATCTGTTTCTAAATACAAAGATATATTGGATAAAGAAAAAAACGCAACTTCACCACATGGTCCTCCTCAGCCTCAGTGGGATGGGGACCACTGGTACCCTCCTAGTCCCTAGTC
>NC_024308.1:11528707-11553912 GCF_000523025.1 Cynoglossus semilaevis
GAAGCAGAAATCAGGGCAAATGGGCAAAAATGAGGCCACGCAGCAGTGATCTGGGCAGTGAGGTAGAAAACTGGACTTCCAGGATGACGTCTGAACAATTGGTTTCTCTGAGTGGGGTAATCATCCCTGCTGTGGTGGTGAGGGGGCAGGGGGCTAAAGATTCTTAAAGAATGTCATTCCTGATAGTGTCATTAGTGCTGAGATTCTCACTGTGTGTGTGTGTGTGTGAACCTAACAAACAGAGACTGATGACTTTGTCAGTCTGCTGAAAGGACTGTGTTTAAGAGCATCACTAGACTGACTGATGCTCCGCTTGTTGTTTTGTCTACGTGAAGTGGCGTTGAAGGGCTGCTGGGACGCCTGTCTGTCAACACGCTGCATAAATCATCACGACATCGACAAGTCACTGCAGCCATTACTGAGCAACACCAGGGGTCGTTGTAGGTTCACTCTCTGTCTGTCACTGCTCTACGTGATGAAGTAGTTTTATTACATATGTTGTATGTGACAGATACTTGTCTGGAATCAAACTCGGTCCAGGACAGTTCTGCAGTCACATGGAGACAAACAATTGTCCACACCAAGTGGTTTGGACTGTTGACAGAGACAGGAGTCTTATATTTTCTTTATCTTTGACAACTTGATTGTTTCCAGGGTAGGGGGCTGAGGTCGGCAGCCAGCCTCCACGTCACTGGGTGAAGCTGTGATGGACACATCTCCACCTTCTCTAAGCAGTACCATTATTACCACCTCCTCCATCGTCATTATTTCTGTTTTGACCCAGAAATGCACTCTTAACTCAGCACTGCCCCCTAGTGAATGTTTTGCATAACAATAATGGCAATGACTTTCGCTCGCATTTGTCCTCAGCAGTGTTACTGTAGGTGGTGTTTTTACTGCAGATCCCAAAGTTCTCATCTGAAATTCTGACTTTACTCAGGTTTAGATCACTGGTCAATCAACAGATTCAGATCCTTATATTTATCAGTGGAGAAAAGATCCATTTACCCATCTTGTTTTTCTGAAGATGTTTCAGTTCTTCATTTCCTCTGATGATGTTCCGTCTATGACTGCGTCTGCGTCACGTTCCTGCAGCTTGTGTTCACACCACGTTTGATCTCCTCACCTTCAGGTCATTTTAATATTTCCTCCTGTTGTGATTTCTTTTCCTCCTCTGATTGAATCCTGGGGGCAGTTCAGGGCAGGAGAAGGAGGAGGGGGAGGGAGGCAGAGGCTCATCCTCTGTTCAGTCAGGTGACAAAAACTCGTTAGAGTTCTGTCCATGCTCTGAGGCCGAGAGATTTGTCTCAGGGTAAGGGTCGCCAAGGTGTGAGTGATGGGGGTGTCGACACAGGAGCCGCCCCCGCAGCACATTACGTCCATCTGACTGTTTTTGTGCCTCACAGTGACATGATGTTCATTTCCAAAAACAACCAAACAATAATAAATAGGTAGAAGGTGTCGACAGGGGGCTGAAGTTGTGTGTGTGTGCGTGTGTGTGCAACTGTAACACAGGTGAAATTATTCCACCTGAGGATCAGGCTTCAGGTCCGGAGGTGATTTATTTTTCATCAAAGCACTGTCAGAGCCAGGAGCTTTAGGAAGGCAGAGACAGGGTGTCTGTGTGTGTGTGTGTGTGTGTGGGGGGGGGGGGGGGGGGGGGGGTTGTCTGATGTCCCGTGTGTTTTAGCAGTGATATATTTAGTGAATCTTCTTTAGAATGTCTAGAACCATGTTTTGCCAAAGGTGTTGACACCAAACTGAGATTTAACAGGAAGAGGAATCAACTAGAAAGACCAGGATTGATCTCTACAAATCATCTTTATTTCCTGTTGGATCATTTTTCAACATGAAGGATTTCTGTACACATGTCCATATACGGGCCTGGGACTTTTAGTTTTCAACATGAAGGATTTCTGTACACACATATACGGGCCTGGGTTAATTTAAATTATTTAGCTACAGAAAAATAATGTTAAAAAAACTAAAAAATATTGTGTGCTTTTCTTTTTCATTCATTCCTTTTTTTTCTTGTTCCCCTCATGCCTTATTTTCTTCTCTTCTTCCATTTATCTCTTCATTTTCCACTGATCCCAGATCTGTTTTATCTTTGGTGACTGTGTTTGGAACAAGGACAGAATTAATTTTCTCCTGTAATTAAAGTTTTTTTTATGAGGAAGTATTAATCAGACTGTAGATGGCGTCTTTGGACAGAACCATCTGATAATCAGTCTTTAATGGTGAACAGCTGATGGTCGTTGTCTTTAATGAACATCAGCTTCTCCTCTCAGGCCAAGGTTCCTCTCTAATCAGTCAGTCGTAATGTCAGAGGACATTAACGCTGAAAGAGGCCGTTCCTGCACAGTCAGCAGATTTTCTGTAGTAGATATCAAACATGATTTTACCCCATGATAAGGGCACATTTATTGTACTGGTGTTTTAGGTGGGTGTATGTATTTCCCCTTCTCCCCTCTACGAAATATAAAACAATCTCCACCCTAAGAAGTTTGGGGGCATTTTATTGTTATGGTATTTAAGAGAATGAAATCAGGATCCTTCAACTTTCCTCATTTGACAACTTTCCTCAGACAACCACAGAACTTCTTCTCATTAGCATCAGATCCACGTTAGCAGAACATTAGTTTCACCATCAACAGCTCATCAGCCACCCCTTCAGGTCAGCAGTGTCATCATCTACATCACTCTCATCAGCTGTCATTATCGTTCTAAACTCTGCTAAGCACCCTTCATCCTCAGGCCTCTCGTCTTTAACACCAAACATTTCTGACTCTCACAGTCACGTCTTCATGACAGTAATGACTCCGACTCCTCTATCTCACATTTCATTTCTAAAATCTGTTCACAAACTTAACTGATCCAGGACTAAAAAGAAAGAAAAATGATAATTCAAACTTAGAGGGAAAAGTTAACCTAATCCCCAACCCTAAAGCATCAGTACTAGTACCATCAGATCAGTTCTTGCGTTCTGGGACAGTACTTTTATTTTGTTATTATGTTCCACTACTTCCTGTTTGATCAACGTGTATAAATGTCCTTGGATACTTTGCTCCTCCCCCTCCTCCTTTGTATCATCTGATCTGCTTTGTTACGTGACTTAGCAGCACTAGCTAGAGCGAGACTCTCAGCACACAGGTGTCTCTGTCCTTGACCCTTTGTCTCGACTCTTCTTCCTCCTCCATCAGCAGGCGTTGGTGCTGAGCTGCAGATGTAGTTTTCAATCATGAACCCAGGAGACCTGGTCGTACCAGCTGTACCAGCTGTAGCTGCCAATGATCAACAAGATCAGACTGCAGACTTCCCACAATTCCATGCTCAGACAGGCCCACTGTGGAGAGGTTTCCAGTTAAGACTAAGGTTTAACTGTCAGTGTGTGACTGTAGACCAGAGGCTCAACAAATGGAAGGCAGGCTCCCCCTAGGGGCCACAGTGCTATTGTTGGTGAGCCCAGCAAAGAAAAGGATTTTTTGGAGCAACTGAAGAATTTGGGGAAAGGTCAAACACAGTGTGTTTAGGTTAAAGTTAATTATTTTACTTCTAATATTTACAATGAAGTACTTCTCTGAATCATTTTTTTTACATTTTCATATGTTATCATTCAAACCACAGTAGTAGTTTTTCTTAACTTTTGTGTAAACCAGACTACTGCAGTACTCCTCAGTACTGCTGCTGCTGAGACCATTTCTGTGTTTATTTTTCCAACATCTCTCTGGTGGCGCTGGACTAAATGTTAATATTCACGGATGAAGACAAAACATTTGCTGCTCTGTTGTTAAGCTGCCATAACTGTCTGCTGTGGTCGTGTCACTGCAGTCAGAGTGTGTCTGCAGTGCAGTGTTACTGCAGACCAGAGCTGCCCTTCACATCCGTTCACACCTGTTCAGTTTGGTGTCTCACTGGAACCCAGAGAAGCTAAACTGTGTGTGTGTGTGTGTGTGTGTGTGCTCGTCAGTGTCTCAGGTTGATGGTGAATCTGAAATGTTTAAATTAAAATAACACCTTCCCTTTACTAAAGACAGACACTTTTATGCAGTAGACAGATATTTAAAGTGGACATGTGACATTTAGCGGACATCGTCTGGACATAGTGTTTTGTGTCTCAGTTTGTCCACTCCTTCATACTGAGGTTTATCAACTAAGTTAATGATTTATAATCTGAACAATTCTGGATTTTGTCTCAAATCCAGAGGTTCAGATTCCCCCTGCTTTGTGACTGTAGCTCCGCCCACCACCATCATCACTCCGACTTTACTTTGCTCCTGTCTGTTGGAGCAGCTGTGATCAGGCCGTTGTTTTTTTTTTTTGTTTTTATGACCACAGCTTGTTACTAACATTTCACTTAGACAATTAGCATAAAGGTATCATGATAACCCCTTTGAACCTCCTCTGTTCATCCTCTTTCTCTCTCTCTCTCTCCCTCTCTCTGTCTCTCTCTGTGTAGAAATGAAGATGCCATTAACCAGATGGCCGTCCCTCCTTTTCCTACACCCCCTGCTGCCCCTGCTCTCAGCCCCGTCAGCCCTGAGGTAACAACACGAACACAGATTTACTGCAGTTTTCACCCAAATACACTCAAATACACACAGTGGCATTTGGTGAAAACAGCCCAGTTTAAGACACAGTTTCCTGAGAAGCTGTGACTTCTGACAACATCTGTCAGTGGCGCCACCTGTTGGGAAGTCAAACAAAGAAAACAAAATTAATTTTAAATGGTCCAGTTTGACTTAAGAAGTTTATTAAAAGTTAAAATACTGAACTCAGTTTAGTGAAGTTGATGAAGTCTCCCTGTCTGTGTGATTCAGTCCGTCTCCCCAGGTCCTCCCACTGTCTCCGCTCCCACAGATGGACCCCGCCCTCCTGACAGTCTGCCACTTCCTACATCAACATCGTTAAACTCACTGGTCAGTCTGAACCTGCCATACACACACACACTTAAACACACACACACACAGACAAACAAGAACAAGTATGAAGTATGTTTGTCTTCTAAGCAGGACAAGACAACTGACAACAACAGAAATAAAACCATCAGCAGCGCCCCCCAGAGTCAGAGAGAGACTGACACATTCAAAAAGGTATGGTTATATATTATATTACAGGTCTAATGTCACTGTAACAGAGAGAAGACACTTCTGTCCTCTGTCCCTGCTGTATGTCTTACTTTGTCTGATGACACCGTGTCCAAGTCCATTAGTCCAATCCCAGGACTGTGGTCCTTACACCTAGACTGGAGACTAGAGTCTGACCAGAGCTGTGGAGAGTCTCCAACCTACAGACATGGCCTGTGTTCAGTGTTTGTTTACAGTGTGTGGAACAAGCTGCTGGTGTCAGTGTTCAGGTCCACTGGCCTCAGCTGTGTCCTCATCAGACTGAGGGGGAGGACCGGCCTCTTGTCTGCTCTGCTGCACCTCCTGCTCCATCAGCTGTTTATCTCCATCCACCAGCCTGTACCGAGATCTTCACTCACAGACTGCAATAACGTGTGTGTGTGTGTGTGTGTCCAGTCCCACAGACCCTACAGCTCCAGTAAACAAACATCAACCACCCCTCCTCCTACTCCTCCTCCTGCTTCTGTTCCTGCTCCTGCTCTGATCAGCCCTGATCTGCAGGCTGCAAACAAAGGTAAAAAAAAAAAAAAAAGTCAAACCCGTTTTTATAAACTCCACACATACACAGAAGACAGAAGTCCATCAGTTCCAGAAAAGAGTCTTGTTTGGATAACTCCATCTACTTGTTTTTAGGTATGTCTTCCTCCTTCTTCTTCTTTTTCTTCTTCTTCTTCTTCCTCCTCCTCCTCCTCTTCTTCTCAGATCCATCTTGCTGTGCTGTGGTTCCAGGTCAGGAGACGGTGCTGGAGATCAGTAAAGGTCGATCAGGACTGGGACTCAGTATCGTTGGGGGAAGAGACACACAGCTGGTAAAGCCACACACACACACACACAATGCATTATTAGTTTTCTAATTCGTAAAATTTATTATTATTATTTTTATTTCATTCTGTATTATTATTATAAAATGAAACAGTAAGGTGAATGAAAGGTCAAATTTCAGCTACAAAAAATGTAAACCAGTGACAGAACTGTGCTGTGAAGATCAACTGATTATTAATTGATTAATAACTGGTTATGAACTGATTGGTGATGTGGTGAGATCATAACAGATGGTTTCAGTAGAGAACAGATTCAGTTTTCCTGACTTTGGAGCAGGCAGTGACGGTAATTCCAGGACAGACTCCCTCTCTTTGTCTTATTGTGTCTTTGTGTCTTTGTCATCAGGATGCCATTGTGATCCATGAAGTGTATGAAGAAGGAGCAGCAGCCAGAGACGGACGACTGTGGGCAGGAGACCAGATACTGGAGGTAACTACTGGTCAGACAGGACTGAGAGCCCGGCCCTGTTTAGAACAGATGTTGGATTTAAACAAACACACTGTGTGAACCAGAGAAGTACTTGATTGACTGCGGTGTTGGTGTTCAGTAGTCGGTGGTCATCTTCAGTACTCATTTTTATTAGTCAGTAGTCATCTTCAGTTGTCGTTTCATCGTCTTCTGTGTCCGTGTCTGTCAAACTATTACCAAACGTCTTTGTCCTTCCAGGTCAACGGTGTGGACCTCAGAGGTGCATCTCATGAGGAGGCCATCGCTGCTCTTCGTCAGACACCATCCAAGGTCTGTCTGACGGTGCTGAGGGACGAGGCTCAGTACAGAGACGAGGAAAACCTGGACATATTCCAGGTGGAGCTGCAGAAGAGGAGCGGCCGGGGACTGGGACTGAGCATCGTCGGCAAGAGGTCTGTGGTGTTAGGAAGAAAAGTGACAGCTGCATCATCTGGAAATGACGTGGCTCTCTGTGTTTGTGTGTCAGGAGTGGGAGTGGTGTCTTTATCTCCGAGGTGGTCAGAGGGGGCGCTGCTGAGCTGGATGGTCGTCTGATGCAGGGAGATCAAATTCTGTCTGTCAGTGGAGAAGACACCAGACACGCCTCCCAGGAAACTGTTGCTGCCATACTGAAGGTAAACACACACACACATATTGCACATTTTTATTTTTTATTTTTATTTTCAAGTTGGAAAATGAACACATTTTACATTTTCATTTTTCTATGTAAACAGTGACTTTACACCAGTCCATCCATCCAGCAATGTAAAATATCTAGTTTAGATGTTGTCCAGCATCTTCTTTTCCTTCTTTAACACCTCTCTGGAAGTGCTCTGGCGCCCCCAAGTGGACACTTGCTTCCCACTAAATCACACAAATCATACAGACATTCTCACTTTTCTCCTTGCCAAGGAACTAACTGTGTGTGTGTGTGTGTGTGTGTGTGTATGTGTATCTATGTGTGCCTGTTGCAGTGCGCTCGGGGTGGGGTTCAGTTGGAGCTTGGCCGACTCAAGGCTGCATCCTGGATATCATCCAGACGAATCTCACAAGGAAGCCAGGTGTGTGTGTGTGTGTGTGTGTGTATTTTTCTGTCATTAACATTGAAGCATATGGCAGCTATAAATGTGTATCAATAAAAACCCACACCTTCTCTCTTTATCTCAGATGAGTCATGTGAGTGGACACAGCTCAGCTGTTGTGGCTCCACCCCCTTCACAGCTCCCAACATCTGACCCTCCTGCCTCTGACCCTGTGTCCACCACCCCCACTGAGCCCCAGGCCCTAAACAACAACAAGTCCAGCTCTCATATTAATTCCTCCCCTGCCAACAGCACAGGTACAGGCGTTAAATCAACAAAAAAAGTACAGACCTTTAAACTTTTATATGATGTTAATTAAGAAAATAATCACTGTTAAATCATAATTATTAATTCTTCTCTGTGTGTGTGTGTGTGTGTGAAGGGGAGGATGCAGGTGTTCGTACCGTGACCATCACAAGAGTAAGACTTTAATTTGGATTTAATTGAATTAGTTAGATCAATGTTTCATCCTTGATCTCCTCCTCCTTCAATGTCTCCATGTGTTCTCCCCTCTCAGGGTGTCACTGACTCTCTGGGGGTGAGTATAGCAGGGGGTAAGGGCAGTCCTCTGGGAGACATCCCCATCTTCATCGCCATGATCCAGGCCAACGGAGTCGCCGCCAAGACGCAACAACTCAAGGTAATACTGCGAACAACAGAGATACTACTGCTACTACTACAACCACTGCTACTGCAACTACCCTTTACTTCTAGTATTATTAGTATTGTTCCCTCTAATACTGTTACAACTACTAATAATGAAAATAATAATATAATAATAATAATTAGTTCACAAATAAAATCTGTGTGTGTGTGTGTGTGTGTAGGTTGGTGACAGAATCGTCAGCATTAACAGCCAGTCTGTGGACGGTCTGTCCCACAGTGAGGTTGTCACCATGTTGAAAAACAGCTACGGGAACATCAACCTTGAGGTACCACACACAGACACACAAATATATGTATGTGTGTGTATATACTGTATATACTGTATATATCTATATATATATGTATATATATATATATATATATGTATATGTGTATATATATATATATATATATATGTATATGTGTATATATATATATATATGTATATGTGTATATATATATATATATGTATATGTGTATATATATATATATATGTATATATATATATAAATGTATATATATATATAATTTCATACATGTGTCCCTACAGGTGGTAGCAGACACCAACATCAGTGCTATTGCCACTCAGGTGGAGAATTTGTCCAACAGTTCCAGTCTGTCAGCCAGCACCGATTCACACACTGGAGAAATTTCGTGAGTCCACACACACACACACTCTCCCCCTCTCTCACCCTCTCTCTCTCTCTCTCTCTCTCTGTTTGTTGACCTTGTTCCTCTTGTCAGGGGCCCTCGGCCCCACAGCATCACTCTGGAGAAAGGTTCTGAAGGACTGGGCTTCAGCATCGTGGGAGGATTTGGCAGCCCACACGGAGACCTGCCCATCTACGTGAAGACCGTCTTCAGCAAGGTTTCCAACTTCCTTGGACACAGTTACAATGTTTCTTATGAACTTTGACCTTTACCAGCTCTGGCTTGAGTCACAGTCACATTGATAAAATAGTAAAGCTATTTTATGCTATGTCAATCGACCAATCAGGATTAACTTCACAATAATCCCACATTCTTATCTGCTCTAAATGTAAAATATATACATTGTTTTTAATATTTTATAATATATATTTATATATTTCATATATTTTTTCAGTTTCTGTGGCTCATCATCATGTCATGTCCACAAGGTGGCACTAAAATCTTGCTTTAACTCATTACAGTAATGTCTGAATTAACACTTTGTTGCCTGTGTTCCAGGGAGCAGCTGCAGTAGACGGACGTTTGAAAAGAGGCGACCAAATCCTGTCAGTGAATGGAGAGAGTCTGCAGGGGGCGACTCACGAGGAGGCAGTGGCTGTCCTGAAGAAACAGAAAGGAAGTGTCACACTGGACATCCTGTCATAACATCAGCTGCTGTGGCCACTGCATAACCATCACAACTGTAGACCACATATAAGAAGTGGGTGTCATTTCAAAATGGAAGGTCGGGGGAATCAGGAGAACGACAATAGTGGTTTGCCACCAGGGGGTGACTACAATGCACATGGACAAAATGAACTCATGGTGATTAGTCGATTAGGATTAACTAGATTAATTATTTGGGATTCCAGGTCCTTCTCTAAATTAAAAAAATGTTAAGCTTGTAAAGACTTAAAATCCCATTTAGAGGAAAATTGTTGAATGGCATTGTGCGTTTGATAGCCTGTTGTCATGACGTTGACTGCAGGAAGAAAGTGAAAAAGTGCAGCCATTTCTTACAGTCTTTGGTCTCATCTTCCTAGACAAGAGATGTTTGCACTTCCCAATATGCAAAAAAATATAAACATAAATATATGTCAAA
The DNA here is from genome assembly GCF_000523025.1 of Cynoglossus semilaevis. NCBI lineage: Eukaryota > Metazoa > Chordata > Actinopteri > Pleuronectiformes > Cynoglossidae > Cynoglossus > Cynoglossus semilaevis. The sequence goes on from NC_024308.1 coordinate 11,538,622, forward strand.
CTGTGCCACACGCACACACACACTCTGATGTCGGACACACTGAAACCCCCCAGCAGCATGGCTACACCAGCATCAGCACTGGAATACGTTCACCAGAGCAGCTCAGCCTCGGACGTGTGGTCGATATCCAGAATCTTCTGGAACAACATGGCGACTTCCACTTTCTGCCTGTTTGCCGTCCTCTCCATCACTGAACCAGAGCTTACATCAGCATGCAGCAGGAGGCTATGACTACAGCTAAAAGATCTCTGGTGCTGCTGCATGTCCTAGCTTAGCACCTCCACTGTGGTAACCAGACTGATTAGCTTAGCCTTTAGCAACAGAGTCAGTGTTGTTGTTAATATTACTGCAATTGTGGAAGCTGGTGTCGTACACATCTGCCATCACCTGAGGGCAGCGTCAGAGCAAACATCAGCCGGAGACGGAACCTTGACCCATCTGTTCTAACACTACATGATGGAGTAAAGACGGAGAACTCCTGTTATCAAACTAAAACAGCCACAACTTTCAGTGTCTTAGTCTCAGTCGCTGCAGCTTTTACACATTTAAAATTTGAAAAGATCAGAAATAATTCACTTTAATTCTCTGTTTCTATGTTCACCCTGTGATTATTGTATGTGCACTGAATAAATAGATTTATTTGACATTTGAACTTGCCGTTAAATCTTCTTACCACAGTGGAAAAAAAAGTCAAAAAGCTGCAGTGAAATAACACACTGGACTGGAGGATTCACTGTTTGAGTTTCAAGGTTAGTTAAAAAATATATTGTTTTTAAATTGTTAAAAGTCATTGTGTCCTGAAGAGAGTTGGAATAAAACAGCACTCCCTGTAGTTCTTAATAATTAATTTCTATTCAGATCTAAGTACTAAAATAGGCTAAACAATTCAGAGAAAATCAGTTTCTTTGTCAGTCCACAGATTACTACACTGAAAAAACAACTGCCCTCACCGGTTACCCCAGGAGTCAACCAAGAGCAGAACCTCGCTCTACTGCCCCTGGAGGAGTTCTCAGTTTTAGCTTGAGTGAGTGAATGGTTGTTTGTCTCTAAATGTGACCCTGCGATGGCCTGCAGACTGCCCAGGGTGGGACCCCGCCCTTCTAGTTACCCCACAGCCCTGAGACGGCCGAAGCAGCCTAAGACAAGTGGGTTCAGGGACAGTGGTCGTTGATGAAGGTGAGTCCTCTTTATCCTCATCTTAACCTCAGTGAATATCAACAAACATGTTTATGTTTCCTTACTATCTATTTTATTGCAACATCCCATAATACCTTGAGTGCTGTGTTGGATTTTTACAGTTTGTTTTTTGACCTGTTTAATTATTAATGACTTGAAGAATCTTTCACTGACAGTTGAACTTCTGACACCATTTGGTTACAAGAATCATTTATTGTTCAACACATGGATCATGTGACGGACGGCGGCTTCTCATCTGAACTGCTGTGAATTTAAGCTTTCAAAAATCGTCAGTACTTCCTGTGTCTGTGGATTTCTTCTGATTGGTCTAGCGTCAGGTCTTTCTTTTCCTCGTTGACACTTGATGTGATCGGTCTGTGTTTTAATCTCGTGAGAAACTTTAAAAGTTCTTCGTCACTGGACTGAGTTCATGGTAAATATATAGTATTTATGTTCCTGTAAAAGTGACTTGTCTCTGTTTCATCTTCTCTGTCCTCTCCAGAGTCGGTCAGACTGGACAGCCAATGAGATCCTTCCATTTGGTCACATGGACGTGACTTTATCAAAAGTGTTGTCCATTGCTAAGTTGTTGAAGGCGTTCTGGTCCTCTTTACTCCTGATTACAAGCAGACAAAAGACACACAATGAGAAATGACAAAATCTCCTTTGTAATTATTTATTACAAATAAATAACATAAAAAATCTCCTTTGTAATTATTTATTACATGTAATTATTTATAACATCAGAAAACATTTTCTGATGTTATTTTTTTTTAATAATCTGAAACCGCTGCAAAAACTACCAGCACACTACCAGCAATAGATAGGATAGATATGTATATAAACATATATGTACATAAATATATACAAATATATATAACTTTAATATAATGTAGAATATAACAATTTTTCTGAATTTAGGACATTTTTCATCATGTGCGTGTGCCAACATTGGTCACATGACCAGAGTCTGAGTTCTAAACGTTAAACTGTCCCACATACCTGACCATGTTCAGTGAAGTGTCACAGATGTTGTTGGTCACCACAGGAGCGTTTTCTCTCTCTGACCCCAGAGATGAACTCACTCTGAACAGATACAGGAAACACAACGAGTCGAGCTGTGACATGGACAAAGGTAAAAGCCAGGACCCTGTCCTTCCAGTTTTAATCATGTTGTAAGAACGTCTTTGTTTCTGACCGACCTCTTTGGCTCCTCACACCAGGCCTTCTTCACCAGCAGACCCACAACTGACAGGAAGAGGAAGCCGGCCACAGCGATGAGACCCGTGGCCCACTGAGGCAGGAGGCGTTCACTGACCTGAGACTGGACTGGATCACAGACACACAAACACCGGGATTTAAACCAGGAATAAATAAATAAACTGATGGCTTGAACAAACAAGCCATTAGCTCAGGAATCAGGATCACGGGTAACACATCCCACCCAACACACACACAGAAGTTAATGTTAACTATATTAACTAATATTCAGTATAGTTCATTTTTGTTTCAAATGATGTATTTAAACCTTAGGTGAAAATAAAATAAAATAAAATATAGAAATATAAATAAATATGACTTATTATTATACATATTGCTGTAGCTTCACAGGTGTAAATACTTTATTTATATTTAATAAATCAGAAATATAAATATGTGTGAGTATAATAAATCAGAAATATAAATATGTGTGTGAGTAAAATAAGTAAATAAGATAAAATTAAATTAAAAAGTATTTTAAAATAAAGTATAGGAACTTTTACTGTAGCTCTTATATTTAATATGACTTTACCTGACTGTGCTGTTGACCCCCCCACCATCAGCAACAAACAGGAAGTCAGTGCAGTGAGTTTCTCCATTTTCAGCTCTCGGAAGAATAAAACACTCTTTTTAACAAAAAATAAACGTTGGTAGAAAAACTCACAGGAAACTGTCTGGACTTGACGAGGACACAGAGAGAGTGAGACTTTCAGCTGTGTCAGGGGGATATACACACACCAAACACACACACACCCTGGCCTTCCATTAATGTTTAACTCAGACTAACAATAAAACTCCATGTCCCAGTTTATAACTGACCAGGAAACAATTTTATTTTTCCCACTTGACTTCACTGATTTACATGGAAAAATATTTATGATATTATAGATATCTATTATAGATATTGTATCACAAACCTGTTTAATCTAAAATCTGAAAATAATCTCTCTTCTCCTCTGTTTACAGTTACAGATTTAAACCTAATTTAATATATATGTATATATAAATGTGTGTGTATATATACTGTATATATATTAGTTCCACACAGAGAAAACCAAGGTTAAAAAAACAATAAAATCTACTTTTTTTTATAGATTTGTTTTATTAAACAACAACTTCTAAAAGAATCTTGAGATATATTTATCCTTTACTATTTTATTTCCTACATTCATGTGAATTTTATTTAAGCATAAACTGAATTTAATGAGTAATAATTGTAAAGTATAATTATTCATATGAATGCACAGTACAGTAGTGATTACTTTGTCTCCTCTATCAGTCAGAAGCATTTTCTGTAACGTTTACAGCATCCCCTGCTGGCCATGGACATAATGGCATAATGTTAAAGTTTTTTTTTCCTTTAAAGTTTTTCATGAAACATATATAATTAATGAATGATGATTATGAGACATATGTTAAAATAAAATCTAACTATGAAGATATTTGGTTCCTGCAGAACACTGCCATCTACAGGATGAGGCAGGTCGCTGAGGGCTTTTCTCCTAACATGCTCATGAGGTTCAGGTTGAACTGGGCTGGGTTGTAGTTCTGCAGCTCAGGTGTGCACTGATCCTCCTCCCCCCTCTTCCTGGAGGTGACCCTGTACTGGGCCTTGATGTTCCTCAGAGGGTTGTAGTCTGGGCTGATGTGTTCTGGGCAGCGGAACACTTCTCTGATGACGCAGCCCTGCTGGGACAAGGCCACAAAGCCGTTCCTGTAGGTCAGCATCCTGACCACAGGAGAGTAGACGTACTGGACCAACAGGAGGTTCCCTGGACGAGGAGACAAGTTGGTGAAAACCTGAGCAACAACCAAGACTGAACAGGTGGTCTACATTCATGTGGCGCTAATCCTGGAGCAGGCAAGTGACTTGACCTGGGACCACAGTTCAGTGACCTATAGGCTACAGGTGAGAACAGAGGCCACCATCAGAGTTCAATGTAATGCAAGAACACTAACTGCTGTACCACCGTGTAGCCCTGATTCACTTTATATTAACTACAAACCACTGTTACTGGGTAAATCCCACCGTCCAATAGGGGAGTAGGAAAATATCCATTCACTGAAATATCATGATGTTCCATTTCCTGATACCGTATCACTCTCCTCCATCAGTGTACTGATTTTTTTATCACCAATTCTCAGTCAAATATTCCTGGTGTTGGTTCATTTTCTTTTTCTTTTCTTTCTCCTCCAGTGATTCCAAATGTAGATCCCTCTGTTCCAATGTTAGTAACCTGATGTTCAGATGGAACAGCAGCAGAGTCTTTACTATGATGACACTTGACTGCAGTTGCATTGGGGGGAACAAAACCCTGGAATATATCGTATTGCTGTCATGATATGTATCGTATCAATGCCAATATGCAGCCGTAGTGTCCACTAACATAACACCAATCAGAGGTTGACTGTTCATGTCATGTTGATGTCTGTAGGTCTTTAATTTGTTTTTGTTCTCACAAACATTGTTCCCACTGATGAACATACCATTGGCCACGTCCCACACTTTGACAGTCCTGTCCTTAGATCCAGTGAAGACGAACTGGTCACTGTCAGCAAAGGCAGCACAGAGGACTCCCTCGAAGAAGAAACCCTACAACAGAGATGTACACACAACACAGTAACAGGTGAGTATCAACAGTATTACACACATCTATGTGTATGCAGTAGAATAAAAAGAAATAGTAGTATTACTGTCTGGAGTAATAGTTCAAGGTTCTTGGGATAATACATGAATGTGAAGTTAATGGTAGAATTTGTTGAACTATTATGTCATTTATCTGAACTCTGAAGTAGCAAAACATTAATCTCACTGGTGGGGGCAGTGGGGGGCGGAGGGTATGTGTTATTTAAAAGTTCCGATTTTCTCTTTAGACGTCTGGGTTTTATAAAGAGACACAAAGATAACAGTTTTACACAATGACCTTGTACTCCATGGTGTGGTCCAGAGCCACTGGGCTCAGGGACCACAGTCTCTGGACAGCGTCCTCCGACCCCACCAGTGCATGTTTCCCCCAGTTACTGGCTGTGATGCAGGTGATTCTGCTGTGATGAGGCTCTAATGCTGAGCTGCTGCCGCCCCTGAAGTCATAGAGGGTGACCTCCCCACAGCTGGTGCCGTACAGCAGCCTGCGGTCGGGCAGCAGAGCCATGGAGGAGAGTGGGGATTGAAGCAGGGACAGGGACACCCTCTGCATAGGCCCCTCCACTGTGGGGAAACATTCTCTGGTGGTGATCTCAAACAGACACACCGCATCCTCGTAGGCCACGGCCACGTGTCTCTCCTTGGAGCTGACGGCCAGACTCAGGACGCTGCAGAGACTCTCTGGTGGGGGGATGCACAGGGTCTCCTGGGGTATGTTCAGAGGGTAGATGAGGACGGTGCCAGAGGTCAGGCCACAGAAAAGAAGACGTTTGTTTTGGGCTATCTCCAGACAGCTGACCTCAGCCGAGACAGACAAACGCTCGGAAATACAACCTGGAGGAACGAAAGTCACCCTTTGAAGTCAGTAAACCTTCTTCTTCATCATCATCATCTTCATCATCATCATCATCATCCACTGACCTGTGTGGTTGTTCCAGCTAATGACTTCTGTCTCACTCTGATGTCGTACAAAGAAAATTTGATCACAGTCTCTGGTGACGGCGACGTGGGCACAGCCCACAGGTATGTGGTCGATGGGTTTGTAATCTGGGTCATATTTCAGGTTCCACAGTTGGATGACAGGAGCAGCTGCTGAGGCTGAAACCACAGAACCTTTGTACAACAGAAGTGAGGATACAGGAGACTGTGATCCACAGAGAGAGTCCAACAGAGCCCCGGTGGTCACAGACCAGATCTGTGAAGACACAAAAAGTAAGATTCTGTTAGATCAGGCTACGTCGTTTTAATGAATGAAAAAGTTTCACCACATTTACCTAAAGTTTGACAAAAGAACTAAAATTTCCTGAAACCTAAAATTAATCAGAAACCTCTTAAATGCATGCATTACGACTGAGACAAATTTCTGCCCCCCCCCCCCTTGGACCGCTGAATTTTTACAGCAGTATTTTTTAGTTTGCAGGCATGTTTATTTGGTTCTGACTCGTATGAGTTGATCTGCAGCTCCTGTGAACAGCTGCCGTCCATCTGAGGATAAACAGGCGGAAAGAACGGTGTCGTCGTGTGTCAGGTTGAGAAAATTGTCCAGAGAGTCTGTGTCCAGGTTGTAGAGACCCAGAGTCTGGTCACAAGCTGGACACACAGATCAACAGGGAGTCAGGCTCAGAACTTTCTCACACTTCTGTAGGTGTTTGTTTAAGGTGAAATAACAGCGTATCAGTACCAGCCATCAGGATCTTCTCGTCTTCAGTTACACAAAGAAAAGAAGGAACCAGAGGAAAGTCAACAGCTGAGACTTTGCCTTGTCTCGAAATCTGCAAACACAAGACATATTAGGAACGGTGGAGTTCCTAAGGGATCAGTACTGGGTCCCATTTCATTATTTATTTAAATGATTTTGGACTACATATGTCCGATATTTTGTGCCAACCGATATTTTCGCCCCAATATTAGCATAAATATGAAATACCTCTAAGAATTGTTATCGGTTTTTCCTCCGATAATGAAAATCCAATAACCCAATGCCTGGGTTTCGCCAAATGATGTGTGCCCTAAAATTAGTTTAGGGGATAAATGGCTGCATAATAAAGTGAAAGCCACTAGATGACAGCATTGCAGTTCATTTATGTAATCTATTTTAATAATCATGGCATTGTATGCAGAATGCTGGTACCACCAAATCATACAATGGTTTGTACAGATAAATGAATAAATATTACAAAGCCTACGTCGTATCGGTTGATCGGATATAGATAAAAAAAATCATAGATATCTGGTCATACTGACAAAATATTCACCTAACATTAAGCCTGATTATTAAAGTAAACAGTACCTGGTACAAAAACCCCATTTTAGTGACTACAATCACTTTCCCTCGTTTTGGTGCCAGAGCAGAGTTGACGACTGTTGACAATCTCTTAGAGGTTCTCAGCTCAGTCTCCACGGTCGGAGTCCTTTTTAAAAGACTCCAGATTCTGACAAGACCAGACTGGGTCAGAGAAAATACTGAATCATCCAAAACTCCTAAAGTAACTGAATCTTCTTCGTTGGTCTGGCTGAAGAGCTGGGCTCCATCCAACTTCCACAGCTTTACCTGGAACCAAAAAAAAAAAAGATTTGGAGTACGTCAGGTTCAGTTGTTGGTGGTAGTTGCACATACTGTGTTGCAGTACTGTAGTAACACCAGCAGGTGAATATCCGTTTTACCTGAGTCCTGGTGTAAACACAGATCAGCTGATTCTGATCCAACAGATGGAGGCACACTGCTGAGGGGGTGGAGTCAACAGGCACTGCCTCCTGGACACAGAGCAGCTGTTGACCATTGATGAGGCTCCACCTCATCAGACATCCATCAGCAGCCAATGAGAGACAGCAAGACAAGCTGTCAATCACCTGGACGTGCAGGACAGCCTCTGTACGACATGGATTTAAAAAAAATATATAAATATTTTCATAAACCAGTTCATAAACCCTGTGTTTTCAGAGTGACCTTTGACCTTTGTGTCCCAGCAGGGTGTGAACCAACTGCTGGTCAACCAGACTCCACACCGCCACCACTCCATCATCTGAACCTGCCACCAGGACCTGCAGCTGCACACTGACATCCAAACAGACGACACCTGGGGACACAGGGACAGGTAAGTTCACCAGGACTGTCTCAACTGTCAACCTTCACGTGACACTTAATAACTTTTAATAACTTTCAAGGACTTATAAGGATTTGTATGTATAATGTATTTAATTTAATATAAACAACTGTCCCGGTGTCAGCAGCACAGATTTAAATATATTAATCAAATATCACCACTGACCTCCATAAAGTCCACTTAGTGTGTGCTGCAGTGCCCCGCCTGGCTGCTGCATGAAACTGCACTTTGGCAGCAGGATGGGTTCAGGGCAAGTCAGGAGCCACTCCTCACACTGGCTGCACAGCTGACCAATCACAGCAGGGCATTTCTGAGCCAGGGAGGAGAGACGAGCCAACAGCTCCGCGCAAAAGACGTTCATGTCTGAAGGAGAAGTTGAACATCTGCTGTGATCACTGTTGTTTTCCATCTGTTTACTAACAATAAACCTACTGACCTATTTGATTCTCCAAGAAGTCAAAGGTGGGTTTGATGAGGACCAGGGTATCTCGGATCAGTCTGGTCTCGGTGCAGTTCATGAACTGGGAACACTGGTCCAGGTCCTGGATCACAGCTGAGACTCCACAGACCCTGCTCTTACAGTGCAGCCAGTCAGCGTTTCCTGGAAAAACACACGGATCACACTGAGCTGCTGGAAGAAGCAAAGAATTTTCTGGAAGGAATTTGAACTAATTTATGCCTGACTTGATCCTTTTTTCTAAAATCAAAATTCTAGGTGATTAGTGAAATTATTTTAGCATCTTTAATACATTTCTGTTTTACATTTTTTACTTTGTTTTAAAATATTTTGTCTCAGTTTATGGTTCTTGTGCCAACAGCAGATCTGCTGCCCCCTGCAGGGCCCCTAAAAAAATACTTACAACTGTAACGTGGAACATTTAGTGTCAGCAGGGGTGCTTTAACTTCTTACCAATGACCTGCTGCTGAAGCTCCTCCCACAGGTCAGCGTGCAGCAGGTGATAGGGCATTTCCTGGAGCTTTCTGACATTAGCCATTCCAGGGGCAAACCACAGAGGCTGTGGTGGAACCTATGACGACATGGCCTCATATGTTAAAGGGACTCTGTTCAAACTGAGACCATCAGGTTTGATAAACGTCCTGGTACCTTCCTGTCTGAGAGCAGCAGGGACAGACCGGGTAGAGACGCAGGCTTCAGTTTTCCTGACCATCGTCCCAGGAAGTAATCAGCCAGGATCCTGTGGCTCTGCCCCCGGCGTTCTGGTGTCAGGTAGTGAGACGAAACCATCTCTGCAACATGTCTGAGATAAAAACGATGTCTTTGATAGGGATCTAACCTGGTCTCCAGTCATCATTCACCAAATCTCTGTTTTTTACCGGTTGTTAAATGTGATGAAGACAACTCCAGATGTCCAACGCTCCTCAAGCAGGTCTTCAAGGTCCCGTCTAAGTCTGGCCCACAGGAAAGGAGGCAGTCTGATCAACGAGGGTGTAGGAGGAAGGAAGTACTTGTATACTTCACTAATGACGTTGTCGTCCAGGGACAGAATGTCACGCAGCTCTGCCTCCAGTAAGCCCTCCCTGTGGACCAATAAAGGAGCAAAGACAGGAATCAAACCTCAACCCAAATGTCAAGTATTTGGTAAAGCTGGTATTAACTGTAATCTGACCTTGCCAGTGCCAGGTATCCCAAGGCCCCACCAACCAGCTCCTTTCCATGTTTCTCCTCCAGTTTCAGAAGAAGCTTCAAGAATGTATCCTTCAGGTTCTCGCCCAGGTTCAGTTCTGTGAGGGGTGTGAAGGAGGTCCAGTGTTTGGCAGCAGAGAGGATCAGTTTGAGGTGGAGAGGGCAGCCAGTGGACTCAAACTTCTGCAGCACAGTGTGGCTCTGCTCTGGTGTCAGAGTCCGTTGCCATGATCTCATGTTGGTGTCCATAATCTTCTTACCATCATCGCCAGATAAACGTTCCACCACGAAGAACCTGTCCAAACTCTCCACCTTTAGGCGGATATTGGCAAAGACTTCACTGCTGGTATCCATGGAAACTACTATGTGGACATTAGGTGGGAGATCCACAGGCAACCAGTGAAGTCTGTGAGCATGGTTCTGGTCCGACAGCTGGTCTAAGGAGTCTAGGATTAGGAGCAGGGTGTAGCCCTGTTGAGACACCTGGGAGAGCATGGTTCTGAAGAACCTGCGCAGCTCCAGGTGAGCACCAGCCGTCAGCGGAGAAGGTGGAGACAGGCCGCAGCTCAGACAGACCTGGAGACAGATGCTGTGGAGGACCTGGTTTATATCTGGTCTCTGAGGATGATGAGCAGAAAGCAGTCTGATCACCACACTGGATTTGGCCTCCAGGACCTTCTGCATTTCATGAGCGAGCTTACACAGCAGGGTGGTCTTCCCCATCCCAGCAGCACCGTGGACCACTAGTGGACCATGATGGATGTTGTTTGACTCCCACATGGTGAGGCAGAGTTTACCCAGAACACCCTCTCGTCCATGGAGACCCTTACAGAGCTCAGTACTCCTAGCAACATGCTGCCTCACCTCTTCCTCCACCCACTCTGACGTTTGAAAGGGTTTTTCAGTGTTCCCCCAGATTCTCTTCCCCTTCTCCCTCCCCTCATACTGAGGATCAGCCACAGCTGTGATCCGGGCCTTCATCTGGGACACAAACTGCTCGCAAATGCTCTCCAGGTACTGTGCGTGCTCTTTGCGTTTGGGGTCGACGCTGCCTTTGATGAGCTCCACACAGTGCAGGTTCAGGATGTTCTTTGACGAGGTGTAGAGTCTTGACTTGAGTTCAGTGAGGAGACCCTGAGCTTCTGCATCCAGCAGGCCGTCAAACGTCATGTCCATGTACTTTGCCAGACGTTTGGGTCCTTCCCGCACCCTTTGTCTCTGAATCTCTCGGACGAAGATAAGTGGTAACCTTCTGCTGTCGTCTTCCCATAATCCCTGCTCAAACTCCCTCTCTGTGACTGTGGACCAGAAGCAGAAGATGCTCAGATGTGATCAATCCTCTGAGACAACAGTGGACAAACTGAGTAAGACATCTCTGACCTGATGAAAAGAAACGCTGCTTCTGCTCCGCCGTGATGTCACCATCTTTCTCAGCTGTGGTGGCGGCCGATCGTAGGAGTTGTAACAGTTTAGTCTCTGTGAGACGCCAGGACACGACATCCTTGTCATGCTGGGGCCTACTCTCAGGTCGGAGGTCACTGTAGTGGGAGAAGTGAGCTGTGATTGGCTGAAGGACGTAGGTGGGCGGGACAGCATTGTTGTCTTTTAGAAACCACTGGTTCAGCATTTTGATGCCTTCAGGGTTTTTGGTGAGTTTGGACGAGAGAACTTCAAACTCTTTCTCTGGGATAAACCGAGGAAGAGCGCGGTGACCATACCGATTCCCCAGCAGTGCCTAGGGAACCAAGTCAGAAATATATATATATAAATATAAACCATCAGAAAATGATGAAATGAAATGATGAAATTTCAGCTTTCAGCTACAACTACTTTACATTCTTATATGTCTATAAGAATAAATGGGATACTACATCCAGACTGGTGTCAGGTGACACTGGTAGATATGATGATGATTGATTGATTGATTGATTTTTGGTGTCACCAACTTGATTAAATAACTTTTCTGAAACATTGAAGTTTGTAAAATGTGTTAAAAGAATTTGAGTTGAACACAAACTAAAAACCAAATCATGAAATGTAGATTATTAATCTGCACAATTATTTATTAATTGATTCTTTAAATATTTTTTGCATTCATTTAATATTTATGATCAATTGTATTTTTGTCCCTTATATTTTTTTTAGGGAACTCACGACAAAGGCTGGACCAGCTGAAATTCTGCAACAGTTTTCCATCTCCTTCAGGAAGACTTCACAGGAATCATGATCTCCAGACGTAACGTTTCTAATCCCCCATCGCAGGTCCACCACCTGGAGGGGGGGCATTCCACTGATCAGAGAGCAGGTTAGTGTGACCAGTTCAGATCACTTCAAAGTGGACCTCACCTCAAACACGAGGCCCAGACTGCGACAGAAGGACAGGACTTCTGGATAAGCCTTCTCCAACAGGACCTTCCTCTCACTGCTCATATCTGAGAAGAGAAACATCAAACTGGCAGAGGCTCCGAGACCAGCGCCAGAAAATGTGAAAAAAAAAGTGAAATAAGCTGTGGTGTCAGGAAAGAGAAGGAAATCTGTCAACAGGTTGTTACACGGTCCAGGCAGCGACTGTTCTGGGTTGGTCTGACCATGAACCTGTTACTAAGACGGTAATTCCCAAACAGAACTGTGGAAAGGCATAAACTTCTTGGTTCATTCCACTTTAAAAATGATTTCCTGAACACAACCCCAAACCTGTATGCAGCCAACAGTCTGTTGTCTCCTGGCTGTGGAACTGTTGGACTCCTCATAGTGTCATAAACCGGTCTCTACAACGACTCACTAATCGCATGATTTCCTGTCACTTCAAAGACTTCTGATGTTAAAATTTAATTTACAGGTGTTGTCAGAGAACACAAATGAAAGAACTCTGACCTGTGAACGTGGAGCTGATGAAGACACGGATCATGTTGGAGCAGGTCTTCATCCCCTGTTCTTCTTCACTCTGTCCTCTGAGGAGGTCCTGCAGACCGGGGTCTTGATGCTCTGCCATCGTCTCTTTTCAGACACCAACGTCTTCTCCTTCTCCTGCGTCTATGAGATCTGCACTCCCTCAGCGGGTCCTTCGACTCCTGCCCGTGTCTCCTCCTCCGAGACTCGACTCCAGGACAACCACTGCTCCACCAGGACCTGTAGCAGTCACCTGTTTTGAAGTGGAGTTCCATCATCACCTCCTTTTTTACGTTTTTGAATTTTTTTTTACTCTGTCTTTATCTGGACACATTTATTTTTGGACAACATTTTGAAATTGATGTCATTTTATTTTTAAAATATCTTTTGATTAATTCATAGCAATTTTCCCTGAATTTTAGGCATGTCTACTTTGAACCAATTTATTTTGCTGACATACAAATGGATTTTGTCGTTTGTTTCTATTTAAGCCTTTCTGTCTATTTTTTTGTAGTTCAGGAAATGTCAGTGAATTATACGATTTAAGTCCATTTAATTTAGTCAAACACACTTTATATAAAGTCATCATTATATTCAGTTTTATTAACAATATAAAGAAGAGCAGAATACATTCATTTTAATGAATCATTACTAAACTAAGTTAAGTATTAAATAGTTAGAACTATTTTTTTACTTGTTTTGTTTTTTTTGTTTTTGTTTTTTCTCATGGTGTGTTTCTCAGGTTGTCTGAGTGTTTACAAAGCTGGGCCCGGGGAGACTCCTGGGTCCTCCAGGCCCATGGATCCTTTGAGAGAGGGAGTGGGGATTCCATGCTGCTCTTTGCTAATGACAGTGATGAGACACAGTGATAATGAGGATAACAATGCTACAGTGAAGCTGTTGGACACCTGCGGCACCTGTAGCTCACACACAGCTACAGAGAGTCATTAATGTCACTGACGCAAACTGATATGAACAAAACAGCAGGACAAGAAGTCAGTTACAGAAACAGAATGGAGATGATACAACACATATTTAAATTCAAAACTGCAGCTTTGTCTTAATTAATGTGAGGGAACATATTAATATTATTGGTATTGTTGTTGTTGTAATTAACCAGACATACCCCAGTTTGCTATATACATTTGAAAATGCCTAAAAAAGCATCTTATTCCCCAAAACGTGTTAATTTTACAATAAGAATGAAAATTCCCAGAGGTGGAAAGTAATTTGTATTTTTTTAAGTATTTTTGGGAATAGGTAATTTTACTTTTACTTAAGTACATTTTGACTCAAGTATTTTAAAAGAATTATTATATTTGAAAAGAACCGGTTACTTAATTACAAAAATAAATGAGGGGGGAAACAATGGCGTGCGCGAATTGCCCACAAAGTTAACCTAGCCAGAAAATCTTGCTTAAGAGAGACTCTAGCCCAGTGGTCCCTAACCCCCGGGACGCGTACCGGAACCGGCCCGTGGGTCATTTGGTAGATAGAATACATAACTTACATTATTTCCGTTTTATTTATTATCTGACGCTGAACGATGTTTTATTTTGAAAAATTACCGGAGTCTTTCCGCGGCATTCGTCAATGACTCACACTTGATACATGCCACGATGCTTGCTTCGGTCACATGTCTTACCTACGTCCGGTACCTTCTTAAAAGTTCTGCTCCGGTGGGTACTACATAATACATTACTGCTAAATTGACACCTCCATGATAGCACAATGAACAGAAAACAAACGTCTTTGGAACGTTTCTTTGGGCAACGAAGCCTTCAAAACTACTTCACCACTTGGAGACCAAGCGTTCTGCATTAAAAGACAAGCGCGATGTTACGAGGACGCTGCTAATTAACTTGTATACACAGTGGCTTAATGTTTATTATTATATTTAGGAAATGCCATTTTTTTTTTGCCGGTCGTATCATTTTATTAAAGGCCGATCGTGGAAATATTTTAGACATTTAACCGGTCCGTGGCGCAAAAAAGGTTGGAGACCGCAGCTCCAGCCTGTTGTTGGATGGTGGCCGGTGCAGATCAATAAACGGAGGATTGTCAAGCAGAGAGCTCTCGTGGAGCAGAGGACTCGGAAAGAGATGATCTTTGGCCATATCTCAGACACCTGTTTGTTTTCAAATACAAAGAAGGAAAAAACTTCATCCTGCGATGGAAAACGAACCTGCCCCGGCGGACAGAGCTGTCGTCCTCGAAACTTCCACGTCAAACTTTCGGAAGCATGTGGTGGTGAGTAGAGTATCTATGATTTCACCAGTGTTTCCCAACGTGATGTTTATTATTTGTTTAAATTTGTTTACGTTAAGTGTGTCTTCATGATATCGATTGTTTTCGTTAGTTTAGCATCGATCCTGATAGCTAACGTTTCAGTGAAGTAGAGCAGTGCCAGAACACGGTCAGAAATGAAATCATCTTTATTTCTGTATAATAGACTAGATTTTGGTTGTTGTAGCCCTGACTATGAACTTTGGATGGACAGTGATATTCAAAATAACCGAAATAATAATAAGTCTTGCTTGTTATTGGTGATATTTTGAAATATTCAGATTCAC
>NC_024308.1:11554012-11581122 GCF_000523025.1 Cynoglossus semilaevis
TCCCCGAAATGCACTAAAATGCAAATAAGAGCATTTTGAAAAAGTAATAATAAAGAAATGTTTAAAAAAAATTTTTGAAAGAAAAATTTCAAACACTGCCTGTTTCTTCTCGATTTTTCATAGAAATTTCTTTTTGGAGTTTTTCACCAAAATTACAATTTCATGTCATTCTAGGTAAGATGTTGAAAATTTAAGAGGTCCAGGATTTTCTTCTCCTTTTGGGGAGCCGTCCTTGCCGGGAGTTGAATCGTGGCTACTGGGGGACACGGCAGGGTGAGTACCTTATTGTGCATGTTGGCCACGGTGTCGGCTTCTAGCTTCTGTCCTGGTCGGGTTAGTTGATTACTGTAGGCAAAATATTTTATTCCATCTATTTTAATATTTCAGTTTTTCTACATGGCCACAAGAGGGCGCCAGAACTCCAGCTCTGCAGCAGTGACTGTTCCGCTCAGACTCCATCTGCTTTGATGTCACGGTAAGAAGTCTGTACCAGTTCTGTCTGATGGTCATCTACTTCCTATCAAATAAGTAACAGTGTTTATATCAAAATGACCCTCAAATAGTAAAAATATTTCAAATACTACTCAGGTGTATGAATTACCAGTGGCCACATGTCGCATGTCCCAGTCGTCTTCCCATCACCGCGTTAGCTTTTTGCTTTTAAGGGACAATAATTGAGAAGTTGAGAAAATCACGGTCGCACGGGAGAGTGGAGTGTTACAGCAGTCGATGACTCACAGCTTGTATGGTCTGGAGGACATTACGTTGTAGAGTGGAGAGAAAGCTGACCCTGTGACAGAGAGAGATTAACCACAAGACCTTTTTTCAGATGCATTATGGGAATTGTCACAATCATTTACTTTTACTATTATAGAATTAAGACACTGCCCACTTGGGCAACCTTGTATAGTTGGTAGTCAATAAGTCGTAAATGGAAATTAAATATGGTTCAAATATCACATGATTATTACAGCTCCACTCAACAGTAAAACTCTGTGCCTTTTTTAACTGGACACTAATATCAGCACAGTGTTTGTCTTGAGACCAATCTGCTGGAAAATCAATTTTCCTCCAACCTAAATGAGTGACAGGTTCATGTGGTCAATATTTTTCACTAGTCTTTAAGTGTCTTAATGGTCTTGGGCCCTCTTATTTGTCAGATCTGATCTTATGATACCAACCCTCTCGGACCCTGAGGTCCTCCACCTCTAGTCTCTGGGTTTTTGGTCTCACCTTTGGAATGACTTCCAAAGGTGAGACCAAAAACCCACAGTGAACCTCAGGGCTGCAGAGACTGTCCATGTTTTTAAAGGCAGGCTCAAGAGCCACATTTTTAACTTTATTTTTAATTGACTTCAGCTCATTCATTTTACATCCTTTTAATCTCCGTCTCCCGAATTAGATTTTGAAATGATCTTATTTATCTATTTATATGTATCAGCTTTTACAAGACTCATTGTTTTAACTTATCTTATTGCTTTGTGCTGTCATGTTTCTACCTTTTTGCTCCAGTGTTTTCTTCTCCTCTTGAGGAGCCCTCCGTGCCGGGAGTTGAGTCGTGGCTGCCTGTGGGAGCGTCGTTCTGTGGGCTACCCTGGTGGGCTGGACGCTTGTTGCATATGGGCCACGGTGTCGGCTTCTGTCCTGGTCGGGTTAGTCCTCTGGGCGGCGTCAACTGTGGGCGGGACTTCCTGGTATGAATGTTTCCCCCATAAAGCTTTCTTCTCTTGGTGCCCAGCCTTATTGGGTCTTTTAACCTTTTATCTGTACAGCACTTTGTGCTACATTGATTGTATGAAAATTGTTGAGTTAAAGTTAATATATTGCTATTTGTTAGTCTTTCTGTTTCATAGTGGTTAATATATATATATATATATATATATATATATATATATATATATATTTTGCTAGACTTAGACTTGTTGATTTGTCATGATTAATCATGAACCTCTCAGGAGACAAAAACAGATACTATAAAATAAGACTTTTTTTTTATTGTTTTGTGAAACTAAATTTCATGTCATTTAAGGCGAGAGGTTCACAAAATGACATAATTTTACTGTTTTACAGGTGTAGATTTCTACAAGACTATTTGGTGGCAGTGGACCAGTGGCAAGATGTGGTACACAGCACCCCCTGCAGACAATGGTGAACAGCAAAATGATGCTGCGTTGACTCAAAAGGCAAGAATACAATTTTTGGAAATATTGAAAACATAAAACAAACTAATTTCACCAACTAACCCCAAATAATGATTGTGAATAATTATTTTCTCCTTAGTGTTGATAAAATATAATATATAAAATATAAATCATCTGATTGTTGTTTTTTTTTTTTTATCAGGCTTAACAGAAGATGGTTCTGCAAATGAAGCCAAGGCAAGTTTTGGTTATTATTAACTGCTATGGACATTTTGGAATTCTTGTGAAATTTGAATGCAGTAAATAGAGACTGTCCCAAAGGAATGACTGTTAATTTTGATTACTGTAGGTAAAATATTTTATTACATCTATTTTAATATTTCAGTATTTCTACATGGCCACAAGGGGGCGTCAGAACTCCAGCTCAGCAGCAGTGACTGTTCCGCTCAGACTCTTCCATCTGCTCTGCTGTCATGGTAAGAGATCTGCAGTCACACAAGACACTCCTGAGCTCATTGTCATTTGGTTTCATCTGCTTCTAAACCGAGCGCTAAAATCTAAACTTATCCGATGGGTCACAAACTGTTGGTCAAAATGTCAGATTTTGGTATCGTTTACTTTTTTGTGTAAAAGAAAAGCATATCGGAAAATGAAAAAGCATATTGGAAATATTCTTCACAACAAACAATCTGAATTTATCTTAGGTAAAGGCTGCTCATAAGAAGTGGACGGAACCATGTGATATTCTTACTTGTAATTTGGAAAGTAGGCACCGGGAGAAGGCGCTCCAGGGTTTCAGTTCTGTCTGATGCGCATCTACTTCCTGTCAAATAAGTCACAGTGTTTATATCAAAATGATTCTCAAATAGATAATCATGAATAATTGTGATTAAGCCACAGCAACACTGTGAAAATTCTGAAAATAATTTGATCAGAGCTTTTCTTTTAAGAGCTCAGTTTCCCATAATGCATTCTGAAAGAAGCCAACCGTCCAATTCTTACATTTGAGACTTTACCTTATTCCAGTTTAGTCCACTTGGCATGTTTAAAGACGCTAATAAATAAACAGGAAGTTGTGCCGCTCGTTCTTAAGTCTGACATAAATTCAGAAACAACTGAAACCTTCTTGCTGCATTGTAAGAGGCATTTAAGGAACCCACATATGTGTGTATATATATTGACATGTATAAAAGTTTAAACACAAACAAAGAAAAACAAAGATTAGCCAATAAAGAGATATGGTCCGTAGAGAAAATCAAACATAGACCAGGAGTCAAGTTTAGAAACAGTGAACACGGTGACTGTGCTCTGCTCCCTCTGTGAACTGAGGAAGGTTCTGGTCATTGTTGTGTGGTTCTTCATGTCAAGTTTAAAACGGTTGTCTTTAGAGGTTCCAACCTGAACATTGTGCCTTCTTCTCCAGGCAAATCCACTCACAGTTAAAATTCTGACACAGAATATATACGAGAAATGGACGTAGCCAATAGACTCACAGCAGACGTTTCTGTAACTCAACTCCTAACAGGGCTGTCACGCTCCATCTAAACAAAAAAAAGGGAAAGGACATTAACATTTTTATATTTTCTTGGCCTTTAAAATGACAGGCCTTAGAGCTGGTCATATTTCAGTATCTGGTTGACAGTTAGAAAAACAAACAGCCAGAGACATGTTGGTTTAAACTGATGTGGTGGTCCAAACCTTAACCTTTCATCTGAGCTCCAACTGAAAACTGGCTCATCTGTAAGACTGTTACAGGCTGGTCTTTGGCTTCTAGAAATCATAATAGAGAATCGTAATGAAGACATCTTGTGTTTTTCTTACGGAGTGGCTTCAGCTGCTCTAATAAAACTAAACTAGGAGAAAAGATCTGACTTTTTTGAAAATAAGTTTTGAGTTTAGATCTGAATAGCTGCGTCCATTTCTCATGTACATTTAAAACACCTGCTGTGATTCACTTCCTCTTTCCTCCTAGATGAAAGAACAAACAACCTACATTGAAGAAAAATCATTTGACAAAGCTAAGTACTGCACTTCCTGCCGGCCAAAATGGCTGCCATGGTGGACCACACATACAAAACCATACACACTAATCAACAACTGTCTTCAAAAATGACCATGGTCACATAATGCAACAATTAGAAAAGGAAAAAAAAAGTGAAAAAGAAAATTGGTTGATGTGAAAAAGTATAAAGCATAAAGAAAAGAAATGAGCTTGATATGTGCAAATGCCCTGCTTTTCTCTTCACTGAACCGTTTCTGTCTCTCTTTGCAGACAGTAATTTCGTCGTCTGGGTCAAGCTGTATTTGCTGTGAAATATATATATAAAATATATCACTGTTACAGTGATAAAAAACAAACAACGAAAAAATGTTTCCATCATCAATCAGAAATGTAAGCATAAGGTCCACGTCTGTAGAATTACATTAAAATGTTTCAGCCTATGACATTTTGGTACTTCTGCCAATTAGGTGGGATTGAAAACCTGTGACCACAGACTCGATCAATTCCTGTCTGCACTACCTTCGATAATTCACCTGTCTAAATGTGACCTCTTGAAAGTGTATGGCTTTTAGACAGACTCTCAGGCAGCAGCATGGAGTCACAGGTCTGAAGGTTCAGACCAGAAAGCAGCATGAATCTCTGAATAACATTAGAAGCTTCTGTACAAATCAGGCACAAAAACATGTTTTGCGTTGAGCACTCCAGTCTGAAAGCTCTGCTCTTTGGTACAACAGCAGAGATGGTCGCTGAGCAGCACAAAGGAAATTCCACAGGTCTGAAGGGAAGTGGGTTTGCAGAGCAACTTGAGCCGCAATGCATTGGCTGCTACTGTGGTGTTAGGGGTGGGGATAGGGTTAGGGGTTATAATCCTTTCGTCATCACAAAGAAACATCCGTGTGGTAAAACAGTGGAAACAACGCTGCCAGTCAGAGGTCAAGAGGAGTTCTCCAAACGCTACGCCTCGAAATCCTCACTGACATCACTTCACCTCAGTACTGAAGTGACCTCAATATTACCAAACCAGCAGGCTCGAGAGAAAGTCCTCGGGTTGGAGATCTTGGATCGCAAAGTCACTAATATGCAGACATGGCTGCAAGAAAAGTTAGGTCTGGAAACCAAATGCTACATGTAGGTCCACTGAACCAGTCTGACCTCGGAGTGAAGCTCCCCAGCGCTGAATGGATTCTTGAAGGTCAGTGTTTTGAAAGAACCAAAATTTTGCAGCTACGTCACCAGGTCGACCTTTTCTAACGGAGTTGGTCCACAGACAAGTGGTGTCCTGAAATGGACAGAAAAAAATGTCCCTACGACTCCCACTGCAGTGTTAATGCTCCCGCAGCTCTATGTGCTACAGTCAGTGGCCATGTCTGTCAGCAGTGGGTGGCCTCCATGGGTGACAGCGTCAGGATGCTGCGATCGTTGGAGTAGAAGTTCTCCATGTCATTCCAAGACCTGAAACGGCAGCAGTGATGGAGGGTTAGGGCACTGACGCAGTGTTGGTGTGTCCATTTGTGTTTGTGTGTCGTGGAGTGAAGCAGTGTTTGGTGGTCACTAACTAACCAACAGTCTGCAAAACCAGGCTGGTGAAAAGGTGAAAAGTGATAAAAGGAGGAGTAAAAAAGAAGTTGAGATGATGTTAGTGATGAGTATCACAAGTCTCTCCTTACCTTACCATATACCATAACAGCACTGTATCGATTTTTTATTAACAATTAACAGTCAAATATTCATGGTGTTGGTTCATTTTTTTGATTTTTTTTTCTTCTATAGCGATTACAAATGTAGATCTCTCTGCTCCACTTACCTAATGACCTAATGATAAGAATGCAACAGTGTGTTTAGTATTCTGACAGTTTTCTTACAATTGACCTTAAAAATAATATGTATTTTTGCCTATATTATCACAGTATTTAGCAATATATCATATTGTTGCCCGCTGTATCCCCAGATTCCTGCTAATATACACCCCTATTCAACACCACCATAACACCTTCAGCTTGGTTCTTGTTAATAACAGAAGACACTGAGAGACTTGAGATACTGAAATCAAGGATAAAAATCAAAGCAAAATAAGGGGCAACAAGCATCAACATTCTTGCTTGAGTTTAGATTCACACTCAAAGACAATCAAAATGTCACCTTCTGAAACCTGAGAGTGGACCAACAACCCAAATATCTGGCTTCAATCATCATTTCGTCCTTATCTTATTTAATGATGTCACCTTCTATAATTTGTTAGTCCATGTATTTTAGCAACACAAGAAAAGCCTCATAAATGTAAAAGGGCACAGTTGCTTAATGTTATTATAGAAAGTAACATCTCAATATTCTTACTTCAAGTTATAGGTAGCAGGTATTCACACATCCATAACTACTCTCCCATCTACTTGTTCTAAAAAAATGTTTTAAACCGTTATAAAGTCGTTTGTCATGTCCATTAGACTTGAACATTTCTGCACCAAATATTTACATGGTGGTTTCTAACGTGACCTGTGACATTTAACTTCACACTGCTGCGAGTCAAAGACAACCGTTTTAAGCCTTGCTCATCATGTAGACAGAACTAGCCTGTGACTCAGGAAAACATCACTGACGATGATTAGAAGTGACAGGACATAAGCAGCAAACCGCCAGTGGGAACAAAGACACCGAGAACGAGCACAACAAGCTGATTTCTGACAAGACGGAGCTCAGGAGGGAACACTGGGAGAGCCGATTAAAATCGGGCAGATGTTTAAGACACAAAGTGGTAGGGACGTGTTCACACGCAGAGAGAAGGAGAGTGAGAGGGTTTTAAAGGGTGAGGAGACACGTATACATACAGCAGGACATTGTGTACAAAATACCAAAGGCAACAGAGCAGCCCACATGCAACAGTTTGGACTCTGAACATCCTGGTTTTATAACCTGTCCTGGACAATCAGTAGTGACCAGGTCAGATTATAAAAGAAGGTTTAGTCAAGAAGGTTGACCTCTTCATGGAAGAACATATAAGGCTTCAGGATTTCATGTAAGGTATACATACAGGAAGTTGCAAACAAACAATTCCACAGTACTGGACCGTATTTCGCAGCAGCCTCTCTGGATAAATTTGTCATCCCCTCGTTTTAGGAGAGTCGGTGAGCCTCCATCTAAACTGCACTTCTATTCCAATGAATTACAAAGATGAGGAAATGTTCTAATGTAAGGAGAAGCAATAGAACAAAGATGTATTGGATTATGTCCCATTCCAGAGTGACTGTGTTGATAAATGTTATCGAGCAAATTCAATTTTTATTGGTATAATTTTTCTACTGGGCAAAAAATTGAAGACATTTGACAATTGAATTAATTCAGCATTTTGTCTGGAGGTATGATGGTCAAAGTAACATTTATTTGACATTTCTACAGAGACTCAGCTACTGGGGATTTATCTCATTAATTAGATCAAATATCTGAGTCTGAAGCTTCAACTGGGGTTGCCAATAAATACCAAATAAATTGGAATTTTTGTTTTTATATCTGGTTGTTAATATATTGGCGATATATAATATCCAGTCAGTAAGTATGATACATAGGACTGGATAGATGCACACTGTCTTACACCTCTGGCAGTATCCTAGCGTTAAGGCCTAATGTGGGAGTGACTTAATCACTCTTCTGTTTTCATCTTTCTCAAATCACAATGGTAAAAAAAGGTGGATGAAAGTTTGATAAACAAATATCTCTATCTTTATATTCACTCAAGTCTCTTCTGTTCCCTTTAACTGTGTGAAGGGGCTGAACTGAGATTCTAAAAACATCCACAAATGACACTCCAGACATTTTCCTACACATCTCCTGCCGGCCCTCCAGTCAAATGCTCGGAAAATGTTAGAATAAGCCCACATGAAATCATCGAGGAAACCTCCAGAAAATTAACAGGGAGCAGGTGGTCGAATGCGTTGCCTTTTACAATCTTTACCCAGGTGTCACCCCTCGTCTAAGACCGACTGGATTTTTTTTTCTCTTGCTATGCCTAAAGTTGTATCCTGCTTCATCCTTAATTTGAAAAAAAAAGGGCCAGTCTCCCAAACAATATTTTTCAGGTTTTTGGCTTTTTTTGGGGGAGGGGGGCAAGAGCTGGTGAAAGGAAAGAGATGAGCCATTTTTCTCTAAGCAGCACTGACTTCTACAAGTTGTTGAGACTGCTGGCAAATGACTTCAGAGACTGTATCTAAACACTTCATCTTCTTCTTTTCCGTTCAGCTTTATCCCTTTTTTTTCCCCAAATCAACATTTTCCATTTTAACCTGTTCTCTGCATCTTCTACTCTGACTCCAATTATCTGCATATCACTGTATCTAAACACTATGAACCATATAAAACAAGTTCAAAACAACAAGTTCAAATGAAACATTTCTGGTTTGGTGCTCTCACTATGCCAAGAGGGCTTTGTGGGTGAAAAAAAGCTAAATTTTCCGAGTACCTTGTTAGAAGTAATAAACACATTTCTACATTTACATAGGATGCACTAAATAAATAAATAAATAAGAAGGAATTAAAAATATATTTTCTAGAAATAAAAATGAAAATCTGGGGTAACTCCAAGTATATATATAGAGAAGTGAGTATCTTGGCTTCTGATTTGCAGATTCATTCGGTTTAGGCTGAGCCAGAGTTAGAAAACAATCAATCATTCCCACAGGAGCAAGTTAAGTGTTTCTTTGACCCTGAAGTGACTTAAACAGCTTTGTGTTCCTTAAAACTAAAATGGCCCTGACAACAACACAAATTGATTAATTTTATAGGTGAAATGTCCACATAAGAGAACACTGAACAGTTTATCTCCCAGCACTACATTTACTCCTGTAGCTGCATCCCATCAGGACTTTTCAACTGTACCTCTTGATTTTACATCTTAATGGTCCATAGGGGGTAAGGGGAGAGGTCGAGTGCATCCCTCGTGTGACCAACATGCTGACACAATATCCACACAAATGCAGAGACTGACAAACGCATACATAGTCATGAACCAGCACACAGGATCTGACCTAATCTGCATCTACTGCAACACAATGGTACATCTTCATTACTGATCTGATCAATACTGAGTGTCTGCGGCTCTTTTGGGGGGTTATTGATTGCTCAGCAGAAAGGGCCAATCAGGTCAATAAATTAATGACGTGACACAATGGGACTCAGGTAAAAAAAAAAAAGAAAAGACAATAACAGTGAAACTGCCGACTGAGCAGAGCGAGAAACTGTGAGCTCAGCAAACACATCTTTAAAGCTGCACTTGGCAAAAATATTTGAAAAAATATATCAATGAATAGACTGGGACTTTCTTGCAAAATCTTAAGACAATGATAATATAAAAAAATAATTTGCATTCATGAGATTCCCCTTTTTGCAATAAAATCATATTTTGCAACATGCAGCTTGAAAGATACCCTCTTGATATGAATATTTTAAAGAGCTTCACATATCACAAACAGGAAGTCACAAATTAATCCAATACATCTACAACCACAAGATTACATCATATGATTCCACTAAAGCAAGAGAACCCCCCACAGCACCCTGAACAAAAACAAACAAACAAAAAAAAAAACTGATACTGACAAGATGAACTCCTGGATTCAACAGAAGTAACAAAAATGTAAAAGCACACACTGGCCTTGTGCTAAAGTGCATTACAGATTTTACTCCCAGCCTGGATTTCAAGACAGGTTTAAAAGGAAACAGAAGAGGCCAACAGGAATCACCGAACAACAAATAAATGCAGAGACGATGAAGACAAAGAAACGTGAAGAAGAGAGAGAGAGATGCACACACGCAAGACAAGGTTACAAACAGCAGTGTAATATCGAGGCCTTTAAAGTCGAGCCTTACTGATTACAGATTAGACAATATTAGCTTATTGCAGGCATATGTGTTGATACAGTGCTCGATATAAATAAGAAACAAGACAGAAAACATTGCAATAACAATAACCTGCCAGCCTTGAGTAAATGTAAAGGGAAATTTGAGGGTTGCACCTCACTGTGTAATAAAAAGAATATTAGTATATCAATATTAGACTTCTGTCACTCTCCAGTATCCAGTTACCATCAGCCTCGCTCTACGGATGGGTCATTATTTTCTCACCACTGCACAGGGGCCTTACAGATTTACTGGGACTCATATTCTCCCCTGACTACGCTACATTTAGAGCTACAGGCTTTGTAAATGGCCTGGTCAACACAGTCCTTTCAGTTGTTATTGTGAGGAGTGTGACTGTAAGGTAAGAACACTTTATTCTGATGAATCACCCCCCAGGTCCGTCCTCAAATGGTCATTCAGATCAAGAAAAACCTTGAACAACAATTGACTTGCAGCTCTGGTTAAGGACTACTGCATTCAGGTCTGATTTCCAAATTCTCAAACCAACGTATTAAATTCAGTGTTAGTGCTAGTTGTAGCCTTTCCCACCTGTTGCTGCGGCTGGACACCTGGCAATGGTTGACACTGTCCTGGCACTGCCCCGTCATTTGCTCCAGGAAGTGGGCCAAGCGGGTACAGCCGCTCTGCCCATGTTGGAAGCAGCACAGGGACTCCACACAGCTGAGGGTCTCGGCTGGGGCTGATATAGACTGCAGAGGGATAAAGAGGTAGATAAGAAGTGGGAACAGTGTAAAAAAAAAAAGGTAGAAAAGACAGCAAAGGACAACAATGGGAGGAAGCAAAAGAAAAGAAAGGAAGGGGAGAGCAGACAAAATGGAAATAAATTATCACTCTGAAAAACAAGGGTCACTTCAGAACTGACAGGGTGACTGCAGGATGAACAGACATGCCATCACAGGAACAATGATTTACAGAGACAAAGAATGAATGAATTATGAACAAATCATAAATAACAAAAACCTTTCTTTGGTCTCTAAAGATATTTCTTTAAACCTTAGTAATAAAAACACAGCTCAGGGCACAGAGCTGCTGACAAGAAAAAAATATTTTCTTTTACATCCTATTAGCATAAGATAAGGATAAGGATTTTGATGGAGTAATTAGTTCCCTGCGATGGGCCAGGCTGAACCTGCATATTATTATAATATGTTTTCTAAATGTTCTTTTAAAGACAGACAGTCACTTTCTCTCGCTGCAGCTCTTTGCAGATTGTCATCTCTATGATGAATCACTCATTAGACAACAAATCTATATCATGCAGCATAAACTTACCCTGACTCAAAACCAGCCAATCAGATTCTTTTTTATTCCTCAGTTATCAGTTTGTTGCGTTCTTATAATCTACTCCATAGGAATAAAAGAAAATTGAAAGCGTATGCAAACTGTACATTTATAAAACCCAAGAATAAACTTAGAAATAATTCATTGGAATACAACTAACTATTTAACCAGTTAAAATCAAATTTAAATTAATTTACCAATTTTTAAAATTTTTAAGGCGTGTACTTAGTTTTCTGGAAATATGTTTCTACGACACACAGTTGTAGCCCTGCAGCACTTTAGTAATTACACTGGCATCAGTAGACAAAGTTGAATGGAGCTGCCACTGCTGCCTAGAAACCTGTGGGATCAGGTGGCGCTACTGTTCTGAGTCAGCACCCGAGAGAAAGCGGGAGTAGGGGGAGGGTAGTTGGAGAGGTCGAAGAGAGTGGTGGAGGCGAGGAGAGGATACATTTGTGCAGTCTGCAACCTGAACTATTTTTTCCAGTATAAGTGGACAGCATAATTATAGATTATCCTCACAGTACATTTGGTGACCCATTCATTATCAGCCTTAATTTGTACTTTTCAATACTGTCATTACAGGCATTAATTGCTTTCAAGATTAATTATACTGTGGGGAATAGAAAAACGGCATTGTTAGGTGTTAAAAACTGTGTCCATCAGCACATCTTAACTCCTCAACACTTTTTTCATGCTTCAGAACCTATCACTCAAGTCATGTCCATACAATTAGAGGCATTATTTCATGATAGTTAAAGTAAAGACAGGTTTGTTTTCCAGCTTAGTGCTGTGACACCCTACTCTCAACATCAACCTCTGATTGCAGTGTGGCCACTTTTACTTTTCTCTGCAACAGGAATTCGAGATGCTGTTGGCATGAAACCAACCATTTGGTTTTCTGTCTTTTGCTGCAACAGCGCAAAACTGTGTATGCTGCAGGTGTCAAACATCTCTGAAGAATTCTGTCAATATTTTCTGTCTTGTTTGTTGGCAGTCAGTGAGTACACTTGGTCATTTTTTTTTAAAGCAGTAGCCAGCTCTTGCATTCTTAAAGAAAGCTGCGGAATGTGATTCTTCCAAACTCAAACTGAGTCCAAGTACAAACCACAGGAAAACCAGCCAAGCCACAAGTGTGTCTGGGTAGTAATGCATCTCCTACAAGACCTTGTTCGTTGCTGAGATGTCCTTGGTGTTTACACGTCAGTGTGACCTCACCGGTAATAAAAGCTGCTGCTTTTGATTAACTCTACAGTGACTTGTTGACCCAAACTACCAAGCATGAATCTCTTATAGCGATCAGTCAAGAAGCAGATGCTCGTGTCCGATTCTAACCAGACAGCACGTTAGCATAAAAGTGAAAGAATGCCATTAAATCTTTCAACTGGCTATCTCACAATAGTCTTTTTCTTTGTTTTATGTTCCAGATAAATCATCAATATGACAATTAGAGATCAGAACAGAACATATTTAAAACCATACTGTGGATTCAAAAATTATAAAAAAATTAAACATTATTTATGCCAACTGCAATAATTCACACATCAATATGGACAACAAAAACTATACAGTGGGAGCAAATACCTAAAAAAAAAACTGACAGTGGATGAACAGTGAACTCATGCCAACAGCATTCTCCCTCTCTCTGCACCGATTACACTCTGACCGTTTTTTTTTAGACCGAACTTCAGAGCAGTATATAGAGAGGTCAATGGTTTCTGGAGTTCAGGGTTAGGGTAAGGTTAGTCGTGCAAGGATTGAGGTAGATGGCAGTGATCATGGTTGTGTCATTCACACAGGGGTTGAGACTGACAGACAAATACATTAGGGTTTGATAATATGACATATGATAATAGAGAGTGGTCATGGGAAAACAATCAGAGTGCAGGTATTTTTTTGAAACAGGCAACATAACGTTTTGGGGTGCAAGGGTTGGCTGGTCCTCAGTAAAGGCCCCCAGCAGTGAGGGTATGGGGACGATGGCAGAGACATACTGTACATGTATGGTACTACCTAGGGGAGCAGGGGTCTGGGCCTTTGGGTAGCAGGGGGAGGATAAGCAGCTAGCAGGTGCCAATTGTCCTCCCCTGGGCTCCGCTGGACTTTAACAGGGTCATATTCTGGGCCGACTGAACCCTCACCCTCTTCCATCTGAAGGACACAAGATGCTTACAGTGAGCCCTGCTGGCTTTTGAACAGTTCAACCATCAGTCAGCCAGGTACACTGTGTGCAGGTCAGACGTCAAAAAAGCAACATAATCAGTTGGGCCAGCCTTGTAGTCACTGCAAAAAATAGCCACTTTAATTTTCTTGTTATTAAATATCATCACTGACAAAGTTATAAAGTGGATATTTTTTCAGTGCTTGGTATTTACCAATGAGCAGATTTATAAAACAGTTTGGTTGTCATTTTGTAAATGTCAGTTAATGTATATAATAATATATTAATAGAGAGGCAAATAACAGTAGTCCTCACTCTACTGTGAGATCTAACTGAACGTCATATTACTCCTGGTCAGCTTTTCTAAAGCCCACCAGAAGTGACCTTGCCAAAACCTTCAACACAACAGAGCTGGGAGCAAACAACTGCATCCTGCTCTTTGTAACCAAACACCGGTGTGTGTCCCACATTTTACCCCCCTGCTGCAGAGCTG
Organism: Cynoglossus semilaevis; assembly: GCF_000523025.1. Classification (NCBI taxonomy): domain Eukaryota; kingdom Metazoa; phylum Chordata; class Actinopteri; order Pleuronectiformes; family Cynoglossidae; genus Cynoglossus; species Cynoglossus semilaevis. Next base: position 11,567,995 of record NC_024308.1, read on the forward strand.
AGCTCTCTGTGAAGAAAGTATTCAGACATAACTGCTTGTCTTGTTTTGATGAGGTCACACATAATTCCGAAAAGTAATACTAAATGGCCCTGGATTTCCTCCAACAGAAGTCAAACTACTGTGCAATAGGTTTGTAAGACTTTTATGTGCCACGAGCAATCTTTTTTTTTAACATGCCACGTTTGCTGGCAAATAAAAGTTAACTACAAGACACTTAGCCAATCAGCCGATCAACTCACTGGACATTTCATTAGAGTCACCCATTTGAAAGCTCAGTAATAGAGGTACAATTTGTTCGTCACTGGGATGGCAATGTTAGATTTGTTAGGAACTACACAGACCGATGGTACGAGCTATTGTTGTAGAGATAAAAATATTTTTAACACACTTCCACTGTCACAAACATCTCCTCTCACATAAATTGTTGAACATGGGTTTGCTGTACTTAACTGCACAGCCACTTGAACTCACTTTGATTAAGCATTTTTTAAAACGTGATGAGAAGATTCCCTGTGGATCTGCATCATTACATTCAGTGAAAAAACAGCCCCAGCTGTGTGATCCCATCATGAAAAAAAAAAAAAACTTCTGAGGAATGACACCGTTAGGAATTATAGCAGTTCTTCAAGCAAAAGTAGGTTAAATCGATAAGCAACAACATGTACCTAATGAATGGGCCAGTACAAATAGATATTGCACCTAAACCCCTACAATTCTGTGCTTCAGAACAATAACTTACAGGACTGAAGACATCCACGCAGTACATCTATATGTTGCAACACTAAAAATACAAGTATGTACGAGTTTTTTTTCTTCATCTACAAAAATCTACCTTTCTTCAAAAAGAGAGCTCACATTAGAATGTTTTTTTCTTGCAGACTGTTGACTGTAATATCAACTTTGATGGCAGAAGATCTGCAAGACTTCAACACAAAACAGACGTGATAATAACACAGCTGTCTGTCATGCTTTTGATGTGCCGTAATGTGAGGAGTCCAGACATGTGGAGTCTGTCATGCAGCTGCAGTGGATGATCAGTCCTAAGCTTTGGGTCTGCTGGAGTCATGCAGGTGGACAATTCTCAGGGTAGTTGGAAACATCAGTCTGAGAACGTTCAGCTTGGACATAAGACCGACCATGCTATGGGCAAAACGTAAGATTTGATGTGCTGCACCATCATGCCTGGCTGTGGCTGGTAGACAAGATTCAGGACTGACAACTGACCACAGACTTGGGGCAAATGCAAGTACAGGACTTCATGGTCTGATGGGTGCTCCATAAACTAGGACTCAGAACCCAAGACAGGATCTCTGTGCACAACAGTGCCAGACAGCACTGTGTCATGACTGCCAGGGAAACAATACTGATGAGTATTGTGAAGCTTCTCATGTGATTCTTTCATTCATTCATTTCTTCATGCAGTGTATGGAGAGATGACAGCGCTTTGATTAAACAGGCAGGATTTGGATGAGCTGTAACATCACATTCACTACGTCACTCTTTTCACAAAAATGCATCACATGCAGCGACTGAAATGCTTTTCATCACATTTTCTCGGTGTCATCGCTGACCTTGACAGGCCCCCATACTTGTTTATTCAACAATCACGGAGAATGCTGATTGGCCTTTCCAGTGCATGCAGTCACAGATGGGGAATAAAAAGGCACAGGTAGGACTAAAACAACTCAAGAGCTGGGAAAACATTCCGGTCTTATTTAAATCACCATTGGCAGGAGCACTTATTCAGAAAAGCAATGTTGTAGGTATCACCTATAGGGTGATTATTTCAAACATTTTTCCCCCTCTGAAACGTAAGACTCAAGACTCATTTTAAGTTAAATGAATAAACTACTTTGTATTTATGATTTTATATTAGAAAAGATGTGATCATAAAAGTGTGAAATAAGTTAGGTCATAATTGAAGACTGACTACCAAGTGACAGCAATGAAAAAGAGTGATCAATTGCGTTTGAATAGAGCACTCCTGGGACACTTCTTTTATCTGATTTGATTTTCTGGATGTATTTTAAGCCCAGGCCTGGATCACGCTCATCTCTTCTACCTAATTTTGCCCAGCTGGCTCTTGGCTCTGGACAGAGGCTGCAGAGCGATGAAGTCATCTCCTATTGCCACACGGTTGGAATACATCTACGACAGGAGCACAGGCAGAGAGAAGCAGAGAAAGGGAGAGAACACACCCACACACACACATACAGGGACAGATAAAGGTCAGAAAGGTTAGAAACTAGGTCTTTCACACACCTTAGGGGTTAAACACACACATCTGGAAAGGGTTGAGAGATAAAACAGCAAACATCACAGCCTTTTCTTTAGAAGACAAGAGGAGAGTTTAGATGGAGGCATCAGTATAGAATCAGTATAGCTGAAAGGTGACCATACACACTGTTGGACAGTCTATGTGCTGTACTGCAGAGGTAAGTCATGTGGTGTGTGTGCGCACGTATGTTTTCTGAAGAACTTGTGTGAAGACGATAATCTCCGTGACTGTCACAGAGGCTGAGAAAATAATGTGTTTTTAAACAATATTAAACACATCTTCTCTGGAGAGGCTGTGTTGCTTTGACATTGTAAGTTTTTTTTTCTTCCCTTGGGGCTCCAGTCACCTCTCAGGAAATACATTTTCTATTTTTGTCACACGAGAGGGATTCAGTATTAAATCTTACTCAGAACAGAAAAGTTATCTTAACTTTTAACTTTCTCCAGACACCAGAAAATTTTAATTCATTTTAAAAAAGAACTGTTTTAACAGTACTTTCTGTGCTGCAGTCTATTTGGACATTTCATTATTGTTTAATATTTAATCAATATTCTTAAAAATCTCTCTTAGAAGACAAAGCCTAACCTGCCTGCCCCAGTCAATGCAAAAAGCAAACAATTACATTTTTTCATGTAGGAAATGTTCCAATGTTTGGACCCTTGCCCGATCATCCCCTAGTCCTTGTGTTACCTGACTCTTCTGTGTATTGGTGGGCTGCAGATGTCTGTAGAAGACCTTCTTCACCACATCAGGAAACAGACAGGTTATTACAATGATGATGATGGCGAACCAGGCCGAACCGCTGGAAAGCAGCTGCACGAATACAAAGTACATGTCCTGGGTGTGGAGGAAAGGCCTGGAAGGACAAAAGGACGGTAGTTAATGACAGCAGCAGTAAGACTATAGAAGAACATATGAATTGTATTTAGCATTAAAACACATTTCCCATCAAATGGTAAAATGAAGCTACTAACTGGGTACGAGTTTAAAATGAACAACAGCAACAGCAATAAATGCCATGTCTTTTATGTAGAATTTAGAATTGAACTGAATGCATCACATGGGCTTCAGAAAAGATATTAAATAAATAAATAAAAAAAATGCAATGACTAATTTAGGAGAATGGATGAAAATTGTTAAACATGTTATTGAACTGACAACAAAAAAAATCTATAGATTATATAAAATATTTTATTAACTTCATAGAGATAAAAGACCTGATCAGTCACACAGATTAAATCGTGGCTCCTGCCAGTCTGACAGCTGACGTCACTGGATGAAGTGATTAAGATTGATGAAGAAACTAAGGCAAACACAGGTCACGACAAACATTAACAACCTCATGTGTGCACATCTGTCAGTGCTCCTTATGTTGTATGCTTTCTACACAAAAGTACTGGCAATTCATATTTACTTAAATGCAGTGTTAGGAACAAAAATAAAAACAGTAGATATATGTGTGTGCTGTTGTTCTCACCAGATGATGCCTCCATAGAAGAGAGAGAAGATGAAGTAGAAGGCAATCGAACCCCATGTCACAAAATGGTTCATCCACGTCCAGAAATGAGTCTCTAAAGCAAGCTGAAACCACACACACACACACACACACACACACACAGAGGATAACTGGGTGTAAATCTAGTTGTAAAATCAATAAAATACTGGGGCTTTGAGAGCGGTCTTGACCCCACTAGGACAGAAAATTCGCCCATTAATGGTACTGACAGCGTCCTCATATCTCACAGTAAACTGCATTAAATCACTGACACTATACTATAATTTAGAGAAGCCTAATACGTCACACAGTGGTATCTTAACTGACAACATTAATTTATTACTCTCTATATGCACTGGTAAGTTTAGGAAAGTCACAGACATGTTTTTACCAAAATGTTTAAAGCAAGGACAATAAGGTATTTTTATGCTAACTATTTTAAAAAAAATCTGAAATAACAAACCTGCTGATTAAGCATGAGGTGTCACTTACCTTTAGTGTAACAGTGATGACCATGACGGTGAACACAAGCGTTCCAAAAGTCCAGTTTCCAAACATCTACGAAACAAACATGACTGTTACTGAAATCGTCAACATTATTACACGGCAGCAACAAAGACCTGTCATATTAGTATTCTTTTCTTACGCAAATAATTCATTTGTACAGAATGAAAAAATGAAATGAAAGCTTCCACTAACACAGTTTTAATTCAGTCTCCTTGACTTACAGTATAAGTGTGAATGTGCTGTTGATCCACAGTGGAAATTCTTTAAAACCATATCTGCACATTATGGCATGGTTCTTTCGTGTACATAGAGTGAGTGCATGAATACAACACAGATCTGTATTTATATAGAGAAACTCTCATGTTGACGCACTGTTTCTCTCTTGCCAGTCAATTTAAGACCCTGCTGGAGTCTGAGCAGTGAGAGCTAGTGTGAGGTACAAAGATGTTTTCAGAAAAGAAAGTCAGGGGAGTAGACAATGATCTTAAGCCTTGGACTTTTTCTCTTGATCCTAACAGATCAATTTTAGTGGAGTGGATCAGTGAATCATGTGTTTGGAATTTCTTCAGAAAAGGTCTCCACCTTAACAGACGAAACAAATTATCTTATACGTCTTGAGGGTTGCTGCTAATCACATGATTTGTTATAAAGTAAACATCAATAATGAATGTTTCTGAACTATCATTTTTTTATTATTATTGTCTTCAGTATTAATACCAGAGAAAGAGAAATCATACAGATTGCCCCAGAGTTTTACCCCCCGTAGAGACATGCATTCAGCAGTAGAACAGACTCTTACCAACTGCCTGTTTGCTCGCAAGATCTGAAGACATGCACAGCATGAAGGCAGAACGAAAAATAGGAATCAACGGAAAAAAAATAAGAGGAAAAAAACCAAGCAAAGAGCAATAAGAGGGAAATACCAAACTTCAGACATGATATGCAGAGGAGGAAGAAAGACAAGAAAAAACATAATTTGTGAAAAAATGCCAGAGTCACAGGAAATATGACAAGGAATAAAAAAACACATAGTAAAAAAATAATATATATTTATATGTATAGGGTTAGAACACTTATCAGGTTGAATAAAAGCTGTTAAACATGGAGATAGAAAAGTCAGAAGAAGAAATGGCAAAAACTGTAGAGTAATTTATCATTACATTAACAAAAAAACCAAAACACAACACACACGACAAATCCACATTTGTAGTGTGAACTTGTCTAGCACTCATTAAAGAAAACAGATTCTCAAACAGAATAAGAATTGCAGAAAATAAATATATGAAACACACACATGCACAATTTAACACGCACCTGCCCGTTGCCCATTAGGGTAGTGTCTTCTCCCATCAGTATATATGACCCAAAGAAGAAGACGAAGGCATGGCAGAAGCCCAGCAGAGTCCAGTACAAAAATGTCCGAAAAGACAGCAAAGAGTTCTTGCTGATGTCCCTGTAACAAACACAGAGTTCTCTCAATTCACAATAAATAAGTGATGGTTACATTTCCCACATGGTAGCTTCTTTCACAAAATCCCCAACTCATCCTCACCTGTACAGACCAGGTTTGTTTTGTAGTACATGTGGATGGACCAGCTGTTCAAACAGACTGTACACCAGTATGGGCAGCGAGGTGAAGCAGATGTTATACAGTGTCAGATAAACACTGTCATACAGCGTCTGGGAATAAAGCAGACACAACTTTATTTAACACAAAGGCGTTGTTGACAGTGCACGGCAGAAAAGGATTCATGACAACATACAGTTTTGATAACTACATCATATAGTAAAAAAATACACACTGAAAAACAACAGGAGACAACACGAGTGGACAAATGGAATGATTAAGTACAATGTAATAGCATAACAAATATGTCTCTTATTCCCTTTGACAAACACTCTTTTTACAGATTGGAAAAATATTCACAGTTTTATTCTTACAAGTAATTTACTAGCTGATTTTTTCACAATTTTATTCCAAATATGTGGTAAAATTTTCTGTCAGCTAAGCAATGCACAAAATACACAGAACTGAGCTCTGACAACAATGAAAGCAATAAAGACACTTACTTGTTGTGAAAACAAACAGAAGAACTGGTATAAAAACTGGGGGGTGATAAAACATACATTCTGCAAAACATGGGAAAGAAAAAAAATGTTTAAATAATTGCTGTTTTAATCAGGATTTTTTAATATACCAATTCTTTTAACTGTAGTTATGATTATTTAACATAATTACTCACCTTGTAGAAAAAGTACTGTACAAGTGTTGATATTCTAATATAGTAGAAGTGACCGTGGACCAACAGGAGTTTAGCCAGAAACTTGAACCTGGCGATTGCATAGTCGCTGTTTCTCACAGCCTGACGACCCTCTTTACCCATGATACCTGTAAAAACAGGCGCAGAGACACAAGTGAGACAAGACGCAGTAAAAAAGGTTATTAGGAATATAATGATTATGCAAGTTGTTACCTATGCCCACGTGGGCTTCCTGTATCATGCTGACATCATTGGCTCCGTCACCAATTGCTAAGGTGATGGGTTTCTCTGGAGATATTTTTATAAGACGGACCACCTGCGGAGAACAGTTATCAGCTATAGATAAACCTAAGACAGAAAAATAAATTGGTGTGTATGGGTGCCTGTGTGTATTTCCAAGGAATGATACCTTTGCTTTCTGCAGAGGGGCCATACGGCAGCACAGCACAGCTGAGCAGTTTTTGCACACTTCCATGAAGAGCTTTTCATGTTCCCTCAATGCTAAAGACAGACTGGCTCCGTCCACAACTAGCCCATGTTGAATTACGTGGTCTTCCTTTATCCTGGGAACAGAGAGCAAGGATGAGTTGAGCTTTGTTTAAATGAAAAAGAAACGTATAATGAGTCCATTAACTGACCTCCGGGCTAGTCTGCGGAGCTGCTCAGCGCACTCATTATCAGAGCGCTGCTGCAGAAGCTCCAGTATGTTCATGGTCCTGTGGAAGTGACCACAGGAGAGGCTGACGCTGACGGCTGTCTCATGTTTGTCACCTGTCAGCACCCATACTTTGATCCCTGCCATCCGTAAGGCTTCGATGGTCTCCTGGACTTTGTCCTGGAGTCTGCAAAAAATGGAAGTGAAAGAGGATACATTTTTCACGTGGTCAAGATTGAACAAAGCTCAGATTAGAAAAGTGTTTAAACTGAAAAAAAAGTCCCCATAGAAAGGAATTCCGTGTCTGTGAGCATAAGGACAAACCTATTTCTGACACAAACGGAGCAGATAAAAGAAAGAAATAGCAGTGTTTAGTGAAGAGTGTGAGAAGAGGAGGAGGCTTATATCTGTAGAGCAGATGGTGCGTGGTTGCAAATGCGTATCAACACTCATTTCCAGCGAGGCAGTGTCTCCTTGCAGACTATACACTGTCCCTCCCTCCTACTGTTAAACAAACAGTTTCTGAACGTCTCCTTGCAGACTATACACTGTCCAGTTGTTTAACAGTAGGAGGGAGTCCTACTGTTAAACAAACAGTTTCTGAATATTTGTTGTGTACATTAAGGTCCCAACTTCCTTTGGCAAAAATATCTTCTTAAAATAAATAATGTGCCAAATAATCTTCAGGTTTATTTTCACAAAATTGATTAAAATCATAATTTAATTTGCAACTATGACAATATTTAGCTGTTGAGCCTAACCATGTGGATATAAATCAGCTGTTCTTAGGCACACAATGGCAGCCATGCGTTATTGACTAATTGGCAGTGGGAAGATGGAGTTAAAAACACAGGTTATATAAATACACCATATGTTTGTTTCTAAAAAGGCTTTGACATTACAGCAAATGATCTCAGAGCTATTTTCTGAGATTGTTTATCGGGTGAAACTTTCACCGATGGCATTGGATTTATTTTTAATACAATTTGAGTGAGTCCCCTGAATCACTATTGAGAACAGCTCCAGTAAACCATACTGTAAAGAGTTTGTCTAAAGATTAACGACTGAGCTCGTGTTTGTATTTAGCAGCATCGACAATAATTTATTCCAATTTATTCATTAAAGTCCGTACTTGTCCTCCACCCCCGTTGCACCCAGAAGCTGCAGGTCTTTCTCTATATAGCTGAAGGCCTCTTGCAGTTTCTCCTCCCTCTGCTGCAGTGCCGTGCGGGCGCTGTTCAGACGCTTGTCCACATCGATGTACTCCTCTGGGCTGAAATGACGACATGCTACCACCAGTGTCCGCAGCCCTTTCTAAAGAAGAAAAAAAGTAAGGAAATGTAAGAGATTCGTGACTTGAATTGCGGCAATGGGTGTTGAGCAAATAAAAAGTATGTAATATAAGAGCCGGAGTGAAGAAAAAAAACAAGAGGGAAAGATGACAGAAAAGAAAAGAGATGGCCACAAATCAAACCGGTCCAGGTCTGGAAATGCATCGTGTGAGTGGCTGAGAGATGGATCTACATTCTAATGGACTGAACACAACAGAACTTAAGGTAATTACTGAACTGCAAGGTAATATCCAGGCTTCACACAATAGTGAACTATAAGAGTCAGATACATTCAGGTGCAACTTCACAGAAGACTCTCTCTCTTGTTGACTGAGGTTATATTTTTGACTGACTGGAGACAAGCACATTTTGAAAACAAAGCACCAGGGTAACTTGTAAAAGAAGCAAACTTTCTGACAAATGGAATGCATTAAGATAAAAGCATGAATACAGACGACTCCTCACCAATGCAAACTCATCAACATGCAGTCTGGTCTTTTCTATTTCACCACTGGTCGTAAAAGGCAAGATGGCTGATTCTGCTCCTTTGGTGAAGAGCACGGTCCCTCCTGGGGCATAATGAGAACACAAAGGAGGCAAAATAATCTTGGTGAAATGACATTATTAGATGTGCATTGTATGTATAATAATTAAAAGTTACATACTTTACTCCTAGTGGAAAAATGTTTTTATACTGAGGTGATAAATTATACCAGAAGTTACTGGAATATTAGATATTTCACACAGCAGTGCCACAAGCAGGCAAGTGCACAGTTCCAGCATTCACAAACAGCTGGACAGACAGTGTCTGGTCCACACGTTAGGCCTACTTTGTTTATTATATACCAAATGAAGGATTGTTACCTGAGGGAGTCTGCAGGATGACACTCATCCTTCTACGGTTTGGATCAAACTCCAATACATGCAGCAGTTTGTACCTAAAGAACAAAATAAAGCATTGATTTAAGCAACAAATCAGTGATTTTGTGTTCCTGATCATTTAAACTATTTTTCCAGAGGATTATTTTTTCAGTTTTTTGGAGAATTTCTTTCTTAAAAACAGCAATTCTTTAAATGCATTTTTTTTTGCATTATCTTATATATGTAGCGGTACTATAAAAATAATAAATAAATTTTTACAAGTGAATACAGAACACTTTTACATTCATATTTTTTTTCTATAAATAGGATTTTAATGAAAACATTTAAGCTAATGTCAAGGCCATAAAATGTCAGTGCTTCTTTAATAAAGATGATGACCAAACAACAGGTCTGTATACTTTCAGATACACAGAAAGACATACTTCTCCGATTTGCCAAATGTTTTTATCTCCATTGTGTCTCCGTTGCTGCGAGTGAAGGCCACTCCGATTCTAGTGAAGTGAGAATCAAAGACATTACATTAGAATTATTCTTCAGAGAATTAAGACCTACACAAGATAAAAATCCAATTTGTATGAAGGATCTTTTAAAGGTCTGTGGTCCTTTAAGATTTATAAATGGATAAATAAGGTTTCAGTTAGATCTGTCCTTGGACCAGTCAATCATCTACATTATTACTATTTCAGGGTCAGCTTGAGCTGGTGCTGCTGCTGTTAATAATTTATACCATGCAGTGACTATCATGGAAAATATACACCAAAATGAAACAAAAACAGAACAACAAATGTTAGTATATGTCCATGTAATCTGAACAGGCCAACTTATTTTTATTTTGCAGCACAGAAACTACTGTACATTGTCCGGAATCACTGATAACTTCCTGAAATGTCAATTTCAGGAAGTTGTGCTTCATGTTCATAGTCAGCTCTCCTTTATTTTTCCACAGGGAAACAAAAATGTGAATTTCCCTTCTGTGGGATGGATAAAAGACTTATCTGAAAAGCTTTTGTTTTAACATGTTTGATTCCAACCTTTTAAACTGAACTGCTGTACATGCGCACGTACTGAACAGAAATGTGTAATTTGGAAACATGTGTGCACTATATTCAAATATTACAAATGAGCATGTTAGAAAAACTGAACTCAACTAATATTTTGTTGTCACTGAACAGTGAAAAATCTATTTAACTTTTGGCTTCATACAATATTTTACATACTTTATTTACAATTAATTTGTAATTTTACCTTTTTGCTGCCTCCACCAGAGCTTTCTCATCTGGAGAAGAGGCGTAGTATTCCATGTGACTGGAGGAGAAACCGTTAACATGAGAGAAGGGATCTCCTCCCCCACCCAGACAGTCAGGCTGGTCGTAGCTGATTTGAACTGTGTGACACAATGACACCGCCTTGAGGAACAACATTTCATCACCAATCTAAAAGACAGAGACAGAGAAGACAGTGAACACCACTGTGCCATAAAGAGCCAATCTGCATCAGACTAAAGAGACTGAGTGTAACTCATAAAGATGTTAGTCACCAGGTGAGGCACGGAACCGTCTGGTGAGTCGTCAGTCATTCCCTCCGGTACCAGTTTACCGTTAACTTCACGATACTTGGTTCCATTAATAGAACACTCACGAAACTGCATCTCGTTTTCTGTTAGTGTGCCAGTCTTATCAGTGAAAACATACTCCACCTGGGAAACAGAACAACAAAAAAACTTTAAATGTATAACAATCTTATAAGAATAAATATAAATTTTACAAATATTCCCTTGTTCTTTATGTAGTTACTTTTGTGCTATGGAAAAAAAATGCTCATATAATATTGGATATTTTAAAAGCTCTTCAGATAAGATATTTGACACATATACATATAAGTTAAAAGAAATAATTGGAAACAAATTAATTTGTGGCTGATGACGCATTGTTCATAAACAGATAATAATCTTAGCCAAATGTACGGTGTGTGCCTGTGTGTGTGTGCACGTTTCCTCGACTTCTATACCTGGCCAAGCTCCTCGTTGAGGTCAGATGTGTTGACCTGAGCCTTCTGGTCACTCTCTTCGTGATAAAGGTCCAAATCCCACCCTATAAAAAAAGACCCAAGGAATTTCTGCATCTCCACAGTAACGTAGAGCGAGATGGGGATGATGAAGTTGTAGAGGACCATGAAGGCCAAGAAGTCTGAGATAAACTTCAAGATCTAAAAGAGGCAGAAGAAAACAGTTTGTGCTTAGAAGACACAAAATGAGCAATAAATATATCAATGTCATGTAAATTGTACAGTAAAACAAGGGAAAAGGGTCTGTGAAGCCAACTCAACGAACCGAAATACTGTTTCTCTCCTGCTCAGTCTTGTAGTTATAGAAAGGCTCGTCCCACTTGTCCTCAGCCTGCCAGGCATACTTTAGGATAGTGCTGAGGATCGCCTCGAACAGCAAAATGCCCAGGTATATGATCAGGAAGGTATTCATGGACCTGTCAGGAAAATTGTATTTTCATGTGAACATTTATGGAGGGTCAACCAGAAAACAGTCTCCTTATTATCTGAGAAGAAAAAAAAAAGACCAACTTTTCCACCGCAGAGCGTTTCTGGGACTTGCATTTGTAGTTGAGAGCCATCTTGGACTCCATGCCTGTGTAAACTGCCACACCTACAACATCACAGTGGGTGGGTAAGACATAAGGTAATTTGACCACTTGTCATGTTGTACAGAAAACATCAAGATTCACATAGAACATGGTAATAATAGGTGGAACCAGTTCAGAAAATATATATCACAGTGCATGACTTTCTGTTTGTATCACAGCATACAGAGCTAAGGTACTAGTTTGTCATATTCAAGCTCCTTAAGCCACAGCGGCCTCATAGTTATTTCAGAGGAAGGTTGTTTTAAAGTGCTTCACAGCCTCACCAAAAATCTCTTTGGTATTTTTCAACCTGGCGCCTCGCAGCAGCAGATTCTCAGGGCCAAGAGGCCTAACAGAAAAATACAAAAAAAGAAAACAAAATTTTGACAGTCCTACCAATGGATTAAGCAGCAGAAATCAAAACGAGGAATCTTACCTGACTATCTCCTCCCCATGCTGAGTCACAGTAATACGACCAACAAACCTGAAAAATTCACAGGAATTTCAGATGAGGGTGACAAGTCCAACAAGTGGGAGAGCACATACCATATGTATTTACCTCATCTCATGGCAACATTACACTAAACCCTATACCTAATAGCTCAACCTCAAATGAGGATTTTCAGGAGGTGAGAAATGAGACATTAATGCATCACAGATGTGCCAAGATAATGACAAAAAAAATTAGTTAAATGTTTAAAATCATGCTTGTACGACATAGTTTACTCAGATTACAGGAAGTTGACAATAGCTGGTTTCATTTATTGGATTTGACTGCAGGTTAGGAAGTACTAGACATGTACAACAATGCATAGAGGGGCTACTGAATGACGGTGCCCATTTAAAAATACACTGATCGATCCTAATTAAGTGCTCAGCTGAGGCAGACATGGGAAAGAGGACCGGTGTAAATACAGAAGCTAAATCTAAAAATGTTTAACTATTTTCTGCAACACCCCATGAAAATTCATGTGTTTGCTCGTTTTTTTATTTTTCCAAAAACAACAATTCTAAAAAAAAATCTAAAAAATAAAAAAAAATTCTAAAAAAAAAAATTAAAAAAAAAAAAAGACGAAACTTGGTCGA
>NC_024308.1:11595094-11603161 GCF_000523025.1 Cynoglossus semilaevis
GTCGAAACTTGGTCGACGGGTCTTCGGACCGGGTCTTAACCCCGGAAGACCCACTTGGTCGACATTTGGTCGAAACTTGGTCACTTAGACGTCACTTGGACGTCACTTTTTTTTCCAAAAATTTTTTTTTCTATTTTTCCAAAAAAAAAATTTTTTTTCATTTTTCCAAAAACAAAAATTTTAAAGAAAAATCTAAAAAAAAAAAAAATTTCTAAAAAAAAAAAATTTTCTAAAAAAAAAAATTAAAAAAAAAAAAAAAGTCGAAACTTGGTCGACGGGTCTCCGGACCGGGTCGACCCGGGAGACCGGGTGTCGACATTTTAGTCGAAACTTGGTTGAGCAAACACATACACTGCATCTCATCATTTTAATGACTTTGGGCCTGATCCTGTTTCAAACATAAGCTCAATGATTACCTATACAGGTCAGCTTCTGGTTGTTGACACTCCACCACCGCCTGCAACGCCTCCAGGCGAGACACAGACTGACACACCGACGTCTCTGCCACAGAGTAGTGCGTCTGCAAACAAACGAACATGTAAATGAGGATGATAAACTAATTTACATTCCTGATTGTGACCCTAAGGGTTTCACTAAATAAGTTTCCTTTGAACGAGAGTTTTAAGGTTTTGGCAGATGTGATATTTTAGACTTTTTTGCAATGAATTTAATATGTAAAACACAGACCTTAAGGTTGGTCTCTCCATCAAGACTGGCAGTGGTGATGTGACACGTGCCGTCAGCACGATCTGATGACAGCAGCACCAGGTCAGCAGGGAATGTTTCATCTTTAGCCACACGAACAATATCGCCAACCTGGAGAGTGAGTGAATTAGTAGACTTTCATGTTCTCAACCACAAGTGCTACAGTCTGTGGGTTGACTTACAAACTTATGTATCTTTCCAAAATTGTGTTCCCCAAATGAAACTTGAATTATGTAAAAAATCAAAGGTTAATATAAGCTGTAGGTGGGCTGTCTAGGCTGCTGAATCATTTACCAAAAAGAAAATGTTGTTTAAAATTGCATTTAGCATTTTCCATTTAGCTTGTTTAACTTTGACTAACAGCTAGCTCCAGCTCTGTCTTTTACTGTGTAAACAGTAAAGTTTTAAGCTCGACACATACAAATGAGATGCAGAGACAAAGAACACTCATAACTGAATCTGTATCCTCGACACCTGGTGTCAGCATGTTTGTATGAATTTATTAAGAAGTTTGGGTAGCTGAACAAAGTTTGTTAAAATACCAGAGGTCAGAGAATAAGAAATGAGAACATTATTAGCCTTAATGTTGTTAACATTACCTTCTAATACAGTATATTAGAAGGTATATTCTACAGGACCAACACCAGGACTTAATGGCCTCTACTTACCCTGATGTTCTTTGATCTTGTTTGGACCAGACTTCCACTGCGAACCACAAACACCGGAGCCCCATTCACCTCATTGTCAGCCTTGTGTCTCAGCCAATCTTCATAGCCCTATTAAAACACTCAATCAGTGAAAAGCAACAAGTAACACAACCCTTTTTTAACTTTGATAATAATAATAAGAGATTATTTTTATATTTCACTGGGGATTCTCAAAATGACTGCTGTTCATTAGTAAGATCATGCGTTTTATTGACTGCTACCATGTGGTTCCTGGTACTAAGGACATTTTGGTTTCTCATATTATTCAGTATTTAAGACCTACAAACATCAACCACAAAATGCCAATGCATATTTTTTACTGTTTACATTTTTGGGACCAAACATTGTATAAAATAAAAAAAAAATGCTGAAATGGTTCCACTTTTGCTTTTATTGTGCAGCTACATAAATAAAACCTAAACATTTGGGCCAGGAAACAGGTAAGTCGTTCAAAAAGAGTATGTGTAAGCAGTGTAGATGACTATAGTTAACTTTAAACTAAACTAACAGGTTGTATGAAGTACATAGGAACAAAACTATTTAACTACAGCATAAACAGCATTTTCAAACAAACCTAGGAAGGACACACACACACGGCATCAGTTTCCGGGAGGTTATTATAAGGAGTTGAAAAAGACACGCAGTTGTATATATTTCAGACTTATTATCAAGCAGTGCTGCAGTGCTGCTTACTACTGTACGTCCTTGACTTTATGTAGACATTATACAGAAGTAACAGTGTGTTGATTTATTGTATAATTAATGCAGCAGAAAATGTGCCCCATGTTTTACTGCTGCTATTGTTCAATTGGAAGTAATTTGTAGAATGTATTGTTTTGTTTCAATTTGATTGGTGTATACATGTGTGCCAACAGTTACCAGTTGGTGGCCTATTGTTAATTGACTGAGAACATTGTTTTTTCCCCTTATGCACAAGTGAGAAAACTGCACAGTCACCTATTGTTACTTAATACAACACATTAGCTTCGAAGTGCATGGCTGAAAAATCCTGCATTCATCTCCGACTATTTTATTTACTGTCTAGCATTTGAAGAGACAAGTTAAGGGGCTAACACGTGAGCAGTTTTATTCCCTGGAGGATTCTGTGTATTGCTCTTGCAATGTTTCACTGCAGCATATTAATTTGTAATTTTGATGCATTTGTTTTTGTTGCAATTATTTATTACAAAAAGTTCCTACGAAATAGAACAGAAGGCTGATTGCACAAAAACAAGTATTAAATACTATTTCTGATGAAAATGATATGAGATAGTTCATGTTCAGCCCTAACTGAAGGAAGTTAGGTATCACACTATACAAAAGTTCCGTCTTTTAAGCACAAAAAAAGCAGAAGCTTTCATGTGTCTGTGCTCTCACCTGTTTAATAGCTGTGACAGTTATCACAAAGAAAAGAGGCAGACCGCTGGTGACAGGGGAGGTGGGGGTGTCTATCATTAACTGCAAAGACAAACAGAGAGACAGAGATG
The DNA here is from genome assembly GCF_000523025.1 of Cynoglossus semilaevis. NCBI lineage: Eukaryota > Metazoa > Chordata > Actinopteri > Pleuronectiformes > Cynoglossidae > Cynoglossus > Cynoglossus semilaevis. Next base: position 11,597,994 of record NC_024308.1, read on the forward strand.
GAGTGACGTCATTGGCACTGAAGTGCAGTGCAGAAAATAAACAACAGCGACTCAGAGAGGAAGGGAGAGAGAGAGAGACAGAGAGACAGAGAGAGAAAGAGAGGGTTCATCCTTAGGGCAGAACACCTTAAAGACAGAAGTAGTGGCTGTTGTTTCATACAGGAAGTATGCATATGCACTTCCCTTTAAAGGTTAACTGTCATTTCAGAAGCACTCATACAAACAGAAATGGACATTGTTTAAAAAAAGCGACTTTTACAAGTCACTAAAAACCCAAGTAAGTAAAACTTAGTGGAGTGATTGAACTTGAGCAGAGCAGCACAGCAGTGCTTCTGTGGAAAGGTCTGTTTCTACTGTTCACCTAAGGCATGCAAATGGTTGCACACTAGTATGTAATCAACAGGTGTCAAGGAAGTGCTGAGAAAAGCACGAAGAGTGTATTCACTACTGCACTGCATTTATAAAAATATTGCAAATGTGCATGTAGAAACCACTATGTTAAACTACATAAATTGTTCATTAATTTGTGTAATTATTCCAATTAAAAGTTTATTGCATCTTTTACCCATGGTGAGAATATTACATGGACTGTATAAGAAAAACGCACTTCAAAACAACACCAGCTTCACCAAACACAAGGGAGTAAGTATATTTATGGTCTGTGGACAAAACAATTGTTTATTGTTATTAAAGTTTTTTGACCTTTTCAAAATTATTTGCATTTTATGGACAGAATAACTCATTACCTCACTCATTTGTCTTAGAAAATAAGACTTTGATGTAATTGTTTAGAGAGAACAGCATGCAGCTTTCAGCCAAAAAGCCATCCTAGGTGACGTAACAGTCGAGTCAGTCATGACAGAAATGTCATAATAATATCACGCTTTCCGCTCACTGGACTGACATTCGGCGGACCTCAGCTCCACTAACAAGCTACGGTGGGTGGTGAACAAAAATAGTATTTAAATTATTTCTATGTACAACTGGAGCCCAAACAAACAACAGAATACAGACTTAATCAACTTACAAAATACCACTGCACCACAAGCTGCCCGACGCTGGGCGAAGGCTCAAAGCCTGAAGCCCGCAGTAAAGTCTCACATACTCAAAAATGTGTGGGTGTAAGGTGTTAATGAAGGCGCAGACCTGCCTCTCTGCAGGGACCAAGAAGTCGCAAAATTGCTCACTCATGCACAAAGACACATTTGTAACGAGAACACATGAATTTGTGTCCAAGACAAGAAAGCCTAGACACACGCCTGTTGCCACCACGGTGTGATCGTGTATCAGCAAATAACAGTGAGCATTTGTGCTCTTGTGTGTGTTTATGTTTTACCTGTACAAGGAAGATAATGAGAAAATAGAAGTTGGCAATTCTTCTGAACTGCTCAAACAGATTCTTGGGGACAAAATTCCAAATGGTGTACTGCAAAAGAAGAAGAAGAAAGCAAATTTAGGAGTTGAAGAAAAAGACAAATAACTTTTATTATATAAACATTTGTAAATGTTTTAAAGTTTGTATCACAAAAAGGCTTGCAAAAAGTTAAAGAGTGTAATAATGCAGTTTGGGACATAATGCTAAGTCTCTTAATAGATTTGTCGTTTGATGATTTGGTCTGACCTCATTCGTTCGGCAATAGGAATATTTTTTTTCACCACTTTCCCTATGTCACAGTGCACGGTAATTAGAAGTTTTTACAACTTTTTTTTTTAAACTTTCATTCAGCAAATTGATGCCAAAAACTGATGCCAATTCACTCTCTTGTCATTCCCTCCATTTTCTTATTGATTAAGGCAAAACCTCTTCTCTGAAGCATAAAAAATAAATTGTTGTTAAAACTTTTGATGAACCAAAGATTGGATCGCTTAGCAACATCCGATACCTTGGATGAGATGATTCTGTTGTCTGAAAACCGTTGTGGGATGTAGTGGCCATGCTGCGGGAAACGGTTTGCCACATAAACCGTTCTGGTCTCGCTCTGGTGGGGTGGGTCAAAGCCCTGTGGGAGGGAGGAAAATGATGCATCAGAGAGAAACTTAATTAAGGAGAAACCAGGGACCAAATAATAAGCAGAAGTTTTAATGACAAAGTATTTCTTAGTATTATTGTGTTACAAATATCCTAGTTTAGTATTTTAAATGTCTCGCAGTCGTACTTCACAAACGCAAAACCTGTGTAGCTACCAAACATGTTTTGGTGAAATTACAAATTATTTCTGTCAAGCAATCTGGGAAAAAATTTGAATAAATAAAAACAATTAGGTTTTGTGCATTTGTTACGTCAGACCATGTCTCTGTCATGTACATATAAATACATGTGTTGTACATGTACAGTATTTGGGTTTTGGTTTCTGTCACCCTTTGTTTCACAACCTAACTGATCTATAACTGATGTTTCAGTCAGTGATTACACACTGCAAATGTGACATGACATGAATCGAACATCCACGCCCAAACACACACACACACACACAGACACACTCATGGAGGAATGTATCCGGGACACGTCACACAATCTCTTGCTCACACACTGCTTCTGTGCAGGGAGTGACGAGAACTCTCTAAAGCTCTACATCTGCTGCTGTTTTCTAACAGTTTTTTTATCCTCTGAATAATATCATAACACTTCATCACAACAATGACTGAATAACTTTTTTTTTAAATTTCATGGCACAATAAGCAGCAACCTTTTGTGTTATCTTTCAGTATGAGATCTACTTTGAGGCGTCCCTGTTCCTGCTGGTGATGTTGTAATTTCTTAGACAATAAATGATGACATGAAAGGGCACATAATTAATCTTTTGACATCTAAACCTTCAGAACAGAATTTCCATTTGGACAAATTACCTCCAGCATAACATTGTTGATTCACTTGCACACACTTAACAGTTCATTTTGCACAGTATTGACATGTAATGGATGCTTGTGAGAGAATCTGTACAAATTTTCCTCCGACTGACCACTAAATGATCTGCCTTTACAAGTCACAGCAAGAACATGACTCACAGTGTCAGACATAATGTGTTTTCCAGTATGTTTACTGAAACCACATTAGTCTCACTAGTCAGGCTGGGCAAACATTCAAAGAATTTCTCAACTGACTGAATCCCTTAACTAGAGAAATAGGCCAATAACGGAGGTTGAGTGAATCAGTTGGTAAAACAGCTAGTTTACACACTCCTGTATAGTGTATCCTGGTGTTTTGTGGTCACAAGTTACAGTTTCTGAGAACAGCTTTAATATTCTCAAACAGAGCAATTAACCTTCTTCTTTATTGCCCTTTTACCACACAGAAATGTCAGTGTTGCTTCAAACTTCTTCAGAAAAATGAGTTGAGACAACACCAGCAAAAAATAACATTGCTTGCAAATCCTTTACTAAAATATGGAAAAATAATATAACTAAATTAGAGGATGGGCATATATTGTTTCTAAGTAGTGACAATATGCATTTTTGCAAGCTTTAACTAATAAATAAATATATTATACCAGTTATCTTTGAAGATATGAACAAAAAATCATAGAGATGCATGTAAAAAGAAGGTGAATTTTAGACAGACTCTCCCACCAGCTCCCTTGGGTCATCTCCCAAACTTTAAACTGTAGTTGATGTCCGAGTGACACATTGTCAGCCAGAGAAACTCCAGTAAATTAATTGAATGGTCCACTGTTCTGCTCTCTGCATGCTTAAACGAAGTGTCACGCCTTGAGTGGATTCTTTAGAGATTCTCAGGAAGATGTAAATGGGTCTCATCTACAACTGGGAACTCTTCAAGGGCCTTCTGTGAAATTTACACAGACTTTTTACGCAGAAATTGTACATTAAAAAAAAAACTAAATATATTTGGATATATTTCCTTTGTAACTCAAGTTAAAAACAAACATGGCTCGTATCAAAAAGAGTTGGTATTCGATTTCTCAAAGCAGGTCTATAACAGCCAAATATCAATCTGTAGAAGTGGTTACACAACCTTAGCAATTTAATAACGCTGTTTTTGTTGTTGTTGGCACACTACAGGATTATAAAGAATTATAAAGTTTACCCTCAGATGACACCACAAAGCACGGATTAAATGTGCAAAAAAAAAAACATACAGCTAACAGGTCAACTGGAAAAAGACCCAATCTAATATGCTAGAAGGGTTACTGTGGCAGAGTGCGACACTAAAGACACAGCTGGAGAAATAGTGTGAGCTCTAACAATAATTGTAAATATAGCATATGCATAGTTAAAGTGGTCCTTTTCACAAAAATATAGTAATTAAACCTGTAGAAGTTAATTCTAAATGTAACAGATATACATTACTACTACTATTTTAAAACAACAAATACTTTGTGGCTGCTTTTGGGAAACTAAACCTAAAACGGAAATGAAGTCATACTGGATTTTAAAAGGTATATGCAACAGCTGACGCATACACAGTCTTACTACCAGGAAGGGGTTTCTCAAAACACATTTCCCCTTTGTCATAAGCAAAAATCAATAAGGTACAGAGAGACTTTAGGTCAACATGACTAACCAAACTTTTAAATGATTTCAACAGAAACACTTTAATCCTTGGAAGGTGAACATTTTGCACAACATCACACTACTCCACCCAGTTTATCAGACAGGCTCAGAGGAGACCGAGGTTTTAACTCATCTCTTCTTTAATCATCTGAGGTTAGATTGCATCTTAGTTAGTTAATGTAAGAGGTATGTGGAGAGAGGGTGTGTGTAACCTTAGCTGATCTAGTGTGTGCTAAGAGGACAGCAATGAAGCTAATTTTTATTAGAATGTTACTCAGCTTATATACATTTATTTATTTATATTTATTTTACAGCACTGAACATGATAACTAAAACCCAGTAACATTTTCCAGTATTAACGCCTACCATTAATCAAATCAATCAAAAGTTTTATGTTGCACCTGAGGCAACAAAACATAGTACAATACAATAATAGCTGTAACACATTGAATTACTGTTTCATTTTGTGCATGTGAGTCTCTCTCAGCGAGATAATGCTGGCCTCCAACATGAAACTAAATTTGTCACAGTACATAAATATCTGTGACCAGTCCATTATTAGAATGTTTCAAAAGAAAGTATAAGGAACAAGTTGATGATAATTAAATTAATACCATTCTGTGAATATCATTTGTTGTAATGCACCTCTTTTGTTAACA
>NC_024308.1:11603180-11621200 GCF_000523025.1 Cynoglossus semilaevis
CCATTCCTTCTAGACTTTTTCAGCTCCATCAGTTTATAGCTGACAATTAATTACATGCATGTCGCACTCAAGGCTCACAGTGGTTTGGGTTTATTGTTTCCCTCACAATGGCTGCAAGGAAGACAGAGGCATCATAATAAACCCATAGCACCGAGTCATTATTATGTGACACCATTTAATCAAATGACATAAGCTAATGAGATTAGAAAGGAGGGAGATATTGATTGGCACAGATATCTAAAAGTAAACGAAAAAGTATGGGCGCAATAAACCAACTATAGTCAAGTGGAATGAGCTCTGTTTTTTTTATGAACAGATTAGTAATGTTATGAATATAAAGACTGGCAATATCAACTAATATCTGATATCACATGAAATGAAAAGCCTAAGGTATTAGACTAGTGATTTAGAACTTTTAGGGGTCAAGAATAAGTAACCAGATGATTCGACTGTTGTTACAGCAAAAGACTGAATGTTTACACAAAACAGATCAGAAATGTTAACAGATAACAGATAAGGAAAAGTAAAAAAAAATACTGATATCATTCACCAAAGGAAAAGTTAAAAAAAATACTGATATCATTCACCAAAGCCAAAGCTCATGTGTAATGTTATTCTATGTAACCACACTAAGAAGTCCTTTTTTATTCACTCACACCAAGTTTAACTTGAATAATTATCATGACCTTATATTGCATTTTTTGAGTAAATCACCCTTTCAATGAGATAATAAACAGTGCTAAGTTATCTTCTTTAACTGATGTTCAATAAAACAGAAGTAAAAATCTAGCAAGGTTTTAGCAAAAATATTTGCCAAACAATATAAAAATGTTTTGTAACTCATAAGCTGACAAGTCTTTGAGAATGCCTGGTGTAGTTTTAGTTTGTATTATGACATCTAAATTAACATTTAGCAAAGCGGGGCTCTGCAATAAGTCACACACAACAGGAATAACTTGTTATAACATGACAGAAATTATCGTCTGAGTTGAAACAATGATTATTGTAGTGCAACAGCAGCAACTACTACCCCACGTCATCATGTGAACCAATGTCACGAGTGGAAACTGCATGCAATCCTGGGAGAATAACCAGTTATTCTGTTCATTACATTCCAGCTGATTCTGAGGTCACACAAATGACCCAAACAATCTTGACCACAAGTCCAGTTGTATTTTAATTAAATTTTAATTAGCAAGATGGGATCCTTTTTAGAAAAGGTCAAAAAGACTGCATTGTCTCAACCCAAACATCATGGGACGGTCTTTAAAAAAGTTACAATTAACCTCTAGGAGCAAAAAGTTTCAGTGCACGTTGCCAAACTCAACAAATGTTAAAGACTTTTAATATGTGACAGACTCAATCTTAAGAAGGAAAAGCAATCAGCAACAAGGACACAAACTTCTCTGCACTGATTAAGCTTACTGGTTAAAGTAACATCAGCCACTGATGTTACAAGAGCAACCCAGTCATTATCCCTAACACAATTTGTCATGCACAACCTTAGAAAAGGCCATGTTAAATAACCCCATGAAATTTTAGTCTAAAAAGAAGAAAATTATATAAGATAATCTGGAAACACTATGTTTGATGGTGCAGGACTTTACAATGTTATACACACCTATGCATGAATACTTCTGAATTTGACAGTCTAAGGTCATTCAGTGTGTTCAGCACTGACTGTAAAGGACCCTTCTATTTCTGGAACAGGGTTGGGACAGACGTGGAGATAGACAATTAATCTTTGACTACCTGAATAAGTTCAGCCAAATCAAACATTGTTTTTTTTTTATTATTGATATGTCATTAAAGGACTTCATGTAATGACAAACAGTACTGTGATCCATCAGTTAAGCACCAGAAGTAGAGTGGATGAGCTCTGCTGGTTTTGAAAATATCTTACTTTTAATGTCACATTTTCCCATCATGGTAAATGATACATTTGCTGGATAAATGTCTTCTTTAATAAAGGGTCATGTAGGTCCTGAAGGGGAAACACTGCATGCACAAAGCTGTTTCGCATAATTACAGTCACTGCCACATAAACAAAGTTTATAACAAATTAAACTCTCATTGTCTACATCATGTAGCTGCTGACGTGAATGTTGATGGATGCTAACAAAAGTTAGGCTTTTACTGTTTAAGGACTACTCAAAATCGGTGTTTTGAGATAATAAACGTTAAAACATGTTTCTCTATATAATACAGCGTGTTGCCAATATTGAGCTTAGGTTACTAAACTCCGAAATGACACCTGTGCAATAACAACTATGCTCTATTTCTCTTGTGCAATAACTTCTAACTACGACAACATGTGCAATAACTACGTCAATATGTGCAATAACCTATGTCCCTGTGTGTGCGTATGTTCCAATCCCGTGTTATGTTTTTGCCCCGGTGTTTCTACAAGTTCCTACCCCGTGTGTTAATGCTCTTACCTGTGTTGTACTTAGATGTCCTTATCTTGTGTCGCACTACTCCTGCACTGCCTGCACTGTTCTATTCCCCCTTTCTCCCTCTATTCCTTACCTTATTCCCTGTAGTAGTATCGCATGCTGCTAGTACTGTGTGTTCTATGTTACCCCAGCGAGTCTACGGTCCCCCCATCCCAAGCATTTCATTGCATTGTAGACCCTGTGTTGAAAGTGCATATGACAAATAAACCCGATCTTGAATCTTGAATCTATCTCAGCTGGGTTTACCTTCACTTTGTTCTTTTCTTTCTCATATGGAATAGCTTTGGTGTCACAAAGTAGATAGAACAATAGAACAAATTAAACGAATAATAGGTGTGCCATTAAAATGAAGCAAACCTTCGTTTAAAACTCATAAGACACTTTCTCCATCTCTATGCAGCACATGTCAATCAGAGACGGCTGCTGAGTTGAATGACCTTGTATAATTGTTTTTGTTTTTTATTCTGGCATACTCTACCGTTACATTTAATTTAATCCTCTGCTATGTCGAATTACTCACTACTGTGAGTGAGAAGCCGTTAGAGCCGGTAAAATGAGTTTACAGGTTATGATGAATTAAGTCTTAAAGAAACGCCTCCAATGCTGAAAAATCCGTTGAGTCTCTACAACAACGGCCAGTTTGACTGTTTATCAAGTTTTTTCCGGATGTAATGTGAACTGACTGTGAGAGTTTTTATACATGGGGACATGTTCCCATTGAAATTTAAGTGAAAGATATAATGAAAACATAATGGTTTTCAAATTTAAAGTCCTAATTCGAGTTAATTGTTGTCAGCTAAAGATAGCTTAACTGGCGGCTAACACGTTAACCTGTACCTGCTGAAAGTACAAACACTGTTTACTCACACGGCAAACAGCTAACCGGCTAAGTGTTTTAAGTTTTAAACAAATAAAGTTCACATCGCTTAATTCATTGTTTTTGCTTAAATTGTGTGATAAAAGTATAGACGCTGAAAGCTAACGCTAGTTGAAAGGTAAGGCAGCAGTGTTTTACCAGCTGTTGGCGGATCCACCGTAGCATCCTGGTGAGAATATGGTCGCTAGCCCCGCGCTAGCACCGAGCTACTCCAACACAAAACCGTCCCGGACCATAAAAAACGCTTCCCCCAAAAAGGCAGCTCCTCTTGCTCGCATTACGCGACGCATTCATATCGCGTTAATGTGCAAACGATGAAGATGTGTTTATATACAGCAAATCTAAATCCTTCCCGGTTGGGGGTAATGTCAGAGATACGTCTTCCCGGTTAAAGTGACGGACGGCTGGCCACGGAGTCCCAGAGAGCTGCGCACCATCTCTGCTGTGCCACGATCAACCTCCCCCTGCCAACAAGACACAGACACACACGGCACAACGCGTGTGCGTGTGCGTGTGTTTGTGTGAGGGGGAGACATACACAGAACCAGAGAGAGAGAGAGAGGGAGCGATAGTGAGTCACAAATTCTACTTAATACTAGATTAAGTTCGCACTGAAGTAAAACACTTGGCAGTTTCGCAAATTCACTTCATATCTCCGACAACTGAAGTAATGTCTGGTGCTGACAATAACTGTAAGTGTGTGCGGCTCAACAGCGCCACCTACCTGTCCATATTCTCTAATAAATGACATCTAGGTTAGATAGATAGATAGATAGATAGATAGATAGATAGATAGATAGAAATTAGTGTGTCGTATTAAAGATATATTGTCAACTTTAGGCTTAAAAGGTGCAGTCCATTTGGATGACAAAGGTACTGTAGGTGTAAATATGAGTTTAAACAGTGTTTGTCATAATTTAGGGCACATTATTATACCCCACCTTTTTCTCACATTGGCTGACATGTGGCCCATAGTGAGATACAGCTGCAGGAAATCCATAAGTAAACAGGAGACAATTCCAAACAAGTTATTTGTTTGTTACAGTAGCACTGGAAAGGCAATAACCGCATGGCAGTTATGCCAGAAGAATCATTCTCCTGTCCCTCTATTGGAGGATCACAGGTTTGAATCCCATCTGCCTGACTGGCTTTGGTGTGTCCAGCAAGCAACAAAATCAGCATTGTATAAAAACAAGTGTGCAGTCAGACTGACATATGGGGTTAGAGTTAGGGTGGGGTTGCATCAAGAACAAACCCTGAGCCCCCTCTTGGTTGCGCTGGCAGTTGACAGGTTGACAGACACGGTCAGGGATAAGTGTCAGTGGACCATGATGGTTGCAGATGACACGGCACCTGCTGTGAAGGTTGAGAGCATGTAGAGTACACCCGGAGACAAAGAGGTGGAGGTCTGCACTGCAAACAACTTCAATTATGAGCATCCAGACCCAATAATACAAAACATGCAATTGTCGCGACACCTACAGTAGCATCATGTACTGTTTGTTTACACTGGGACTGTCCTAAAAGACACGCAGCAAAAGCTGCAGGTGTCAAGGTTGATGTTGAACAAAAAGCGGAGTTTGATGAGCACAATAAAAAAGCTATAGTGTGACAAGGGAGCAAGTTGAGATGTTGCTAAGAAAAAAAGTGAATGTACTGTACAAATCTGGAATACAATCCTATAAAATATCAAACATAATGAAGAAGGACACAAGGCAAAGGTGCGTAGATCCTTACAGGGAGTAGAAAAATGAAAATGTTGTCTGGCATCAATCAGGGTTTATTTTGTTCTGTTAGCTGTTTTGACAGATATTGATTTCTGTTCTGGGTTAATCCTTTGGTATACTACAATAAAATGCTCTCTTTAAATATAACTCTATAATATAAAATATAATATAACTCTATATGATGAGGTGTTTAGTTTATACTGCAGTGGTGCTGTTAGAATTTGAATGATCACTGCACTGCAAGCTGCATCATTTACATCAAATAGTACTAATGCAGAACTCTGAGTCATATCTGAATTGCTTACTAAGCAATATACCGTAGCTTGGCAGAAAACATTTACTACTGAGCCAAAACGGCTGATCTAAATTAGATTTGGGAACTCAAAGGGTGTTTTCGCGATGTCAAGCCACAAAAACGTTCTCACTGCCTGTTGAAAAATAAACGTAAAAACTCTAAAGGATTACTTTACAGGCTATCGATCATTCCTCAAGTAGGGTTTTTAATTTTTTTGATTCATTATGAGCCATTTTAAAATAAAAAAAAACTTTAATGATTTCAATGTTTTTACTCATTGGAGTTGTTTCTCAGTATTGCTGTGTTCCTTCACACGTTGGTCCAGGGTTTCACTTGTAAGGCATCTCACATAAAGTGAGGTCATCTGATTACCTCTGAGACTTGGCTGCTATACATCCCCGTCAGTCGATAATGCACAGGCCACTAATGACACCACGTTGGAGGAAAAGAAACGCTCTTTCAAAAATCTAAGTAGGCATTTGAAGGCTTTGGCTGTTCTCTGCATTTTCTGAATTGATCCAGCACTGTTGTTGCGTATGATTGAAAACCCTGAAGTGATGTTCCCATCAACGGCCAATGATAATGATCCGGTGTAATCAATGTGCTCCAGCAGATATATATAGAGCAAGGATGCTACACAGCAGTTTCCTGCTCTGCTCCTTCCACTGAATAAAAAAAGTGAAGCGCACACACACACACACATTTATTTACATCACTCTTAACAACATCACATTTTCCCCTAATGTGTTGGTGTGACTGGACTCTTCATCACTGAACACCTCCATCCTCCTGGCCTCTACACCAGGAAAGCCGTTTTTCAATACCAAAAAAAAAAAAAATCTGTGCCAAAAGCCAACAACGTGCATTTATCTCCAGGATTTATCCCTCTTTCGGCCAGTCAGCAGAATGAGGCAATCACTGTGGGATACTGTGTCTTGGTTTCCTGCCACACTCATCTATCCTATAGCTGCCAGTGTCATGTGACTGGCTCTTTTCTTCTGCCATAAAAGCAGCAAAAGAAATGTTACAAGAATGATGGCTTTAATCTGCAAATCCCGCAGATTAATCCACTGTGTGTGTCAGTGTATGTGACCAACCATCTGACGATGGGTGTAATCTCTGGTTTATAGCAGACTTATATAATCCCACTGCAGCAGCAGCAGCTGGTAGCTTCACCCTCACAGCTGGGCTGAATACTTGAGTAATGTTTCATGTCTGAGATTAGCAGGGTTCTTGGTGATAACATAATGCATCTAGATGTCAACTAGAAAAGACTTAGAAAATCACTTCCTGGGACAATGAGAGGAAAAGGAGACAATTTACTTTAGTAAATGACCATGTCATCAAATGATTACAGTGGCTGTGTTTACAAGCAAAACTATTCTTTGCACGTTCATTACCAGTTCATAAGGAAGTTTACGGAGTTGTGTTGCTCTATACTGACAACAGTTGTGTTGTCCTCTGGAGTTATTTTCTAGTATTCTCTATTTTTCACAAATGATATGGATACCACTTCATAAACATAAACTGTAGAACACTGGGTTCAGTATCCTCTAAAATAGAATCAATAATTTATAGAAAGAAGTTGAAAAGGTAAGCCAAACATTTAGGAACACGTTTAGAACAAAAGACTTGTTTCTTTAAATGGTTCAGTTTCCAGAAACTTTAAAATGTTTCTTTAAATGGTTCAGTTTCCAGATAAACATTTTCAATGTATTGAACCTTAATCTGGATGTGACCCAAAATGCCCTGCACACAATACAAACAAAACAGAAGCTGTTTTAGCTACCAGTAAAATTCCCTCCTCTGATGCCAGCCCATTAAAAACTATTTAGGGTAATAACTTGTTGGCCACATCAAACCCGGCCAAGAGCTGTGGTCGGCCTGGGGCAGGAAGTTGGACATGTCTGACATATTTCATTACATTAGCTCATTATATGAGGCATGAGTTGGATCAAACTCTGCTATTGAAATGCAGGAAGCGTAACAGTACATCAGACAGGACACCGGTCAGTGATCCATCAGGTCCTCAATGTCTGTTTCACTACTAAGTGCTGTTTCACTTGGTATCCTCTGGCTGTAGCCCCAGTTTTCAATTAAGAAGAAAAGTGAACGACACACACACATAACCAAATATGACCTCTGCTTTTGACCCATCGCTAAAGTGAACAGGGGGCAGCTTTAAGCACCCGGGGAGCAGTGTGTGGGGACGGTGCCATACTCAGAGCACCTCAGTGGTAACTTGGCAGCTGGTGGACTCAAATCTGAAACCTTCTGGACCCATGTCTTTAACCACCAAGCCACCACTGGCCCAGTATTCTAGTAACTCTAGCTGTCATGTGTTTAACTTGTATCAAATACAGTTTACTAATACTCTGTTGTGAATAAAGACACAACTACACACTGCTCTGACTGTGCACTCACCTGACTAAGTAGCATATTAATAATAACTGTATCACACAATTCTCAACTATGACTATAGGTTTCAAATAAAGAAAAAGTTTTAAAAGTTTAATAAAGAATATTTTTATCAATCAATAACTAACCACAGCCCTATAATTTTTATAGTTATTCCTGCAAAGATGGACGAGGCAGGAAGTAGTCCTGACACACTTCACTGACGCTCTAATGATCTAATCTTCTTTATTATACAGTCTGCTGCTGGATCCTCTCCTCTCCTCTCCTCTCCTCTCCTCTCCTCTCCCCTCTTTGTTGGCTGGACTAAGTTAACCCTTCAGGATCTGTTTAGCCATACTGTGGCTGATCCTTTTGGTAAACACATCAGTCTTTAGTGGTTTTCCATCAGTACCACCAGGTAGCACTAACAGTACTAACAGGCTCAGTAGACGTTTTTCCTGATAGGGTGTAGACCCCTCCTCCTCTTGCTCTTCCTCCTCTGTGTTCAGACTTTGGCTCCTACTGCAAATTAGAGTTTGTCCTGATGCATTTACACAAAGCTCACTGTAAGAACAGGTCAATTAGGAAGACAGTAAACCAATAAAATGGCTTTTAGAGTACACAGTTGACCCAGTGCCAACTCACTCACTCACCAATTATGTTGAATAAGAAAGACTTGCTGTAAAATCTGAAGAATTTTAACAGAAGGTATAAAGAAAAGAAGGTCTACAACTGGTCTGGCCAGGAGGGATGACACTAAAGCAGAATAAATCAAAAATGTATTTCATTTTTCATTTGTAATTAGTTTGTAATGTTTGTAATTTGGACAGATATTACCGAATTTGTTCTTTAAATTAAATATACAACTGTTATTGTTTTCATTTATTTTTTTAAGCTTGAACCCATATGTGTACAGTTCAGCATTAATATGGAAGTCAATATGTAGGAAGTATACTGCCCCAGTCTGCCTTATGGGATTTCAGATGTGGACTGTCTCCCTCTTGAGGCCAAATATAGACATTACATATATAAGTAAAAGAATTAAATCCCTCCCTACATTGGTTGTCAGCAGAGCTAAGCAGGCGTCGTTGTCGGCCAACAGTAAACATTAATGGACATAATGTGTTAGAATGCGGATTCATGACATTGTGTTGTGAGAGTATTATTACACGGTGACGTTTCTTTCTTTGTTAATGTTGTTCACTAACTGTTAGGTCAAATGGCTTAATCCTGAGGTTTGGTTAATTTCTTTAACAACTTAACTGCAATTTGTGAACTTGTTTTGTAAATATTTCATTTTCCTAAATATTTTTCAATAATAATAAACAAGGAATGGAGTTTATCTTAACTAATTACCGCTGACCTTTGACTTCTCGACCTTCTACATATGGCAACAGCTTTTAAAGCGGTTGCACAACAACACCGTTGCAACATGTATTCAGCAGTTGTTGATGAAGAAGCTGGAACTCAGAGATGAGTCACGAGTATTTAGTCTTGCAGTAAAAACCACCCACAGTGAACATTAACGGCTCTGGACCCCCCTGTCACAAAGTTTCCTCTTAAGTAAGATGCTCAAGGCCAGTAAGTGTGTGTTAGTGTGTGTGTGTGTGTGGCAGGATAATCTACGTGTTGCTGCTTTCTGATCTGCTCCATTTGTACCAGGACAAGCAGCTGCGTGACTGTGCAAAACCCTCCAACCCCCATCACTTATCATACAAACATGTTTTCTTTTTTTTCTTTTTTCTTTAACATCATTTAAATACAGCTGAGGGTTGAATGTTCCACCCTTCATTGTTACAAATATTATTCATAGAATTACAACTTATTTAAGTAACACGGGGCAAATGCTGCAATTGCTTTTGTATCCTTTTAAAATCAAATAATAAGTCAAATAATTAAGGAAAAAATATATATGGCAAAAACAATCAGTTAATCTAAAAAATAAGAACATGTAGTAAAAGGTATTTGATAACCACATACATATAAAAAAAAGAAAATCAGGACAAAAGACAAATATTTAGACCGAAAGTAAATACTAAAAAAAGAGACTAAAGACTGAAGTTAACCATTTAAACATTGTTTTTCATAAAGACGTTTTCGGCTACACAAGGGTTTTTTAGATACACAAATTGCCCCAGGGCCAAACATTGGACACCACTGGGTCTCCACGATCCTAACTGGAGTCATTTTCTTTCACACTTCAGTTAAAATGACACTGATGTATTTTCCACATTCATCTTCTTCCACGTGATTATTCTCTGTGTGTTGGTGTGACTGTGGTTACTCTTGGTGATAACAAGCATCTGCTTGTGCAAATGGATTTTCTGTGTTTGGTGTTGCTGTGGTAACCCTGCTGACCTTGACCTTTGAGGGTCCCCCACCCCTCTCCCCATCTCCCCCTTCCCTCTCTTCATGAGTTCAGACATGCTCAGTGCTGAGTGGCTGTTGCTTTGTTTGATTTTTCCAGCAGGTGTTACGCTCAGTGATATTTGGCAGCAGAACCTCTCCCTCCATCAAAGGTAACAGTACAACACTGTACACACACCATGAGACGACCTGGACGCTAAAGTGTCACATTATGGGTGAAACTACGACTGATGATGCTTGGAAATAACATTGGTTCAACCTGAAACATCTCTCTACAAATTCTCCTTTGTCCAGTTACATGTTGGTACATATACGGTAGTGATGGAAATGTAGATAATTTAGAAAGTAGAACCAACTAAATATAATTTACAGTCTTAAGACTGACCAAATATAACAGGTGTAGAAATGTATACATGAAGAAAAGATATCCTCAGCATCAGGCTCATCAAAAAAACAACAACTTTTGGTTCAAACCCTCTGATTTTGTTTTCCATTCATACCAGTATCGTAGACACAAAAAACCTTTTTTTTTGTAACTTTTTTTTCCATTTGCACAACGTTGCCCTCTGTTCTCAACTCATGGTGAAAGCCCTGTGTGTGTGTGTGTGTGTGTGTGTGTGTGTGTGTGTGTGTAATGCAGCGTGGTGCCAGGTGTAGGAGCCACTGTACATGTGGTTGTGAATGTTATCAGAAAAACCTCTGGTTGAACTCTGGGTAGATGTCATAGTTGTCCACTGACACAGGCAGCGTGTGTGTGGACACAGTCCGCATCAATCATTTCACATGTCTCACGCCCCCTGGTGACAAAAACAAAAGACAAAAAACCAACAACAAACAAATATCTTGATTTATACTTCATGCTATGATGTTGATCCTTTCACCTAATAGTTCCATAGATACCTGCTGTATTTTCAAACAGTGTTTTTTTTTACCCCCTCCTTCACGGCCTGGGGGAGTAAACCTGTCTGTCCATCAGCAGTTATAAGCCGTCTCATAGTTCACTCAGTTTAAACGACAGGCCTTTCATCTGTCTGTCTGCTCTCTACAACTACATGACTTTAATGGTCCTGACATCATGTAAGCCCCAGCAGCTGGCTGTCTCTGTGTGTGTGTGTGTGTGTGTGTGTGTGTGCACGTGCACAGACGGACGGAGAACTGTTGATACCTGCATGGTGGTGTAGCTCTAATCCATGTTTGTTCTGCTCCAGCACCAGGAGAGAATGTTCTACACACACACACACACACACTCACGGCACACCTGCGGCTTAACACACACACACACACACTGTACTCAGAAATTGCAGTTAATTAATAGTGCATTTGGGGAGAAGTGTGTAAAATCTACTCACTTGATTTTTATCATTCAACTCTGGACGGGATCTTTAAGGGACCGTCTACAAATTACACCTTGAAGAGAAAATGGTAAAATACTAGAACGTCTTTGCAGTATATTACAAAGTAGAACTGCACTAAAATAATACGACAATAACTCAAAGCAAAAAGGTCAGTGGTTTTATACTGACCAGGAACAGACAGGTTTTTGTGATGGGTGTTTTCAGTGTAGAGTTTAAATGTTATTATCATGTGTGAATTTTCTGACATCTTTATAAACAAACACAAAATAGAGTTCATAACAATATTAATATATGTCCAGCCCAGTGCATTGTACTACAGTATCATATATATGTATATAATATAATAATATAATACTACATATGTAAAATATAAATGTGTCCCGTAGTAAAGCAAAAGAAACATAAAAACTAAACATCATTTACTGAATTCTCATCATCAATAATTTGAATTTAAGACTTACAAAAAGTTCAACTAATTACTTTATTTGTTTTGTAAAACTGTGTTGTTCTAAATGTTAAACCAAAAATGACCTCCATCGTCAATCTTTGCCCAAATGGTTACATTAGGTCCAAACTACAGTGACTGAGAGAACTGTACATACCACACAGTCAGTAGGTGAATCTAAGCAGAGGGAGAGACCACCAACATGGCTGATGTCTCTCTCTCTCTCTCTCCCCCGCTCCCTCTCTGTGTTATCACTCCACAGCTCTGATATGAGCCTGGGTTTCAGCTGAAGTGGAAAGATTTGCACAGTTCATTTCACAACTTCACTTATCTGTGCAGACTGAAGCGGCGTCTGATATCACCACGGCTACTGTGTATTTGACCATGTTGGTTTTTTTCACCACAGAAAACAAGGGTTGAATACCAGGGCTTATGAAGTTACATAAACATGAAGAAATGTAATTCCAAGTGGAAAAAAAGATGAATATATATATATATTGTATATCAGTATTAAGAGTACAAAAATGCCATTAAACATTTTTCTCTCTCTCCCTCTATATATATGGACAGACAGGACGTGCAATATTGCAGTATTACTCCAAATATGCAGTTTTACATGTTTGACATGCAGTCTGTCATTTTATCTCCTCAATTTATATAAATATTGAAGTTGTTGTTCAAAAGTATAAAATTTAGTTAAAGAAGTTCAAACACATCCATTATGTATTTGAGGAACTTCTCGCAGACATCGTGATTGTGACTGCTTCACTAATGACCACAGTATTTGTGTTGGTAGAGGTGTAAGTGGAGGTTTGTCCCCCGTCCCTCTGCTACACGTGGAGTGGAGTCCAGGCTGAAGACCTGGACCAGCATGTTTATCTGAAGCCTGTATCAGACACAGACCAAACATTTCTCAGACCTGCTCCGTGTCTTTCCTTCCTTTTCTGCTCGTGACTCTTTTTTCTGCCCCTATAACCTTCCTTCTGAAGAGGCAGCGTGCCGCTAAACACCCACATCTGTCAAAGACAAAGCAGGAAATGAAGAGGGACAGGGGCTTTTGAAGGGTCCGCATACACACACGTGTGCAGGCCTCTATGTGTGTGTGTGTGTGTGCGTACCCAAACAGAGGCCTGTTTGTCTGTCACTTTGGTCCTTCTGTCTTTTGATTAATAATTTTTGAATAATTGAATTATTGATGTTTGTATTTAAAAGTATTTAAAATTACTTTTTCACATTGAAAGTATACAGATTTTAAGGAAGTAATACGATTTTTTTTCATACTTTTTTTGTGATTCTATGTTTAGCCTCTATTGTAGCTACTACTAGCTAGTTTATACTAGATATCTTAACATTTGTTTAAAGGTTTTAGTAGTCTATTTGTATTGCGTCGCAACAGTTCTCAACATAGACACTAGATGGCGACATATTCTCACTAATAAGCATGGGTCGGTCGCTCATAAAAACCAAACTGATGTTCTTCCATGCTGTTTGTTTTTTCTTCTTCTCTTTTGTATTAAAATGTTGACTGTTGAAAGAGTGAACAGTTTCCTCGTTAGTATCGCGTGTTTCATTGTAATAATATTCCACACGTTGTTTTGTGCAGACAGTCCACGACAAAGAGCACGGTGTAAAATCACTCGTCTACTTCCGGCTGTTAGTTCAAACCATCAAGTTGGTTCTTTTTCTTCAGTCAAGATCCTCATTTGAAATGACCTCTCAAAACGTGTAGGAGAAAATGTTTTCTACACTTGAATTCTTTTAGCCAACAAAATATTAAAATGTTATTTACAAAGTGCTGTGTTGCTGAGTGGTTTAATAAAATTCACCGAAACCTTTCACTGCAGTGTAAACGCTGAGGAAGATTGGCCAGAGTCAGGAGGAGAAAGGAGAGGAGGTGATTAAAGGTGGAGGTGAAGGTGGAGGTGCAGAGTCCCTGCCACGTCTGACTGGGGCTGCATGCTATGAAATGAAGCTTTCATTTCACTTAGAGAGAGAGAGAGAGAGAGAGAGAGAGACTGTGTGTGTCCAACAGTCCACTCCAATGCATGAGTGGCTTGGAGACATGCCAGCATGTAAAACCTAGCAACAAGATTTGACTTGGCCCTGCACTTGGAGAGAGAGAGAGAGAGAGAGAGAGAGAGCTGGCATATAGACTGCAGGGACATATGGATCTTTGTTTGACCGTTTTGGACCATTTAGTCATTCTGTCAGTCCAACTGGACTACTTAGTGGATTGGTGGTTCCTCAAGGTTCAGAATGACACACACACACACACACACATTCACACCCTTGCACACGCACTCACGGGTTGTAGTGTTTTGTGAGCAGCTGTGACATAATCCATTCCCTCACCCTCTAACCTTAACCATTACCAGTACAATATATGCCTAATCTTAATCCTTAATCCAAACTCTAATCTCCGATCCTAACTTCAAACCACATCTTGAACCCCAGGACACCCTCCCACTGTCTGGACACCTGCACACTGGCCCCACAGAAGGTATATTTTTCCACAAAGTCCCCACAAGTATAGCTGCACCTGGTGTACACACACACACACACACCTTTTCCAGTTAATCCTTTTAACTAACATGTGTGACCCCTGGCTCACACTGACGTGGTCTTCAAACCCACCAGGTCTGAGCCAAGTCCAGTCATTTCATTCGTTCACACTGAACCTGCCATTACAGCAGGAGGCGCTGGTTTCCATTCACTCCCACAGGACAATATATCAGTAAATGTGTGTCAGGCTGGTGTGAGAACCAGCTGCTTCACAGTGGAGCCTGAGTGACGTCCACCTGCTGGTGAACATTCCCAAAGATATTCAAGATAAAATACGCTTGAAATTTAAATAAATAAACCACATTTAAAACCTAAGTCATTTATGACGGTTACACGTTTACTTGTTAGTTTCTCCTTGTTTTTTTCCTTTTTTTTTTGCAGCTGATTAGAAAAAAAATACATTTACATGTGAGAAATGTACCCAGCAGGAGGCAGTAATGCGACTCAAAGGCATACAGTTTTAGCCATAAGTTTTTTTTGTCCTGCTCTGTTGCACTGCACTTTCACATGTCAATGCATGAAGAGCACCCCCTACTGGACACTGAATGAGTATTTTATTGTAAAAAACAAATTCAGTTTTAGTTTTGACTGATACAGACTACATATATATTTTATCTGCTAGTTGCACAATGTACCCTGAGTGGGGTGGGGTACGCCCACCCCTGGTTGGGGAAGAGTGTCCGAACTTATCAGGAAGTTCCAAATTATTAGAGCTGTCCTGTACTTTCTGGTTTTCCTTTCTTAACTGAAGGAACCAATCAGGATCTTGAAACTGTGAGAACAACTGTTCTGGTACTGTTCCTGTTGGTGGTGAAAATTCTGACAAAAAAAAAAAAAAACAGATCAAAGAAACTGCTCTTCTGCTAAATCCACATTGTTAATCATGTCCAAATAATATGGATTAGCATCAAAACAGAATATTTGAATGACATTTTGAAATCTTTTGAAGGTTCATCCCACTTTGAAAGATTACTGTTATTTTTTATCACTACCTCTTGTACTGTATTCTAAAGGTCAAAGGTCAAAGGGTAAAAAAGGGGGGGGGCAAAACTGAGAAATGGAACTTAAATGGGTTGAGAGAACTTCTTCGTGTGTCATCTCTCCAACATTACAGCGTGTCAAGTGATACCCCGGGGTTTCTGGCGCCTTCAAACCTCCGTAAGAATTAAACCGTTTTTTAAATTAGCTCTGTACAGAAATACTCCAAATCTGTCATGCTGCCTCAGATTACCATCATTACTGTAATTAATGCTTTAATTTCTTGGTATGTTTTGAAATGAAACCCAAAGTGCTGTGATTTTTAATGTAATATGGGACTAATGTGGTGTGGAACATTTGGTAATCTGGCTCCCACATGCCTGGGATCTGCCAAATGGGTTTTATCTGCTCTAACCCAGTTCAAACACTGAGCTACTGTCAGAACGGCCACAGATACTGGGCAGAACGTGACTGTGTGAAACAGCAGTGGATCAACGTTACCAACTGCTGTTTGACTAGTCACTCAAGCTCACATCAATGACCACCAGCAGGTCCGCATGGGCCACATGAAGTGGGCTACGTGGGTTCAACAAGGCCATGTACTGTATTTGGAAACAGGAGATCTTCCTACTTCACATACTGCACAGTACTGTAGAGTACTGTGTAAAAGTTTTTATGAATGCGTACTCTAACTATTTTGCTCTGTTTAGTAGCTTTCGGTGAGTGTCAGACAAACAACTGCCTGAGGCTCATTGGTTGTTGAGTTTTAAAGAAAATACACAGGTCGTGGACCTGGAGGGGAGCCGTCTGACCTCACTCCACAAGGCAGCGTGGTGGATAAACCTGTTCAGCCAGTATAGAGAAGGCTTGTTTGTCGCCTCCCCCTCCCTCCCCCTTTCTCCCCCCACGACTGCTGACAGGTGACAGGGCTGGAAGACACATTTGGTTAAAAATCCAAACTTTCCAGGATGGCTTTATGATCAGTGTTTACTGTTAGATGTTGATGAAAATGAGCCGTACACAGATGTGTACACCTGCCTGAAACTGGCTGTACTGCAGTATATCCTACACAGTATAGGACTGGGAAAGTATTATTTAGGTGTTTTATGTTTAGACCTTTAGCAAATAAAAGTGTAGAAATTGAGAAACTAAATATAAAAACATTTTACATTTCTACACAGAGTTGATAATCTGTCAACCAATAAAATGTTAGAGCTACATTTTCCCCTGACAAAAGCCAATCCTGTAACAAAATTATTGAAGTGAATACCCTGTATCCTGTCCCACTGTTTCTTTACTCTTACTTAAGGTTTGTACTTTACTTCATCACAGCTCTAACTTGATTTTAGTCACAGAGTTGAAGCAAAATGCTAGAAAAAAATGAGAAAGATGAACTCAACAGATTGACTGATTATAGAACGTAGAAGGAAAACGTCCTTCTTTCGACCTAACAATGACCTTTAGCCTTTAATGTTCCACCAATCCCAACACTGACATACGCTTTTATTACCAATTATGAAAAGTAATGTTTAATTGTAGCACAGAGTCAAAATGATTTAAATAAATGAGAGAGAGGGAGAGAGAGCATTGTTTACATGAGAGTACACACACTGTGAGTTAATTAGTGTGTGTTTCTTTTGTGTGCAGACACCTGTGTGTGAATTAGTGGTGCGTCTGATAAACAACTGTTTACACGCAGGAGGAATTTCCTACACCCGACAGTTTGTTCATGTGTGTGTGACTGATGGGCAGGGAGTGTGTGTGTGTGTGTGTGTGTGTGTGTGGGTGTGTGTTCGTGGTGTCGTAGGGCGTTGGTGAGGTTATGTTCTGGTAACTCTGTCAACAGTGACCTGACAGTAACAGCGTTCTGCTGATTAATAACCAACCAGGACATTCGTCCAAATCAGATTTGGTTGTTTGTAGTTAGTTATAATAAAAAAAGTCAGAAAATCAAGAATGATTTTTTCTTTCCTGCAAATAAATAAATAACTTTTGCCCACTTTCTGATCTGCAGTTTGGTTTAACATAAAGTTTGCAATAATTTTGTTATATTTTGTATATTTTTGTATTCAGTGTTTGTAAACAGCAGGGGTGTCAAACATACGGCCCGCGTTTTGGGTTTCAATCCGGCCTGTTTGATGATTTTTGAAAATAAAAAAAACCACAGATCCAACTAAAATGAGTTTGACCACCCCCCCCCCCGGGTGAACGGGATATTTCCCTTCTTTGTGTCGTGATTTTCTCCTGACACGACTTGGATCGTTTATAACATGATGGTCTAATCCTATCACTCACAATAATCTGGTCCAACCGTTTTTTCAGCCCAGTCATGACAAACGTTTCATCCCTGTTATTGTTGTTTTTTACTAACACTGTTAACAAACATGCCTCCTGTTAACCAAACCTTCACATGTTTTTTTTTTCATTCTCACTTTGACACAGGCATAAACACACACTTACACACACGGTTGCACACACGGCCTCTTACAGGCCTGATTAATGGAAGCTAATTAGCAATGGTAATGACCAGGTGTCTGAGAACCAGCCAACTTCTTCCACTG
>NC_024308.1:11621248-11672203 GCF_000523025.1 Cynoglossus semilaevis
TAAATCCGTTATGCTGTTCACGGGGCTCCAGTTTCCCAGAAAATCTATTACCACTAACTGTCATTTTCTTTCAGTCCACAGACACACACCCACACACACACACACCCACCCACACACACACACATGAGTGCACTAGGCCAGGATCAATTAAGGATTTGGCCCAGTGAGGGTGGGAACAGTTCTGAATGGTGTTGATGGGGGGGGGTCCTGGGAACTGTTACTGCTTGTGTAAGTGTGTGTGTGTAAATGTGTGTGTGTGTGGTTGTTTTAAGGGCAGATGGAGTTCATAAATAAGTATAGAGGTAGAGGGGTCAGGTCTTCACTCCACCATTAACTGGATGCTGTATTTGAACTGACTCAGAGGATCAGAGTCAAACTCTCAGCACGCTCATTTACAGTATCAAATACAAATGAATCATTTTAATGGTCCAATGGTTGGCTGGGGGCCGCAGCCAATCCCAGCAAACCGTTTGACAAGGGAGGGGTACAGATCGCCAGTCCGTCGGTCCATTCACACTCACATCTACGCCAACGGTGAATTAATAGTGAATAGTTGACCTCACCCTCCATGGACTGAAGGAGGAAACACTGTACAGGAAGACAGGGTATTGAACCAGCAAACCAGTGATCTAGAGCATCTTTCACTGAGTGACTCAATGTCAGTCACAATTATAACAAATACTTTTCTTTCTTTGAACGCTTCTCAAAGTGTGGAGCTGGCCCCACTGGTGGGCCATGGAGACATGACAGGTGGGGCAGGACAAACGGGAGGGAATTTTCAAGGTTCAAGCGATGATGTCACAACTGCACCTTTATTTATTTATGTTATTTGATGGTGTTGATTGAATTCATAATAAAATATGACGATACTTGGTGTTAGTTTAATAAATTTAAAATTGATTTAATTAAAATTGAATTAATTTGTTAAGTTATGGTGGGATGACGGGGCAGGAGGGGCTTTAAAATTACCACCGACTAAGAAAGTTTGAGAACAAACAAAAATATCCTAAAAACCACGGGACCAATTCCAAACTTCACTCCTGTTCAGATTTGTCACCAACACAGACTGTTTCAACAATTTATTTTTTCTTTTTCCGTCTCACAATCCTCCTTGACTTGGATCATTCACGCACACACACGTAGAAAAGAAAACACACACACATATACACGGACCTCCTGCAGTGTTGGATTTGGTGATAACCAGTGTTCAGTCGGCAGGTGAGAGGGTCATATGGCAGCAGTGGGAAAAGCTGTTATCAACCTACACTGTTCCCAGACACACACACATACACACACAGGTTTATCACCCTCTACCGTTCCCACACACTCACCTTACATCGTTACCTGGCTGCGAGAGCCAATCAGCCAATCACTGCTCAGGGCTGCGGTCAGGTGACCCGATCAGGAAACTCTATCAGGGGGATGATGTTACACTCTCCCCTGCTCTGATAACAGCTCTCTGTCTATCCTTCTCACCCCACCTCCCACTCTCCCCCCTGCTCTGCAATTTACAGATTCAGTTTCACCTTTGCTTTCATGCTAAGCTGTAGGATCCCACAGCCTGATGAGTCTCCCTCTCCCTCTCACACTCCATATGTGTGTGTGTGTGTGTGTGTGTGTGTGTATGGGTGTGTTTCCTTGCTGTTCTTGGGTTAAACACCGACATGAAGAAGAAATGTAAATGAATGTGTTTGATAAGAAGGAATAACAGCAGAACTATAACGTAACATACATTAACATAATAAAGACTATCTTGGTCAACATATACTGTATGCTACATGCTAACGGCTAACACATGACATGATGATCTAGGAAAACAACAGGACAGCTCTTCATGTCTTAAAAGACACAGGCATAAACTGCAATATGGTTATCCTTAACTTAAATGATATGTAACCATGTGTATATGCAGTCAAACAACTATATATATATATACATACAGTATATATGTGACCCTATAACTACAAACAACACAAGAAAAGACACTGGAAAAACAACATAAGGCAACTTTAAAGGCATAACCCATCCATCTATCCATCCATCCAAAGTTTCCTTATTGTGACAGATGAACTGAGTGATATTATTAATGGTAATATTAAATTTTAATTATTATTACCAAAACAGTAATGTAAACATCATTTTACTGATGTAAAGTTTTCCCCCTGAATTGAAACAATTTTTATTTTTTAGTGTTCCACAGTGGTCCATAGTGGAACATCTGAATGTTCTGTTTGTTCTTAGAGTGCTGTGGTCAAAAAGACCTCAGTGACAAACACTAACAGAATGACTTGAACTTCAGTACATGGGTTACACACACACATTCACATAAACTGTGATTTAGAGATTCTGCAGCCGTGACACCTGTCGTTGCTCATCACTATCATCATCTCATCACTGATCTTCTCCTCAGGCAATAAACATGACGTATATTATATTCCATCATACGAACAAATATCAAACGTAAACCTCTTCACAGGACTTTGAAGTCACAGCTCAGGGTCCGTAACCCAATATTGATCCATGTTCATGTTTCCTGCTCTGACTCTGCTCCGTGGAGGTGTGGGCTGCACCGCTGAGAGATTTGTCAGAGAGGTGAAGGTTATGGTTCAGTGCTGTGATCTGCTGACAGTGAGTGACAAGACCCCTCTCCTGTCTCCTTAAGTGTAACAGGAGCCCTGTACCTGAGCCTAGCTCTGACCCCGCGACCTCTTGCCCCACCTGACGGGTCATTCTCATGCCACCCTGACCTTCTATGAAACCAGAGAGCACTACGGGAGAGAGGAAGTGTGCATCAAACATTGACTTCAAGGTTTGAATTTTTCTTCCCCAATTCACCCCTCAGAACAAATTCATGAAAAGTATATTTTGCCTCATCCAGCCAATATATACATATATATATATATATATGTATATGTATTTATACTGCATATATAAATAATATAGCATATAGAATTTGGTATATATATTAGGGATGTAAAACGAGTTAATCTGACTAATCACAGGGTGGTTGTGTATTAGTGATGCTAATTATTCACAATCGATCATGATTAGTCAATATAATCAGGAGTCCAAAATATGGCAAAAAACACTTGTCTGGTGTGATTCTTCACTAATCCACTATATATAAAAATATATATAATAATAAAATATAACCATTTTTATTAGTATATATTTATAACCAAAAGAAAAAGGGAACTGGTGAAAACCAGGTCAGTTAAACCCTGTGACAGCCTCTCGCTGACACTCCAACAGAGAAACATGGCAGGCGTTCAAGGTCAGCTGCCTGCACTGTTTGTCAGAGCAGCGGAATGGAAGTGAATGAACCCGTCACCTTGATATTCAATAATGCTACAGAACGAGAGGGAAGAATCTACGTCCTGGAATCAGCGTGGCTCCAAGGTCCGCTGCCAGCGCTGTGGAGGACATCCTTGTACGAGCAAACGTGAAAGAGAGTCCATACAGTAGCAGTGTCTCAAGGTTTCTCTCAAACCTACTTAGGAACACGCAGGCAGAGGTCAGCACAGATGCGTTCCACGGCCAACAACATAAACCTTCAGTCAATATTTCTAAATCTTAGCAATGAGATGTCGATGAAGGAACGACGTTCATGTCAGACACCCACACAACCTCACACACACGGACACATAAAGGTTGTCTTGTTACATTGCTCCTCCATATAATCATGTTGGTTTTCTGGAACTCTAACCTTAACTATTACAAATATATGACTACAGTGGGGCGCCTAGATACGAGTCCCCCAAATACGAGCTACGAGTTACTCAACTGAGCTCCATTTTTCCACTTGACACTCTCCCTTGCTGGTTATTTTACCAATTGTTTTAACAATAATAAAAATATTTTCTTAAATATTGTTATTTAATATTATCAATATATTTGTTTTTATTTATGTTTTTGATGTTTAAATGGGGTAATTTAATTGATTAATAGTATTTTTCTGGGGGGCTGGAACGAATGAATTGGTTTTTAGTTATTTTTAATCTGGAAAATTAAATCGAGATACGAGTGCTGTTGTGGAACAGATTTAAACTGGTATCTCAAGGTTCCACTGTAATATTAATCTTAACATTTATAATCTTCTCATTCTGATCTAAACCTTAGTTTGATTTGAAGTAACTCCAAATTAAAATGTATACCTCAAACTAATCACTCACACAGTTCCCTTGTGTCCCTACAACAATGGTATTTAAAAAAAAAAAGTCCACACAAGTATAGCTGTACCAGGTGAACACACACACACACACACGTACAAAGCAATGTCCGGACCTGGTATTTGGATTCAATCCCATCAGGCCGTAAAATCAGGACATGAACAAAGCCAGACTATCACTGATATCACAGAGCTCTTATCAAAAATGTTTTCATTTACCTCACTGCTCAATGAGGAGAGGGAGAGAGGAAGAGGAGGGGGAGAAGGAGAGTGTTGTTTCATTGTTCATACCAGAGGCCTCCACTGGTCAGACCCTGATCGTCTCTGACTGTCTTTTCACCCAGACTCCGGGGAACTGGGCTGAGGAACCAAAGGAGACCATGGTACAATATCTGTCTGGGAAAACATCTTTTGGCTGCACCAAAGATCTCAGTATAAACAGTATCATATCAAATAAGTCCCAAGGTCTGTTACCGAATGAAGAGAAAATGGAAACAAACGGATGACGTTGTTAACCATTGGTGTCTGAATATTTTTTAGTGCCAGTATCTGGACAGACTGTAACGGTCTGACCTTGTGGTCGGTCATCGACCCAGAGAGACCTCCTCACACCCACAGAGTTTCTCTGCGTACTTTCTGCAGACGTCGTGTTTGCTTGTGTTTTTCTTCTCTGTTAGCGCCCAGTCGGTTCACACCTCACTGACCTCAACGGAGAAAACAAAGACTTGATCTTAACTCGGCTTCTTCCTCTCTTCCTTCCTCTGCTCTCCTTTTTTCCCTGACTCCATCCTTCCTTCCCTCCTACTCTCACCTCCTCTCCGGCTCTACCCTGTTTCCTGCGGGGTCCGTCCTCCCTTTGTCTCTCTGTAACTAATATGACACATAAAAGGACGATGACAATAGGAACGGTGCTAACTTCCAATCAGGCTTCACCTGATACCGAGGCTTTACCCATGAGCCTCAGGGTGTGTGTGTGTGTGTACAGGCAGTGGGAGGAGGTAAGGGAGGCAAAGGGGAGGCAATCACAGCTTATTTATCTTTTTCAAGTGGCTTTTTCTCTCTTTTTATACAAAAGCTTTCAGGATCCGTCTTTAATAGATGTGTGATTGTTATTCTCTTTAGGAAGCGTCACTTTAATACCAGGCCCACGGGGTTAATAATAGGTTTAACCTCACAGATAAACTTGTGCGTGTGTGTGTACTGTAAACGTGTGTGTGTGTGTGTGTGTGTGCTGCCTGGGCTCCTCTTTAAGGTGATAATCTATGTAATAAGTTGTTTCACAGATAACACCGATTGTCTTTGAATGTAGCAGCGCTGCGATAAGCTCGCGTGGCTGCTTGACTCTAATTGTTCCGCTCGACTCTTCTGTAAAACACATTAATATTATCATTAAGGCTGGATGTTGTTAAGTGAGGAAGCCTCGCACCGTGAGTGAGTGGCGACAATAATCCGCGTGTTTCTGATAAGAGGTAACAGCGTGGAGAGCAACAGCATCAACAGCAGCCCGTCCTACAATCACAGCTGGTATTTGAATTTATATTTGGGGGTCATGACCCGGTGCTTCATTCAGCCAGGATCTGTATTTGTGGGGTCACAGACTGGGATGAAGAGAAGAAGAAGAGGGGATAAAACTACATGGGTTTGGACAAAGACATCATCGTTTATCAAAGTGAACGTGCACTAAAAACAAAACATTAATAATAGAATAATTAGCTTGAATAGAGTGAAACCTCGGTTTTCGAACTTCCTGAAGGCCTTTCTTGAACTGAAAAGTTCAAAACTGAAACACTTTCCTCCAAAGGAATCAATGTCAAATGGATGAATCTGTTCCTGCACAGAGGAAACTGTAATAACAGCTTCATATTTGAAAACAGAATCAAGATTTATAATGAGTAAAACATTTAAAAAGGGTGGAGAAGGAAGACCTCCCAACTTCAGACTCTGCCATTGTCCATATGGTGCAGCACTCCACCCCCAGAACTGTCACTCACTTCACCATCATACGTCAGGGTGTGTTTGTTTTCACAAACAGTAGAAAGTGGTGAAATCATATATAAAACAAATCATCATATATATAATAATAATGATAATATAACAACAATAATTAATAATAATAATTGTATATAAAACAAATAAATAATTGTATTATAAATAATTCATAAAACATCATCACCATAAAACTGCAGCTTTAGTCTGAAGAAAACAACGGAAATGAAACATGAAGACGTGAAGTTGGACTGGGATTTAGTTGTGTTTTTTTTATGGATTATTTAAGAAACTGGTTGTGTCCATCAGGGCAGCACAGAGGTTTGATGGTAAACAACAGTCAGTCAGACAGACAACAGTCAGTCAGACAGCTGTTAGCAGCAACAGCCGTCAGGCCAGAACCAGAAAATCTACCTCTGCATAATTCAAGTCAGTCTAATGACCCCCCCCCTAACCCCACCCCAACTCCTCTTTCTCATTTCTCCCCTATTATTTAATTATTGACTTAAGTGATTAAGTGTATTTCGACCTGTCAATCCTAACTGTAGAAAACAGTACTGTTGTACTCAAATGTCAAAAGGATTTGATCAGGAACCGTTGACCACGTGTCTTGTGTGACAACAGTCAGAGGCAAAGACATGAAGACAGAACAGGTACTGTCAGGACTGAGAGGACGAGCAGAAGAACAGATAAAGGGATGGAGGGGGGGGGGCACCCTTCATGTGTCACACACACGCACACCTCTGGAGACACACACACACAGAGCGAGGCTGCCATGGCTATAGGCTGAGGGCAGCCTGTCTACCTGCCTGGCACATAGA
Organism: Cynoglossus semilaevis; assembly: GCF_000523025.1. Lineage (NCBI taxonomy): Eukaryota > Metazoa > Chordata > Actinopteri > Pleuronectiformes > Cynoglossidae > Cynoglossus > Cynoglossus semilaevis. Next base: position 11,628,224 of record NC_024308.1, read on the forward strand.
AACCTGAAACAGCTTCAAAGCTGAGGTGACCCCCCCTCCTCACCCCCCTCCCCTCTGTCTCAGCCCCCAGGCTCCTGTACTGGTGCAGTCAGCGTTGATGAAATGTGATGTTGATTAATGTACAAAAAAAATAAAAAAATAAAACTGCAAAACCATTTAGAGTCAAATGTCTTCATCTTTTAAAAATATGAACTCCATCAGTGTCTTTGTAAGGTCAGGGCAGCGTCACAAAAAAGGTTCTCGATTCAAACAGTAAACCGTAGATTAAAGCGTAGATTAAACACGGACCTTCTCCCCCAGACTCATATTTAAGTCCAATCCAGAAAGGCATTTGGCTGCAGTAATTAGGGGGGGGGCAGGTGGACAGATCAACCAGTCCATCGTGTGGACAATTATGGAGACAAACATCAACATGATCACATCACTGGTCACCTTCTCTTTGTAAGGCACAAGCACTAACCACCTGTCCACCGTGTGGTCCAGCTTCTATAGATATCAACTCAAAAATGAATTAACTTTTCAGTTGAAATATTTAAGCCCAAAAAATACTCCTCAAAACTTCTGAACTAATGGAAAAAAACGTGAAACAAACATTTAAATACTGCAGTTCTTCAGTGATGTCATGTGACGTATGTTGATATGTGAATGACAGATCTACTTTTAGGAAATTAAAGTTGTTAAGACCTGCTAGCACAGGATGGTTTCGGTCCATCGACCTCTGGGTTATGGGCCCAGCACGTTTCCACGGAGTCGGATTAAGATTTAGGCCTGACGACCAACAAAAAAACCAAACAAAAATCTATAAACAAAAACAGTCAGCCTTCAACATTAAATTCACTATTTTAACTTAACTTCAGCTCAACAAAGTAATTCTCACCTCTACAGGTGAAATTAAAATAAAGCCGCAGCCCTGAATAGTCCTTGATTGACAGCAACATAAACCACATTAACTTCAGGCCAGAAATACCCTCACAAAAAAAACAAGAAAAAAAAAAAACAGAAAGTCACAGATTAACATTTTAATTTCTTGCTCTTTGTGCGATAATCTGTCAATTACAGGAAATATTCCTCTCTCCCTGCGCTGCTTTGTTCCTGCCACTTCTTTGATGTTAATTTGACAAGTAGGATTACACCAACATGTCCTTCCCAGCCGCGGCGCTAATGAAACACAGACAGAATCTAAATTTGACGTCTGAATGGGAACGATGCAGCAGCGTCTCACTGCTGTTTATTATAGAGGACCACAGACAGACAGACAGACAGACAGACAGGCAGAGAGAATAAGTGGTGACTGTGCCCTGTAATGATAGATGTAATTGAGTTAATCCAACTGCTGCCACAGTGGTTGAGGATTTAATCCAGATTAAAAAAACAAGCCATTGTTAATAGAACCGCAGTGTTTGTTTTTTTTTGCAGAGACCTGCACGCAAACAAGACCTGCTTCACCTGGCTGTTCTGGTTCACTGCAGTGACGTTCAACCATCCTCGACTTCAATACACACACACACACACACACACACACACACACACCAAAAATACCTGGTCATCATTGTTTTTACTGATCCAACTGGAATTATTGTATCGCACTGGAATTCACCGTCATTTTGATACGTGGAATTCTAAGTTCTTAAGTGTAGACTGTCGACTTTAGAGTTATTTCACTTATTTTATGTAAGGTTTTTATTTCAACCCTCACATTTTACATACTGTTCTGAATTCAGAAGAAATGTCCGAGTTTTAAGTTTTAATTTTAAACTTGAATCAAACCTTTTCTGGAGGTTGAGGAAAGCAGAGTTCGGTCACGTAGGATGGACTGATGTGCACATGTCGATGTATTATGACAGAAATACAATAAAACATATTGTATTGTATTGTATTGTATTGTATAACTGTCCAAGTGCATCTGTGAATAAACTGCAACGTAAAGAACACTGTGTTAGAGTGAACAGTACCACAGTGAACTGTTGACTGACGGCTACATTCATTAGTTCTAGGTCAAAGTCACAGTAAACAGTATGTAATGAAACAGTTAACTCTATCCGACAATCCCTCTCTCTCTCTCCCAGTCTACCTGCTGTGATCTATGTCTCTCTGCCTCAGGGGAAACACAATCATCAGTCAGTGGATCCACCCATCCGTCCTTCCATCGTGCCCAGGGGCCCCTGGGGCCACTCCTAACCCCAGAACACTCCACCCTCCCTGGGATGAAACCTGGCCAGGTAACTCCTCACCCCCCTACGCCACCCCCTCCCCCGTCCTCCCTGGAGCCGCTGGCTTTGACTCGTCTTACAGGGCGTCAATTCAGGCTGAAATCAAACCCTGGTGAGAGAACAGTGGCCTGGACGGACGGACGGACGGATGGATGGATGGATGGATGGATGGATGGATGGACAGACGGATGGATGGATGGACGGACAGACAGACGGATGGATGGATGGATGGATGGACAAACACATACAGGCCAGGTTAATGGAAACAGAGAAGAAGTCCACAGGGACACCCTGAGGTGAATAGAGGCTGGAAGTGTGTCACTTTGGGAGGAGGGGGGAGAGGGGGAGAGCGATGTCGCTGCTCGGAGTCTAAACCAACATGTTATCAGGGCTTTGACCAAAAGCTGAAAATCTGTTGTGAAATAGACTTCTCTGTGACAGAGGGAGAGAAAAGAGAGTGGAGAAGTAGACTGCTCTGTTTACCAGCTCTTCTCTCCTCTTCTCTCCTTGTCTTTTCACTTCCCCTCACCTCTTCCCTTTTCCTCCCTTCTCTCCTCTTCTACAGTAAATTTCTTTAAAAAATAAAATAAAAAAATGGAAAGATCTAAACTTTGAAGCTGTGCAACCTCCAGGCATGAAGGAAATGAAAGGGAAAAGAAGACAGTGTACAGTAGAAGAGGAGGCAGTGAAGAAAAGTTTCTCACAGTTTCCAACTATCAAGGAAATTTTACGCAAACTCTAGGGACATCCTGAGAAGAAAAGTGAAAATTTGACACCGTTTCATCGGCAAAGGCTGAGGTTGGTGGGAACACGTGATGGTTTGAAAGACAGCAGGACTCATGTTATCAATAAACACCTTCTCTGTCTGTCTGTCTGTCCATCTCTCCGTCTGTCCATCCGTCTGCGTCTCCTCAGCTGAAATCTTCCAGCTCCACCTGCAGGATTGGGTTTCCTGACATTAGCGGCTCGGAGGCTGCCTGTCTTTGAAGCTCCGCTGCTGCTGCTCCGGCTCATTTGGTAACAGGTTGGGAATGGGCCGCTGGCGAAAAATGAGACTTGGGTTGCTATGGAAACCGGTCCCCCACCCACCTTCACAATGTGTTTTTTTTGCGGGAATGTACAGTGACATTTAGCTGGTTTGTAACGGCACAGTCGACAACAAACGAACAAATGAGGGCTAATGGGTAAAAAGTGTGAAACCAAACAGAGTGAGAGTTTGTTTCACTCGGTCGTTTGTCAGTGTTGAAGTTTGGTTTGTGAAGTCCACATCAAAGATTTTTTTGTTCTTCGTTGCAGAGACTTAAATATCAAATAAACACAGATTTTAGTATAAAAACTAGTTAAAAAAATGCAGTTTAACTACTTAATGGCAGGGTCTAAATGTCCAAGAGTTCAATGTGACAGACCTGTGTTAACTGACCAATCAGAGGCAGGCATCGGTTGACTTGATAGTGCAGGAAATGTGAAAAATAATAAAGTATTAAGCATTAATGGCTACTGTATATCTGCTACGTGATGTTGCTGTCACTTTAAGAGATTAGCTTTTAGCTATATTGAAGCTAATGAGTCATCACAACCTAAATGACAGCAGGTATTTTGCTCTTTATTCTCTGTTTGTGTTTGAATTAAAAAAAAAACACCTCAATTTTTCCTTTTTACATTTGTTGTAATTGAGGTTTACGTCCTCTGTGGATTACATTACATCGTACACAACAGGTGGTCACACAGGTGTGTCATTATCTATTTAAAGCTAATGCTAATGTTATGTTTCAATACAAAGACATGCACTGGGGATTACTATTATTACGGTTTTGACCTAATGGGTTCATATTTACAAAACTTTCCTCACTAATTGTTCAGCTCAGACCATAAAACCCTCACAACAAGGTTTAATGATGGTAAAAATCAGGTAAAAATCAGGTTTTCCAGAAAAACATATTCATATGTACTTCTTTGCATGAAAACAAAGGGGAAAAACATGGACTTATTGTTATTCAGAGTTAATTAGATTATGATTGAACTGGACCGGCAACATTTTTTATGGCTAAAAAAGAAAATAATCATCAAAATATATCATATATATCTTGATGAATCACTAGACTCCATATATCACTGGACTTAAAAGTTCAACTTCCTCTGCAGTTAAAACTCTAATTATTTACCGGTTGTTTTTTTCCACTGTGGAAGAATCTAACGTACATCAGCGGCATAATCAGAATTCTTTACATAGAAAAACAGCTCATTTTCTGGCAGTAATCAAGACCAGAGCAACCTGATGAATTTAAAGTAGTTTACATTTCAGCCTATACACCCTCAGCTGCCTCCCACCGCCCACTCCCCCCCCCCGTCTCTGTCTTTCTCATCCTTCTCCCTCACTTTTTTTACTTGTTTTTCATCACATCTGTACATGCTCACCCTCCCTCACCCTCTGTCTCTCCCCTCCTCGGCTGATTAAGAACACAACCTGTTGTTGTCTCCACTCTTTCTTGATTACCTGCTGCTACTTTTTTTTATCCCTCCATCTTCCTCCTCCACCTCCTCCTCTTCATCTCGTTTTTGGCCTAGCTGCTCGTTCAACCACACAGTGTGTGTGCGTGTGCCTGTGTTAGCGTTGTTGTTGTGGTTTTGTGGTGTGTGTGTACGTGTGTGTGTGTGTGTGGGGGGTGCGTGGCAGTCTAACGAGTTTGATAGCTGTCACCTGATAGCAGTGATGAGGGTTGCTGTAGTAGCAGGAGGAGCGGGAGCGAGAGGAGAGTTAGGTTTCTTGCTGTAATTAGTTTTCCCAGCCTCTAATTATACCAGAGGGAATTACAAGCCTGATTGACTGTCATTTAAGCATTTTAATTCACAGAATTACCCTTTTTCCTCTTAAAAAAAGATGAACAGTTGTTGTTTTGACAGGCAGGCGTGTTGGGATGGAAGTGACACGAGTGTGGACCTCATACCCACACCCACACACACACACACACAGTGGCAGTTTTGTCAGAGGTAAACACACTTTTGTCGGGAAAAAAAATTAAAGTTCAGAGGAACACTGTTGAACTTCAAAACATAAATGCAGAGTGGAATCCTGATGGATCAAATCCTCAGGGCCTATTTTTGTCTAGAAATACACTAAAAACAACAACAACAAAAAGTTTCGGAAACTTCAACCTTCACTCTTTCAGAGTTGTTTTTCATCCCAGTCTTAAACTGAAGGCCAAGAAAAGACAACATAATGGATTGTTTATAATTTTGAGCAACTTCCTGGGAGCCGTCGTCATGGCAGCAGGAGACCTTCAGTGATTGGTGGTAGTTTTAATCCAGAATATCTGTGTCCGTGTTCTGGTGGGTGGCACCGTACCTCACTTATGGAGCACAGGAACTTTCTGCCAAACATCCCTGACAGTCATGGGATTCAAACCAGCAACCCTCCAGCCACATCCCCAATTCTCTATCCACTAAATCTACATCCTACATGGGCAGCAGCTTAGCTTTTAGCTTTTAAACCTAATGTTTATTTTTACAGATTTTTATATTATTTTTTAATGTTTCAAATGCTGCTGCATTTAATGAATTATTATTCCACTGTCATTATGACACAAAATATTAAAAGAAAAAAGCATTACAATATTATTTGAATTAAATATATTTAAATATGGACTCCATCCCCATCTGATAAACGTCATCTTTGACCCAAAGGTTTCATTTCATCACTTTTCTCAAGTCATTACATCAGGTCACAGTAAAATAGTTGTCATTGAACTGACTTCAACTCAAACACTGATTTTTCCCCAACTTTCTTCTGGAAGTCGTGGTCACATGACAAGCACATGATGACTCAGCCAACTGGAGAAAAAGTCTTCGTCTTAAAGGTCAAAGGTTTCCATGAGTCATATCATGTGATTATTTGTACATTCTACGTCACACACACACGTACACACACCTGAAACCCGAGCCTGTTCCTCATATCAGGTGTAATTCCTGTCAACACACTGATGTGATAAACGAGTCGACGCCCTGTTTCTCTGCTCGTGTTTCCTCACTCAACGTTAAAACCACAGAATCTCCAACAACAATGGCACAAACACGGAGGACACGGAGGACACGGAGGACATGTTGTCCCTTTTCCCCTTCACTGTGAACAGTTCTGGGAGTTAATCGGCCTCAAAACGTTCTATTAATAACTGATGAACAAATATAAGGCAGTTTTTCATTTTTGTTGTTTATTGTTTTGTCTTCAGTCTTGAAGACAGCGTTATTCCAACCACTAGGTGTCCCGAGCTCACCAACATTCCCACCAACTGAACTCTTCCACTTTTTATTCCCATTTGCCTTTTGTTTGGGATTTTTTATCCACTTCTCTTTTATTTTCTACTCTTCTTCGTCCGCATCATCCTCTCCTTGTCTCTGCCTCTCAGAGCATCCCTGTCTGTCCTTCCGTGTCTCCGTCTGTCTTCCCCCTACTCCCCCCTGCAGGCGTCTTCCTCCTAATGGAGCAGCTGCCCCTCAACCGATTAACTCCACAATCCCTTCGTAACTATCTCCTTCCTTCTTTCCCTCCCTCTAACCCTCCTTCCTCTGTCTCTCCCTCTGTCTCCCTCCCTCTCTGTGAAAACCTTCCACTTCATTTGATCACTTTATTCTAACCCTGTTTCCATGGGGCTCAGATCACACAAGGGGCTGTAATGACAGCACATTTATTAATTAATTGCATGTGTAATTGCTAAAATTAAGTTTTGGAAACTTGGTAATGATGTGAGGAATTACAGGGACGGAAGGAGGGGAGCGAGCTTTGAAGACAAGCCCCGTGAAGTTCTTTAGGGGCTGGTGGATGCGGGGGAGGCAGGGATGGATGGATAGAAAGGAGGAGATATAGAAAAAGGAGGAGGGGAAAGAGGGGTAATCCAGGAGGAGTGCCGCGCTGTAGGCTTGATCAGAGTTTTGTCTCTGGGCTAATCTTCTCCTCTGAAGTGGTGTCATGGCCGTCACTCCGCTCCATCGTCAGTCCATTGGTCTGTCCGTGGTGCAGCTATTAAGTCCCCATTGATTCAGACTGGGCCACTTTAATTAACTTCCTCTCTGAGATAATGACGAGCTCTGAGGAATCTGCTCGTGGCGAAAAAAAAAAAAAACTCTGAGAAAAACTTTCTCGCTACGTCCCTGGAATGGCTAAGGCTGCCCCTACAGCTGGGGGGTAACCCCTCCCCCCCCCCCCCCCTCATTGTAAAGACTGTGAAAGACAGAAAAATGAGATTTGAACACGAGGAGTGAATTGTTTATTGTCTGTGGTATTCAGGAGCAGATGTTAGTTCTGGGTCTCTCTCTGTGCTCAGACGATAGGAACCCACTCCATTATTTGTGTATGAAATTCCACCGGATTGGTGCGTGGACGGGAGAACGTCCTTGAGAGAAAAATGGTTTATCAGACGTGTGGACTGTTGAGGACTAACTGGAGGAGAGCGGGAAAATATAGAAATAAAAAACTGGATTAAGAGTAGATTTACTGAAGAAAGAAGTTCTTTTCATGCATCAACACAATCATTCTCCAAGGCCTCAATTATTTACCACTGAGAAGACGCCGTCAAGTATTTCAGTAAATCATCTCTGAACACAGGACAATGAACTGATCTGTTATAAGACATATCAATAAGGTATATACTACAGTTTATTTAGTTACTTATTCTATCACAAAAATATTGAAAATATAGGAAATTTTGTTTTTTTTTTATATATACTGCAAAAACCCGCAATAGAGTGAAAATCCGCAGTAGAAGAGTACATTTGAAATATTAAAAACTTGCGATGCAGGTACATACACACAAATATATACAAATATAAAATGTGTATATACATACACACACATATATAATGGTTATGAATGACACATTCATCTAGCAAGGATTGTCTTTGTATCGTACCAAGTCTACCGTGCTTGGCGGCCATGTTTTGCCATTAACCTACAGTGCAAAGACTGAAAATCGTTTGTGTTTTAATTAAAACTCAAAGCAAACATGCTGCGGTCAGAGATATTAATCTACAACATGAAACCAGAATTTGCTCTGACTCCTGCCTCAGTTCAGTTCCACCTTGTTTAAGCTACACTAATCCTTAAGTCTGCCAAAAAAGGAAGAAAAAAAAATCACCTCACAGAGTGAAGTTGTTCAGGCACAGAGACCTCTGTAACCTGCTGATGAAAGTATACGGCCTGAACCAGAGGTTAAATGTTTCCAGCCTTCGACGGCCACTAATCTTCAGATTAGATTGCACTAAAGTACGAGAGAAAAAAAAAGAGAAGACTTTATTGTCAGAGCCAAGAAGAAATATCAGGTAGTAGGGTTGTCCCAGTCGATACCAATACCTGTGAATTTCCAGGATTAGGATACTTTGTCGAAAACATGATAAAAACAAATAGAAATAAACAAAATTTATACTTTTAACTAAATTTACTACATTATTAGAAACTGTATTTCCTGATATTTCAGTGTATCATATATGAATACTTCAAAGGTTCAGGATTTTCAGTTATTTATCTGGAGTGATCTGGATGGATGGATGGAATAAGATAATCTACCTAATAAGATTAGGAATTTGGAAGGTGGGGTGGGTTGGATTTGCTGAGGAGAAGAGTTGAGTTTCCTGGAGCAGGAAAAGAGGAAGAATTTAGAGAAAATGAATGGACGTAGGGAAGAAGGACGCAAGGAAGGTTTCTGTGACATCACAGGAGCAAAAGGCCGGGGCAGATGGAGGCATTTGTTGTTTTCGTTGTCCATGTAACCACCTCAGTCACTCACAGGTCCAGGTTGAGTTAATGATAACCAACCCGTGTGGTTTTACTAGGGTGAGCTGGTGTGAAAGGCCCGATATGAGCGAACATCTCATCGGCTCTACCTGTCTGCCTCCACTGAGAGGCACAAAGAGGGGCAGCTAATCCAAGCTGCTGTGGAGGGAGGAGGGGGAGGAGGTGTGGGGGCAAACCCAGCCAGTCAGCCAGCCAGCCACTCCAATGTGAGGGCCTGTGATAGCGGAGACACTTGATCACATTTATCTGCAGTTTACACCTTCCTGTCTTGATCTCTGAGCTACACAGAGGATTGCCTTTCCCTGCTCAAAGAAAGAAGGCAAGCAAGCAGGCGGGGGGTTTGAGGAGGGGGGCGCAGGTGGAGTGGGCGGGTGGTTGGGTGGATGGATGGATGCATGGACGGATGGATGGATGGATGGACGGAGGGGAGAAAAGAGGCCAGGCGGCTGTGTGTGAATGCTGGTCAGGGTTGTAAAGTGAGCCGAGCGATGACAGCTAAATGCGCTAATTTTCTACTGGGACCTGGGCTTTGTCTCCCAGGGAGGGCTCGGGTCCACAGCAGGGACGGGGATCAGGAGGATCAGTTCACTTTTAAAAAGTCTGAATAATGACAATACAAGTTGACAATGAATTAGTTTTATAGCTTTGAATTAATCTGGATACATTTGATAATTGAAAGATTTCTGCCTGAGACAAAGAGTGAACTGACAGTAGCACCGACGCCACCCGCTGTGATGTCATTCCACCACCTCAACAAAGCAGGGAACGTACAAACATTTTGGTTGTTCGTCTGACAAAAGCTTTTTTAAATCTTTAAACAGGGATGTTAACAGTAACTTTGTCGTCTTTTTAAAGTGCACTGAATATATAAGACACACACACACACACACACACACACACACTGAGCATGACAGAGGTACAATGTAAAGGATCAATAAGCAGTGATAATCTCTCAGGGTTCTTCATGGGAACAGTCTCCTGTTGTTTAGTTGTAATTATCCTTTAATGCAGACCCTGATATGGTCTCTGCTTTCTCCTCCACACACACACACACACCCATCCACACATACAGTACAGGACACACACACACACACACACACGGTGTGTGCATCACTACACTCACTGTATTGCCTTACACAGGTAGAAACCTGACGACTGCGTTCAGCAGTTTAAGACTCTTTTAGCTTCATTAAGACGAACTGACAGAGCTCAGTCAAACAAAGTCGCTTTGAGACAGAGTCGCCGCAGTCCACGGCGCTCAGTCATGGATAATTTAACACAGACCAAAAGTCAAGTGATTTTCAACCAAACTTTGATTCTGCTCCAGAATCAGATTTTCTTTCCCCTCTTCTGACACACTCTATTCTATTCTATTCTATTCTTTTTGCTGTTATTTTAAATTTGCTCAAAGACACATGTTGACTGTCTGTGAGTGAAAGTCACACCTGAGCAGAAGAAACACAGTGGTTTCACGTCTCCAACAACTGAGGAAAGAAAAAAAATTATTACGCTTCAGATTTGATCTAGATGAAATAAAAAATACAAAAACAAAATACAAAGTAATTTCATAATCAGGTTTTTAAATCTAAACCTAAAACTCCAAACTTAGACCATAACTAGGATCATCATAAAGAATATACGCGTATCACGCCTGCCTCGGAAGCAGAGAGTCCTAGGTTCGATTCCCAGAGGAACCACATGCTCTACTGTTAATCCACCTCTTGTAAGTGCCTTTAAATAATAATAATAAAAAACAATAATTAATAAAATAAAAAAACATCTGCTACATGCATAACTGTAATATTAGTAACCCCGTCATATATACAGTCAATGTACTGATGTGATAATTATGTCATGAACTGACTAGGGATGTGAATCAGTTACAAATCGATACATATATGTGACAATTCGCATCAGTTGAAATAAAAAAATGAATTTGCGCATCAATGTGTAAAGAGAAGCTAAAAAAAATCAGTGGTCATACCAGGAGACCACCACGTTATTATTATTATTATTGTGAGTTTTTATATTGAGTCTGCATATTTTCAAATCAATAGGTTTGTATCTTCCTGCCTCATGTGACAGGACTTTAAATATAGAAATAAAAATATAAAATAAAATTTACAAATGTGTTGTTACATCATAAGAGGTAAGATAACGTTAAAATTCGACAAAAATATGTTTTAAGTCACTACTTAACTGTGTTTAAACCACAGCTGATGATCAAACTGATATGAGTTCATAAGTGTACTCGTCCACTGCAGCAACGACTCAAAACTTTATCGTGGCAGTGACCCGCCAGCAGGGGGCACTGCAACTTCATGACCTTATGACAGCAGAGCTGAGCAGAGACACATCAGTGAGTGACTGTGGTGAGAGTGTGCGACAAAGACAATAAGTCTGAGGTAAGAAAGTCACGGCAAAGGAAACGAGTGATTCTGGGGGAAAGTATTGACTGACTGACGTGAGAGGGGGAGACAGGAGGAGGCGCTAAAGACAAAAACTGAGCAGACGATGAAGTACGGGACAGAACTCTGTCCTCTGTCCTGAAGTTGTCCTTGAAATGACTGAACATTTTACATCACCAAAAAGTCAAATATTAATAAAACTATTTTGAAGTAACTTTAAATAATAATAATAATAATAATAATAATAATAATAATAATAATGCTGATGATTTAATACAGTTTTAGGTCATAGTACTTTTTGACTGACACTACTTGATGCACTAACACAGAATGTAGTAGAAATATATTCAGTCAAACTAATGATATTAGAAGACAACAACAAAGTTCACGTCAGTGAAGATAAATCTGAGTCAACGTCACAGAAGAAAAGTTGAAGTGGAGTCCCAGACCCAGTTACTGAGACATGGTTCAAGTCCTGACCGTCTTGATGTTGTTCTGAATCAGGTCGAGGTTTTAGGTCAAAGGTGAAATCACTGCAGAGAGAGGTGATGAAAATCAAGTGAAGTCTTCAGGATTTATCACCAGAGATGGACCTGAGTACTACTGCACTACACTGTAAATATACTTTCAGTAATACTTTTACATCCTACTACCACCTTGGAGACAATGAGATTTAGGTTTCATGTTAATATTTGGTTTTTAAAAATATATTTTTTCTTCACTTTAATACTTTTAACACAATAAAAGTTTTGGCACGAAGAGGAAAATTAATGAAGGAGGAGATCAGGAAGGAAGGAACAAAGAGACACAAAGAGAGAGGGGGAGAAGGAGACGAGGGAGAGAGTCAAAGGGCTCCGAGTGTTTCCTGAGCAAGTGTGTGTGTCTCTGTGTGTGTGTGTGTGTGTGTGTGTCTTTAAGTGGGAAAAAAACATCTGTGACTCCAGTGGCATCATCGTGGACGGCAAGAAAGAAGCAATTAACCATAACACATGAACAAACACATACACAAACACGCACACACACACAAACACACACTGGAGCACAGAGTGGGACAAAACAGAGCTGTAAAAACAGGGCCAGCTTGTGGCCAGTCAGTCCGTTACCCATAATGCCTAGGGTCTGGATGGTTGTCACTGGGTTCCGGTCGGCGTGGCAACAAAGCTTATTAATCTACTGATGGAGGACCAGCTGCAGAGGTGGCAGACACACACACACGCACACACACACACACACAGAGACACATACATTCTTGTGCTCTTGCTCACCTCTGTTTAACAGTTGGTTTTGAGTCAAACCTGTGAAGGTCAACACTCAGTGTGACTTCTAATCATTTCTCTGCACACACACACACACACACACACTTATACAGTTGCCATGATTTTTGGGACCCACTCTTTTAATCAAATCATCCCTAGAGGAGACCGAACAAACTTTAAATGAATACCAAAATTAGAAAAATTATGCAGAAAATCACTTTAAAAAAAACTCCTTAAAGATTACTTTAATTTCGTCTCAAAAGTTTTAAAAAACAATCCACCAAATTGCATCACAGCAGTTATTTGAAGTACCAGCTGTAGTACTACCACACTGAATGGTGTAGTACTGGTTCATAAAACTGCTACAGTAGTCGTTTCTGCTCCGGCCACTGATGATGAGCTGTCACAAACTGAAGGTTAGAAATGAAGCTGTAAACTAAGCTGCTAACCTGGCCAAAGACATTATTGAGGCTAATTTTACTGCATAAATGTATGAACTACCACAAGTAGTACTGGTCCAAAAATGAGAGACAAGCGTCCACCTGACTTAGTCCTCATCACGACCTGACATCACACACTGCTGCTCTCCTTATGGACAACATCTCTGAATAATTCTGCAAAATCTTCAAAAATAAAAGTTTCTTAAAAAATGATTAAAAACACACTTATTTACCTTAAAATACTTAGCTATGTCCATTTTGTTTTGGTTAAAATTAAGAAAAAAATACTTTAGTGTTGGCTGTGCCTCAGAGTGGTGGTTAACATGAATAACTACATTCACAATACAAAAAGGCACTGAAGATGGACAACAAAATGATTGTAATGTAAAAAATAAAGGTAAAAACAGAGACCAAACTCCTCAACATGTGTGTGTGTGTGTGTGTGTGTGTTTCTTAGTTTTTCTCCAACTTTAATGCTGTTCCCCAGCATATCCCTGCCAGTTGCCTAGATACAGGGATTTGAGCGAGGCCCCTTGGTTCATTCCCACACAGTCCTCTGGTCCGTGTGTGTGTCTGTGTGTGTGTGTGTGCACATGTGCACGCAAACTGAAAGGATATTTCTCTCTTTTTGCCTTTTGATTCATTCTCAGTGTGAAGCGACTCCCTGTGGAGACAGTATGGGTGGGCAGAGAGGAGAGACGGAGGAGGTGAAGGCAAAGACGACACAGGAGGAGAAGGAGAGCAGGGGAAATGGAGGAAGTAAAAAATCAGGAGGTAAAGCAAGGACGAAAGGAAGGAAGGAAAGAAGGAAGAAAGGAAGGAAGGAATGATGAGTACAAGAGGGGAAGTAGAGATGGTTGAGTAGGGGAGAGGAGCTGGGGCAGTAGATGGAGGAAGAGGAGGGGGGGGGCAGGAGGAGGCCTGGAAACAAAGAAGACCAAAACTCTTTTACTTCCTCATCCCTCCATCCTTGAGCAACACAAGTTCATCTGAGAAGCAGAGTGAATCCAGAGGTCAGAAATACAGAGGTCGGTTTATCAACCAGTAAAAACCTTTACACTTATTATCAAACTCTAACCTGCTCTAAATCTAAACTGAAAATCTCACCATAACTTATTAACTTAAACTTTTACCCAAAATGTATCGTTTGACTGAAGGTCGTTCTAGATATACTTCAAAAGAGTTAAAATGATTCCAAATGAGTCAAAAAGAAAGCTGAGGTCAGTGGTTCTCAAACTATGGTATGTGTACTATAGAGGTACAAGAGCTCCCTCTAGTTGGTCGCAGGGGGATCTGAATTTCTCTTGTACTGGATTAGCAGTTTCTCTGTCTTTCCTGTAACTGTGTGAATTCAAACATCAAATTAAAATAACTACAGATATGTCATGCAGTATCCACGTACTTTTTAGACAGCAAGGATTTATATAAGCTGAGTTTGATTGTATGAGGCCTCGGCTCTAAATAGAGTATTCTGAAAACAATAGTGAATTTCCTGATGGAGACTTTGTCAGTGTGTCTAATAACAGTCATCAGAGTTGAATCATTAACTTCTAACTCTGGATCTTTTCACTCTCGTCACCTCTGAGACGCTGAGCGGCTGTAGTTCTTCACTCCACTGACAAAGTGACAGTTTAATTCACTTCCCACTGATTTGATTCCCACTGTTTTGACTTTAACAGGAAGGCTACACACCAGAGAGAAAACTTTTTTTTAGAGAAATGATCTCCAAAGTGGGTAATGCAGTAAATGTAGTACAATATTCAACCACCGGTGTTCATCACCTCTGCCCTCGTCTCCTTCTGTCCTCCTTTCTCTGTCCTCCCTCCTCACCTCCTAAGATGCCCTCCAAACATAATGCCTTCTGATCTCAACCCCACCCCCTCGCTGCCCCCCTGCATTCCTCCCAGCTGATGTCAGACTTCAGATGAACTACTGTGTGTGTATGTGTTTGTGCGTCAGTGTGTGTGTGTGTGTTTTCATGTGTGCTTAAAGGGTCAGGATGGGTTGCCAGGACGATAGGCCCTCCAACAGCTTACTGCTCGGAAGCTCTGAGCGGCGAGTTCCCCTCAAAGCATCATGGGAAAACAATTAAAACTACGTCCAAATCTCTCCTCCTCTCCTTCACTTTCTTCCTTCTCTTTGTTCTTCTTCTTCTTCTTCCTCTCTCTCTTTACCTCTCTCCATTCAGACGATCTACACTCACTCGCCCAAGTTTCCACACCAGCAGGGGAAAAGTTCTTACACTTGCAGCAGGATGTGGCCGTAGTCAGAGTCCATGTTGATTTTCATTTTTGACAGAATAATAATCTAGGTTCACTTATGTTAATGTTACCGTTGTACTTAGTCTGAATAAATAGTATCTTGTACTATCTGATCAAAATGTGTATAATCCGTTTCACCATGGATTCTACGTCTTCCTTCACCTGCTGCACCACACTCATGTACTTCATTGCCACCTTCATCTGACCTCCTCACACTGTACCACAGTTCTACCGGTGCCACCTATAAGTCTCTCTCTTCTGTCTTTAACGTATACCAGAGGTGTCAAAATGAACCTTATTATAAGACAAACGGACGGATGGACGGATAGATAGATAGATGACTGTGTATCAGAGTCAGGTCAGTGGACAGATGGTGGAATTATTGACCCATACATTACATTTATTACATATATTAATCTACAGAAGTTATAAAAATGCAATTATGATCTTAATTTTGAGGAAATATGACAATGTGTTCCTTGTTTATATTACTGCGGTTTTTATTTGTCTACTCCCACAAGGCCTCCCTGCTCAGTTCTACATCGTCATGAACAACCCCACAGCTAGCAGCTAACAGCTAAGAGCTAACAGCTAACCCCCTCACCTGCTTGTTGGCCTATTATCTCCACACATACTTTACAAATTTAATTAGATCTTTTATTTTTCTTTTCCTCTTTTACATATTCCCAACAGCTGAAATCATTTTTTTTTGCTGCAGTAATTTACCAGCAAACATTAACATTTTCTGTCTCCAGCAGTCACATCTCTGTGGCTCTGACAAACTTACTGAAGTCATAGATAATTAATTTGATTCTAAATTACAGCTTTCCATCGCGCCGCGCGCCCCTCGTGCAGGAGTTTGTTGTGACAAGCGGGCCTGCAGCTCGTCTCCAACTGTGATTCCTGTCGCTCCTGACGACAAAGATATCATGCGGCGCGTCTTTAAACATGACGCTGACATGTAGCACTTATCCACTCACTCAGAGCGAACAAGGCAGCGTCGCTCCTTCTGACACTTCTCTCATTTCCCATGATGCACATACTAGCAGTCGCCTCCGCGTGACGATTAGTAATAATAAGAGTTCAGTAAAATTTTGGGGATGTACTTTTATTTTAGCTTTTTTTTTCCTTTCACCTCCCCAGGAGGGGTGTGAGGTAGGGAGGAGAGGGTGACAAAAGCTGCCAGCGGGCCATTGTGTCTGACTAAAATGAGACATTTCTTTTATGGTTTGTGAATGAGTCGCTCATGAAGCAGTAATATTGTATAAGAGAAGACATTTATTTAATTCTAAATTTGCATCTGACACAATAGCAAGGCCTCATTAGGTTTTTTTTTTGTTATTCTTTTCTGACTGAAAACTGTTGGGATGAAAAGACAAAGAAGAAAAAAAGAGGAAAAAGGAAGAAAAAAGGAGAGGAAGAAGAAGAAGAAGAATAACGAGGAGAGGAAGTATAGAAGTGTAACACAGAAAATAAATTGAATCATAAACAAAATAACTTCCACCAATTATTTTCCCAATTATTCTAATTCTGTCCTGCAGTGCAAAACTATCGATTGTATGTCGATGACACTGAATCAACACACACACTCACACACAGAGTGTGGTTTTTATCAAGGTAAAGTCAGGTTTATGACAGTTCGACACACGTGGCTCTCCGAGTGTTTTATAGACTGTTACAACGATAAACTTGTCAGTCATCACTGCCAAGGTGTGGAGTTGATTTATGGGTCAGAAACTCCCTGTACAAACACACAGCACTGCTCTTCACACTGTCCTGACCAATGGTCATACTTCATGGATTATGTCAGCACCACAGTGTAAAGTCAGGATTATTTTGCAAAAAATATCTTAAATCCAGACTGATTTTTTTTCCAACCTAGCCTATGTAGGTATGTGTTATTCTCAGTGTGAATGTTTACATATCACAAAAAGTAATGACACTCAGTGGCGAACTTATTTAACGCCTGTCCTGTTAGCAGCATGTACGGCCACCTCGACATTTCGTTTTACTTTTACGTGTCCACCCTCCATTTATAAATTTATTAAGAAATTCTTGTTTCCCTGTTTTCAACAAAGAAGTTGGTACGCCAGACTTTTTTCTGAAAGGTTTTTTTCCGTCATTATGGCTCATAAGTCTGCACTGATTGGTCCTCAATGCTGTTCACTGGGACTAACTCCATGTAAAAGCAAAGGTTTCCCGGCCGACGTGTTCCGATTGTCTTGCATATTTTGCAATATGTAATTTACAATTAAATGTAAGATACATTTTACAGCAAAAAATTGGAGTACCGTCACTGCTAGGAACAGAACCCCGATGCAGGTGGATGATCCCCTGTATTCTAATATACAAATGTTGTTAGGAAAAAAATGAACATTTTTTATTTAATTTAAATACAATTTTAGCTACTTACAGACTGAATCAATGTAAAATGAAGTAAAGAAAAAAGAGAAATCATCAGGAAGGACAGACAGAGCGTTAGATACACAGAGATGAGGACTGAAAAACAGAGTGTGAGAGCTCAGAGGAATCCTGGTTGACCTTTGTCCAGTGTGAATCCGTCTGGAGAACAGGCGACTGGCCTGAAGCTACACACACACGCACACAAACACACTCATAGAGGGAAAAATAGAGATGTCAAAGGAGGCAGTGTGTCTTTCAGACCGAAGGGCACATTTCATGTTTGCTGCATGACATTCCCTAAAAATCAGGGGATGTTGGTGTGTTTGTGTCCACTTGAACAGTCGTCCATTTTTGGCTTCAACTTTTTCCTTTCTAAAACTGGAAAGTGTTCATTTTTGGGTCGGTCCATTTTTTTGTCATATGTCAGAAGCAGACTTGAACAACAACCAACACTCTTGGTATGTAGTAGTGTGTAGTAATGTGTAGTAGAGTGAGGTAGAGAGAAAGGATTGTTGTGTAATTAGATATGTATTGATTTGCTCCAAATATATATGTGCATATACCATTGATTCCCAAACATTTTCTGCAGCGCCCCCTTATGTTGTTAGGATCTTTGTTTTTTATTTTTTTTATTTAAATTGCATAGCGACTCTTTTTTAACAATATTTCATTCCATAAACTTCAACACTTCTTCAGTAAACAACAGTGCAGACCAAAATGCTTAGCGCTTGTTTTATCTGGTTATATTTATCACTACTGTAAAGAAAACAATGTGACTCTGAAAGCAGCTACGAAAATGATTTTCTTCTTTTTCTTTATTTTATCCCTTCATTGATAAACCGTCTGATGTTTCCATTGGATTGAATTGACCTGTTAATACGAAGAAATAAAAACTGTCTGAGCTGACCCTAATCTCGAAAACACTCCAAATCACAATCACCAAAACCCAACCTAAAGAAGTACTGGTAATGGTACTGGGTGTCAGATGTAAAGAATGACCTGGTGTGGGTTTGTGATAAATGCTGCGGGGCCAAACCAACTTTGTGTTTTCCCACCATCTGCCACTGGGTTAGATTCATTTACCCTTTTGTTATTTTCTTCGAGTGAAGAAAGCAACAAAAATTGTTGCCAATATTGTATTGTGTGTGCAGCCAGAAGGTCCACTGTTGTGTGAACACTGAATGACCAAGTGTGTCTGCAGAGTGAGACCTATTGGCCAGAACTGGAGTATTTCTGTCAGCTTCAACTGTCCCCCAAAACACACAAGAGTTTTATTTAAAACGGAGAGGAGAGGGTCTCTTCCTCTCTCCGCAGCTCTCAATGACCTCTTTATCTCGCTCTCTCTCTCCCTCTTTCTCTCTTGGTCACTCTTTCTTTCTCCAATTTTTCCCTCTAGAGTGATGTTTTGACAGCTATGGTGGGTGTGGCTAACAGGCCCGCAGACCAAATTTGTCCGTCGCCTCTCTGTCTGTCATTTTTTTTTTTTTGGCTGGAAAATTGTAAAAAGGATGTGATGATGCCTCAGACCCAACCAAAATTCTCTCCCTCTCTCTCTCTCTCTCTCTGCTCGGACGTCTTTCAGCCTCTCCAACATGCATTAAAAGCAAATGAAGGGAACAGCCGCAATTTGAAAGATAAGAATTTCCATTTAAATATGAATACAGCTGGGTTTGTGTGTGTGTGTGTGTGTCTGCTGCAGGTTTTTCATATGATGTTTTTTTCATATGATACACATACAGATGTATATATATTTAAATATGTTACTAAATATATGTTACAATATATATATATATATATATACACATACAGACATTACTTACTGCTGGCTTTGCTCTTTGCAGCAGTGGAAGCTCACTCAGCCTATCAGGAGCAGGCAATGACAGCGATGTTTTCGTCAGGTGAAGTGTTTATTCTAGCCCCATGCCTGTAATCTTTGTCTGGCAGCATGTCAAGGTGATGATGGAGAGACATGACAGCATGTTGAACATAAGTACGGGCATCAACACGCATCAAAACATCAAGAAATAAGGGAAGAAAAAGAAAAAAAAGGGGCAATTTGGGCAGCAATTTTCATCACATTCTCATCACATGGGTCGTGTGTTCAGGAGAGACTAAACTGCTGAGGATCGGCTGAGAAGTACTTGGATATGTGGATGGTGTGTAAGACAATAAATTCAATAATCACTACACTCTACCACTGTTAATTTGACTAATTTTCCTCAAAGAATTACTCAACTTAAACTTAATAGTTCGTTATGTGGGGCTAAATGATGATGCATTAGTCAACTCATATAAACAACAAATCATCAGCACTGATTTTATCATGAAGGACCGAATGAGGAAGGCAGCCAATCAGAGCTAAGTTTGTTGGCTTGAAGGTGGGACATCTTAACAGATATCCAATTTTTTAAAAAACTTACATAAGTACTGCAGAAAAAAATTTTGTTTTAATAAATGATGACAATAAATTCTTGAGGCACCAGTAATTTGTAGGGAACGGCTCTGATACTCAGGATCGTTATCCATCCAATATTGGTCAAAAGTTTTGGATCATGTATCAAAAAAACAACTATAACCCAATCCAATTGGATACTTGAGCCCAAAAAGGAAAAAAAGAAGGTTTCAGAATGATATCGGTATTGGCAGATACTCCAAGGTACTCCATATCAAAGATGAAAAAGTTGTACCAAGCCATCCCTACTTATTAATACTCATAACCTAGCTTGTTTCAGAAGTAAAACCAGTTCCAAAGGACATGATGTAGTTTTTTTTTTTTTTTAAAGCCTATTTTGATATAAAGTGGGACAGTGAAGCTCATTGGACACTGTGTGATTGACAGCTGAACTATTAGAAAGATACAGGTAATGAAATTAGAAGTAATTATCGGGTTTTAAAATGATAGGAAGCAACAAAATAAAATAAAAAAAGCTTCACAGTGAAATTGTGGCAGTGAATAAAAATACCTCAGACAAACAACAAGATAAAAACATGTTATAAACCCATTTTGCCTCAGCTTTTTCAACAGCAACCTGTGATGAAACTCGGTGTAATTTCCTTCCCACCGTCCCCTCGTTCATCAGCCCCTCCATCAGAGTAAAGGTGTTGGGCCTGTGTCTATATTCATCACACTGAGATGTGTCTCTGCTGATTAATTGCCGTCTGATCTCTGCTGCTGCTAATTTCTCTCTCCCCAGGTCGTTGCAGCCTGTGGCGGCCTGGGTGTGTGGGTTTTAGCGGTAATTGTGCGGTATTTGTTGCTAATAGGATAATAATTGGAGCAGGTGCAGATAGCTGGATGGTTACTGGGGCTGGTGTGTAGAGATGGAGTTTGGCTTCATTCCAGGGATGCTCGCTGTGCAGCACCGCCATGCAGACATGTAAAAACACACTTTATACACCAGAGTGCCACAGAGGGAGGGCAATTATTATTTTTGTCTTTTTTAATCTTCCCTATCCAGCTCTTTCTGCCTCTTTGTAGATCTTGTACTTTTTAATTAATGTGTTTTCATTATGTCTCCATTATTTTGGCTTTTGCTGCTTCCCGACTCTCTCCTGGTTTAATTCTCTACACTCTGATCCTTCACCTCTAGTTTTTCTGTTTCTTAACGTTCCTTTTCACAATTAATGTTCCTTTTCAGACGCCCAGACCTTGACTGGGAATGACCAGGATGGTTGGGATGAGGAACGAGGAGATGCGCGCCACAGTTAAGTTTGAACATTTTGGTGAAGTCGAGGTTGAGATACGTCATGGATAAAGATATTAGAGCAGAGACGTTAAAATACGTTGATATCGGAATCGGACATCGCTTCATTCACAGCTGACAGGCTAGATGTTTTGGAAAACTACTAAAAAACATTAAAACTATTCACATTATTTACTTGACTTCACTGCAACAAAATCTCCAGAGAAAACACAGTGCAGCTATGCTAATTTCCAACAGCCTTTAAAGGAGAGAAATGTAAAAATGTAAAAGCGCTGAGTAATATCGCCGATCTGATTCCGACAGAGCTCTGGTTAAGATTAAAGCGAGAAAATCATCTCTTTGTTGAGGTCATGATTTCAAACAGTGAACCTCCACATTTGGGCGACAGCGCTGCTGTGATCACACCAGCCACCATCCCCACTGAGACTCTTCAGCTTCCAGTGTGCTGATAATGTTAATACTAATCATAATATAGAGGGCGATAGATAGAGGCTCTGCTGCTTTGAACTGTAAATGGGTTGTGTTTGGGAAAGAGCGGCGATTAAGCGCAGTATAAGACTGTAAATCTGGAAAAGCAGAGGGATTCAAACCCCCCTACTCCCTCCATAAACAAATAATCCAGCGCTGCCTCTCAAACTATTCTTTGCTATTTCAAATCAGCTTAGATTAAGGCTGAATACAGGGATGCCGTCTTTAATATCACACACACACAGAAAGTGCAGCCTTCCTATTCCCACCACTTCCTCTGTGTGCAGCGCTGCTTCACCAAATGAGCTCCTAATAAATGCGGCGCTGAGCCTGTCTGGTGAGTGGTCGCTTATTATTGAGCAGCTTTCTCCTTCACCTTAAAGAGGGAGGCATTACTGAAGGGAGGTGTGTGTCAAGGGTGGAGGTTCTGTGTGTGTGTCTGTGTTTTGTGTATGTTTGCAATGTGGGTCGAATGAGCGTGTGGGTAAGTGGGTGGTGTTTGCGGAAGGTGGACGTGTGTTGGGGTGAGGAATATGTGTATAAGTGGTGGGTGTGAGGAGAAGAGATGTAAAAAATATGGATACAGTGTTTAAAAAACCAAACTAGTGCACGAAAGAAAAGAAAAGTATGAAGTCATGTGACCTTCAAAAATAATTTCAAAGACGAACCTGAAAATTTTAAAAATTGGATGACAGGTCTCCAAACCTACTTTTGGGAAGTAAAAAGTTCAGTGAGGGTCTAGGACATCCCCTGAACAACAGCTCAGCTTAAAGAACACACCCTGAAAAGCTCCTTCAAGGTTCTTCAAGGTCCTGGTACTTTAACAGTTCAGTGAAATCTATTTGTGGGCCTTGAGGTCCAACAACAACGGTTAGCCCCCAGCATGAACTGGTTTCTGAGGAAAGTCGAGCAGCACTTAAGCGGTGGTTACCAAATTTTGGGGGTGGGTCCCCCCTGGGCTCGACAGTCTATTCTTGTTCTTAGAAATGAAGGCTATTCCATGCGATAATTTTAATTTAATTTGTTGATTTAATTGCTTTACTTGAGTAGGAAAGATTGAGCTGATTTGTAATTTGATTTTCTTTCTTCAATGAGGACGGCGGTTTCGTAGTGTTTTAATTAAGGTTTACTGCAGTTCAGAAGAAAGAGCTGTGACTGTGTTAATGTACTCGGGCCTCCACAATAGTCCTAATGACAAAAGATGAGTTGTTGCAGTCTTTATTTTTAGCAAGCTGACCAGGATCTGGCAGCTTTGTACGTACGTAGAACACAGGTTGACACTTCTACAGTCCAACGTGTTTTGGAAGGGCCTTCCAATCACCACGTAAGAATAAAAGTCCGAACCTTTAGATGCTACGATTTAAAGCTCAATCAATGATGTTCATGTCACATTACCACAAAGTCTAAATATTGTAATTTGTTTCTGGGTTTGATTAGTTTCCACTTTTGCCCCAGGTTTAAGACAAAAAGTTCTCAGTGATGCTACGGCGGGGCAACTGTCCACTGTTCTATTGCATTGTTCTCTCTTCAGTTCTGTTGTTAAAACTACAGGACGTTCAGGGTAAGACACACCCGGTCATGGAGTAAAACGAGGTCAGCACTGATGTCAGGTCTTATCTCCTAATGGCCTGACAGAGTTTGAACTGTGACGGAGGAGTGTGATGGATGAACAACTAATGGATGAGTGTGTGTGAGGCGACCAATACGGAGCAAAGAGATGAGGTGCAATGAGCAAAGTCCTCATCAGGCGGCCATCTTTGGAAGCCCTACCTGTCTGGACAGGGTTTGAATCAGTTAGTGGCTGCACAGGCAGCTGAAACCAGAAACTAGAATAGAACAACCGCATGAAGCTAAACCACAAGTGACGATACCAACTCCACAGACAACTGTTGCACAACTGGTCCAAACTCCACTCATGGAGATACTTGTTATTTGTGTCAGTGTTATTGTCCGACAAACATCGGAACTTATTTGGTGTGACAAATACCAAATAAGCTGAGGACAAATCCACTGCACCACTGCGGGGCAGATAGGTTAAACTAATAACACAAGTCAACGATCAGAAAAACCCCTGCTGCTGTTACGACAGTAAAATCAGCAGTGAGTTAACTGGTTAATTTCTTTTAGGTCGGATCTGGTTGGCTGTGCTGTGTTTAACAAGCATCCACTGCTTTGTTGGGATAGGGTTGAACGCACAGGACCAACTTTGTTACTACATACCGTATTTTCCGGACTATAAGTCGCTCCGGAGTACAAGTCGCACTAGCCAAAGGATGGGAAAAGTGCGACTTACAGAAGTAGCAGATACTGGTACACAAGCCTTGATTGCCCTCTAGTGGCTGTCAGTGTAAAAAATAACAAACATGTGAAATTATATATTTATATATATATGTTGCACCTGACTATATGTCACAAACATCTCACACGTGAAATCATTTTGATTTTAATTATCCCATGTCGCAGCTGCTCATTTACTGAACAAAAGCAAGAGAACGTGGCCAATTATACAAAAAAAAGCTTCACCCTCTGAAGGGAAGAGAGAACTTCTCTTTGGGCGGCTGCTTCTGATCAGCTAATCCAACAATGAGTCAGCATTAAGTTGCTAAATTTTCCAACACTGATTCACGTTCATCACACCATGTCCAACATGAACCATGACTGGACTGAAGCTGCACGTGTTCTGTGTCTACACACCTGCACATTGACAATGAAGTGGTTTCAAAGTCAGATTTTTATCTGCACACACACACACACACACACACATGCGGAAATAAAGAACGTTGAAAAAGATTATCATCACTTTAGAAAGTTTTTTCTTCAGGGTCTCTGAGAAACAGAGAGGAAGCCTCAGAAAAAAAAGAAATCCCGCTGTGATGTCATTCACTCATACAGTTCATCTCACATTAACGCACAAAGAAGACGAATCCTGAATGTGTAGCCAGAATGTAGCCAGATTAAGAGCAACAGTTATTATTAGTCTTAAGAATACTTAGGAAAAACCAACTGGGAGTTAACATTGTGAAAAAACTTTTTTCAACAGTTACAGTTACAAACAAGGCAAAAAAGGGAAGGTCAAATTAGATTCTATTTTTGATTTTAAATCATTCAAATACAGATTTCAAATGAGAAGACCTATAACTAACTATACCAAGGTTCAAAACTTTTCAGTAATCCATGACAGTGACGTCATCAGGTCTCGGTCAGAGACGACTCGGGCCAAACACTTCCCCGGAGTTGACGGGGTTAGAAAAAATGACGACCGTTCGTCACAGGAAGAGAAAAACGGAGACCAACGAGGTTAATGCAGCTTTGGTCTGAGGTGGAATCAGTCAGTCAGAATCAGCCAGACAGAGAGAGACAGAGCTGGATGTTAGTGTGTGTGTGTGTCAGTATGTGTGTGAAAGAAACTGGGGGGAGGCTACAAGGTCACGTTCATTATGCTACAGAGGGAGTGTTCCCCTGAAAGGAGGTTGACCCCCAACCGGAGAAACTGTCTACAAAACAGCCACTGTGTGCAAAAAAAAAAAAAAAAAAAAAAAAAAAGGGAGGAGAAGATGACAAACGGAAGAAAGAAGCGCTCTCTGCTGCAGTGTGTCTCTCATCCACGCTCACAATAAGGCCTCGGCTGCCTTTTGTTGATTTCTCCGTCCCTCCTCTCTCTGTGTTTTCAGCAGTAATTTGATTTCTGGAAATCAGGGTTTTTGTCTCGTGGAGTGACTGACAGTTGCCTTTGCCTTAATGAATGTGGCGAAAAATAAAGATTCTGGTTGATAATTCCCCTCTCTCTCTCTCTCTCTCTCTTCCTCTCTCCTACTCCGTCTCTTGTATCAGACTCCAATAATTAATTCACACACACATATCTGCGGCATTAGTTCCAGCAGAGATAATTAAGAAAATGATTTTACGCATTGTTCTGCAACATTTATCTGGAAAAAGCTGCTATCGGAGTGTGTTTTCAGAATAGTCACCATTACGATATCTTTAAAGGACAGCGACTCGGTGTTTGGTTAATTGCATGATGGATTTTAAGTAACGCTATAAATTGAGTGCAGTACGTATGCATTTATCTTCTTTTCTTCTCATCAAGTGTGTGTTGTTTGTGTGTGTGTGTGGCCTGTTAAAGGGAGACTGAGTGAATGGAGTGAACAAACAAAACTACAACGGCTTCACATTCATTATCATCTTTGTGTCCGTGTGTGTGTGTGTGTGTGTCAGTCATCGTTTAGCCGCCGTGCTGTGTTTTCATTGTGTCCATATCTTGTTCATCGTGCTAACGTCGACTGTAAATGGACAACTGTGCATCAACACAGTCAGGGACCAGGACCGACCGTAAATTAAGGTTGATTCTCATACGGTTTGGAGTTAAACGATTGCAAGAAATGTTTTCTGCTGATATGGGAACATGGAGTATTCATTAAAGTCATTGTACACACAAATACAAATACAAACACACCAACATCCCACACAGACAACCACCGCCAGCCCACACACACACATTGACAACCACACAGGAAATATGAAAAAACAAAACTATATATATACTTTTAAAATATCTATTTTATACTATGAACACTTATAATACTTTTCATTTGTCAAATTTGTATTTTGTACAAACAAAAACATCTGTTTTACAATGTCATGCTCAGTCAAATTTCATCTAATCTAATCCAATCCAATCCAATCTAATCTAATCTAACCCTATTTTCAAATTAAACACCATTTTAGAAAAACAACAACCATCAGTTGTTTTGATGAAGCATTTGTTCAAAATGAGCAAAGCATTTGAAGTCAGGGATAAAAGCTAAATGGCACTCGTTCAGTCTGATGTTCAACGACCAACTTCTTGTCCACAGAATACTTTTTGAATCAAACATCTCATTCTCAGTAAATGACTTCTGTTATCAAAAAAGTACCAAAATGTTAAAAGTTCTTAATCTTGTGAATATAATTCAAACAATATCTGACTGGAGAAATGAATGTGACCGAATACCTGAAATAGATAAATGAGCTGAAAAATTATGCTTTAAAAAAAAGAAGAAAAGAATATATATTTCTTCGACCTTGTACATGTCGCTGCAGAAACCTTGATGAGTGAAACCTGAATAAATGTAACTTCTGTTGTGTCTTTCCAAAGACTTTAGTTCATCTAAATGAAGATTACTTGATGACACTGACTGACAGTGAATGCCATTTTATGCTTTGCTGAAGGAATCAGACGACCAAAGACACAGGGATTTGAACCCTCAACCTCCTCCTTAGGAGGAAATCCAATTTATTCAGTGACTCAAAGTTAACATTACATTTCTGGAATAACTTTAGCTTCACTTAGCATTTCCTAGTTTAGACTCACTTCCTCACGTCCTCTCGTTGTTCCTTGTCTGTTCTTAACATTATCTACCAGCAAAACATGTTTGTTGGATTTGAAACATTATGCTGTGATGTTTAATACACAACACAACTGTGTGACTGGTAATATACTTATATTTGACTCTCTCTCTCTCTCTCTCTCTCTGTGTGTGTATGCAGGTGTGTGTTTTCTGCTAAAGGTGCGTTCCTGGGCTCTGACGTCAGTCAACACGACAACTGACCAAACCCTGATAACTAATCACCTGTCACTCACACTGACAAACCCCTCCCTCTTGGGCAACAACTACCCCCTTCTTTAACACCACCTGCCTAGGCTGTGTTTGAGCTCAAGTATTGTGTGTGTGTGTGTGTGTGGGAACTGCATACTGTGCGTGTACCCATGTCTTACAGTACAAGTCTGGTTTTATGCAGTAGTTCTGTTACTGTATTACTGTGTGCATTGAGTAGTATTAATACTCACTAAAGAACTAATTACTGCAGGGTCAGGCAAATGGATGGTATCACTATATGTGCTTTAAAATAATATGAAAATATGGTCAAAAACATTAGTTTTGATCATTTAAAAGAAGTATTTTAATAAAGATACCTGGTGAACTCTTTAACATGAATTACTACATGAATGAATACACTACACATTATACAGTATTTTGTTCTGCCAAATATCCTGAGACCTTTACTGCAGCTCCCGGAAAAACGGCTGCATGTATCGGTATCGGTTGATATCGGAATTGGAAATTAAGTGTTACAATATTGGATATTGGCAAAAAAGTTAAAATTTAGGATTAAAAAAAAAAGATTTGTTGTAATAGTTAATTAAAACAACAATGAATTAAGATCATTTTATTTACACAAACTGCAAGGAAGAGCTTTGTATACATATACATATATACAGTATATATGTATATATATACATATATACTGTATTGTTTATATATATACATATGTATGTATTGTTTTTTCTTCAATATGAATAAAAGAAAAAAAACACAACACACTAAACAAAGGTGTGACTTTGACATTTTATGGAAGTTGATCACACTGATTAGGTGTCAGTGTTAAGTCAAGTGACATTTGATGAGGTAGTTTCAAAATAAAGCGTCAGTTGTTTCCTATATTATTTTCAGAGCCTTTATCTTAGATATGAATTCTCCATTAAAGTATGATTAAAAATACTGCCTATATATAAAATATTAAATTAGAGATTAGATTGAACTTCATTCTATCAGTAAATGTTTGTATTCCAATTATTCAACCTTGTCCTCTCTCTCTCTCTCTCTCTCTCTCTCGCTCGTTTTTCTTACTCAAACACACACCTACGCACACAGTTGTTTGTTTGCCTTCTGTGCCGTTCCAGGTGAGACACGTCTGACATTTGAGACCCAGGTGTTTTAAAGAGGAAGGGCACCAGCGCTGGAGTTTTCCTTTCTCTAACGTGTTAAAAAAAGCAGAATTAATTAGCTCTCCTCAGCGGGTCTTCACTTCCAAACATCGCCTTATTATGACTTTCATTTTACTTTGTAAGAACAGGTCATGTGCTCGTGCCGTTTGAAGTAACCACTGCGGTGCAGGCTGATCCCAGGTCTTTGATCTGATGATATCAAAGTTATTATGAGAAGGACAGAGCACAGAAATGTTGTAATGACAGATTAACTCAGCTGCCAAAAAGAAAAGGATATTTCTTTTTTTTTTCAACCGGCCACAGCAGCCATGTTGATTCCGAGCCAAACGTTTTGTCAAAGCTCTTTTCACAATAGATAAGACACAGTGAATACACACTGGCCAACAGCCAGTACGGCTGGCAGGAAACTTACAACCACAGGGCAGCTTTACCAGCATCTGAGTGCAAATAGTGTCAGTTTCCAACCCGGCCTCCACAACTCACTGCCCTGAGGGAGGGGCCACGGAGCAGCAGGTGTGTGGAAAATGGGACCTTCATTAGAGGTCATTTGCATCCAGCTGTCGAGCGTCTCGTCCAAACTTTACTAACACAGGAGAAGACACAAGAACCTGGTTCCTGATGGTTGAATTTAAGAAAAAAAACCCTCAACTTCAGGTTTTTATCTATTAAGACATTAACTAGTTTCTATAGTATTTGTTTCTGCTGCAGCTGAAAAAGTGAGGTTCAACCAAAGTTATCTACAACTACGGTCCTCAACCTGTTTTGTATCGAGGTCCAGTCGGCCACTACAGGACAGACCGGTCCGGTACCAGGGGCCGTCTCTCCATCTCCTTGTTCGTGGCTCCTACTACTGCAACAGTACGTGTCTACGTTAGCAGAAGTCAACATAGATCTGTAAAAAACTGGCGGTCATTCATCCGTTCTGTTTAAACATCTATGAAGCGAACGGATATTGATAACGTTAAGACTTGGTGGATTTTCTAATAAAACATATTTCTGAGTCTGAATATAGAAATCGGATAACAATTACTGGATTTTCTTTAAATCGCTGTGGCCTGGTACCAAATGACCCAGGAACCAGTTCTGATCTGGGGACCTCTAACACAGAGCAGACAGCCAGAAACATGGAAATAAATTGTGCATTTGTTCTACTGTTTTTTGTTGTGCTAAAATCACAAGCGGCTAAAGGTTTAACCGGTGACAAGTGAGTAAGAACTTCAACAGGCAAAACTTAACCAAGAGAAAGAACCTCAAACAGCGTTTCACACTCTGAGCAGCCACCAGGACCGGAGCACTTTTCATATTCAAATGGTGTTTCCCTGATGTGACTCTTTAAACTCATGACCTTCATGACTGCACAAACCCAAGTCACCTGTCCAGGTAAAAAATCTGATTCCTCCAACATGACGTGTCAGTCCGAAGTGAAAACACCTAAAGGCCCACGGGAGAATTACACTTCACTGCATTACATTGTTCTCTGGCTCAGTGTGTGTGTTTGAAGGTGTGTGATGGAGAGGTCATCCTGACACACCTGTGACTTTCTTTTTCATGCACCGCATCTCTTGGCGCAGAGCCGACTCCTGCAGAGGGAGATTCTTTTAGGTGTGTGTGTGTGAGTGACGGTGTTTCATAGAGAGAAAGCAGCTGTGTCATGTTTGATCTGCATTTGTTTTATTAATGACACAATGATTGTCCAAACACTGTTCTCTCACCTGCACATCTGCCTGCTTCACAACAACCACTTGTCAGCTGTCAATCATATTCACCTTTTAATTGACATAACATCAAGACACTTGGAAAATCAGAATTACTCAGAATGACCCGGAGGACAGGATTTGATTCAGGTGTGCGTCTAGGAGAAATGAGTTGCAAAATCAGCTGAACAGTGAACGCACCATCCAAAAAAATGCATAATGTAGAAGAAAAAACATATATAAATCGCACTAGCCAGCTAGAGTGCCCCCTAGCGGCTGTCAGTGTGAAAATAACTACGTGAAATTATATATTTTAATACAAATGTCGCAACTGAGTCTTATTTTGTTTTTTCTACCTTTAAATTACGGAAAGCTCGATGTGAACACAAATAAAAATGCTCCTAATCTCATCAGGTTGTAAAAATTGCCAAGCCAAATGAAGAAACCTGAACTCCACAATATGCAGAGCTGCAATGTCGCAAAGTCTGCACAATTCTGGTCATGGTAACATTTATTACCAGATGCTAAGGCGTGGTCAGTGCTACTGTACCTGCCAGCGTTAGTTATTGTTTGATGTCTACAAGGGTGAATGAAAGGATCAGAGTAAAGGTTTGATCTCCACTGGTTGGTTCCCAGAACCAGAGAAATCAAAGTATGATGACATGAAAATTACGCAGCGACACAGATTCAAAGAGCAGGTCTTCCCTCAACACAACCCAGTGACTGATTCATCGCCGTGACAACCGCGACCCCCACCTTGTTCAGGGATGTCCTGTAGTTATGTTCTTCAATTATGTCTCCCTCTTTAATGTTGCGCCTGCAATTCCGTATTTAGTCAAGCACTGCAATTTTAGCTGCTGTGCCGAAATGCAACCGTCTCAACCCCGGAATCAAAGAACAGATAGAGCTTCCCCAGGGAGAGGGAGAGAGAGAGAGAGAGAGAGGGAGAGAGAGAGAATCATAACATAATAAACACTCATTACTTTATTCTTTCAGGCAACGTCTACAATTTGAGTCCCCACAGGGAGATTTTCAGCGTGCCAAGCAACTTTCAAGGAAAC
Source organism: Cynoglossus semilaevis (assembly GCF_000523025.1). Classification (NCBI taxonomy): domain Eukaryota; kingdom Metazoa; phylum Chordata; class Actinopteri; order Pleuronectiformes; family Cynoglossidae; genus Cynoglossus; species Cynoglossus semilaevis. The sequence continues at coordinate 11,659,676 of NC_024308.1, forward strand.
TGATCTGTGGTATTTTATTCTCTGTGCTTGAAATTTTTTTGCACCTAAAATATATTCCCGACCATAACCAACTAACGTGTGAACAAAGACACTTAAATATGCTGGGGAAAAAAAGAAAAGAAAAAACAGACAGGTTTTCTGGTCAACATAACTACATCACAGGAGGCTGTAGATCAGGTGTTAAACTCATTTTGGTTCAGAGGCCACACACTAGATGTCAAGTGGGTCGGACCAGTACAATCATAACATAATAAATTATAACTTACACTAAGACCTTGTTTTCCCCCTTTGTTTTCATGCAAAGAAGTACAAGTATATCACATATTTATTATCTAGTCATATTTAATGAAATATAATTTTACAGAAAATATCCTGATTATGAAGTGTTTGCATGTTGTTTTATTTTCAAATATTCATCAAGTGGGCCGGACTGAAGACCCTACTGGGCTGGTTTTGGCCCGAGGGCCGTATGTTTGACACTGCTGCTGTAGATCCTAAATAACATAAAACTGCTACTAAAAACAAAGCTGATAGCAAGACTAATAGCTCAAAGAACTCAAAACATCCGGACTCAGGACTAGCTTAAAGGTAGCACAAACAGCTAACGGTTAAGCTAAACAAAGCGAACCCTCCCACATTTGCCTCAGCAATGTTCAATATTTTCTGCAGCTTTACTGGTTATCATGTACATGCACTCCCTGTGGAGTGATGGAAACCACTCCTGTGACCCCCTCCCCCCCGAACTCCCCCACCCTCTTACCACTACTGTAGGCCCTGGATTGCCCCAGGGGTATTTCTGATATAATAGGGTTTTGGTTTCAGTTGCAGATTTTAGTGACATGAAGCTGCTACAGAAGAAGCCAGAGCGACAATGGAACGGCCGTTTTGATTGAGTGGTTGGTTGAGAGCTGATGAGACTTCAGTGCTGATGGGTTGATATGAGCAATGATAGCAATCATGTAATAGGCCCTTATGTAACGTCAGAGAAAGACAGAACTACAGCACTATCACAGTGTAGACCAGCTGTAATCAATGACAGCATTATCATCAGGGACACGGCTCTTTAGCTAAATTGCGCTTGTTGATCATCACGTGACCGTTCCAGCACTGGAAGCTCTTAGGTCGGATGAACTGGTATCATCTGCATCGCGGAAGGATCTGGAATCAAACAATAGTCAATGGAAAAACTTAAGTGGGTGTGAACCATGTTAGATCTGTGACAAAGATGAGTCGATATGAAGAAGGTTGGACAGGTCCGATGGGTGTTAGCTACAGTTAAGCAGCAGCTAATACACTGTCGGCCGAGAGAACCAGAAAAACTACACAGAAGTGGGCCAGATGACATCATCAGCCACTTAAAAAGTCAAGAAAATAAGGTTTAATATTATAATAAATATGGCATATATACCGTATATATACATATATGTACACATATATATTTATGTATACATATATAGCGTATATATTTGATTATATATTGGTTTTTTTTTGTATTTGTGCCTCTGTCTTGTGATCATATGTGTAATTCAAATGAACATCTTTTATCATGTGTTATTGGTCCCCGACACAAGTTCACCATTTGCCAGTGGGGTAAACTTGAGGGGCTGGAACCATATCTGTTTGTGTGTAAATATGAGTGTGTGCGTGCCAGTTTCGCTTCACAAATTAATAAACATATTTGACGAGTGCAACGCACCAAAGGGCATCATTATGTTTGCTAACAACTCCCTCCTACTCACTCACGCACGCACGAACGCACACACACACGCGTGCACACACTCCCTGAGGAGTAGCGATTGTTTAATGATTCAATTAGCTGTGTCGTGCAGAGAGCTGGAGGCAAGATGAAGTGATAATTGATAAACATGCTTAATCCAGAGAGAGACAGAGGGAGAGACAGAGGGAGAGACGGAGGGAGAGACGGAGGGAGAGACAGAGTGAGAGACAGAGGGAGAGACAGAGGGAGAGACAGAGGGAGAGACAGAGGGAGAGACAGAGGGAGAGACAGAGGGAGAGACAGAGGGAGAGACAGAGGGAGAGACAGAGGGAGAGACAGAGGGAGAGACAGAGGGAGAGACAGAGGGAGAGACAGAGGGAGAGACAGAGGGAGAGACAGAGGGAGAGACAGAGGGAGAGACAGAGGGAGAGACAGAGGGAGAGATGGATAGAAAGATAAACCCATAGATTAAACCGAGAACACACACAGTTACATTAATTCTCCTTGTTTGGGTTTTGTTCTCACACTTTTGGCTAGTATTAGAACACCTCCAAGTACTATGTGCCAACATGGTAATATTTATCTGATTAAAATCTGCAGGATGACAATTTTAAATCTTTTTTTTTTTGGCCTAAATCTTTGCCTTTCAATAGAAAATGAATTGCGAACCGAGCATTCAAATGAAATAAAAAGTTTGATTTCAGTACATTTAAAAAGTGAGTCATTTATGTAGACTCTGACATGGAGAGTAAACAGAAAAAAGTCCAGGTAAGGAAGAATCTTTAATTTGGGTTTTTATCGTCATCACCCACGGGGATGACCCTGTTCTCTTGTCAGTGACTAAATATTATTTGCACTAATAAAAACCGACATGCCTGGAACTGATTACACTGGTGAACACACGCTAAAGACGATGAAGAGCACGGACACCTGTTTACCAGTGCGATGATCAGTCATCGTTCCGAGGCTTATTTTGTTTACTTGTTTCTGTCCATATTTGAGGCAACATTGTCCTTCAGCGCTGCGCCGCCGCTGCGCCACGATGAGTTTAAACAGCTGCTCTGTGCATGTTTGCCTACAAATGTCTGTCTCTCTGTGTGTGTGTGTGTGTGTGTGTGTGTGTGTGTGTGTGTGTGTGAGTAAACAGAGGAAGTCAGCATGATCTTTTGTGTTTTAGAAAAATGTTGACTTCACCTTCCTGCTCAGCCTTTGGCTCAGGGATTACTGCTGCAGCTCATCATGTCAGCTCAGGGTCTGAAAGGTCACCGCAGTCAAAAGACTCATTTATTTCCATCCGAGTGATAAAGAGAAATTATTTCTCCATATTTATTTATCAAATTATTTTTCATTTTCACCACAGGAGAAAAGATCCCCATCCATTCACTGTGAAGTTCTTTGACCACCTTAATGACATCTTTTCATTTCAGAACTTTATTTCATTATTTGGGCACCTCTGTATGATGATGCCCCTCTGAGGTCACGACCCCTGAAGCACATCAGACCAAAGAGTTTATCAAGTTACATCTGTATAATATTTGGACATTTTCAGAGTCAGATAACATTACCCTACTGGCTTTTTATCTTGCTGTAGTACCGATCGTACCGTTGTATTTTGACAAAGGAATCACACTAAGAGCACGGTGCTGTGGTCCACAGAGTCACACTGAAGCTGAATGAGTTTCCTATAGTTTTGTGGGACCGGGTCTAATCCACTGTTGACCCAAATCAAGGTCAACCCAGATTATGGAACTCACCGCTGCCACTGATTAAAGGGCAAATCTCAACATGTGGGTTTCAGGACCCCGAGACCCCGGAGCAGTGCCCACCCTGAAGAGAACCCACTGTCCTGCTGGGTGGCAGAATTGAAGGAGAGTTCTGTGTGAGGAGAGCCTTTGAAAATGGTCACACATGATCTCTCTTCTTCTCTCACACACATACACATTCACACACTTCCACAAATCCCGACAAATTCTCTGTTGACCAGAACCAAAGCTGACCTTTCAGAGAGACAGAAGGAGAGAGAAGCTCAGCGAACTACACTGCAGCTGGAGAAAAAAGACATTTTCCTGTGAAGGTTCTAAATGATTTTTGTTGTAACTATTGTCTATGTGATTTGTTTTAACCTTTAGGGTGAGGTCCAGTTTACAGAAGGTAATAATTGAAAAGTATCTGAAATTGACTTGACATGATTGTACCATTTTCTACAATCCAATAGTAGTACTCACAGATAACAAATACTATCACCAGATGTACTAGAGCTGTAATCAACCGAAGAAAGCCGTGGTCGACTGACATTGTAAAATTTTGACTGGAATTCAAGTAATTACTGGTGAAGCGTGGTGGTGGTGGTGGTGGTGGCTAAAATAATCATAATATTAATTTGAAGTTGATTGTTCCCATATTTGGTAAATTCTTGTGGGCGCGCTAACTGTCCCTACACTATAGAACTGACCATATAATGAACATAAACAGGACTAGTCTATTTGCTTTATAATAAATGGGTTTTCAAGTATTTAGCACTTTGAACAGTTACTGTGTTCAAATTAACATTTAATCAGGAAGTGTTTTGAAAGATTTTATTTTATTTTTAAAAATTCCTGACACTAGAAATAAGAAAAAAAAGCAGCCATAAAATGTTATTCCAGCCAGGTATAATGTAGGGAATAAAAAGACTAGGCTATGGTAGAGGGGAAGAAAGTGACACAGTAAAAAAATAGTAAAAGGGAATGTTTGAATGCGAATGACTGGGTGAAATAAATACAAAAAAATAAAATAAAGAATCAAAGTGATCCTGCTCCATCACCAGCCCCCTGTCTCTCATAATTGCAGCACTTCCAAAACAACCAAAACAAACCAAATCAGGCTCTAATGTATTTCCCTGTCACATCATCCTGGCAGGAGCCAAATAGCTGCAGAGAAAATGTCTTTTTGAAAAACACCCGTGGTAAACAGCGGCGGCCTCTCTGCAGGGCAGATAGCACTCCCAGCCCCGGCCCGCTCTCTCATTTGTTCTCTTTTCCACTTTCCATCTGTTTGTTTAGCAGCAGAGAAAGATAGCACTCTGAGGACGAGAAATGTTCCGTGACACTTTCCCCTGGCTTCTCATTTCAACAGTTTTAGCAGTTGAAAAATGTCTGATTTTTTGGTGATTTTTCATTTCATTTCCACGTCCAACTGTGGAAAATTTCCCCATAATAGGATCAATGAAATATAATCAGAATTATTGTCAGCTCAAATTAGTTTTTGTACTTGAAGTAACAGATTTGTGTGACACTGTAGAGAAGACGGCTTCAAACAGAGAACAGAGATCTTATAAAAACTAATACATTCTAATAACAACTTAAATCAATTTTAAACTCAATTTTTGGACATTCTGAAACACATTTCTTGGAAAAAGTAGACACGAACATTAATGACATTTAAGTTGCAACACGTGTATGATCACTATTGACTGTAAATGAGTTCCCATGCATAAGATACTGTACTTGGATCAATATTTATAAAATATTTTTATGTTTTATATTGTAAGATGAGAGAGAGAGACAGACTAGAAATTCTTGGACAGTAAAATATAATTACCTTCACATTTTTTTGGACTTACAGCCTCCAGGGCTGACACTGAGTCACAGCTCCGCCCTCATAACAGACGGGGGTTTTGTATGTGTGTGTTTGAAGGTATGCAGTGTGTCATGTGCTGGGATTAACGGCCTTTTAATGAGGCTTTAATATTTATGGTTGACACATAGTCACTTCTAAGTCACTCATACACACACACACACACACACACACTCACACAGAGATCACAGTATTAACGAATGTTATTTAGGCAGTTAGGATGGTAACCAACCAAACAAATTATCTGAATAATTCAGTTTACGTATGTACGGTAAAATACATTAAAATTTAGGCTAAAGGGAGAGAACAATTCAAGTGTTACTGCCCTGGACCACCTTAACAAGTAACACCTTAAAAGTTTGGAGACAAATGACACTAATCTGTCAACTGTTGACCGATCATACTTATACATCGTTTTAATATTTAATCCAAAAATGTGAAAGTTTGCAGCAACATTTGAATGTTGTTTATTGTTATAACTGCTGACTGTAACAAAAAATAAGTTTTGCTAAATGTATCCCCTCACATCCCTGGGGGTTCTACTGTAGTTCCACATCCTCTGAGTTGCAATGCTGCCACCTACAGGGACCAGTTTCCACAGGTTAAGGTGCAGTGATTGACAGTGAGGATTTACACTGACATGGACACTGTCTGACGGATACACACACTGCTGTCTTTATATGTGTCCTGAGATTTGGACGTCGCACTTTTTTCAGCGTAGGACGTTTTACCTCAGTGAAAACTCATGACCGTAAACAACTGTCCACTCTCAGTTTCATTGTTTTGCCTCTGTGATGTGTCTTTAAATCCGCCTGCATCTCTGCCCCCCCTACCCCACTCCCCACCTGACCAGGTAAGTGAATGTGAACCACACCTTAGATTAACCTCCTAATGCCGCTCACACTCTGTCTGCTCTGAAAACTGTTTCCCTGCTACATGAGCCGACCTGCCCCCCGCACTTTGTTTTTTTTTTGGTTCTCTTAGTGTGTGTGTGTGTGTGTGTGTGTGGCTTCGGCTGGTTTACTCACACAGAACAAACAAATCTCTGATGTGTTTTCCTAGCCCTGATAGCCACCGCTGACACCGTGTCAACAACTGGAAGAAAAATGTCTTCTCTCCCTCCTCCTCCCCCTTCTTTCTCTCTCCTCCGTCCCTCCGTGCTCTCCCTCTCATGTCTTTGTCCTTCATTATGATCTTTCATTTTCAGCATTCTTTTGTCTGCATTCAAATCGTCCAGTTCCTCCCTCAACTTTCTTCCTCTGTCTCGGTGCCGACCGCGGTCCTCCCTTCTCTTTCTTCTTTTCAGGACTCCCAGAGAAAGCCGGGACCGCAGAGAACATGTATCTAAAGGAAGTGACTGAGCCTGGCTTTGCACAAATGTTTGGTGATCTCTGTTGCCAATTTGTTTCTGCAAATCTTGGAGGATCCTGTTTGTGTGTTAGCTTGAGCCTGGCCAGGTGTGCTGGATGTGAGCCAGCGCAGATTAAAAACTCAAATCCTATTTCCTATGATACATACTGCTGTTGTACCAGTTTTCTTTGATGTATTTTTCCACTTGACTTTAAAGTTAAGTTTGCAAAGTCACTGAGGTGCTGAGCAATGAAAAAAAAAAAAAAAAACGACGGTCAACAAACTGAACAGAAACATATTCCCAATCTCAATACATACTACATACTCAGCTCATACTGTTTGTTGTGACACATCTTCCTGGTCCATCTCCACTGAGCTGTTGATAACCTTCATTGTCTGTATGGTAAGACATATGACAACAGGTGAACATATGTGTTTCACACTTATTTCTGTTGAACTGCTGTATTATGGAAAACAAATTACGACAAATACACACAAGCATCAGGATTTTAGTCGTTATCTTCAACATGATGGAGGGTTCAAGAATGTTTCTTCCAAAACCACAGTGAGGTTTTTGTCCTTAACAATATTAATCGTAGTCTACAGTCCAGAACAACTGGACATATTGACTACCCTGACCTCAGAGAGGCTGGTCTGACGCAGGCCGGGCCTCGGACCTGATGTTGAAGCTTCCACAAACACACTGGGTTTTACACCTGATTCTTTATATATTTTTATATATATATATTATTATATATATATATATTATTTTTATTTATTTTTAGAGCTCAGGTTTGATGGATCCAAAACAGATCGGGGCAAACTATGGCCTGTGGGCCAAATACGGCTCACTGGGCTTTCTAATCCGGCCAGCCAAACACTAAAGACATTCATGTATAACAATATATCAACTGTAATGTCTGTTGATGTAATGTTGTTGTAATGTGCCAAATTATCTTTAAAAGGTGGTTCTTCTACATTTTATTGAAATGATTTTGCCTCATTCTCTCCACCTTAAACCAGTGAAGCCGTGCCATCTGTTCCAAGTACGCTGTTTGTTCAAAGTGACAGTCATAATAACAGGTTATAAAATGTCATTTACTTTTTCTTCCATCAAGTCGAAAGACATTTGTTTTCTGGGTCATTTAAACAAACCTTCACGTAGAAACAATTTAGCTCTTACTACACGACCTGCTGACTCAGCACGTCTCCTTTTTATTACAACAGTACAAATTAAAGGTCTTAACATTTACTCCTGTGTTACGTATAGACATTTCATCTGAAAATGTCAGGACCTAAAATTATACAAACCTCATCAAATTAAAAATGTATTTTCAAAACAGTGAAAGAAATGTAAAAAAAACAAAACAATTTTTCCCACCAAGGCTCTTTCCTCACAACAACCCTCTTCACTCTTAATGCTGTCTGAAGCCCTAAATAGTGGTGCGTTAAAACCTTGTTTAACTGTTATGAGTTGTGAATCATACCCTCACTTTTGCACACATGCATGCACACACACACACCGCTGTGTTTTGACTGGTGTGTCAGAGTTAAGAGATCAGTGTAGACCACCCTAGGAGAAAGAAAAGAAACCGTAGAAAACAGATTTTCTTTTTAAATATATCCTATATGTATAGACATATGTATGGACCTGAGAATGTCTGATAAAAAACAATGTCTTCTAACGCAACTGTGCAGGACTGTTTGGTAGAGAAATGTGTTATGGACAGAAAGACATGAAGAGAGCTGTAATTAATGGTGAAAAGTATTAGACCAAAATGTTGTGAAAACAAAAACAGAAATGTTTCTGGGATTCAGGTTTCAGGACGGTATGATGTAGTGCTCTCTTTACCCTGCAGGGTGTGCTATTAATGCAGTGTAAATGTCTGGTTCTATAATTTTTTATGCTGTTATAATATAACAGTTTTGAATGAATCAAAATCTGTCGAAAACATTTACCATAGAAACACCTGGGGTGTGTATTGGCAGCAGTCTGGCAATTAGGTATCAAAATACAGAGGTAACAATATGATATATTGAAACGTACTGTGATACTACGGGCAGGATGATATATTGCGTTTTATTTAATTAGAGGAAAACTGTCAGTTTATTTCAGTATTATATTTTCTTACACCCCTAAGAACAAGTAACGCATTTATCAATACAAGATAACGTTAGGACCTGGGAACTGTGGGTTTGTGGAGCTGCACACCTCCAAACGCACCTCAAAGTACACAACTGTAGCATTTTGATTCGTTACGTGCTGAATTCCGTATCTCACCTGTTCTCATAAAAGGAACTTTAGAACAACGGAAATGGTGGAACCAGAGGGAAGAATTCTACATCTACGTGCCATGCTTCATTTAATGACAACAACGACCGCCAGCCGACTGCCTCCTTCCCCTGAAACTGTCATCAACTTGGAAATAAGGGGTTAATCTCAGCACTGCCCCCTAGTGGATATAATGCTGAACAACCATGCCAAATGTATGCCATACTTGGGACTATCAAAGCTGTTTGAACCAGAGGTACCGTGGTCCGACTTTAGTCATCAGTCTAGCTACACCTCCATCAGCCGCCTACATTCTTCCACTGGTCGTTCACTGGTCGTTCACTGGTCGTTCACTGGTCGTATACTGGTCGTACACTGGTCCACTGCTAAATGTCTACTCCGATAAATACTTCTCAAACAAAACATGCTGCACCATTAAAGAACCAAGATGAGGAGAACGCTGTTGTAACGATGACCTGAACTGCATGAAAAACCTCTTCAGTTGTGTCCCTCAGCGTTCTACCTGTGTTCCCTCCTGTTTAGTCTCAGGGCTGAGCCATCTCGCCCCCCCCACTCTGGACAAATACCTTCAGGAGAACTTCCGCCCCTCCTCAAAACCACTTCTATCAGCGGCCCAGACAATACACAGCCACAAAGGGCTTGAAAAGGCCACAGCGACACGCAAACACCGGCACCCACACATAAATGGGAGCATTATTACCTGAGCAGAGATCGAGGACGGGTGAAAACCAGCACCTCTCTCAGACCCAGTTAGAGTCTGTAAGATTAAAAATACAATATATGGTATATGTTACATACAGCGGGGGAGTGGGGGGGGGGTGTAAGGAGGAGTAACTCCCTGGATAATTAAGGTCATAATTAAGTGAAAAAATGTACTGCAAGCTAATGCAGGGCTTTAGAAATGGTTCTGTTTAATGAGCAGGGTAATTAACTCACGTTACACCCAAGCTTGAAACCAACTTACTAAACATTTAGTACATTTTCCCACAGATGCCAGTTTGGGTCACACGTGAAGTGAAGGGACTGAACATCGACGGTGGTACAGTGGGTCGAACACGCCTTTTCTGTTGGCCAGAGAAACTGTTTAAATAAATCTTCCCACAAAATAGAAAATAGAAAGAGATACGGAGATCGTGATCAGAGCACTTCTATTGAGGTCAATACATCAATGCTACATTCAACCCTGTATGGTCAGAAATCAAACAGCCGTGTGCTGGAGGTCAGTGATGAGATGAAACAACCAGAGTGATGGACATGGGAGGATTTGATGGATACACAGTGTGTGTTACAGAAGGAAAACATCACTGTGTATTTATACACAGCTAGGATTCTCAGTGTTAGAAAAGAAACACACACACACTGAGGACAACGAACAAGCCTGGAATGTGTTTACCTGCCTAACTCTCATCGACTAAGCTCTCAGATTATTGTCCACAGCAAACGTGACGTTCTTCTCAACACACACATACACAGGGCCCAGACCAGACCGTTTGGAATGAGACTGGTCCACTGCAGTGTGTTGACATTTACTTGACAGACGAGGATTTGCTCCGTCATCAGTCTTGAGTGACAGCTCTGACCTGGTCTGTGACCTGATGGAACAAACCTGTTCAGGCACTTTTATCAGTCCACTCTGCTGCCACTTTACCCAGAACCTGGTCTGTACGGAGCCATCTACTGCTTCAGTGGGATTTTTTGTTTGTTTGTGTAAAATATATGGTTTAAGTAGGACATTGTAAGTTTGCCATGAAAGAAACAAGATCAGATTCATGACTTGTACCTCTAAAAGGAAAGCATTATATACATATATATATGTTTGATCAGTTACAAGACAGTTATATATGCTAGGAAACAAGGAAACTTTTTTTTTTTTTTTTTTTGCTCAATAGGGGAAATATCAGACCCAGCTGAAACAATTAGAATCAAAATGTTTGTCTGGCAAACTTGCCATGTGTTGATGTTCACAGAATACTGTAAACATGACTTGGGAGATTCAGTCTGCCTGATTATTACAAGTATTCAGTTCGGTTGTCCTGTGTACTAGTTCCAGTCTTCCAGCATCGTCAACGTCAAATACTGTCTTAATATTGTCAATGAAGTTGTTGCCTAGAAAGCAAGGTTGCCTTTAAAGGGAGATTAAAAAAATATATTTTAGTCAATTTAATCTCAGCAAATGTATTGTCTAATATTATTTTTGACAAACTGATTTTACTCTCCCTGCTCCTGATATAACCCGTGGGTGATTCCACTTCACCTTACATGGCTGGAGTACCGCCATAACATCACCACAGGACCACACTGGGGCCTGTGGTTCACAAAGATTGTTTGTTGTTTGTGGTTTTTAATGAAAACAAACCAAAGAGTTCAGGTTCTCCAGTAAAATGTTTTCTTTGTGTGAAAAGAACCCACAATCTTAAACGGTGACAACAAACAAAAAAAAAAAAAGAAAAAAAGGTGAGATGGTTTCCCACACACTGTGACACTGAAACACTCTCATTCATAAAAAACAATCAGAGCTCAGAGGATGACATTTGAAAACAACATCCAGCCTCTGAAATGATCTCATCACCCATCTTTGTTGCTTCTGTCATTTTCATTCCTCGGCCTTTTTATCTTTACAATTGCCTGTGCCAACTCTTAGCTTCTTGGTATGCCTTCAACAGCGGTACCCTGAAGTGGTTTCTCGACTGTGGGAAACCATAGGATGTTTTTGATGTCATTGTTGAACACGAGGAAACTGTCAGAGGGAGGGTGGGACAGGATTGGGCGTACTGAACCTGGATTAAGTTCTAAAATTAGGCTGAGGGCAGCGGAGAGTTGAAGTATGAGGTAGGTCTGAGAAAAAAACAATTAACACTTCCTGCCTGGGTTCAGTGTAGTATCGGGATCAATGAAATGGAATGCAAAGTTAGCATAAAGTTTTTGAAGGCAGATCTGAATGGAATGAGAGGATTAATCCCAGATTCAGACTCAGTGAATGGTCGGATGGTTGAGAAGAAGAGGAAGAGGCTCTGTCCTCCGAGGTTAAAAAATGCTCACACATGCAACGTACACACACATGTTCTTACGCCCAACGTCCTGGTCGCTCTCACACACTCTCACTCACACACAAACATGATTTCCTCCTGTTATTGTGTGTGTTTTGTCAGTTTAATCTCTGGTCTAATCCTCACACTGCTGCCAGACAGACAGGCCCACCCAGGTGAATGAGCCTGAACTTAAGTCGACGTAAGTGTGTGTGTGTGTGTGTGTGTGTGGCCGGTAAATGACTCAGGTCATGTGACCTGAATGGCACTTGAGGTTTGTGTGTGAGACATGGGAACACGCAAAAGTTCAACAAAGCCCATGTGAAATAAAGTGTAAACGAACGACTCTTTGGTTTTACTACACTCTGATCCGACTGAACAGACACACAATTCAAGTATTGGTTTAATTGAAGAAAAATCTGTGTTTTTTTATTATTTGCTCAGTAGAGTTGGTATTGACAAGCAGCTGGCAATACGATCCGTATCGGGATACAGTGGCAACAATACGATATATTGCAATATAATGC
>NC_024308.1:11672234-11672971 GCF_000523025.1 Cynoglossus semilaevis
TTTTAAACCTTTCCAATTGTAGGGAAGCTGTCAGCATAGTTAACACACCATGCTGTTAAATACTTAAAGTTGCTCCTGCTCCGTCAACACCCTCGTTGTCGACACAGGTGACACGTACACCCTGTTGTTGTTGAACGTATCTCTCCGAGTGCTTTAGCTCTTACGAATCTAGCTGTCCTGGAAAACTCAAGACGTGACCGAAAAAGTCCATTCATGTCACGTTGTTATCTGGAGCTTCAGCCTCCCAACTCTAACCAAATACTACTAAAATACTATTACACTTTAAAGTGTAACTTTGAGGATTTTAAAAAAAATAAATTTAATCCACGTTATAGCCATGCTCGGCTGACATTGAAGCTGAGTTGCATTTTACATTCAACTGAGACATGCTACGACTATTCTACATACCACATATGACAAACAGCTAATCCTTATTTATGCCTTGCCAGGCCTGACACGTATTAAGCCGCAGTTGCATTATGGCCAATGGCAGGTAAAGTACAGTAAGCCTGACTGGATTTGGCAGCAGCCCGGGACACAGACGGTGAAGAGGTTTCTTCCAAAACGAAAGCTTTGCACCACGTAGAAACCGACACCTTCTCCTCTGGAATGATATTATCCCTGGAAGTAAACTATACAGAGGCAGCAGGTTACACCGAGGGCTGAGACCCACCACCACTGCTGATACCACCACTGCTGCTGCCGCCACCACCACTGCTCCGCCCCACACCACCCCC
>NC_024308.1:11673105-11708561 GCF_000523025.1 Cynoglossus semilaevis
CCCCCTCCCACTGCGCTTCCTGCACCCCCCCCTGCGGCTGCCACCGCTGCTGCTTGACTGACTCACAATCGTACCCTCAGGGAAACTGAGGTCATCAGGCAGAATATTTCATGGGCAGAATTCTGACCCTCACCATCAACTACACCTCTACTCTTGCTGTAAACGCTGTTTACCCTTTAGACAAACTAACAAGTCTAATGCAAACTTTTTGTGATCAGCATTTGTACTTCCTCCTTGCGTCTACTGATCCAGCTTATATAAAGCAAAACGTTTGGTTAGATCACGGTGGATCCAACATGGCTACCAAGAGAAACCCGAAGAGTTTATTTCTTCTATTTATGATTTGTTTTTTACATAATGTTTGAACCACATTATATGAATGAATGTGGTAATTTGTATTTTCACAAGTCAGCTCCTAAGCTGTATTGGAACATGGGAAATTGTGTTAACTTATGTGTTAACATAGACTCTAAGACAAAGTCAAGATACTGCAGTAACTACATGAAATCACAACCCTCTTAATTTGCCTCAACTTTGTTGGAGTTTGTAGATTTTTTTTATCTGATGAAACAGAAACAAAACTGAAATTATGTTGGACTGAAGAAGAAACTAGTAATTAAAAGACTACTGAAACATGATTAGCGAAGGATTTTAAATTATGAGTGGTTACTTCTAAAACAAGTTAAGTTATTTTTGGTTGATTTCCAGATGTTTTTGGCTAAATGTCCAGTACTTATAGTTAATGCTACTGCAACTGCAACTGCTGGCTTACTCCGCTGGCAAGAACGCAGCTAGGAGTAAACAGAGGTTGAAATTACATATAATGAGTGAAATCCTCTGGTAAAGAAATGTGTTGAAAATATAACCACACAATGAAAAAAAAAAACTTTCTGAGGACATTGAACTCATTTATCATAGGATTTTATGATAAATAGAAACAAGAAAAATATATTTCTTTAGTACACTGTTCTGTTTGTCATGATTTCTATATTAACTCTAGTTTCACACTAGTGACTTCAGGGGGGGGGGGGCATTAGGGACATCCTCCTTCTGTACAACCTGTTCAAATGTACTTTGTATTACAATACATATTACTGAAGGTACTGCATCTGTGGAGACGAGTATTTTAAAAAACAGCAGGTTTGAACTGTCGCTCGGTGAAGCTGATTGCAGGTGAAGAGGCCTCACGGTGCCATGTATAATTTACATGACATGATTACTGCAGTTTGTGGATGTGTACATCGGTGTGTGTGTGTGTGTGTGTGTAGAGAGAGAGAGAGAGAGAGAGGGAGGGAGAGAGAGAGAGAACAAGCGACAGACAGGGTTTAGTGCAGAAATGATCCTAAACACCTGTGAGTTTAATGGCACTCACTTAAAACAAGGAAAAAGATGATGAGAGCGAGGCAGGGAGGGAGGGAGGGAGAGAGGGAGGGAGGGATGGGTGATGGAAGGAAGAACAGAAGGAGAATGAAAAGAAAAACAAGGAGATGCGGGGGGTTGAGGGGGTCAGGGACAAGTATGAGGCGGGGTGGGGCGGGGGGGCATACCACGTAGGAAAGACGGAACTGCAGTATTGATGGATGGAGAAGATGAAGAAATAAATTCATCAGATTCTGCCAAGAGAGCGATGCTAAACGCAGCAACATCAAAGACAGAACAGAGTGTGTGTGTGACTCTGTGTGTGTGGGTGTGTGTGTGTGTGTGTGTGCAGAGGGGTCAGACGGGGCAGACAGGCGTACATGGTCTAACTTGCTGCAAAAGCACCTGAAGAAACAACATGAGACTGGCATGATAACATCTGCTCCTCACTGTGTTTCCAGCTGTGGCCGGTGTGTGTGTGTGTGTGTTTTCCTGAATGTGTGTTTCAGTCACATCCTGCCGGAGACGAAGCTGAACCTTTTAAAAAATGTTATATTACATCTGCAGTTATTTGATAGCACTTTAAGGCTTATTACTGGATCATAAATAATCATAATAAAAAAGAAATATATACTGTGTGTGTATATACACATATACATACATATATATATACACACATGCACTACACATGTGTTCATAAATACACACAGACGTATGTGTGTGTGTGACACAGGGTTGGTCACATGACCTTTCTCTGCTCTACAACACACATCTGTAATGATGTGTCACTTAGTGTTTGAAAGAAAACACTAAACTCTTACTTCACTCCTGGCTCTCTCACTCAGTTGGATTAGCAGAGTTCTGCTTCGTTTGCCTCCACCTGTCAACGCTGCTGCGCCTGTGTGTGTGTGTGTTCTGGGTGGGACTGTTTAGCTGTCACACAGAACACATGATGTAGGGTCTGAGAAGAAGCACCTCACGGCTGAATGCACTGCAGAGACACACACACACACACACACACACACACATCGTTGTTACCACGCTCAGCTAAGAGTTAAAGATAGAGGCAATAAAATATAGAGGGGAGAGAGAGAGAGAGA
Organism: Cynoglossus semilaevis; assembly: GCF_000523025.1. Lineage (NCBI taxonomy): Eukaryota > Metazoa > Chordata > Actinopteri > Pleuronectiformes > Cynoglossidae > Cynoglossus > Cynoglossus semilaevis. The sequence goes on from NC_024308.1 coordinate 11,675,565, forward strand.
GGGAGAGAGAGAGAGAGAGAGGGAGAGAGAGAGCAGTGGTTTGTGAGGTTTGTTGTCTTGATGTGTGGTCCCCCGTGACTGTGCAGGAGCTGCACCTCCACGCTTCATTGCCACCTCCTTCCTTCTCCTGCCTCCTCCTCAGAGCCTGCTCCAGCCTGTTAACAGGAAGTGTCCTCCCAGCTGACGCACACACACACACACACACACACAGATAAACGCACAACTTCAAAATATTGGCAGGATGCCTCCCAAGAAGCAGACGGTCTTTTTTTCCCCAACCTTTAGGTTTTTGAAAAGTTGTGAGTTTATTCCTGCAGGAGGCCAGAGATGAGAAGCCACTGAAGACAGTGACCATCACCAGGTGGTGCTCTTCTGTCTCAACCTGACTCTGACTACTTTTGTTTCTTTTTCTCTTTTCCAGGTCCAAGTTTTGTACATGTTCTGGGGTGGCTCCACAGTATAAAGGTTCTGTGTGGATGTGCTAACGTTCAGGGAACATTTTGTCAAACCAGTCATCACGTGGTGATTTATATGGTGTGCCCCTATATACTGAACTATGTAGGGCCGTGGTGGTGGTGGTGGTGGTGGGGGGGGGGACTACGTTCCTTCTCTCCCTCGCCCCAAGCACATAAAAATAACATATTAAAAAACAAAAAATTCTTATCAAAATGATGTCTTCTATCTTCTGAGCCAAGTCAAGATTTATTTGTACTTGTTTATGCAGCTCAGTACCAAATTACCCACGGGCCAATACTAGTCATGGCCCTGTGGTCGGGGGCCTGTGGTCTACATGCTGTAGACACCACACAGGTCAACAAAGTTGTTTGTTCTCATTCTACTGTAAATCGTCCCCTGTGAATTCAGTGACGGCTGATTTGTCTAAGCACCTGAATTAGAGAGAGTGAGAGAGAGCGGTAATTAGAATCCAGTGATTACTCTTCTAATGAGTTTATTCTCCAAGGGGATTAGCACAGAGGCTAATAGCAAGTGTGCTAAAAACAGCCCAAAAATCTCAAATCACAGGAGACACAAGCACAGGCCTGGTTTACTGGTTTAGGAATTTACAAAAAATGTAAAAAAGATGTTTTGATTTCCCCGTCAGTTTCTCCTCAACTTCAGAAACCGTAAGTTGTCCTTCACCTTTAAATTAGGAAGTGTTTTTAAAGTTGTAAGTGGTGAAGAGACAAAAACATTTCCCTTGAGGAAATTAAAAAAAATAATTTCCAGAGATTCAGTGTACCTAAAACAAAAGAAAACTACAAAAAATATTTATAATACAAAGGTTTCTTTTTTAAAAAAAATAAAGATTAACTTGAATAAGAATAAATGAATAAGAATAACATAAATATAATTTATCACAACCTTGAAATTATAACCTGAAGCCTGTTCTTTGAAAGAAAAATGCAATATTAAAAACATATCCAACAGTATAACGTTAAAGTGTGGCAGAACTAGAGGAGATTAAATTTAATCCAGCAAGTGCAAACTGGTATTTTTGTTGCAGGTGTAAAATATCAAATTTCTGAGGCTGTGTAATCAGAGGATTTACTCCCAGATCTCATACTTTAATGCAAATGCAAAGTCAGTATTTTTTATTTTGATGTTGTTTACCATGTATTGGCAGTTTTTTTTTTTTTTTTTCTTACAGCAAACCCTCGCTGTAGAAATGCTGCCTCCATCTAATCTGGGCTCTGCTGGCTCCTACCTTTGGCTGCGATACTGATGAATTAACGGGGAGATTAGGCCTCTTACCCTCCCTCTCTTTCCTGCCCTCCAGTTGTGTTTCCGCCTGATACTCGGACACACATACTGTACATACACATAAATGCATATCAAGACGGGCACAGATGCTCATTTGTTCTCAGCCGTTGATCCACACTGAGATCTGACTCATCTGTTAAGATTCATTGTCACCCTCTTTGTTAAAAGGGTGATTTATGTGTTGGTTGTTAGGCCCAATCTCCGCCCGTGTGTGTGCACGTACGTGTGCATGTGCTTGTGTATATGTGTACATGCATGTGCGTGTGTGTGTGTGTGCAGCCCGAGGGTAAAGCGGGGCGACAGCTGTGAGAGGCCTCTAAACGCCCGACCCTTCCTGTTCTTCACTCGGCCAACCTCGTCCTCTCTGTCCAACATGTTTCACTCATTCAAGAAGTTGTTCAAAGTGTCCAGGTTCTGTTTGGACCAACACAACACTACAACAAAACCCCAACACAGACTGGGTACAACTGTTCAACAGTTCCAGTCTCTCAGATGGAACAGGATTTCTTAAGTCTTTTATGGAAACATCTGTCTGAAATCTGCTGAAAGGTTGAAAATAAGCTGTGACAATCACTGTCCAGGGTGCTGATCTGAAGCTGGACACGTTTTCTTTGAAACATCTCTAACTGTGAGTACTTTTTTATTGAAGAGCAGGACACAAACACGGTAGATCATAACCTTAAAAAAACAGTTTGGTCTCTTTGCCACGTGGTAATGTATCTGGCAATATGATTTGTATCATGATACTCGGGGCAACAATACGATATTTTAAATGCAAAATACGAGGTTCAAATGGAACACAAACATGTTTTTGACAATAAAAAATGATACCACACTGAAGAATATCGATAAAGTATAGTGAAACCTTTTGAGATTTCTTTCTCACACCCCAAACAATTACTAAACAAAAGTAAATCATTTTTTAAAAAAGAGGACATTGAATAGTGAAGAAGGGGTGCACTATTAATTCAAGAGGGCATTGACCAATCAGTCCTTGACCTTTGAGGGGTCAAGTAAGGCCAAGATAATCCAAAAAACAGAAGAGAGAGGTGTAAAAATAAGGACTTGACTCTACAATAACATGTTCTTGGTACTTCCTTCTTCTACTGATTTTTAGCTTTTTTGAGAAAAGTGACATTTTGGGTTCAAATGTACAATCAATGAGAGAGCTACAGTATGGCAACAGTCCAGAACTGTAATGAAGACTTTCTGTGAGACTGGCCATGAAACAGGACACATGTATCTGCCACTGACATCACACTGTTTCATTTTGTTCACTGCTAAGAATGTCAGTGAAAACCAAATGTCCTATTAGTCTTTTAGCTGCTCCGTCCACTGGGATCATGGTTGAAGTGCTGGAGCATTTACACCCAGCTCTATGTTAGTGTTATATAAGTGTAACAGGTGGGTATAAAAGGAGGCTCCTGCAGCGAGGAGAGAGTGAAATGATGGATTGATGGTAGTTACGGCTGATGCCAACTCTGTGTGACAAGTGGAGGCAGCTGAAACAGACGGTCCCCTCCCCGTTTATTTGTGTGTGTTTGTCACACTGCTCTGGCAGGGGTGGCACAGCCATCTGCCTGGTCAGTGTGTGTGTGTGTGTGTGTGTGTGAGAGAGAGAGAGAGAGAGAGAGAGAGTCTGGGAGAGGACATGCAGATAAATGGGTGATTGAGTGTTCGGAGCTGCCTGGTGCAAATGAATTGGGTACTGGCACAGGCAGTAACACACACACACACACACACACACACACACAGTCAGCTGTATGCATGAGACGTTAAGCTACAGTTGACCTGCTTGGAGACAGACTGGGCACCATGTTTGTTTACAGCATCGAGTGTGTGTCAGTGTGTGTGAATGTCTGTGTGTGTGTCTTTAAAGGCCTTGTATGTTTGAACTTTAAACATCAGGTCAAGAAAAAGTAGTTGATGTCTTAGAGTATTCAGAAGCACGACTAAAAATCAATAACAATTAATTTTGTTAATTATAGGTTTTCTTATTGAATAATTGCAGTTAAGTATGTTAAGTTATTAATATAGCAATAGTTTTTTTTAACTTTTTCACAATTCATAAATCAAAATTATTGCATTACAGTCTCAGCCCTATTTAAACAAAAAAAAAACAAACAAAAAAAACTCACTCATCCTGTCACCTTTCTCCCTCATTTCGACCCACAGTTTAAACTCAGGTCCTATTTATTTTCTGCTTCTTGATCCAGACTCAAACCCGTCTTTGTGTTTTAATCTGCTTCATAAAACGTCTCTGAAGCCAAAAGATTGCTGGGAGATAAAACTCATCTCAAGTGCGGTGTTTGAGCTGGTACTGTAAACTGACAGCTCACTCATTAGAGACGCAGAGACAGAGGAGGACAGACTGGACAGAGCTTTCTTTATGTCTCCCTCTCTCTCTCCCTCCTGATGTGAGACAAAGACAGAGAGCACTGAGCAGCCAGAGCAACAGTATCTGCTGTAATCACACTTGTCTGTCTGCAGTCTATTGACTCGCTGGTTAACTGAGACCTACTGTGTTGGGGTGTGTGTGCGTGTGTGTGTCCAGTTTGGAAAAAACTTTAAAATTATTAAAATTCTTTTTTTTTATTTCATACAGGTTTGGTCTTCACTGTGACTTTAATTTTCTTTCATGCCACAAAAGTGTTTTACTGTTAGTTTTCCAAACAATAGGCTACAATATGTGTTTAAAAATATTAGTTTAGAAGCCGGAGAATCCAAACTTCTGATCCAGTTTGGGACCGACGGTAATTAGGTTTCAACATCTTAGCCTCTCCATCACCTAACCAATCTATCCATCCTTCCTCTGTCTGCCACCTACTCCCTCTTTGTCCAACGACTCTTACTTATCCTTCCTTATCCCTCCCTCCTTCTCCTCCTACCTGCCAGCTGCTGCCCCGGGCCTCCAGGCTCTTACAGTTTTCCTTTAGACAAAAGAATGGATAGAAGGGGAAAAAAAGGAAACGATTGAGAGCTCTGACCTCCTTTGTTGTCTGTACCACTGTCCTACATGTTACCTTGTCCTGGTCTAGTCCTGCCCCCTTCTCCATTTTATTCCTGAGGGAGTCTTCACGGTCTCTAGTGTCTCTGCCTTGTCTAACGGTCACAGAGACTGTCCTGTCTGCACAATGTCAACTACAATGATCTGCTTTCTACCACAAGGCTAAACTCGGAGACAGCTGGGAGCTTCTTCACTCCTCCTTACAAAGTTCAAACCAGGTTTGTTTCTCAAACGTCAGGGCTGAATTAAGCTGTTTATTTTTTTTTCCACAGACAAACTGTATCCTTTACTAAACCTTTTTTTAAATAAATAAAACATAGACCATGTTGTCTGTTTTTATTGTCTAGTCAGGCTAATATACTCTTAGATGGGGCTCTAGCTTTTCACTGTGCTCAAAACATCATTACAAGTGCCATGCAACATGAAGTGATTGCTATTGGAACACAAACAGTATGCATATATTTTTCAACATTTTTCAACAAACATTTTTTTGTCCAGCCATGGGAATCACACAGAAATAATAATAATAAAAATAATCAATTCGTTTTTGTTTGTTTTTTGCAGTAATTAACAGCAGCTTGGTATAAAACGTACAAATAAAAAAACATGCTTTTTATTAGCAAGGCTGTAGCTTTCAAGTTGATGTTTTTGAATACACCCTTACAGTATTCACCCTCTTACACAGGAAGTCATATGATTGAATGAGAGATTAAAATGTAAAGCTTTTCATTGCATGACCTTCATTAGTCCATACAGTTGACAGACGTACAGGTCAGAGTTGTTCCTTCAGGTGTTTGATCCAAGGCTGCATGATTAGGTTAGATCCTATTTAGAGGGAAAAAGCAGGTAACCCTTGGCAGGATGCAGAACATATAGTGGACATAAGAATATACAGTAAATGTCCAATTAGGTCTGACTAAGACAAAGACAAAGAAAATGTCAATACAACTGTCTGCAGACCTGGAGGTTCCTGGTGAAATCTCCCTTTAATCAGCCTACTGAGGAAACGCAAGCAAAACATAACCACAGGCTACACCAAAACAAACCCACCGGCTGTACCATAATAAGACCTTAAAATGGGATTATGGAGGAACTACCCTGAGGTTCTCTCTCGCTCTACCTTTCTCTCTCTCTCGCTCTCTCTCTTCAGTGTTTAATACTGGGTTGTTGTTGGTGAGAGTGAGAGTTCACTCACACACACACACACACACACACACACACACACACACACACACACAGCAGTAATTAGCAGCTTAGGCAGCCAGCCAGTGTGCAAATGCACTAAGATAGGTGTGCGCGTGCGCGCACACACACGCACGCACACACACACACACACACACACACCTGAAAACACCCACACAGCTTAAAACACATTCAGAGACATATAAATGCCAGCCATGCTGCACACGTGTTATTCTACCAGAGCCAGTTTCTGTCAGTTCACAGGTGTGCGTGTGAGGTGAGTCACACCGTGGTGCGTGGGTACCGTGTTTGTCTTACCTGTGTGCTGATAGAGGGTTGAGGTGCCTGGAAACAGGCTGTGACGTGAGTGTGTGTGTGTATGTTTGTGTGTGTACACGTAGAGTGATTGCTCCCTAACACCTGGTATTAGCAGCAGTAATCCTCACACCACATCATACTCACGCACAAGTCCCATGCAGATCGCGCTCGCCTTTTTCTTCCCCCTTCCATCCATCCATCCATCCATTAATCCATCCATCCATCCATCCATCCATGCTGCTGTTTTGTTTCTCAACTCAACTATCCTCCATGACACCTTATAGATCATAAAAACTACAGTCATGTGTCTGACCACACATGTAAGACGTCAAATGGTACAGAATCTTCACTCAAGGAGCGGGCAAGAACACTGAATAAACTAGACCAGAATATAAAAGGAAAAAACCTCTACAAAGGTCAAAGGGCAAATGTACAAACAGTGTGGGTGTGGTCGGCAGATTGTGTAAAATACAGGTGTGGTGCAAAAAAAAAAAGTCCAGGTACATCTAAGCCTTGTTGAAAGGTTTATGGCCTGGATTCTGTTGTAGTAGCTGGAGACCTTGTTTGGAGCCTATTCAATACATTCACAGGTACCTGAGCTAGGATCTGATTGGGTAGCTCAGGTAACTTGTACTAAACAAGCAGAGGCCAAATAAAGGTAGCGTTGCCTTAAAGTCCTAGGAAAAAGTTCAAACCTCAACAACCAGTGGGTTGATGTGGATCTCAGTGTTTTCCAGCCTTTTCTGACCTCATGATTCACCAACACACAAAAATCTCACAAAAACAATATGTAATGAAATAACAATAATCATCTAGTTTAAATGACCTCACAACTGACTAAAATCTCAGCCTGTTTAGTTGAAGACAACACTGATATACTGGCAGGAATTGAAGAAAGACACACTCATCTTCTTTAACAGCTCTAATTATTATTTTTTTAGTTTTAATAACCATCTGCTGCCACCTAGCAGAAGAGGATTTAATTGCTCTGCCTGTCATGCATTGACAAACAAAGAAAAAATAATTGCAATAAATAAATAATAGTTTTGGGACCAATTAAGTGACTTTTCGATAATTTTCCATGGCGTTCTAGTGTGTCACGGCACAGCAGTTGGGAATCACTGAAATAAAGGACCTTTGCAGGGCTGTGGATGTGCACATATTTCTCCATTTAATAAAGTGTATGTTGCGTCCAAACTATTTCTTGACAAACGTACATTTTAAAGTTTCTGCTCCACACAGTTCCCTGTGAATTTTGGGTTATTTTTATGGGGCAATTTTGAAGCTAGCACCAAAATATAGATTTTTATTAGTGGTTTGTTTAGGACATGGGTTCAGAAATATTACATTGGCCACAATAAAAGACCAAGTATTTCTAAAGCCTGCACAGTAGCAATATAAGGCAAACCAATACCTGCCTTACTACGAATCTGCTTCAGTTCACCTGCATATCACTGTGTTCTGTCCCTCCGTCCATTCGTCCGTCTGTGCCTCTGTCCCTCTATCAGTGCAGCCTGACGTCCCATATTGGATTTTCTCCCTAAATAATTGATGGCCGTGGTATTTTGTTAGGTTAAAGGACCGTAATCCCTGGTGTCAAATTCACAATTAGTTCCTCCTGTATTATTCACATCTCTGAGTGCAACAGGTTAATAAGAGGAACTCTGTAATGACAGAAAGATGGAGAGAATACGACACGGCAGTAACAGTGCCAAAACTAGTCTTTAATACTTAACAAAATTCAAGACTTGCACACGCAATACATTTGCCTCAGACGTCCTGTTCCATCACAGTGTGACCCTAAAATGACATTAACAACCTAAACCTGATTCAGATTCCTCTCTTCCTCTTTCTCTCTCTCTCTCTCTCAGTGTGTGTTCTCAGTGTGTGTACTAAGTGAAGGCTTTGCTGTGTCGTCAGCTAAGCCTTCACTTTAACTCAAACACGTATGGAATTTTCCTTCACCTCCTCCTCCTTCCTCATACTCACTCCATCTTCAATATTGAACACACTTATTTATCTGGAATATATTCAACATTTCATGACCTTGTATCACGTGGCGGTGAATCCACGGCGCTGCATGATGGGTTTTTTTGTACTAGAGAATGAGTAATGAAGTGGAAATAATTATCTGACGATGTTTTTGGTCGACGTCTGATCTCACTGCAGCTCAGGAAAAACAACCATGATAAAATTCAACGCTGACAGTGGCCGGAAAGTAGGATGGGGTGTCATTTTTTTTCTAAAACTTTCTTTGGATTTTAAATGTCATAAATAAAAGTAGTAGTCTTCATTTTATCAACAATGATGGGTGGAGGAGTAAAAACGAGTGACAATAAAATGATTTATTCACTTAGATTAATGATGGGTGTAGGAGTAAAAAGGAGTGACAATAAAATGATTTATTCACTTAAGTATTTACAGAAGCACATAATGACAGAGGATACACCTAAGTAGTGTATTTGATTTTGAGCAAACGTGTGTGTGTGTTATTGTACAGTGTGATGGCGGAAGTATCTCCACTCTTCTATGTATGTGTGCAAGCATGCGTGTCTCACGATTATGCACCTTTGTGACCATTTCCCTGCCTGTGTGTGTGTGAGAGAGAGAGAGAGAGAGAGAGAGAGAGACCACAGTGAGGTGTTGACAGAGGAGGAAGGTAAGAGTTGCACAGGTGATTGCATACACTGATGTCTCAGTCTGATAGAATACATAATACAGTAATGACCAGACAGAACATAAGAGAAGTATGCATTACACACACGTGTGTGTCTGTGTTCGAATAACCTGGAGCAGCATACTGCAGTATTTGGAGTTTACAGCTTTTGTTAGTACAACTGCACATCAAGTACTGTAATGTCTATTTAACTATAATTCAAATATTCATTGTATCACAAATATAATAATAATAATAATAATGTGTTATTAGTTTTATTTCATCTTATTGGTCTTTCAAAAACTGATTCTTTTCCTGATTGGTCTTTCAAAAACTGATTCTTTTCTCATCTGATTGGTCTTTCAAAAACTGATCATTTTCAGAGTACATCAGGATGCACACCTTAGACAGGAAACTGAGCTGTACCAGCAGAAACATGTGCGTCTAGAAGGAAGAGGAATACGACGACAGAACAACGGAACCTACCAGAACTGTTTAAATAAAAGCTAACGTGAAAGTGCATCTGTGATATTCCCTCACCAGGTCAAAGGGACGGAGAACTTGCGAAAAACATCTGGGACGAAATCAGTTGTGAGTCTCAAGGCAGCTAAGTGGAGGTCTGACCCCCAGTGGATGACCTGCTTAACTACCACGGCAACTTAACACAAACAACGCTTTATCATACTTCTATGGTATTATGAAACCTAAATAATGTAAAAAAAACAATATATTAGAACTCATACATTATATATACACATGTAAAGTACATGCAGTAGTTCTAATTTGTTTGTTGATCTGTTAGAGAATTGTCAATGAACAATGAAATCAAAACTTGTTTTTCACCAACAGTCGGTGAAGTCTGAAACAAACATCATACGTCACTGGTCGTATTTGCGTTCATACACTCTAGGTGTGAGGGAAGACTGAGAACATCTGAGTCAGTGTTCCCTGAGTGGAGAGTGGACCTTCAGCCTGCTCCACTGTAAACACACAGAGTGCAAATCCTGTCAATCATGTCAAAGGAATTTTCCAACTTCAGAAAAGTTGAACCTGCCAATTAAGGATTGGACTTCTTACGTCAAGTCTGAACTAGCTGCTGCCAGTGTGTGTGTGAGTGTGTGTGTGCATGAGGAAGTGATGGGGATGAAACTCTGTCATCAGGCAGGATTACACCCAGAGCAGCTCCGACATGAAGAACCTTCTCGGCCGTTCACATCAAAAGTCACACACAAACACGGTCCACAAACAGAGACGCACAACCAGCCCTCTGCTGGTTCACACTGCGTACTTGTATGTCACAGCGGATGCAACACACACCTGTTAGCATGTGTGTGTGCGTGCGTGCGTGCGTGCGTGCGTGCGTGTGTGTTTACATCTGTGTAAGCCCTCCTCCAAGCAGCAGGGTTTAAGTGAGTGCATTTAGAGATCAGAGGTTTCTCAGGGCGATAACACTGCAAACTCCACTCCCTGCTTCCCAACCAAACCAAATACACCTGAAAACACTCACACAGGTGTGTGTGTGTGTGTGTGCGCGTAGGCTTGTGTATCAGTGTGTGGGTGTGTGAGTTTAGGTGAGACAGTGATTGGGGAGGAGAGGAGGAGTAAGGGGGAGGAGAAAGTGAATGTACAAGTACTTAATATTATATTCGAAGACAAACACACATCATGGAAGATACACACACACATTTGGATGTGTTGGATGAGTCGAGCTGACAGATGTGATATGAAACAAGACTATTTACACTCAACAGAACATGAACCTTCTTCTCCTCTCCTGCAGGTGGAGCTATAAATCCTGGCCCATTAAGTTACTGTGGTTCTCAAACCTTATGGTGGTTCTGACTCGTTATACTTGGACTTTTGCAAGTCAGGTTTCTCTTTAAAATTAATTCTGAATCTTCAAATTCTCAGCTGAGTTTGTCTGGCCATCAAAATACTGGTCAAAGCTGGAATGGTTTAAAGAAAAAATACAAAGCAGCAGCAATCTTAAATCACAATGATTTTTTTCATAAATATATCTTGCGGGGAACCAAATATATAAGAATAATTTGGATTTTTTCTTCTTCCTCTATAGATGGCTGTAGTAAGTGCAGAAAGCTGGACACAGTACTGCCACCTACTGGATCTGGATATAACTCCACTGTTTTAATGTAATTTCTGCTGCTTTACCCACACACAGTTTTCACCAAATTCTACAGTTTTAGGTGGAGGCGACACTCTGGCACAACACAAGGTCATCCAGGTCTAAAAACACAAGTACAGTAGGTGGGACAGACAGAGACAGACAGGTGGGCTGGGCCTCATAACAGCTGTAATTATTGAATTAGTCTGAAAGTTCAGTTCCTCATATTTCACATCTGAGCTAAGCTGCAAAACTGGGCCGTAATCCTCTGCTTAGAAGTCCTGGATCCATGCATGTGTGCTACTGTGTGTGTGTGTGTGTGTGGTTAAGTAATGTGTGTGTTTATTTACTGTGTGTGTACCTTATTATGTATATTTATTACGGACATTTTTACACATTTCTTGTAAAACAGATGTGTGAAAACAACAAAGTGAAAAGTGGTTAGGGTTAAATGTGTGTGTGTGTGTGTGTGTGTAAATGTCCTGGTAATTATCAGGTCACGCAGGGTTTAGTGCTCACCTGCGAGAAACACAGGCTGACAAGTTGTTGCTATGGTAACATAACGTGGAGCATGTTGACAGGGCTAAGCTCCGCCCCCCACAGGCCTCACCTGGACACACACTTCATACAGGGTTTGCAAGTGGATTTGAAATGACATTTACTAATGACTATTCGGGTTGTGCAACATTATGTCACGCACATGCTTCACACACACACTCACGCCTTTGCTGCTTGACTGATGGCTTTGCCGTCTTATCTGATACAGTGAAGGTCACACACCTGGCGACATCAGGGTACATGTGGGCTGCAAAGGTCTGAAATGTTTGCCCTCAGAATAGCATGCAGTTAGAAGTCGTCCTATCAGAGAGAATCTGCATTCCATGTTGTTGCATCTCAACAATGACACCATGATCAGACCGTCACACCATCTCCCTCCTGATAAAACCTCTCTAGGTTACAGAGTCAACGCTACGCTACGTGTTTGTATCGCAGCTTTGCTGTTCATAATTTATTTCCAGTTTGTTTACACCAAAGTTGAGATTTTATTGGGCCACACACATATGGATTTCTTTTTTTAACTGAAATGACAGCATCACTAAATTAGTTACTGTCGTTAGCATCTGGAACTTGATTTCTTGAGATCCATTTTTTTGTGTGCATTTGTTAAGATTGTAGTTGAGATGATGAGATGCATTTGTTAAGATTGTAGTTGAGATGCTTCCATCATCAAACTCCAGTGTGAACAGTCTGCTGCTCTGATGTGACCCACATGCACAGAAGAGGATGTGATGTCACACACTGTGTTTTTAGAAGTAAATATGACTGTTACACATGTCAAGGTATGTGTATCAATTTGTATCAATCATATTTGTCTCCTCTGTCCCCAGGGCTGGGGCTGTCAAAGACTGATCTCAAGCTGTGGTCCTGTTAAGTATCATCCTCCTGGAGTTGAAACCCAGGGAGCGAACAACACTTTGAGGATCTTGTTCTTTACCCTGACCTGCCCCTTCAATGGTGTCTTCCTGTTTCTATCGTCCATTATTTAAACATAAAGGTTGAACAATATGATACATACAGACAATTCAGAATGATGCTGCTAAAAAAAAAAAAAAAAAAAAACATTGGATGAGAATTTAAAACCAAGTCCTACGTACTGGCCTGAGTCTGATTTGAAAAAAAAAAAAAACATCAGATTTTTGGTGTCATTAAAAAAATAAAATATTGGACAAATACGGGTGCGAAAATTGGATGTCAATTTTTGGCATGTCAAAAATAGCTGCAAAAAAGTAATAAAAGACAGAGTTGTTTTTTTTGTTTTTTTTTTAACTGTCACTGTTTCTTCATGACTGTTGTCCTTCACAGGGACAGACCAGAATCATACTGTGTTTAACAGACATTTTAGTTCCACTTGTCCAGACTTCTCCTCCAGTTAGCAAAAGATGAACTGAGGTCATGGAAAAAACTTGTACACAGAAGTACACCGGAGTACACCGGAGTACACAGGAGTGATTGAGTTCACATTGTTTTGTGTTATTACAGCAGCTTTGTTGCCTCTCTTTGTGTGTGTGTGTGTGTGTGTGTGTGCGTACAAAACTTCATGGCAGTGCGACTGTGTGTGTGTGCCTGTGTCTCTGGCTGAATGTGACATTGAAATGTGTAGATGGTGTGTGTGTGTGAAGGTGTATGTTCACATGTGGTACAGACATGAATATAAGTGTTTGTGTGTGTGTGCATGGGAAAGAGAGCGCGAACGAGCGAGCAAGATAGAGAGAGAGAGGGAGAGAGATGGTGAAATCAGATGAGCTCATTGTAGCTCTATGAATGGTAATCATACAGTTCCCTCTCAGCAGCCGTGTGTAACCTACTGAAACCCAAACAAGAGATGAAGTGATGATACACACACACGCACATGCGCATATACACATGCGCATGCGCACACACTCAGTTGGACAGGACATGCAGGACTACTGTGAAACCTGAACCTTCATGTCTCAGTGCCAGGTGATCTCATGTTGGGGGGGGGGGGAAAAGGGACAGTAATAAATACATCAGCAGTGATACTGTAATCTGACACCTGTTCTACCTGTTGAAAATCCTCAAACACAAACTGCTGATGTTTCACTTTTCAATTGAGCACAATATTTTAATGTATCATTTAAATGATTACCATTAGACTGCCTGAACTGATCATCTAAAAAATATAATACCTGTTTAAAAAAATAATCAACATCAAAATGATCTCTAAAGACTAAACCAACTCAACACAGCTTAGAAGTTTAGTGTACAGTTGTGTCAGTTTTAGAAAAATGTGTACCTTAAGAGGCAGGAAAACAAGCTGCACACAGCCCTGCAGGGGGCAACATTGGGTATAACAAATGAGAGGTGGTTGACAACAACTAAAAATTAATTGCAAAACTACATAGGATTTTTGACCCAATAACAACAACACAGCTACAGTTACTGAGTAATATTTAAAATAACCCTAAAGCAGAAATGTTGACATTTTAAAGAAATACAGAGGACGTTTGAATCTCCATGAGGTTGGACTCAAATATCTGGGCGATTCAAACGAAAAATCTATAAAGAGACAATTGTGTTGTGCAGAGCAACCCATACTGAGGAGGAAGAAGAGGGACCACCAGTAGGATCACCTTCAATCAGGTAAAACTCCACGAGAGGATTAGCCTGAAAAAATGTGATCTGTGTCTATTTTCCTGGACTGAATCTTTAAACAGTATACGATATAAAGTACTTTGGTATAAACTTCAAATTTTAGAGGCCAAATCACGTTTTTACCTTATATAATGTTCTCCCCTCCCCCCCACCACCCACCACACACACACTCTCACAGACACACACTCAGTGACCTTTAAAAGTTCCCTGCTGCTCCCTGCCCTCTGACCCTCAGCTACAAACAGGTGGGCAGTAGGCAGTGAGTGGGCAGTGCAGAGGGCAGGGGTGTAAGGTGTAGGTCTGGGGAAATTGATTGTTCGGATTAGTTAGCAGCCTGGACAAGCCAAGAAAATCTCATGTGAAGGTTTCCAAAGATCAGAAATTACTTTTTTTTTTTCAAAAAAAAAAAAAAAAAATATATATATATATATACACACACACACACACACATATACATGTATGTATATCTGTATATATAAATATACGTATATGTATATTTGTATACATACATAATTACATACATATATAAATATATACAAACATATTTACACGTTTATATTTTCCTATTGCCACCTTGGGACCATACGTGTGTATAACTTTTTTAAGTTATTTCATGTCATCTCTAAATACTGTGTCGCAGTCTGAGTTTTTGAGACATCGAGAGTACTTTAGACAATTAACGTCACCCAATGTCTGGCTCCAAGCTGAATGTCCTAGATTAAAGCTGATGGCTGTTGGACACTTCAACCAATGGCTGTTGGACACTTCAACCGTCAACTTGGGTTCAGCAAAATTTGTCAAATTGACAAATTGAAGGATTCTCAGTAGTTCAGAGCACTTTGGAAATGTTCCCTGAAGAATAGACTGAGGCACTGAGTTGAAGGAGGGGGAAAAGGAAGGGCAGGGCAGCAGGGGTGGAGGGCAGTCACCTGTGGTGTGGGAATGGGGCAGAGCTCTCCACAGGGGTTGGTGGTCTGGTTGCCTCCCTCCTAACTCTGCTTACCTCATCCCCCTTCTCACCTCCGCCTTTTGTAGGATGCAGCTGCAGGAGAGAGGGGAGAAGTAGGGAGGGTGCACAGTGAGGGGGGAGGGAGGGCTGAAGTGGCAGGAAACTGACAAGAGGGAGAAAAGACAGGGATCAGAATGGATGGGTGAGTGGATCAGAGGTGAAGCAGGTGGATGCACAGCATCACCTGGGGTGGAGCTGAACAGACTCTACATCTGCTACATGTGTTAATACGAGCCGCCATTGTCTCCAGGCAGCAGGCCAACCAGATGGCCAGTTTAAGTGGGTTGATATTAATTATGAGTAAGAATTAATTGAATGTCTCCATAAGAAAATTCAAGGGGAGCATGACGCATTTTAGATTTGATGATATGGTGTCATCATAAAAAAAAAAAAGTCTCAGTTTATTTAAATACTGACGATTTCCACCGAACACGCTGATGTAAATGTTGTTGACAACGCACAGGCAACACCTGTGTGAGTGTGTGATTGTGTGTGTGTACAGCTCGCTATTCCTTCCTAACTTCTTCCAGATGACCCCCAGCAGTGAACATGTCACTGGACATCTACATCACACACACACACACACACACACAAACACAAACACTTAGACCTGTGTGTCCGCGATATATACTGTGTACATATATAAATATATATAAATATATATATATATATATATGTGACCAAACAACAATGACAGACCAATATTAGTGTGTGAGAAGGTGTGTGTGTTTTTGTTGGTTTGATTCCGCATTTGTTTAGAGGTGTGTATTAGCAAGAATCTGGTGATAAAATATGTATCACGATACGGGGAAACAATAGGATGCATCGATATATCCTGCGCTACTGATTTTTTTTTTTACATGAAATGAACCAATGCTGTGAATATTTGCATGTAAAATATTAATTAAAAAAATCAATTCAGTGCCGTAAATATCAACACTGTGAATTATCAGTGTCACCGTTGGTTCTGTACAAACTGAATTGTTGGTTTATATTTCTCATGTTTTTTTTTTTTAATCCTCATTCCGCTTTGCTTAAGAAAAGAATTAAAAATATAATCCCGACCCAAACAGAGCATTTCTGTCTGGTTCTGGTCGGCTCACAGGCTTCATGTCTGGTGGAGTTTTCCGGCAATCTCCTCTAATCTGTTGAAACAATGTGCTGAGGTGTGTGTGTGTGAGAGAGAGAGAGAGAGAGAGATGGAGAACGATGTTGGAGTGGGGTCCCACACCACCATGATTGGGGTTAAAGGTCGTCAGGGAAGCAGGGAGCTGTCATGCTTCATTACACTGTGCTGTGGGACAGAACTAAAACCAGTGAGGCACAGTAAAAAAAAAAAAAAAAAAGTTTTTTTTAGTCCACTTAACATTTACACTAATCTGGATTATTAGAGGATATGCACGGCCACACACATGCATACACACACAGACACGCACACTCATCCATAAAAACAGTAACTGCAACTGCAAATATAACCAAATATTTGTTCTTGTGGATCTTTAAAACTTTTCTAAAGGTACAGAACACTCGTCAAAGTTTTCCAGTGAAAATGTCTCGCGCTCTCTCTCTCTCTCCAGACTTTGTAAGTACTTCGATTACCTTGATGAGTAACGTGAGTTTGGCTCAAGTTGATCTAACGCTACATTTATTCTCAGCACTTCTCCAGAGAAGAATGCAGATTTTGTGGCTTCGTCCTTTGGTCTGTTGGAGTGAAAACTTTCCACCTTCTACTTATAGACAGTTTCCCTGACAGACGCTGCTCTCAGCTGTCCACAGTCTATTCATCACCGCAGCAGCCCCGGCTGACTAACGTCTGCTACCTCGGATGTGATGATAGAGGACACAGTTGGCTGGACCAGCATGTGTGTGTCTAGAAACACACACACACACACACACACACATACATACACACACAGGAGCTGTCTTATCTTTCAGCCTGTCTGGTTGAGATATGATCGATCGGTTGAATGACAGATTCTTTTGATTTTTTTTTTAACTTACAGAGAAACCAGCTTCAGGTTCTATGTCATGTCCTAACGCGACAAACTACTGATACCTGACTCTACCAACATGGAGTCCTGTTAACTATTATACACGTACCTTTGATTGGACAAGGGAAAAACATGGGTTGAACATGATGCATGACATTGTCACTTGAGAAAAGGTGCTTTCCATACACCAGGGGTCCCAACCACTGGGCTGTGGACCAATAATGGGCCATGAATCTTGTGGTACCAGGCCGCACAAGAAGTATACAAATTTATTTTGCCCACTCCACTTTTTCAGCTCTTGACTCAGTTGAAGTTATTTTTTCATACACCACTAAGCCCTCAAGCTAGCTTTAGCAAAGAAATAATAAAAAGGCCAATGAACCATGACCTGCTTTTTTTTTAAATCTTTTTTTTCTTTTCACATCACATTTGTCTGTTAATTCTTTCATGAAAATGTTCTAACAGCATTTTTCTGATAAGGCAAAATGGATCATTCAAATCCTATATTCAGACAGGATCTATTCAGACAAAAAAAAAGGTGAAATACATTTTTTTGTTTAAGTTAAAACATTAGTCTATTGCTTCTTCAACTTCAACATAAAAGATGGCAACAACTTTTTTTTATGATAAAAAATGCAAAAGTATTTCATTATTTCGTGATAAAGTTCAGGTTCAGGTTCAGGTGACAGTCCAACAAATGACATCATCATCAGTCATTGTTCTGCACGTTAATGGTTTTATTAGCAGCTTTTTGACTACTACCTCCACAGAACCTAAAAGACATAAAGAACTTTTAAAAAGACCAAATAAACCTTGACGCAGACATGCTTCAGAAGTTAAAAACAATTCTACCAGGATCAGAAACTCAGATTTTCTCTTCTGATCTCAACTGTCGCGACCTCCCACGTCCACATACCTTCATACTCTTTAACAACACGGCCCTATTGAGCAACTCTCGCTCCGATAAGGAGGCACAAAGGTGAGCTGTGTGAACGGCTGTCGCTGAGAAGTCGGGATTTCCACAGCAGGCCTTGTGTGAACTGGGTGGTGATGGTGCAAGAAGCTCGTAAGCAGGCGATCCACTCGTGTTTGGTCTCAGTCTGGTGGAAAAAAAAAAAAACCTGCCCAACCTGCCCACGTTCTCTCTGCTATGTCACAGTGTGTGTGGGCTCCTTACCTCACCGTGCGCTGTCGAACGTTCATCAAAACAGCCGAGCACAGATGGAGATAAGAGCGTCATGTTTTTCTACCACAATCTGTTTTTCAGCGTGTTTCCCTTAGCGTTCAGAGAAGGGAGGTTTCCACGTGTGTGTGCGTGTGTGTGTGTCAGGGTAACACAGTGATTGGGAACGACAGAAGACGGGTTGTAGAGACAAAGAGCAGGCCACAACTAGTTTGAATGCCACACGCTGTCACCAAGTCAGAAGCGCTCCTTCAGGTCAGATAAGACCAGGCTCAGAAGTTTGGTGTCTACGTAGTTTCAAGGTGCAGCTTTCAAGGCATCTCATTTTCCACTGATAACACATTAAAGGCTGATGCAGCCAGAGATGCTTCATGAGCCGAGTGGGCGGCAAAAGAACACAGGGCCAGCAATTAATGTAGAACAACAAGCTTCATGGACAAAAGGATGAAATAATCTGAAGGTTTTTTTTCTTTGCACAGGAGCTCACGAAAGTTTTAACCTTGTTCTCTTTCCTTCAGCCAAAGTATCTTTGTACTTCGTCAAATACCAATATCACAGGTCGTTCAGTTTAACACCACACATGGTTTTAATGCTTAACTCGTCTGCTATCTCTGCTGAAGTTGGCTTCATTTTGGCCGTGATGCTGTGAGTGATGCCCAGCAATTTGCCTCGTCAATGCAGTCTGTGGCAAAGAAAATGAATGAACTGCGACAGGATCAGTGTGGGATTGTGGGAAATCATGACATCACAGAATGTCATGTTTGATTGATCTGCATGGTTAACAGCAGCATCAGTTGATTTCCAAAAGAAAGCCTACTTTACATTGATAAATAAATACTCTTTGCCATTTACCTTTCAGAGGTTATAACAGTTTGGTTTGTGGCTGTAGATGAATTCACTAATTAGTTAGATTTTAAAGCTTTAAACAAAAGAAATAATTTGATCCTTTATGTTAATGCAACTGTGATCCTTTACATCACATGTCAAACTCGAGGCCAGCGGGCATAATGTGGTCCACTGTAAATAATACAGTTGTGACAGTATTGTGTGAAGTGTGAAAGGTAAAATATTTGATGAGGGATGAGCCGATTCCTTTTATCCAAATGTTTCAACAGTAATTTTTCCCTAAATTCTATATCCCGCCCTTTCCTGTTTGACACATTTTAACATTACACATTAACCTTACGAATGCTGCGTAAGCCGACAGAACAACTTCAGGGTGGCAGAGGCGTGTAATCGCACCGTCGTTTGTTTTTCAAGCCGAAAGACGATTGGAGCAGATAAGACGACACCTTCAAATATTAAAAATGAGAAATCGTTCAAAGCGTGTACACACTTCTCACCAATCCCTTTACACTAATCCTAACCATGGCCAATGAGAGCGTTCAATAGAAAAATCAAAGTCTTCTGCAACATTCCAGGATTTTATATTAACTTTAAACATGTTTGAGTGGATGTGGGAGTGTCATAAAGACAGAAGAAAAAACTTTTGCACAGATAAACACAATATTTAGTTCCAACAAAATGTTATCACGGTAAACAAAACAATGATGACAAAGCGTTAGCTTCCTGCCATCATCAGCCTCTGGACCACAGGGAGGTTGTTGTTGAAGGGGATTCAACGTTGACCTTTTAGACATGGAGACAGAGATGACCTCCATTTCAATTACCAATGCTGGGTATCACTGAACTTTTCCCAGGTGTGTGTGTGTGAGTG
The DNA here is from genome assembly GCF_000523025.1 of Cynoglossus semilaevis. Classification (NCBI taxonomy): domain Eukaryota; kingdom Metazoa; phylum Chordata; class Actinopteri; order Pleuronectiformes; family Cynoglossidae; genus Cynoglossus; species Cynoglossus semilaevis. The sequence continues at coordinate 11,695,685 of NC_024308.1, forward strand.
AGTGAGTATGAGAGAGAGAGAAAGAGAGAGAGAGAGGGAGAGAGGGAGAGAGAGAGAGACTGAGAAAGCATAGGAACTCTCCTTGGCGACTGGTTGGAGGAAAGATTATCTTGACAAATTGGATAAACATCTTGTGTGTGACAGGATGCTGATGGAGAGCCTGGTCCGTCAAACACACACACACACGCACACACATACATACATACACACACACACCTGGACTAGATGGTTTGTTAAGCCCGGTGTGTGTGCCCAGCCTAAAGGCAGGTAACAACAGGCCTCTCCTCTCAAACAGAGCATGCAGGTCCTCAGGTGTGTTTGTCTGTTTCACATTTTCCAGCTCTTTGCCTCATGTGTATTTTCTTACTTGTGCTCAAGAGTTGTATCAGAGTTGAAAGTATTCACCACTGCAGTTTCCTCTTTCTTAAAACTCTAAGAAGTTCACCTCTGTATCAATCCTAATCATGTATTTATCAGGCTAACGTTTCATTAGTGAACCAGAGCACGACGTGGACGTGTCAGACGTCAGATGTGTTTCGTACAGACGCAGCATCACAAATGACTTTTGCTGTTTGTTTGATTGTTGTTTATATACGTTGTTACAAAAGAACCAGGAAGTTGCATCTTGTGACACACAACTATTTGTGTGTTGTCACCAAAACATGGGAGAGGTCACAGGGTGGTGGTATTTACTTCACAACAAACGCAGTGTACTCACATATTCAGTAGCAGCTACACACATGGACTAGTTGTGCAAATTTGGGAGTCCCTCTGTCCATGTCTCACACACACACACAAACCAATACTGTACACACTCTAAATACAACCACTGTTGTCAACACCCAGGGAGTACAATGTAGCCCAGTCTGTGCTTTGCTAAAAATACTTCATACTTCTTCTTACTGGTGTGTCTTGGCGTTTGTGTTCAATCGAGGCCACTAATCAACCAACAAAGAATCTGAATTCGAGGACAGAAGAGAGGAGAAAGGGGAGAGAAGGGGAGATAAACTGTGACAAAAAGCAGGGGGGGGGGGGTGGGCAGGGGGGGGGGGGGGGGGGGGTGTGTCAAAGAGAGGGAGAGAGAGAGAGAGAGAGAGAGAGAGGTATATGAATAGATAAGAGTTGAACACTGTCACATGAGAATGCATAAATGTCAGTGTATCTAAAGGCACAGTTTCTCTTTTTGTGTGTCTACAGTAGTGGACTGTATAAACTGGGAGTTACAAGGGAGTCACAAAAAGTGTAAACATATTTTAAATAAATAATTAATAAAAGTTTAGTCATAAAATTCAGTTGTCTCAGTTCTTCATTTTCTTGTTATATTTTTCATTTGTCCTAGCCCACGTGATCAGGTCTGTGCATTTTACAAAAATAAGCAAGTTTGTTTTAGACTTTTCTTTTTCGTTTTCAATGCTATGCTAATGCTGCTCTGGAACAATAACATCCCAGTGTAACATCAGCACCCAGAAACACTGAGTTCAGTGCCCAGGCCATGTTGGGGGGAGGTCAGTCTGTACATGGAGTTCGGTTGGACTGTGCTGCTGCCTCTGTTTGAACTCTGTGGTACTGCAGGGTTAATTTACAGCTTACAGACAGGAAATGACCTTAATCCTCTGAGCTTCCCTTAATCTACAAACTCTTTCTGTTCTTCATGCTCCAAATGATCGGGCAACACACACACGCACGCACGCACACGTACACAGAAAGACAGCCTGAGCTGCTCAGTGGTCAGTGTTAGAGGAGATCCTATTTAAGGTGATTAAAGCTCGTCTTTGGGACAATACAGAAATAATCCAAAATATTTTGACATTAGTGTCCACTGGGACTGACAGAATGAATGGGCTGTGTTAGCGCTACACGGCACAGCTGCTGCGTTCATGTCCACTTTACTAATTTTCTCTCTGCAGAGACACTCTAGGAGTTTTAACTGAAGTTGACTTTTAGTCTGAAGAAAACGATCCCATCAACACCGTTACTGCATCCATCAATGTCACCAGTTTTATAAGCAGATAAGAAAAAGAATTTAAAAAGTTTTAACACACCTAAAAAAGGGTCAGTTCGCTAACAGCAAAACGACATAATATCGTCTTTAATTGAAGATACGCTGAGCACTTCTGTTGGTCGAGTGAATGTAAAACGATACTGTAAAGATCAAATGTTGAAGTGTGGCTCATTGATCGTTGCCTCAATGCAGTAATATACATTTTCATGTTATTTCTGTAGTACAGCAGATACTGCAGTACCACCACAATTCAAATGGCTCTACAGTAAATGTGTTTGTGGCACTGGGTGAAATTTATTTGGTAAAATAATTACATTTTCTCTTCTAGTGTTTAAGGTTGCAGATCACTGGCTTAGATCAAAGACGAGCTGCACAACAAAGATGACATCTGACTTGGACCAATGAGTGTGTGAAAGCTCATTATTAGATGTGTGCTGTCTCTCCCTGGTGATGATGGAGGATGGAGAACACTGCTAGGACTCTGAGCCCACAGACACTGATTTCTTTAGTGAAATGCCTCTTCAGTCTGTTTCCAAGGGGTTCATGTGCTGTTGTTTCCACGGTGACACCGAATTCACTACAGTGTTATTTACATTTTTTGTCAATCACCTGAAATTAATAATAACCAGATTATAAGTAAATATGCATCAAATAATTTGCAAATGGGTCAGAACATTACAACTACAGAAAGTTTCCTTCACCACATAAGTGGCCCAACAGGGGCCCGTGGGCCACTTCGGTTTACACTGCCCACAACTTCACTGCAGGTATCTGGAAAGCCATACACTCACACACGTAAGCCACCCTACATGGCACATGATTGGTCATTTTCTTAAGATGAATCAGCAATTGTAATAAACAGTAAAACCACAGATGCCTTCAATGCAGCCAACAGTAGAGTAGAAACAGACAAAAGGAGTCACAAAGCCGCTGTCCTTCACTGCCACATATTCAAGAGTTGCCGAATATTTTGCTAGCAGTAAATATGTGACCTAAAAGGTCCAGCATCAAACCATTAAGCACCATATTTATGACCTTATACATGACCTTCACAACTAAAGTAGGACACGGCCTACATGACAACAATGCACCAGAGGAAGCATCAAACCCATCAGAACAGCAGAGCAGGTGAGCACCATAGCAAGTGCTGACCCACTACTCACATTTGCACAAAAACAAAAACACAACATGTAAACTTACTTGGAAGCCGTCTTGTCCTGGTCCTCGTCCTTCTCTCCGACTCAGTACAGCTGACGTTGGTATTTTCTTTGTTGGATCTACTACGAAAGCATCCTCCCATTTTCTCCGGAACTTTGAAGGTGAGATCAGTAAACGGTCCCGCGGCAGGTATGTAAGCTGTGATGACAGTAACCATTGTTTAGAATTTACTGTGATATCTTTGACTCGCTTTCACTTACAACACCAGAAACATACAGGCCAGAGTCAGTCATAACATTTAAATCAACTTCTGTGTTGTTTTTAGTTTCAGGAGAGGAGGCCGTGTTTCATTATTCATTCTCAGTAAAAAGCATTGTGTTTCCTGAATGAAAGATCATTCTACTGGTCACAATGGTACAGACTTGTACCGTTGGAGCGCCACCTACTGTATTTGCTGGTTTCTGTTGCCACTTATTATGTATGATACGTGGAATATGTGAAATGTTCCATAAATAACGTCACTGCTCTGTACTCTGCACAGTAATTAATATAAATATTGTAATATCGAAATCATCTGTTTCATTTTTCTCCGTACGTTTGGCTTCAAACTCGAGGCTTCCACACAACTTTTGTTCAAAGCAAATACGTTTTTCCATTCTATGTCCAGATAATCCACCGGTGATGGGGACAGGTGTGGTTCTTGTTTCTGTCCCAGTGGTGACGCTCACATCCGGCTGCGACTCCTGCGGCCTCCACGTTGCAGGGTTTTAATTAGAACATGGCTTCTGAATCTGTATGTTATTAAACTTTACATTTAACCACAAGCCAATTTTAAGGTACGCGGCTTTCGCGTCGCGTGCTAGTGACGTAATATAACTCCTTTGCCATAGGTCGTATCCTGTATGTTTGTGTATATGTATACAAAATCAGCTACAGGTTCGCGAGTAGGAAGTGACGTAAATGGGCGGGGCTTAAATCTTAGGGTGTGTCTGCAAATTTAAATTCTTTGGAGTTAATCGGAAAGTCGTCGAACTTTATAATAAAAAATCGAAATAAAAATATATTATTATACTTTCATAATAATATTTAATGGATAAATATGCTTTTAAAATTACAATAAATCCCCTGTAATATAAGGAATATCTGGTCATCTGAATCTTTATTATTTTAGGGTTTTAAGGTTTTACTTCCCTGCAAAAGTGGGGAAGTAGAAGGGAAATACAAGTTTTTCAAAAAAAAATTGCAAAGAAAGGAAAGATCACTGCATCAAAATGTTTTATTATTGAATTACCTTATTTAGTTCTGATGGTCATGGGTTAAAGTTCACCCATCTATGGCTCTGTGTGACATGTTTCTGCACATAAACAAACACTGTCACAATTGAAACCCGTATTCATTGTAGAGATACTGTATGTAACAGAGTGTTACTGTGTGTATGAAGGAGACAGATAGATAATGAGCATGACAGAGGACATCAGAGGAAAAGGCCAGAGGCTGGAGATGGAGGGAGAGGGGAGGAGAACAAGGAGGGGGCGGGGGCAGAGGGGAGGACACAGACAGTCATGTCTGTGAATTCTTTCCTGTTGTGATGCGGAGAAAAGAGTCTTGTCTGCTGTTGTCCATCACACTGAGACTGTATTGTGTTTTGTGTATGTGGTAATCAATGCCATCAGCTGCAGCCACTGTCCACACTTCATTAGGACTCCACTGTGCTCTAATGTGCTACTGATCACTCAGTAAGCACTGAGGAGGAGGCAGACATTGGCCGAAGCTCACTGTGAAATCTACATATAAAACCCATATCCTCCCCACAGGAGCAGGTGGTGTTAACACTAACTGTTGAGCAGGGTGACAGTTGACACTTTACAACAATAAAAAGTATATTTAAAACATTAAAATGTATTCTATAGTGCAACATTAAACCTGTGTTTGTCCACCTGCACTCAACCCTTGGATTTTCTTTTAACTGCTTGATCAAAAAGAACATTTTTCTGAAGTAAAGAACATGTTTTTCCAACATGAACAGATGTAGATGAAAGGTCAATCCAGAAGGTCAGACTGTGGCTGGTGTTATCGTTTTTATTAATTTTTCTAATTGACTTTATTCATCAACATAGCATGTCCTGATACTTCATTCAAGTACTCGTACTCCTTGCTCTAAGGTAAGAGCGCTAGCCATGTAGTACTGTGTATTTTGTATTATTTTATTTCTGGGTTTTTTAATGTTAAAATATGGTAAATTTTTATTGCACTTCTCTCACAGATCCATTACTTTCTAATAAGTTAAATTTGATTTCCAGAAAATGACAAAATGGAAAAGAAAAATTTGTCTTTTTAGTTCTTGATATCCTAAAGTCTCATCTAAATGTTACTGGATTGGATTGGAGTGGATACAGGGTTTGTTTTTTTTCATGCAATTTTACATAAGCAGTTGTTGCATTGCATTTGTTCCTTTATTTTGAGCACATTGTGGGAGCAAAAAGCAATGATTATTCCATTTGAGGATGGCTAAATTATCCACACACTGACTAAAACACACACACCGTAAATCCACAGAGGGAAGTAAAACTACAGATTAACAATTTTCTTCTGTTTTTCTTTAACAGATCCACTGAGTGGCAGTCCTGAGGACACGACCACTGTTTCCCTCTCCTTCCTTTTAACCTCTTTGTCTCCCAGTCTGCTTCTTTTTTTTTTCCTTTACACATATCTAAATGATAATTAGCAGAAGTGTCTTTTCAAGGGTGAAATCAAATTTTTAATTTTATCTTTAGCAGCGAGACAAAGAGAGAGAGAGAGAGAGAGGTGAGGAGTGTGAGAGACAGGTGTCTCCTCTCTGACCCTCACAGCTCAACTGCAATAATGTTTAACCGTTTTCACCCACTTTCCTTTTCTCTGTGTGTGTGTCTATGTGTGTGTGTTAAGGTGGGGAGAGTATTCTACTTAAGGGGCTTAGGGGCATTTCACAAATATGAAGGTGTAGGTTTTCAATTACTCTCTCGCTCTCCTGCTCTCTGAGTGTGTGTCTGCATACGTGTGTGTGTCCAAGATTTCTGAACAGCACTTCCTTCTTTGCTCCGAGTTTCCCTTGTTGTAAGAAAACAGAAGTATATGTCACTGATTTTTAGGTTTGAATTTTTTTGGACATCAGTGCTGGACATTAGTGGTCATGACAGTCTGACCACAACAACAACAACAACACTGACCACAGCCACCTGCACAAATAGCAACCACCCTCACTGACCAACTCTGATCAACTGCACCTGCTGCACTGACAGCAAAGACCACACTGACACCACTCCACTGACTACGACCCAATCACAGCACCGACCAAACTGACCGCAGCAGCACTGACTGCAAACCTGTGTTAGTCTAATGAACGTCAGTCTCAGTTGTAAGGTAACAGTCGTCCTGCGTGACTTCACATGAAAAATCAAAGACGTCAGAATGAGGGACAACATTGTCTCCGTTTGTGAGACGACCAAATAAACATTAGCTTGTTTTTATTAAAAAAAAAAAACAAACTCTGACACATGATCATAATTGAAGAAAGTAGAGGGCGCTGCCAACACACTGACGTCTCTGCTCGTCTATGTTGCATTTAATTTCTGTGTCACCAGGTCGTCCAGGGAAATCTGATGCTTCACAGCTCCACTGGTCTGCTCTGAACCAGCAGGACATTTTTTTCCCTCTGTTTCAAACTCAGATATTTGGCTTCATCTCAGACACTTGGTCAGTGGAACCATGTCTGTGTCCTTGTTTTTGTTTTTTTTATTAAATCCTGAACCTTGATCTCTTCCTAACCTTCCTGGTTTCCTATATCAAACCTTTACCGTTGTATTGTCACCACATAAAAGAGTTGGGTTTTGGTTTTGAAACAGTGGAGCTGGGTAGAATATGATCAACAGTGTCAAGTGTTTACAACAATGACATGAAGTTAGCCAGGTTTAGGTGTCTGACTGTTGTATTCTGCATTGTCATAGTGACAACAATAACAGTGAAGCTGATGTAATGCTGAATATAATAACAGTAATCATAGTAGTTCTGACAATAATAGCTGTATTTGTGTGAATAAAATAATATTATAAAAGTGTTAAAACCTCCAATCAGGACACTTAAGTTCCCACAGTGTGGTTAACCATTAAATATGAAACAAAACTCTGAGCCATAACTATATAGTCGTTATATTTACACCTGTGATTATTAACCTTAGCCATAACCTCATCTTTGGGTGGTGAGGGGTGGGGATGCAAACCCGTGACCTCATGGCTTCTGCTGAAATGATCACGACCCTGGTTGGTTTTAGAAAACATAAAAACTTTCACTCTTTCATCAGTCGATGAAGAATGTCCAGGAAGTTTCTGTGTAAATGCTGGGAAGCATGTACTGCATCACTAGTACACATGCCAATGTGTCCCTGGGCAAGACACCCAATCCCAGCATGCCCCTGGAGGCTGTGGCTGCAGCGTGTGAAATAAAAATTGGAGAAATGTGATTTAAAACAAACGCTAGAAAAGAAATTAAAAAATGACAGGTGAGAGACTAGAAAAGTACCAGAAAGTACACATTTGCAGGGAAAACAAGTCCATATCGATCTCTGACAAATGTGTTTGTTAATCAGAGAATCATTGATCGATTGATCGATTGATCGAGTGTAAAGTCATGAAAGTGATCACATTTTTACCACCCTTGAACCTGTTGTTACCCTGTGTGTGCGGGGGTGAGTCTGTGTGGGTGTGAGTGTGCGTCACTGCTCTCCACTTCACCATGTGATGAATGTGTCATCCATCACTATCCTCTCAGGTCCGCCCTGCAAACAGTGATATCAGTGACGGATCGCTCTGATTTGTACCAGTAGATAGGAGCAGATCAATAAGGTTAAGCATGCTGATGTGGCTGGAGAGCATAGGCAAACAAGTGTGTGTGTGTGTGTGTGTGTGTGTGTGTGCGTGTACATGGGTGGAGGTATAGGGAGGGGTGGCGGTGGTCTAATTTAACAGAGTCAGTTTCATCACCCCAGGCATCAAGGAGGAGGAGGAGGAGGAGGAAGTGGAGAAGAGACAGAAGGGAAGGGAAGCGACATGAAGAGTCTAAAATGACACTGACTGAGACACTGGGTGTCAGCTTTCATCAGTGGCCCTGCATGACTGTGAGTTATGACCACAGCTATGCGATCATTTACACTTACTGCTGCAGATGGCCCGGGGCTGGACTTCTATGTGTGTGTGTGTGTGTGTGTGTGTGTGTGTGTGTTACTGTAGCAGCTTCTGTGATCACTGATGGTCAAACGACAGAGGAACTCTTCTTCACTTCATAATTGCAGACATTAAGGCATAATTAGACACATTTAGGTCAGAGTTCCTGTAAAACTTGTACCATAAACTCTTTATTCACTTCATCCGTCCTTCATCACCGTGAACACGGCACCATCAGGCAAAAGGTTTTAAAAAATATAAATATTAACAATAAATAATCTAGAAACAGGCTGCAGCTGTTCAACAACAACAGTCACTGAAGTGGAGACAGGAAGATGGAAGTCTAAAAGACATCAACCTACAGGTTACTAGTACTAGTACAGCTGCCACCAGTTGAAAACAGTTATATAAACACTTACACTATGTGTAAAACAAAGTTTTCTAGACTATAGATAGATAGATAGATAGATAGATAGATAGATAGATAGATAGATAGATAGATAGATAGATAGATAGATAGATAGATAGTGGGAGAAAACATTATAACAGTAGTACAGTAGTAACAGTGTGAAAGGAGTAAAGAAAAAGTCAGAAAAGTAAAGCGTAAGGTTGTAAAACAGATTAGCGCTGCAGAGCGACCAGATCCTGCAATGACTCAAGAATGTATTTAACAAAAAAACAGCTAAACATATATGGAACGCATTAGTATACATATAACACCAACAGTGGGAAAAATATAAAATGTATACAAACAAAAAAGCATTTATTTTCATAAATAATAGTGTAATTTTTCTTAGAAAAACAAATCATTAAAACAGTCAATCAATCAACAGAATAAACTATTCAATTTTAATTTTGTTGTTTTTCAAAAAATATAAATATATATGTGTGTAGACATACATTATACACGCAAACTGTGCATGTGTGTAGAAATGACACTATATATGTGTATATATATGTGTATATAGTGTGTGTGTGCCTGCTTACATGGAAGTACGTAAGAGGTACATGTCATTAAAATAAGGATTTTCTTACTTTCTAAAAAAACAATATTTGTTTAAATTAATTGTCTGTCACTATGTTATCTTTAACCAAATTAGTTTCAGGTGTTTCTGTCAACACCAGAGAAGAGACCCAACACTTCCATCCAGATGAACCCTCAGTGTTCACGTCTGTTCAGCTCCAGTCACTGCTGACACACAGCCACAGAACACTGCAGCATACTGCCACGTATGCAACTCTGTGTGTGTGTGTGTGTGTCAGCATCTTCTGGTCCCTCCTGATTCTGCTGGTTTGATGGTCCACCAGCGGCATCACCTGCAGGTAGAGAGAGAGCCGGAGTTAGAGAGGGTGAAATGGAGACAGTCAGGACTCTTTCTTCCTCCCTGTCACTCTCCAGAACAATCCTGAAAACTGCACAGCTGCGGGTGTTAGTCAGGAGAAAGGTGTGTTTTATTTAATGTTTCTGCAGAGCTGAGATGCGTTCGTAACAACTTCATATAAGTTTGAAGTGTTTGAGAGAACTTTTTCTTTCCCATGAAACATTTTGCCAGTGACAGAGAGAGAAGAGTCACAGATTGTCAGAGCTTAGTTTTACCTGATACTCTCTCACACACACACAGGCACATACACACATACATATATTTGGACACGTGTACAGTATACTACTACATATACTGTATAAATGCACAAAAAAATTCAATCATGTCTCTGCTGCTGCCTCAGGGAATCACACTGTGGAAACCTCACTACAGTGGAAAATCACCTTTTCCATGTTATTTTACACAGTGGCAGCAACAGTTCAAAACACACACACACACACACATACGTGCGCACACACAGTTGAATTTACAAAAGGCACTGAAAAGATGTGAGGAATATGATTTTTTTTTAATATGATGTGTTGCGTGCCTCAAAGAGCTAATGTGATCTGGTGACAATAGAGGGTTTGGTTTGTGTCATCGTGTTACCAGATGTGACTGCCAACAGTGGCCTACATAAAGAGATGACTGAGTCAAAGAGCCATTTTAAAAAGCCACATCTGAGCGATTGTTTGCCAATTACCTGTGTGTCACATCAGGTTAAATGATATTACACAGTTTATGAGGAAAAAAAAAAAAGAATTTGATCCGTACAACAGGAAATGCATCACAATGGAAGACGGACAAAAACGCTGAGAAAAAGATGTAAACTCCAAATGACAGAATCAATTCACAACTGAAAACATATTCTACTCCGAGTACAGGTCCAGGGTGAACCCCAAAAAACATAAATACGACTTATGAGTAAGCAATTTTTGCAAGATTTTCCTCGTGATGTGAGGAAACATCTAGTTACCAGTGCTCAACCCAGCTCCATTTTCCCACTCCACACTGTGGCGCTGTCTCCCTCACTGTCCCTCGCTGGTTATTTTCCTTTATTATTTCCATAACAATAATATAAAATGTTTTCTAAATATATTTGTCTATATTTATGTTTTGATGTTTAGATGGGGGGGGTTAAGTCGTATTAAGGTTATATTAATTGATTAATAGTATATTTGCGATCACTGTAAAAGTCTGGCAGTTAAAAACATTTTCCAGCCAAACACAATAAGGTTTTGATCAAACTTTGCTACAGTGTAGTTACATGTTGCAACATGAAATATATTATATATCTGATACGTTCTAAAATATGGCCTTTATTATTTCCATAACAATAATATAAAATGTTTTCTAAATATATTTGTGTGATGGTGAAGTTTGGTGATTTTCTAAAAAGCACATTATTGTTAATGTGTGTAAAAATTTATATTAATTGACTAATAGTATATTTGCGATCACTGTAAAAGTCTGGCAGTTAAAAACATTTTCCAGCCAAACACAATAAGGTTTTGATCAAACTTTGCTACAGTGTAGTTACATGTTGCAACATGAAATATATTATATATCTGATATGTTCTAAAATATGTTTGGTGATTTTCTAACAAGCACATTATTGTTAATGTGTGTAAAAATCACACACACACACACACACACATACGCTGTTCTCTGCTGTGATTTAACGCGTCAGGGAGAGGACGGAAATAACACGCTGAGCATTCCGACAAATCGCTCCCGATTAAACGTCTCCTCTCCAGAGTGTATTTAGAAAATTAAAGGCTGACATTTTTTTCCCTATAATTGTCCATTTTATCATTTTATTACAGCGAGCGTTGCTCTGATGGGCTCCTTTTATGATTTATCAAATACAATTAGTGCATGACTTATTTCAGGAGCCTCTCCGCGGCTGAGGACCATTAGTGTGTTCATGTGTGCGTGGTGTGTATTCAAATGCCATGAAGTAATTAGGAAAAACAGGAAAAAGAAGCTGCAATCCCTGAACTCCTTATAGTGGATCTATATTTGTCTATTTTGTTCATAGATGCTTCTGCAAATGATTCTTATTTATTTAAGTTTATTATATTTGTACTTAAGATTTAAGTACAAATATTGTACGTTTTGTGTGTAAAAAAACAAAACATTTTAATTTGTTAGGCAAAGAAACATGAACTTTATTATGAGGTAATTAAATGCTTTTTAAGCTGCCGCGGCCACACAAACTGAAATTTCTACACTGTGGCACCAATTTAAAAAAAAAAGATTTTGAAATAACTGCGAACTGTGTGTGGACCCGCCCCTTGCTTTGAGAACCACTGGTACGAAAACAACTAAAACGGTATAGACCCCGTACATTTCCATTCACATGGAGGAACAGCAACATCCATTTATTATGAACGATCTATGGTTTGACCGGAGCCTCAACCGTTGAACTTCATTAACATGTACGGTACAGTACAGTACGACCTGCTGCTCAGTCACATCTGATAGTTTTGTATTTGCCGATTGACGCAAAGGCCGGAAACATCCAGAAAAGAATTCCTTCGTCAACGACAACAACAGAAGTTTAGCATTTCATTTGTTTGTTGTTTGTTGTTGGACGATTCTGTGTGTGACTGTGAGCAGGTGTAGAGCAGAGTAAACACAGCAGCAGCAGCAGCAGCAGCAGCAGCAGCAGCGTCTCTATCAGGACAAAAACAAAACTCTTTTCAGCTTCTGTCACTTTTTCGAACCCAGCTCCAGCTCTCGCTCCTCTCCTCTAACCTCCCTCTCTTCCTCCCTCACTCTCTCCCTTCTGTTGCCTGCCCAGCACAGTGGGACTCCCTCTCCATACTCTCACTGTCCCTCTACCTCTCTCGCCCCCTCCCTCAGGGCAGAAGTAAACCACGCCTTGAGGCCCTGCTCCCATTGTGTGTCCACTGCTACTTCTGTTTGGGCCCTTTGTGTGCCGCTAATCAGCCGTGGGGGCCATGCCCAGCCCCGAGTGTGTGTGTGTGTGTGTGTGTGTGTGTGTGTGTGTGTCCCTTTCCCTCATTACGTAGCCACACTGGGAGGCCAGCATGGGAAGTTTCTGCTGCACTCTACACCCCTCCATCCCTCCATCCATCCTCCCCCTCCCACATTCCCTCCCTCTGGCTGTCCATCACTTCGTCCCTCCCTCCCTG
>NC_024308.1:11708571-11712490 GCF_000523025.1 Cynoglossus semilaevis
GCAAAAGAGAAATGTTTCTTCAAAAGTCAAAGATTTTTAGAAAGTTTTACTTTGCAATAAAATATTAGAATAACATGAGAGAAATGGGAAAAGAAGTACAAAATATATATATTTTAAAAAGTGTACTGTTTGTGTTTTAAATATAAAACAGTGAGTTTCAGGGGGAGAGGAAGGGGGGGGGGGGTCCTGTCACTGAAGCGAGCTGAAGGTCACTTCAGCCAGGATGAGCAGTGAACGGCCATCTGTACTTCCATCAGTACTGCCATATGTAGTGTGTAGTATTAGCATAGTATTAAAAAGAATTGTTGTATTTTTACTGTCTAGAGTGGTTGTCCAGTGGCTGTGCTGTTGTTGAAGATCAAGAATCCAGTCAAAAATGTGACTGTGTTTGGTGCAGAACTAAAATATAAAAACTCCAAACATTATCAGGACCATTAGACGATTCAAAATCCAGTTTTTCTGCCTGGAAATAAACTGTAAATGTCATTTTTGTTCTAGCTAACAAATAAAACAGTGCATTAGCGGGACGTTGGTCGCCTCAGTGGGACTCGGGCTTCATGATGTTTGAAAAGGTCAGCAGCCGGACCAGCACTGAGTCGCTCCATTAGAATACGTGACAATATGACAGACTCTCATATGACGGCTTCACAGCACACAACAAAACAAGAGTGCGTGTTTTAAAAGATGTGCATTAATGCTGCTGCAGAGCTAATGCTCTCAGAAATGGTAATTGAGCTCAGCATTAGCGCATGGCTAATCACAGCTGTAAGACTTTGTCCGCTTGTCTTTTGTTATAGTGTGTGTGTCTTTTTTCTTTTTCTAAATTCAATACGTCTGGTCTGGTGTGGATAATGTGTACAGTGCGTCCAGTGTGTGTCCATGTGGTTGAGTGCAGACCTGCTCCTCCGATCTGTGTCTAGCTAACACACCACGCCAGCTCTGAAGTGGTTTTTTGCGGCTTATTTGAAACAGCAGCTATTTCCTGCTTCTGTTAGCTTAGCTTAAAATAGCTTTGACAAAAGGTCCATTAAGACAGTAGGTCACAGTCAAAGCCAGGCACTACAGAAAGTTTGTGCTAAAACTTACATGTCCTGAATTGTAGTCTTGGAGGTACACCAAGTAGGACTTAGTGCCCTCTAGTGGTGAAGTGAGCCATAGCTTGCCCAGGTTTGTTCTACAGCAAGAAAATATAAGGAATCAGAATTTACAAGTTACCATTCTTCACACTTACTAAAAACGAGATGGTTTTATAGTGAAGCGGCTATCACCTCTGCTTTACACACAGCAGGTTTTGGGTTCGAGCCCCAGATGTACCATGTACTTAATGGCACCTCTTGTGGCAGCCTGTGTGGGTTGCCGTAGATCCTGAAAAATGATCATTGATAAAATAAAATATATATTTAATCATATAAACAGAATATACTTTACAAATACTGTACATGATGCAGTATTTTGAGGTACTTTGATTAAATACATGTAGCTGTATGATACGATGCCATTTCAATTCTTTGATGCTAATTTAGTCCCAAAGGTTTCATCTAAACCAGAATGACACCTGTATTTTTCAACTTTAGTAGCTCGTGATCTTTCACCTTCAGGATCTAAAGCTAGATCCTGATTCTGATCCTGATCCAGATCCTGATTCTGATCCTGATCCTGATCCTGATCCAGATCCTGATCCTGATCCTGATCCTGATTCTGATCCTGATCCTGATTCTGATCCTGATCCTGATCCTGATCCAGATCCTGATCCTGATCCTGATCCTGATTCTGATCCTGATCCTGATTCTGATCCTGATCCTGATCCAGATCCAGATCCAGATCCTGATCCTGATCCTGATCCTGATTCTGATCCTGATCCTGATCCAGATCCTGATCCTGATCCTGATCCTGATCCAGATTCTGATTCTGATCGACGTATTGGACACAAACTGTTTGTTTTTCACCAGCACAGCAGCTGCTGACGTGCAGCAGAGCCCAGTCCATTCCCAGGAAGGATTCTGACGGTGCACTTTTCCATTTTACTGCTCTACCTTCAATGTTTCACACTGTGTTACAGTTCTGTGGCTTTTGCAGTCGATGGAGGAGCAGAGAGGAGGTGAAGGAGGTTCACCAGAGTGAGGAAAAAGAAGAAAAAAGGAAGAAGACTCTGAAGTTTAGCTTCAATCCCCCCAAAACTTTTAATGGAGGTTTGATTAGCAAGCATGTAATGTACTTTAGCCCCACAGCTGGAAACAGAGCGGGAGGAAGAGGAGGAGGAGGACGACGAGGTGGTTGAAAAGAGGCGAGGGATGGAGGGAGAGGTATAGCAGGAAGGAGGAGTGAATATAGGCTGCCCTCTCAGCAGGTCTCCTCATCTCCCCTCCTCCCTCCACCTCCTCCTCCACTCCTTCAGAGCAGGACACCCCCCCCCCCCTCCCAGGACTTTAAAGCCCAACTTCACCTCCTGTGCCTACACACAGACACGCACTAAAGCCCAAACCCCATCTCCTCAGCATCACCTCCCCCCTGGAGCTGCACCATGCTGGGCCTGGGGTGGGTGTGGATGGGATAGAATGGGGTTGGAGGTCAAAAACAGGAAGAGTTTCAGGTTGTTTTTTTTTTTGTTTGCCGGCCCCCGTTAACAAGCTGAATGTCGGCAGGCAGGAAGTTGTTTGTGCACAGACAATGTAAGTTTATTTGAATCCAGCAGGGAAGTCGACGGCGTTATCTCTCAGCTGGTTTTAGGGGTTAAAGGCTAAAGAAAATGTCGAGGCAGCATCTCTGTCACTGTTACTTTAACTGGCAGAAAAAAACAGTGACAGGACAGGGTCCGTGCACTTCAGTTTGAGAAACACTTGTGCCTTAGACTGATTCAATGAAGAGCTGTCGAATATCAAGGACAGATAAACAGCAGCAGTGTTGCCACAATTGAAAATTGCTCAATAAAATAATTCAAATCTCAGTTTGTGAACAAAATCCATGTGTGAACTTTTTGCTCTAATCCCCCGGCGTCTCCCACTCCTCCACTTCACCAGATCACCTCCTTTTTTCCCCTTGTTGTGCTTGTCGGCTCACGGTGCGAGCAGGGCAACGTTAATGTGTGGAGACACCTGACAAGCCCAGTGGCCTGTAGGCCACAGCCTAATCACTCTGGACCCAAACCCAGAGGGAATTAAACCTCCAAAACCAAACAGTCACTGTGGGAGACGGCTGGCATCTGCTGCAGCTCCTGCAGTGGAAACGTCACAGAGGATGTTTTTAAAAGATCCGACAACAGACGCTGGGAGAAGTGTGGTGGTTTTATCAGTTGTTTAGAATATAAACTTTAGAACGTTGAATTGTAGTTTTAATCAGATTTTAAAAAGAAACAGGTCTTTCTTTTTAAAATCCAATTAATCACGAAAAATCACAATTAATCATAATTGTAATTAATTATTAATAATTATGATTAATTGAGAAAATAAGGAAGAGAAAGATAAGAATTATGTCCTTCTTTATAAAATATGATTTATCACGAATAATCATGATTAACTGATCAACATTCTTAAACTATAACTCAGACTTTAGCTTTATAGAGTTGGTGGACTTTTTATTTTTTTATATATATTATTTTTATATAAGTTAAAAATTCACGTGCTATTCACATTTACATGAAGTTGTTTCAGGAATGAAACCAAGACTTAAACATTAGCCTCAAACGTCATGTGGACAGTCTGACAGACCTCGCCCCACAGACTGAACACATCACTCAACCAGGTTAAACAAATAATAAAGTGTTTTTTTTTCAGCAGTCAGATGACAGGACTGGGTTCACTTTAAAATTCATGGGGTTTTTCCAGTGTGTAAGTACAGTAGCTCGTTAACTCTGGTATCTGTTCAACCAGTGCTGGTCCCGCCCCCCCCACACCCGGCGCCACTTCCTCACGCCTACACGTCA
>NC_024308.1:11718995-11719781 GCF_000523025.1 Cynoglossus semilaevis
TCTCTCTCCAGATGCCCTCATTAATTTTAGATTGGCTCTAAATGAGTCTCCTTCATCGGGGCCGAGGTTTTCTAAATTAGATTCATTTATATTTAAATTGCCAAACAGGCGTGGTTAATGAGAGAACCCTTACTTTTGGGGGGTTATTTTAGATGGAGTGGGAGATAACTGGGTGAGCAGAGGGCTACGTGAATCCGGGGCAGCAGAAGAGGCAGATGTGACCGGAGGTGCACAGCGAGTGGATCATTTTTCTCCATCCAAATGGCACAAAAAATTAAACATATAACCTAGGTTTTCAAAACAAAAGCACAGTTTGTTGGATGAACAATCCCACAGGAAAGACGGAACAAAAGAGTTTGGATTTTTTTTTCCGTATCTACACTTTTGTTTGTTGCCTTGGTTAATGTGCCATTTCACACTCTTGTAGCTAATGTGTGACTTTCCACACATCTGTGTCGACGTCGGCACCACATGTGCCAAACACGGGTTACAAGGACACACATGTTGACCTAACAGGTGCCTCCATCGACACACGATGCCCTGACAGAAGCAGCGGGACGCCACTCGACCTAAACTGTTAAAATTGAAGTGCTGAAAATGTCACCGGAGAGGAAACAGAACGTGAGGAGGAACAACAGAGCTTCACCCCCCCCCCCTCCACCCCCCCCACTCCCCAAACCTAACATCTATCCCTCTCATAAAAAAAAAACACTGATCACACAGAGCTTTACAGCTGTACGTCTCCTTAAACAGTGTCTCGGTGCTCACAGTGTCCTATAGAAACCC
>NC_024308.1:11719851-11720068 GCF_000523025.1 Cynoglossus semilaevis
AAAACCTGAGGAATGCCATTGTTCTGGTCACAGCTGCACCAGCACAGGCCTGGCTACTGCTGCTACTGTGTGACTGTGTGTGTGTGTGTGTGTGTGGAAAAGAGGAGGAGGAGGTAAAGGAAGGAGGGCCAGGAGGAGCAGAAGGTGTGAAAAAGGCAACTTTAATGCATTTCCAGTGGCCTCCTGACAAAGCAGCACAGAACTGACGGCCAGTTGA
>NC_024308.1:11720157-11726259 GCF_000523025.1 Cynoglossus semilaevis
TCCCACCTCCCTCTCTGGCTGCTCGGCCTTAGGTCCATCAGATACAGTCGATGTACACTGCACTCATGCTCCGCTGCACCTCACACTCTGCAGAGATGAGGAGGACGAAAGAGGAACTGTCACAATGATGGCGATATGAAACATAGCACGACACAGGGAGAACAAACACGTGGTGCACAGCACCAGGTGAACACCAGGTCTGTCACAGTAAACTGTGCCATAGGAGGGCGTCATCTGTCCCACCATTATCTACTGCTTGTTTCCCAAAATTAGGGGTACCCCCCGCCGTACCCCAGCTGTCAACAGGCGTTGGCAGTGTTCACCCTAGGGGTGTGTATTGGCAAGAACCTGGCGATATGAAACATAGCACGACACAGGGGCAACCACATGATATATTGCAATACAGTGCGATACTATAGGCACCACTCTCAAATACATACAGACCCTATACAATCAACTAGTGGTCAAAGTTTTAAATGCAACACAAAAATGAACCAAAGCTGTACATATTTGCAGGTTAATTATTTATATAAAAAAATCGATAGAGTGCTGTAGAATACCAATACAGAAAACTGTTTTACTCGCCGTTACATTAAGAAATTTTAGATGAGAATTTACAGTGCCTTCGAAGGACTATGAAGGTTTTTTTGGAGACCCCGGATGTCGAGACAAAGGTGAAGAGATGAACTGATCGCTCTCTACTACGACGGCCAAAACTTCTCTGAATCTGTCAACTCCAATAACTTGAGAAACCAATCAGTGTCAGTTTGTAACTGCTGGAATGATGTGGACTCAAACCGAGGACAAACTGTTTGAATCTCTTGACATTATTAACTTAATTAAAATAAAATCTTTTTTTTTCTCCCCATCATCGCTCTGCTTGATTTTACGTTGTTCCTTCACAGAAACAATATTTTTCCCTATGAAAAATGAACAGAGAAAGGAGGCAGAAGCAACAAAAATCTCCCCTCATGCACCCCCCCTCCCCCTGCCCACTTTCTTTTTAGTAATTACCATCCAGCTGCTTGGAGGAACAATGCTTGGCTCTCTTCCAGACGGCTGACTTCATACACTCTGTGCCACGCTCAATTTGGAGCGCAGCGGAAGCTGGGCAAGACTGGCACCCTCCAGGGCATTGCTGTGTCTCTATGGGACTTGTGTATGAGTGTGTGAGTGTGTGTTAGTGTGTGTGTGTGTTTTCTTCAAACCTTCCCAGTTGCCATCCGGTGGTTTAGTCGATGTCCTGTTCCCTTCGTAGTTCTTCGTCCGTCTTTTCATCACTGAAAAAATAAAACAAATAAAAGAAAAATAAAGATTAAATTAAATACCAAAACCTATGACAGAATAGAACCCCCCCCCCGCACCCTCTCAAGATTTGAAGATTATTATGAATTTTAATATTTTATACATTGAGCATCAAGATACACAAGTAATGTTTAAATTAATCCAGAGACTGAAATATATACTGACCAAAAAATGCAAAAAAAACAAAAGCAAAAAAATGCTTTGAAAGGTTAGACGTTAAATATAACATAGAAAACTTGCCATATTCTATAGTATTATATCAATTTTACTGTAGCAGCCAAAGGTTTAAATGTAAATTGCTAATCTAAAGTGGTTGAATATATATATATATATATATATATATATATATATATATCGAGATTCTATAAAAAAAGAAAAAAGTTCAGAGACCGAAAAGTCTTGGTCAGAAGTCAGAAAAACCAAGGTTTCAAATTTGACAAATCCTCTGAATATGATTCAATAAAACTTTGAACCAGAAAATACTTTTAAAAAAGTTTTTTGCTTTTACCCTATAAAAAAATATTTTTCAGACTAAGTCTGACGCCACCTCCAGACCGTCTTGGTGTCCTGGTTGGACCCAGACCAGAATCAGACACATCAATGCGTCTATGAAAAAGTAAAATTAGGGGCACAGAGAGACACTGATTAAAGTCCAGACTTCTCTGCCGGCTGATCAACACTTCACTTATCTCTAAAATTCTAATTTTAGTGGAACTGCAGCGGCTGACTTCACAGGAAGCTGATTAATAAAAAACACTCAGCCTTGGTGAGAAGCTGTTGAGAGTAAGAGGTCGCAGTTCACTGTGAATCCTTGTACACCCACAACACTTTCCAAAGCTGCCGGATGCTAAGAGCTGTTACCAGGCAACAAGTAGCTTTAACTCAGACTAGTAATGAGTTTTCTCTTTGCTCCCGAGGCACTAAGATAAAGTTTATTAGCAGAAAGTTGAGGCTGATTCTTACGAGATCACCGGGTGCTGAAACAAAGTCTGGACCGGAAGGAGCGTTGGGTCTAAACCCTGGGACGAATTGTCCCTGTGGAAGGAGGCAGCATTAAATTAGCTTTTTTTAAAAAACAAACAACAACAAAAAAAAAGAGTTTCTATGTATTTTCCCTTGTGTGATGTTTGAAGAACCATTTTAAACAAATTGTGGACAACAGAAGCAGTCTGACGCAGCAGGAAGAAATGCACCAAATTATCCAATCAACAACGAGTTTATCCCAACGTGACCTCCCTCAAGCTAAGCAGAGACGTTGAGCTCAACAATGGAGGAAAAATGTATCATTGCGGCTTGGTCGCTAACACCGCTGCTACGTTTTATTAGGACTAGAAGAGCTAGAGCTAAAGTTAGCCAGGCGGTGTGGATTTGAAGATTCAGCTGCAGTAACAAGGGGTTTTCAAAGCAAAGGCTCCAGAAACCCAAATATGATTGGATCTAATTTGATGAACGAGTGGAAAAATCTCAGAACGAAGGTCAGAGGGACAAGGATGAGCACAAAGAAAGTTAAAATCCAACATTTTAGTGTAACTGTACACGCACACAAACACATACACACACGCACACACAAACAAACAGTACCACAGTCCTGCCCCCCCATTCTGCTCCTCTTTTTCAAATACAATAAGGACCTGTTTGGGTAAAGTATGCACAGTTACCCCAATTCTACTACCCCTCTCCCCTACTACCCCCTCCCTCACACACAAACACACACACACATTTTGGTTTCTACTGTTTTTAAACAGAGGATCATTTAAGGAGAGGAAAAAAAAGCTCAAATTAAACGTGACAACTCTTTCTCTTCTGACCTTCCAGTTGACGTGGGGTGATTTGGTCTTGATAGTTTAATAGAGAGGTCTGTAATAGATTTAAATAAAAAAGATCATTTCCCAAATTTCCTAAAACCCAAAATCATGACAAGCAAAACAAATCACTCATCATTCCACTCCATAAAACACAGAAACCATGTGACATTTTCAAAATGTGTCTTGTTATTATGTTGACCAGGTTCTAGAGGCGACACTGTGCACATTTAAAGGTGATAACGGCCAAATTACTGCATGTAATATCAACCATTTTGCAGAACGTTATTTCCCGTTGGCTTTGGGAGAATTTCTTAACAGATGTAGGAACAATGTTTTCTAAAGATCGAGCAGTGATCCAACGCTCTCGGCCAACAAGAGAGGAATCCCAAATATGTCATTGACACATTGCTTCTGACTTTTGGTTAAAGATTCATTTGTTTTTCATGTTTATGAACCGGGATGTGATTAATCTGGTCCAGAGAAAACAACTTAGTGGGCCGCATTTGGCCCGCTGGCCTTGTGTTTGACAGGTGTTTCAGAAGATGTTGGAAGTCTCGGTCCCTGACATCGTCGGTTGGTGTTTGTACCGTTGCTGCAACATTGCCCGTGGCTCCAGTGTCTCTATCAGCAGCCTGTCAGCAGCCTGTCATCACCATTGTCAGGCAGTCGGTGTTACTGTGTGTGATGTGTCATTTACACCCATCATTTATGTGTGTTCCTCCGTCAGCCTCACTACAGTTACAGTGTCGTCCTCCAGACTCCGCCTCCACCTCAGTAACAGTCAGAACACCATGGCTGCTGAGCTGGCCAAAATAAACAGAGTTGTGTGACTGAGTTAACACACACACACACACACACACATCAGACAACTATTCACACCTTTGGTCGGTTACGAGTGTCTGTCTTGTCCTGTAGAAATGAAACAACCTCAATATAAGCAATTATTATTTTACTAGTTTCTCTTTATTATTATTATTGTTATTATTATTATTACCCTGTAGGGATCAAGAACATTTTGATGAACACGTTGGCGCTTAGCAAAATTGCTAGCTTATATGTGGTGATATATGCCTTTTAATGCATATTTTAGTTAGCCATCTTAGCTGGTAGCCTATGGCTAACCTGTACACATCAAGCCTTATTTTGAAAAACATGTTAGCTTTCAGCAAGACATCTTGCATATAAGTGGCTACATATCGCTTTTTACCCTGAACTTATTGAGCAGATTTTGGTTAATGCTGTAAGTTAGCCATTAGCAAGTCTGTAGTTACTGTGTTGTCTTTAGACTGATGAGAAGACGGTTTGATATTGGAGGGTACATACTGAAACAATGAGCTACTGTCCAGATGTAGCATATAGCTAACAGCAACAGTGTATGGAATCTTAGCCGTCATACCTGGGTGAGTATACACACACTAAGTACTATCCTTGTGTTAAATATGAATAAATTCACATTTCGGGTTTTATAGTTGCTCGACTGTCCCATTTTATTTTACTTTGACAGTCTGTTTATACTTCCAAGGTTAGCTTCTCAAGCTACTCTGTAAGTCGTGTAACTTTCAGGACAGCTTTTCACTGCAGAGATGGTTTGACTTTCTATAACAGAGCAGGAGTGTGAGCCAAATAATCCTGCTTTAATCCAGTGTAAATGACCATGAGGGAAGATTTATGCATATACACAGGGTGGTTAAAAGGGCAGAGCCTGACTGCACGAGTGCACGGACGCTATGATACATGTAGGTGGAGGAGAGAGTACACCTCCAGTACTACAAACATACGCACTGACTGAATACTGTCTGTTTATGACCTTGTGATAGTACGCGTGTTAACGTCTGTGTGGATGTGGACGTGTGCTAACGGCAGTTGACCCCAGGCTGGGCCCCCAACACAGTGTCCTGGAGGATTGTGGGTAGCCGGGAGTCAGGTTTGGATTCTGCCTTTTTTTGTGTCTGAGTGCTGACATCACTGTGCTGATGGCACCAAATCCCCCGTTTTACTGCACACAGCACTTTCTATACAAAACACCAACACACACACACACACACACACAAACCTAAAACACCCGCATACACACATTGAGTTATGCAAACTTGGCCAAAAAAAAAAAAAAATTCCTGGCTCTATCTTTTCAGCACACATATACATCCATGTTTGCATTTTTGCTCACACACACACACACACATCAGGCAGAAAAAACGCTTACGTCCACTTCGTATAAGGCACTGATTTTCGTCACTGGAACACACACACACACACACACACATATGTCAGTGCTTTCATAAAGCTGTAGTTTTTTCATCCGTGTCAGCCTTTAATCTCACAGTCAATCGTCGATTTGCTAATAATCCTGGCTCTCTGACCCAGTCTCTGCACGGTCTGGTTAAACATTAACCGTCAGCCTTTCTCTTCCCTCCACTGCTGTCTTTGGTATGTGTACGCAGCCCAGATAAGCAGAGGGGAATCAGGACACATCCTGTCAAGTCCAGAGGAAACGCACGGCCATTTTTTTTTTACAACCATCAAACAGCAAATTGACCATATTGAACTGAAGGAACCTCTTGGATCAAAAGTGAAATGTCTTCAAAAAGACCTACTCCGTCCTCTGTAACTATTTTTGGAGGAACATATTCACTTGTTTGTTGTATTTATGCAGAGAAGCTGTCCTTCCACAGTTTCACCTGAACAGCAGGCAACAAAATTAGTCCTTAAGGTGCATTTTTATATGTTACAATTACTTAATGGCTAAATTGCATTTTTTTGCATCACTGACATAAGGTCAACAAGTTTCTGCAAAGTGGTCTGTTTAATCCTATTAATATAAAAAAGATTACCCATCAATCATTTGAATTGTTTCACCCTGGAACCAGAAGAAAGAAGATGAGGAAGAAAAGTACTTCATTAATGAAATTCACCCAGCAGCAGCAGCAGCAGCAGCTACAGCAGCAGCAGCAGCAGCAGCAGCAGCAACAGCGGCAGCAGCAGCCGCAGCGGC
>NC_024308.1:11728036-11729615 GCF_000523025.1 Cynoglossus semilaevis
GCACAACAACAGTTTCTTTATCACAGACAGTTGTTGGTGTGGGACAGCTACAGCAGCAGCAGCTACAGCAGCAGCAGCTACAGCAGCAGCAGCAGCTACAGCAGCAGCAGCAGCAGCAGCTACAGAGGGGGTGCAGTGCATTATAAATAAACATAAAGACTAGTAGTTCAATTCCTTCATATTCAATTGTTTTTTTGACCTAATTATTTTACACTGAAATTAATTATACACTGGACTCTGGCGGATATTAATACAATATTATAGATATAATTAATACAATATTCTGGAGCAGGATTTCTGAAAATATGTTAAGACGTCAACCAGTCAGTACCATATCAGTACCAGAACTGTTGAGGAATCGTCATGTTGTGATAATTAACAGACGCCATCCTTTCCCTCTGTGCACGCTCTGCCATTGCAGTGTTTGGATTCAAGGTCTGCGCTCACAGGTTTGAGAAATTTGATGATTTGTTTTTATAATGCACTGCATGTCAAATGAACAAATGAGAGAGTCAGAAATGATGAGAGCTCTAAGAATCATCTGACAAAAATAAAATCAAATGACATTTTTCCTTTTTCCTTATCCATTTAATTCATTAAATGAGTGAGTGGAGGCCTTTATTTATATATGCATACATATATAAGTATATATGCCTACATACATATGCATATATGCATACATATATGTATAATTGCATGCATACAGTACGTATAATTGCATACATATATATATATGTATATATGCATACCTCCATACCACCTTTAACTGCTCTCCTGCCCTCCTCTCCCTCTGGAGGTGACCTCGATCATTTCCCAAACTACAAATACTGTGTTAAAAACAATTACTTTAGAAGCTAAAAAATTAAATATCACCCTTTTGGTCATCATCACAACAAGATGAAGGTAAAAATAAGTGAAAACCTGATTAAAGAGGTGAGACATGGGCTGTAAGATTGAGCCAAAACACTCTCTCTCTCTCTCTCTCTCTCTCTCACCCACACAGTATAAACACATTTCCTTCCACACTCACTCATACTCAATCCCATTTCCCAACGGTTCAAAAGTTTTTAATAAACTTTTAATGACCACTCTGAGAACATGTCCTTTGAGTACAGCCTCTCTCTCTCTCTCTCTCTCTCTCTGTGCGCGCACACACACACACACACTCGCAGACACACACAGAGGCCTGTCAGTGCTAACTAAGTGGAGTGGAGGCCAGGCCAGCTCTGGATTGGCTGGACAGAGGTTGCTGGGGGTGACGGTGGATTTGGTGGACCACCTGCTGAGCCTCAGCCGCCAACTGACTAAAAACATTTACGTCAGAAACCTCCCAGCACAGACAGACAGAGGGAGACTAGGACGTTTGTTGTGTTGCAAAATGTCATAATCGTCACTGACAGAAACAAAGTTCATTTATGATCAGCGGTTAACCAGAACGTTCTGGAAGTCTTTGTCATTCGGATACTTCTGTATTCTGTGGGAAGTTTCCAGCAGTCTTCTGTGGCTCATATGTGTTTGGAGCGGAGGGGGGGGGGGGGGGGGGGAGGCCTGGGAGCTAGTGGGGCTAGGGGTGGGGGGA
>NC_024308.1:11729628-11738848 GCF_000523025.1 Cynoglossus semilaevis
CTGCACCTGCAGCCCCAGCAGTGTGGTGGCAGTGGAGGTCCTCTGTGTTTGCCTGTGGTGCAGCTTTTCTCCACCACTGATGAGCTTTGAAACTTTTTTTTACCCCCCAAATCCAGGGTGGGGGGCTGTCGGAGGTGTCCGTGTGAAGCTACACGCAGCCAGAACTGTTAATGTGCACTGGCCGCATTTGGCAAGACAACGACAATGATTAATTAACAACAGCACAAAAGGTTTGGTGACCGTTGGCCCTTTGACTGGGACAGAATTTATGCTCTTGTTTTTCAACTTCTGGAAAGAACTGATTTAGTTACATCCACATGGGCCACACATTGACCCACCTGGGCTAGATACTACAGTAGGTATGAAGTAGACATGGGTGAAACACTTGAACAACATCTCTGTGGTGACGTCAGCTGACTTCCTTCAAACAGTTTCAATATTTGAGATTTTCCATTGATAAACATTTTAAGGCCAAATGTTGTCAACACTTTGCAGGAGGGTGAAAAAAAGAGAAAATGAAAGCAGGGGGCAGCACCTGCACACATAAGCTTAAAGGTTGAAAGTTTTTAAAAACGTTTTCAAACTTTCAGTAAACTCTAATAAGTCGTACTTCCCTCAGTACTACATCTGTTCTGATCATACATACGAGTATCGGCACTGCAGGTTTTTTAAGCTGATCATCAGCGGAAAGAACAAACAAATGGGAATGAACACAGGAGCAACTGAAGTGAAGAAAAAAATCCAATTATAACAAGGGCCCAATCCAAGTCAGATATCGTTGGTAATCAGCTTAATTTCAATCCCAGAGATTAAAAAAAGAAGTTCCAGTTCCACCACTGTTTTCCATGCAGCAGGGCTTTGCTGTGGCCCTTGGCCCCTCAGAAAACATCGATTCCCCCTTCTTATCCCCTCATGTATGAGGGCCCGGCTTCATACGGGGGTCTCTCAGACTGTGTGTGTGTGTTGGGGTGGTGGGTTTACTCTGACCCGCAAACTGACCTCCTCAAACTTCAAACTGAATATTTCTGGCAGTTTCCACGACGACAGAGCTCTCCAAGCCTTATCCTACTTACTGAGACGAGACGAGGAGGAGGAGGGGAGGTGTGTGGGGTGGAGCGGGAGGGGAGGGGAGGGGACAGAGAGTGATTTGGACAGAGAGGGGTAGTGGCGCTGGGGGAGGGCGGCCGGGCAGAAAGCGAGAGTTGCTGTTGTTGCATGTGTGTGTTTTTCATGAGTGGACACTTTACAGGGAGATTATTCACTGTCTGCTGTTTAACCTTATTAGGATGCTGATCCCACTGTTCACTGCTGCTCCCTTCATCCTCACCCACACTCACCCACACCAACACTCAGACGTGTGTCTGGATTCATCCAAACACATGAAGGCGATATTTTCCCATGTCTGTAAATCGTACTTGGTGAAAACAACATCCTGTCACTGCCGTCATCTAACAACAAAACAACCCCAAACAAGTTTGGACACACTTTTAAATCCCGGTCTTATATCCTGCCCTGGCAGATCACAGAGTTCAGTGACAGAAACTTGGCCAAAGTCCAAGGTTTAGACAAACACAAATACACTTTCTGTCCGAATTCCCTGGACCGTATTTGAATTTTATATAAAATATATAATGCTGAAAAATGTGGAGATGAAGTGAAAAGCTCATCTTTACAGATATTATATTGAAATAGTTCATAACTACAGAACTTGGTACCTGAGTGGAACAAGGTCAGTACCCTTCCTCACCCCCCCACCCCCAACCAGGTCCAGTACTCAGGATCGGTATCGGTCCTATATTGGTCAAAATTTCAGGTTTCGAACAGTAAAATAAACAATCGTAGCCCATCTGATCCGATACCAAAGCCCAAATTTTCAACTTTGCTCAATGCTGTTGGAGGAGAAAAGAAAGTATCGGATTGATATCGGCATTGGCAGATACTCCAAGATGCAGTATCGTATCGGACATGAAAAAGTTATATCGAAAATATCTATACTAACATTTGACCGAAAGTGTTGACCTCTGGTATAAATGGTACGATCTCAGTATTTTTCTCAAGGGAAAATAAAGTAAGAAGTCCATAAGTCATGGTTAGATGATTGACTTGTAACCCATGTGACTTGTATACAGTATCTGCAGATACACAGTCAGAGAAACAACTGTACATACAGTGTGTGAATATTTTCTTTTTCTGTGACACAAGGTTGCAGCGTCTCACGTTCCACCTTTTCTCTCGCGGCGGCTTCAGCTCAAGGTCCACGAGTCGTTTCTCTAGCAACATTATCCAGTTATTAGTTCTCTGCTGAAACCACTGGATCCTGTTTTCCTTGAGAAAGCGTGAGCCTTTGTCAGAGAATGTCGAGAATGTTGGCACTTCAGTTTTACCATTACCGTGATTTTTTTTTTTTTTCATATTTTTTAATTTGCTGCAGCTCAGACTGGAATCCGTGAGTGGCTGCAGCAGCGAAGGAATGACAGACGGTGGAAGAATTCTCAATTCATTTAAACGAGATTTTTATCTCATGCAGTGTTTCTCAAATGGTGGGATTTGACCCTAAATGGTTCGTGGGTATATGTATACATTCTCAATTTCTATGTTATAAGTAACTGTATTGATACGTTATGGAGTAGTTACAGCTGTACAGTCTCACAGTTCCAACTGTACTGCTGATGTGGCCCCTGACTGAAAGGCTTAAGAAAACTGGTTTATTTGCTAGTTCAGAAATCCAACGTTTTTGTTTGTCATTTCAGCTTGTTCTGATGAACATTCTGGGTTTGTGATTTTTAAACTTCTTTTTATTTTATTATTATTATTTATTATATTTGTATTTGTATATCATGTTGGTTCATATTTGTTGTTTATTTATTTAGGTTTGGATTCTTTAAGAACCTGAATCTTAGAGACTGGCCTGACCTTAGATTCTTCCCAGGTCATAAACTCCAGACTAAATAACATTTTATGGTTCACAGCTTCCTTGAAGTGTCGTCGAATCCTCTCTTCTCGCTGCTAAATATCCTGCAGGTCTGTTAATAAACATGACCAGAGGCCGATTCACACACAGCAAGAGTCCTGTCCACCAGACGGAGGTGCTGAGACATGGGTGGACAGGAGACACACTCAGATTTATCATCACCGAAACCCCTGAAGGTGAAGGTCTGACTGTCACCACGTTGAGAAGAGCAGTTCACGGAGATCTGATCGAAGACGACTCCGAATCAATACTCTCTGTGTTCACGTCCCCGAGGCGAACTGTGGCCGATCAGCCCTGAGGCTGAAATGATTGATCGGTGTCTGCTCTAATCTGTGCTCCACAGCTCCACCTGGCTGGTTCCCAAAGACTGAGACTGAACTCAGTGACAGTGGACATCTGATTCTGTCTCCGTCTTGGTTCGCCCTGATAATATTGTTGAGAATATTATAGAGAAAGAAGATTTTTTTTTATCAGAATCTCAACACAACTGTGATACAGCAACAGAATCAAAAACTCTAAATTAAACTCTCAAAGTACTTTTATCAAATCAAATAAATATCTTTGGTCAAATAAGATTCCAGGTCTGGCTTTCACTAAATTGAGTCGCAAATTGTTAAGAAAAACATTTCATCACACAAGTTGTTGATCATTGACATTTGGCCTGTTTGTAAAACGAAAATTCAGATTATTTTCAAATAATTCCAAATCCTTTTTTGTGTTCTGTTTGTTTGTCTATTTCTTTTCTCTATTTCTTTGGCTTTGAAAAAATCTTTTTGATTTTCCATAAATTGTTTCTGTCAAATGTTTTAATGTTCATTTCTATTTATGTTTTTTTTTTTGTTTTGTCTGGTAGAATAAAAAATCATTTAAACCTTTTTATTGCTGTTATTTTTTTTCTTCTAGACTGTGTATCGCGGCTTCATCTGTACTTGGCCCTTTGTGTATTTGTACTTTGCTGTGGTATTGATTGTTCTGACATGAATCTTGACCGCAGTAATCCACTGCGGTCTCTCAACAGGACAGAGATGATGTTCACGTTAGCGCAGCGCCTGTGGACATAAACTGCAGCCTCTCCAGGGCTAACAGGCCTTAAACCTCCCTCAGGGCGGCGTCGTATGTTTGAGCCCCGTCAGTCGGTAAATCGGTAAGTGATCCTGGCTGTCATTTAATCAATATGAACAGGCGGCAGCTGTCACACATCATCGTCTCCCCTGGGGGTCATTGTCACAGCAGAGCATGAAAAAATGTGTGTGTGTGTGCGAGGGGGTCAAAAAGAGAGAGCCTGCACCTGCAGCGGTTTAATCAGACCTTTAAACCACAGAGTTGTCTTCACTCTGTTATAATCAAATCCGTCAACGTGTTGATAAATATTAAGTATGTTTTCATCAATACTGTATATATGTGTTTATTTGTTTGTTTGAACAACATATGGTTATGAAAAAATATTAACCATTGTTAAATTACAATTTTAATTACAAATACTGCCCTACTAAATGTATATATGTATATTTATACATATATAAATATGTAAATAAAATGTAATAAATATAATGAAAAGTAAATTTGACCAAAAAAAAGTTGTTTACTCCTGTATACTGAGAATTCAAATTATATATTTTGAGGAGTTCAGTTTCCAAACTACATCAATGACTGTTTGGATTCTCCAAAAGGAAGGGAGGCTTTGTAATGGTTTGGGGCTGCATTTTCTCTACTCCTGTTTGAAATCTGATGTTACCAAGGCTACCGGCTCAGCCCAGTGTGCCTACAGTAGGCTACAGTATCACTACTGATTATTAATACGGTGTGATCGTAAAGACCTACTGTGTTATTTGTGTCTTTTTGTCACATTCAGTGGGTAAAACAGGAAACACAGGTGGATCAGAGCTAATGAAGACTGTGGGTTAATGGGAACAGGGTTTTGCTGGCACTTAACATGTTAAACAATACATATAAAAATCATAATAGGAGACGTTGACAGCGATCCCTTACTGCAGGGCCCTTCCCTTCCCTCCTTCTATCCTCCACTCCTTTCTTTACCTTCCACTCCTCTCCTAATGTGAGACAGTGAAATCTCATCCAGTTACTCTGCCTGCCCTTACAGCCAGCAGGGAGGGACATGTCATTTCACCTGTGTGTGTGTGTGTGTCCCTAACCGTGCACTGCACAATGACGAGAGCAGAGGGAGGGGCCGCCGGGGGTGTGGGGGGGTGACAGGGCTCTGATCTCTCAGATAGGGAGATAGCCACCTGATTCAAATGGCTCGCTTGTTCCCAGCAGTCACTCGATCGGCGTGTGAACTGAATCCTCTCTTATTTACAATCAAATGCTGCAGCAGTGACCTGCCCAACCCAACCCAGCCCAGCCCAACCTGGACCAGACCTGTCTCTCCCTCTCCCTGCCCTATATATTAGATTGCCTTCATTTCTTTACATACACGCCCCTGATTGTACAGCTATACAAACACAGATATGCACAGATGGAAACTTCCAAAGGAAGAAGACATATGTACTCATCACATACACGGCTGTACTGTGAAGTTGGTGGTTTTTTTTGTAACGTACTCCATTCTTGGCTGTTGGTAAAACACTGCCTCACTCAGTTTATTCAAATTAAATGTCAGAGGTTGATAAGTTTGGGGGGGGGGGGGGGGCAGGTCTAGGGACTGAGGCAACGGTGGCAAATGAAAACTTTTTTTTTTTTTGGCAAAACTAAGCAGCATTTTTAACGCAGTGTTTTGTTTGACAGAACTGGATACTATGTTATAGTATTGGATGTCAGAGGATGAGCAGGTGGCCCCCGGGGGGGTTTCTGCCTGATCAAACCTGACAGGTTGTTTTATTTTTATTTTTTTATTTTTTGGGTGGGGAAACTATATATTATCTTGTGAGGTAAAATTTACATTATATAATATTTATTTTTTCCCCATTAAATGAGTTCATATAAAAAGTGATAAATTTATGGCCACACTGTAAACCAGTGGGTTTAAATAAGAGCCAAAGCCTTTTGTAAGAAGGAACTGGTTTCACCAGTACCACCAGTGTCCTGAAGGGAATACAAACTGTGCACTTATATTAGTACTAGTATTAGTAACATGTACTACCATATATGTATACATATATACCTTTGAAATTTTAAGCTAAAATCTGGGAATAACCAAATGTTATGTTCACAAGGGCCACCAGGACTCTAATCTAATCTAATTTAATCTAATCTAATCATCGTGAAGGTGTTGTCATACTTATGATCTGATTATGAGTTAAGTACCAAAGTTTAACTATGAATATTAAAGGACACTTTTAAGTGGCGAGAAAATTGATTAAATGACATGAACCTAAAAATAAAAATATATTGAAAAAGTTATTCTAGCGATTCATTAATATTGGTTGGAAAATTGTAAATGTCCCAATGAAAACTAAATCAAAGGTTCTTCAGTCTGACTCAAAGAGAAACAACTTGCATCTGCTGCTCTGTCTGTGACTGTCCTGTCTGATTATCTCTCCTGATGGCCTCGGGGGGGACACCCACACTGAAAGAGGCCACTCTTCCATTTAACAACAGCTTCTGTCAGAAGGGCCGCAGAGAGAGAGAGAGAGAGGGAGAGAGAGAGAGGGAGGGAGAGAGAGATCCAGAATAGAATGATGGCGAATGATGCAATCAATCGAAATCTACACTATCGTCAACACTGTGATGAAACTTTATGCACAATGAAAGAAAATGACTCTTCATAGAGTGGGAGTGGAGATATGCAGTGATATTACAGGGGAAGGCTCCTCTAAAAAGTTATTCTTCTTCTACTGTGATGGTCCGACCCAGTCTAGTCCACTCCTGTGCAGTTTGGTCCAGTCCAATCTTATCTGATCTAGACCAGTCCCATCCACCCCAAATTAATCTCATTTAATCTATTGGTTGTCGACTACTCTTGGAATTCCCTACGTATGAGATCAATAAAGTTCAATCCAATCTCATCTCATCTCATCCACTTTGACTATTGCAACAGACTAATGGAATAGCAGTAATAACATGTTAACAATACATTTGGAAATACATTTTTTTAACCCTTTCAGTGCGGGTGCAGTCCACTCTCAACAGTCCTGTAATCCATCCTGTTTGTGCTGTACGATAACAAAGGTCTAAACAGAGAGTGTGTTCAGACAGAGAGTGGACAGCAGTGTAAATAAGCTGCAGAGGTTCACGGGTCAGATGAATAATTCACAGCTGAAAGAGATATGGCATTTCCACCTGGGGAAACTTAATCTGAGGTTAACTTCCTGTGTGCCAAAATGATTTCTCAGGACAGGCGCCACAAAGATCGTGTGTGTGGATTGGTTTTTGGTTTATTTTAGGTTTGGGGTCTAAAACCCTTTGTTTTTGTAACAAAACTTTTGACTTAACCCATTGGACATGCTTTCTTGCTAACAGCAAAAAAACCCTAAACAACAACGACAACGTCTCTTCACTCAGTGGAGTCAATGTTGACTCCAGGACACTGTAAATACTGACTGCTGTTGTGTTTGTATTGATCATGTGAATTCATATACATTTCTGAACTATAACAGTCATACTCAGCTGACACCAACAGACAGGCGCCGGTACTACACCTCACTTTCTGTTTTTTCACTTTTCCACCCACAGTTTCACCAGCACACTGGATGTGTCATATTCTAAATCAGGACAGCCNNNCGTCCCCCCTGCCCCTCACCCCACCTTCCCTCCCCCCGTTCCTATTTCATGTGCGAGTGGAGTTGTTGGTCAACAGTTGGGTCGGGGGGCCAGCAAAGGGAGGACGGGAGGGTTAGCCCAGAACAATGGACTGTGCTGTTGTGTGCAGGAGCCAGTGGAGGGAGGGAGGGAGGGAGGGAGGAAGGGTGAGGGAAAAAGTGAGAGAGAGAGGGAGAAGGAGGGAGAGAAAGAGAGAGTGGTGCTGATGACAGAGTGAAAGAGGTTAGTGTCTTTGCTGGGAAATGAGAGCAGAGCGCAGAGGAGGGGAAGGTGGGAAGGGAGGGGTGGGGGGGTCTGTTGGCTTGTTAATGATGATTCAGTCCCATCAGCTCAACAGGCTTCACTATCAAGGAATCTCTGAATGCCTACAAACTGCCCCCCTCCCGCCCTTAGCTCAGCGATGGCCACCACAAAAACACACATTCATCTGCAGCAACGGGACAACGACCATCATAAAAGTGGTGTCAGAGCAGGAGTCCACTGTGACCCAGTCCTATAGTGCACCGACTATAGGAGTGTTGGCCGACTTCGAAAGTTTGGTTGACTGAAGAAAACCAGAGAAAAACGAGTTCCTGGAACTGAACTTTAGTTTGTCCACAGTGGTGTGGCGTTCAAACAGCCACTCCGTCACTCACTCGACCATGTGCTTCAATAAACCAGCTGGAAAACCTACAACTGGATTCTTACAGAAACCTGTCGCCTTCACTGACGAGTGGAAGAGAGAGAACACGAAATAGAAAAAAAGAGTTTTTTTAGAAAAACAATCCTGTCAAAGCCACTCTCTGACTCTTCTTCTTCTTCCCCTCATTTCCGGGCGTTGCCAGGCTCTGTACACCGGCCACCGTTGGCAGGGGCGGAGAAACCTTATAAAGTTAGAAAATACTATGTTTAATGTCCATACTTTTACAAAAAAAAAAAAAATCTAAACTATATTATTTTATAAAAATAAAACTACATTAAAACATGAAAAAAGTTTTGTATTTTATTTTACATCAGTGACTTACATCAGTTTAGTTTTATTTTATTTTATTTTTTTAATCTTATATTTTTAAGGTATAAAAGTTAAAAAAAAATGACTTATGTCAAACTAAAAGTTTTAGTGTTTTGAGAAATTGTCAGGGGAAGATTTTACTCCAAGTTCCAAAAGCCCAGAAACATTTATCCAATAGACTTTGGTGTTTTTGTTCTAGAAAGAAGAGAAAAAATAAAGTTTTTATCTACAGTGTCATGTTTTCTCCTTTGTTTGTCTCTCCTGATTAGACCAGTCATCCCTGCCCCTGCCCCTGCCCCTGCCCCTGCCCTCTGTCCAGGCACCACAGTCACCACAACAGCCTCCAAATTTCCAGACAACAAAAGAGCAGCAAACCATGCTGCTGCTGCTGCCTGCTGTTCCCCTGCAGTCCCCTGTTCCTCCACTAGGCTGCCTAACTAAAAAAACAAAAACACAACCATATGCATTAATTAATAAATAATCAATAACAGCCTCATCATAACTGAACATCTGCAGGATAAAAATCCAACCTTTCAAAC
>NC_024308.1:11738869-11740205 GCF_000523025.1 Cynoglossus semilaevis
CCCCCCCCCCACCAGGAGCCAGCACAGGCAGCCAAGCGTTTGACGTTATTAAATAATAAAGAGATGTTGATCTGCTGTATTGTTGCCGAGGAAAAAAGGCCAATTAGTGCGCCGTTATACTGCCATTATGGCTGTATTAACTCGAATCGTGAGCAGGACAATGTGCACGTTGACATTGGTGTTTCCTTTAACTCGGACTAGAGGACAAAATACCAGCAGAAACAACACAACAATAATAATAATAATAATAATAATAATAATAGCAATAATAATAATAATAATAATAATAAAAACATGGCAGTGTCGGTGACTAGATATCAGAACAAACACAGTTCTGGAGACTTAACAACAACTTCCACAGACATCCTGTTCTTTAAAAGGCTGATCTTAGATCAGTTTTAGCAGCAGGGTTTTCCTCGCTGCTTATAAAGGCCGTATATTGTTGTTTGTCCTCGCCTCACTCAGAAACTACCCCACTCCCTTCCTCCCCCTCCTCTTCGTCCTCACCCTCCTCCTTCTGTCCCTCCCTTTCACTCTCTCCTGGCAGTTCTATGGACCAGACGCCAGGAGTTGTGAGAGAACGGAAAAGTTCTCTCCTCCTGCAGGTTCTACCTGTACACCAGACAGCGAGGTTTAATTCTGACATTAAAGTCAAAGATTCGATACCAATCTCCATGATGGAAAGTGTGCTTACACATAAAATCCGGATTTATTTTTTATAGAAATATGTTCACGTTATTGAATGGGGATTTTCAGAATATATTCTATAAATATGATGATAATCAATGAAGAGGAAATTCGGACTTCTTACTTTAGTCTAGGATCTGAGGCAAAAAACAAAAAACAAAAACGAAATTCCGAATTCAACATTTCTACAAATATTTGGAACAGGTTAAAGTTGTGATAACAGATTCCTGCGGTAAAAGAGAGAGAACATTTCTCAAAAACATATTTTGATTTCAAATTAGTGGAAACACATTTGTTTCACAATTTTAATGGTAAAGTTAAAAAAGTGCGTCTTTTAATCGAACGAATTCGTTAGCGGAAGTTGTTTTTGTGTGTGTGGAAATTATTATTTTCTGGACGTCACAGGGTCCAGTATATATTTAGCATCAAGTGACTTTTCACAGAGACACAGGTCAGTGACGTCAGTGACGTAGGTGACGTAGGACAGACGTTCAAACATCTTCACGTTAAATCTGCTGCACCGTTGTTTTCGTGTTGTTTTATTATTTTTCCCTTCAGTTCAGACTCGCTGCATTCCTTTAATGATGCAGCAGCTCTATAAAGCTGTCAGCATCAATGAGCACAAATGATAAACGGAGCCTGAGCCGCT
>NC_024308.1:11740455-11749193 GCF_000523025.1 Cynoglossus semilaevis
GCTACATCAGCAGGCTACTGGCCGCCATTCAGTCCCTCTGTAAACTACACGCGCGCACACACGCACGCGCGCGGCTCTCTGCTGTGACAGTTTTGCTATTCACTCCTTCTTACAGTGTTCCTCTGTGGTGATGTGTGAAGTGAAGCATGAAGAGGGTCTCAAAATGAGAGGAACAAAATCGGCCGCGTTGGTTAGTCGATTAATCGTTGACCTATCAACTATCATTTGGTTTTACGTTGTGTGTGCTTGTGTGTGTGTGAGAGATTTCAGCCTCCACTAACGTATATATAACGTCATATTTTTGCTGCCTTAACCCCCACCACCCCACACCGACGAAACCTATGACTCTTTGGTTTGTGGACAGAAACAGGTCATTTAATGTCGCTGTCATTCCAAATGTTATTGACCAAATGATTACTTAATACATACAAATAATGTCTCATTCGTGTAATATTCTAAATGATCAGTACAAGTTCCGAAAGAACATCATCGAAAAGGGACACCTTTTTGTGGATTTATTAAATAAAGACTTCATGTTTGTTCTCTGTGGTTTTCGGATTCAGCACTTCTACTTCACGGACTCGACAGAAATATATTTGACTTCTTATTCAGAACCAACAATGGGAAAAATCTGTTAATGTGTCACTTATTAATCACGCTAATAACTCTTTAATTAACCAGACTTTTTTCCTCAGGGGGGAACACTACTGGTTAAAATGAATAATTCAATAATGTATAAATTAATTGACCGTTTATTCCGACGAAGTTAGTAACGAATTAGGACAGAAAAGTCATGGCCCGAAGTCGAGAAATTATCTAAAATTATTAAGTACTGTACTGTGAAAGCTGTTGTAATGAGGGCGTCAAGAATATTTTTCTGCATTTAATGAGAGTCATTTTAAATCATATTTATCTTGTTAATTAATTATAGTTATAACCACCAGCTGTGGTTGGTTATTTTAACTATAACTAACTCTATAAAAGACAAAGCAGTATTATTTATCTGTGTATCCGGTCTCTAGGCCGCAATTATTTGCTGTGGCGCCTGCAGTAAAGGCCCATACACTGTCCACGAGCTGCGGTGCAGTGTGTATCAGTGTGTCAGTGAGGGCAGTGGTTCGCTTTATCCTGGGTGACGTCATGTCCCCTCCTCCTTTTAATCCACAATGTGTTGGAAAAGGAAAGTGGCTCTCGTAGGATTACAGGGCTACTGAGCTCAATGGCTGTGTGTGTGTGTGTGTGTGTGACCTAATTTTAGAAAATCATTTAATCCCAACAACAAACGGGATTTGTAAAATGACACCCTTCTGGACCAACGGTGCTTTCACTTGTATTTGAAATGAGTTTCATTTTAATAATAATTTTACTTCCTCTGTTTAAAAAAAGGGTTAAAATGACCCTTCATACAGCGGACAACAAGTTTCACGCCCAACAGACCGCCACTCCACACGCACACTCAGGCTCGCGCACACGCCAGGTTATCATAGATAACATCTGGGAGCTTCTCTCCCTGTTTAAAACAGGGGCAAAACAAAAAGCTGAGGCCGCAGCGCTTACCACCTGTTGCAGTCCAAATATCCGACACAGTCTGCACGCGAGCAGGGGAGAGGAGGGCATGGTTGGATGGATGGATGGATGGATGGTTGGATGGATGGATGGATGACTCAGAAACACCTGGTCGTCCGCACACATGGAAAACTGTGCGTTCCAACCAGAAACTACGCCATGCACGCTTTAACGCACGAAACCGCTCCTCGCCGCAGTCACCGATAACAGAAATCAATACCAGTGCTGTTTTTTGTTTGTTTTTCAGTTCACGTGCAAACATTAACATCGGTGCACATTAACGCGCCTCTGAGATGAAATCAAACGTCTGAACTTTTTATTTGAGGGAGATTCAATTACAGCAAATATATTTCAGAGTTTACTTTGTTTGTTTACAGGTGTTTTTGAGATGGAGGGTGGGCTGTGAGTGGGAGGGGGTGGTGAGAAAACGTTAGTTTTTAAAGCATCTAGGACCCTTCACACACCAACATCTGCAATAATCATCTACAACAACATTCCAGGGCTGTAACAGGTCGATATTCAAATCCACAGTGTCATCCAACAACAACAACAACAACAACAACAACAACAACAACTGTTTCTCCATCACATCAAAGCTGCTGTATGGAAGACTGATGTGGCGGGGCCTCGGGGCCTCCTCCACCCAGGGCCCCGCTGTTCGTGGAAGAATGAGAGGAGACCTAATGCGTCTGCACCGGAGCGACCTTTAAAAACCAATTGTTTATCACCGGTGTTCTCGGCGTTTACAACCAATGGTGATCTGATCAATAATTAATGAAGCAAGCAATGATCCCTGGGACCTCTTTGAAGGGGGGGGTACAGAGAGAGGGGAGGGAGGGAAGACGGGGAGAAAAAGAGAGAGAGAGAGAAAGAGAGAGAGAGAGATTGAGACACGCTAATATCAAGGGGCCTCTTCAAATATTCATCCACCGGTTAATGTGAGCTCCGATCCCTCGGGACTCAGCCTGGAAAACACAACGGCCCTAATCTATCTACACACACACACACACACACACGCTTATACACATTCATACATAGACTGCTCCCAGATTTAAAAACCGTTAGTTACATCCAGAATAAGCTGTCAACTCAGCATTTGTTCGATAATAATAATAATAATAACAATAATAATAATAATAATTGTCATTATTATTATTGTTATTATATCAGGCGGCAGTAGTTCTGAACCAGTGAAGTCTGAAACACATTTGCTTCTCTGTCTGTGAGAGGTCTAAGAAATAAAATTTTACCTTACAAAAACAGTGTTAACGAGAAAAAAGGGAGGAAATTATTTATAAATCATTATTTTAATGTTAATATTGCTAAAAGTCCAAAAGATTTTTTTACTATTATTAAAATATAACATGATTTTTTAAACTGCTCCTTTTACCAAGACGTAACTAAAAGACTTTTGAGGTTTTCAAAAAATAAAAATAACGGAAGAAAATAAAATATTACAGAGGCAGAACACAGTGTAGAGTAATGTATTCAAGTCTGCAGCAAATTGACACAGATCCAGATTTTCTGCTGGCACAGTCAGGAATCATTGGATTATGGCTAATAATAAAAACACATAACAGCCTCATTTACCTCAGGAAAGATAAATATTTTTCTTTTAATTTTTTTAAATGATTTATTTACATAGTCTCGTTAGGATGATAACTGTAAATGATCAGGAAGATTCTGCCGCTCTCTGACGTTTGGTCATTTTTCACCGTAGCAGAAAGAAAATGTAACATTTAATTCTAATTTAATTAGTTTTACTAAAAGAAACACGGGCCCAAACTGCACATCCCTGTGTTATCATTTTTCATTGTACATTTTTTTATTATTTATTAATGAAAATGTATTTTTGCCTAGAGTTTTTTTAAACAGCAGCACATCTTTGTTTCAGAGATTTGTGCGCAGTTATTAAAGTCGAGCTGACGGTGGAGCTGCAGCGGATTTAAAAAAAAAAATCAGTAAAAAGAAAATGTCCACCTTCAGAATGTTATTTCTAATGTTAGGATTAATTATTTCTAGGAATCTCATTTTACAAAAAAGGACAAATCAACACGTGACCACTGCCTGCACACAAATCAAATCAAAACCAGTTACCAGTATCCAAATTTCCAAAATTTATTCATTTCAAACTGCATATTGAAAAAAAAAAATATACTCAGCTGAAAGTGTAACTGTTATAAGGATGGTATTAGTTCCGATATATATACATGGAGT
Source organism: Cynoglossus semilaevis (assembly GCF_000523025.1). NCBI lineage: Eukaryota > Metazoa > Chordata > Actinopteri > Pleuronectiformes > Cynoglossidae > Cynoglossus > Cynoglossus semilaevis. The sequence continues at coordinate 11,744,239 of NC_024308.1, forward strand.
TGTTGGCTTCTGCGTACAGGCCACAAAATTTTAAAATACAACTACGGGAATGAATTTCGCAAAAATAAAAACTTCAAAATATCACAGTAAATATACAGAAATTGTACAAATCAATTAGAAAATAAAGAGCACAAGCGTCGTAGCCTCTAACGGGTGAAAAGAGGGAGAAGAAAATATAAATTAACGACCTAGATTTTAAACTGGATGAGAGGGGGAACAAAATCTCATCTTTTTTTTAAGAAATGAAAATGTTTAGTAGCCTTGACTTTACCTGCTTCGTCCCTTTTTTCCAGTGTTTTCAGTAATAATAAAGGAGCAAATCTGATGCCATGGAAATTCCAACTCTGACATTTTTCACTTAAAATATTTTTCTGCAGAACTGGAGGTTTGTGGGTTTTTTTCTTTTTGCTAAGGAAAAAAAAACCTAAATTCAGAAAATAAACAAACAAAAAAATGCAACCTCTTGCAGTTTAACAAACAATTTCATCTGATTGTAATGTTTCTTTGATAAATACTGTACAAAAGGTGATTGCAATAATAAAACATTTGATTGCGACTCCCACTTTCTAAGTCTCCCAAACTTCATCCAGCAGTGAGGAGGCGTCACCTCTTGCCGTCTCCTCCGCCGGAGCTTCCTCGGAAATAAACGAAAGAAAGAGTCGAGTTTGTCCTTTTTTTCCCCCCTTGAAGACTTCTATACAACTTTTCCCACCCCGGAAAATTTTTCTGTACAAAAATAGTCCAACGTTGACCAGAGTCCGCAGTTTCTTCCTATAAAAGTTCATTTTTCTCTCTGTTGTTTCTCCTCTCACATGTGTGTTAAGGGCAGCGTGCCGTTGAGCGGCGGGCCCGGCAGGGTGCTCGGGTGGTGCCCGGACATGTGTAGCCGGGTCTGGGCGCTCTGGTCGCTCACCTCCGCCCCGGGCAGGTACATGCTGATCATGTCTCTCAGGTCTCCGCTTTGGCAGCCCGGAGCGGCCCGATGGGACGAGGAGGTGACGACGGGCGGGCTGGAGCTGCTGGACTCGGACTTCACCACCGAGGAGGGCCCCATGGAGCCCAGGGCGGTCATCCCCGGCGTGGTCTGCTGGGAGTAGGACATGGAGTAGGTCGGGGAGCCGTTCATGTAGCTCTGGGAGCTGGTCATGGAGTTGTACTGCAGGGCGCTCATGTCGTAGCGGTGCATGGACTGCATCTGGCTCGGGTTGTGCGCGTTGAGCCCCGGGTGCTGGTAGCTGAGCTGCTCCTGCATCATGCCGTAGCCGCCGTTGGTCCAGCCGTTCATGTGCGCCGCGTAGCTGTCCATGCGCTGGTTCACACCTCCACCCAGCCCGGCGCCAACGCCGACCCCACTGCCCATGCCGTTACCTCCCGGAGCCAGCAGCCCACCTGGTAAGGTGTACTTGTCCTTCTTCATCAGGGTCTTGGTTTTCCGCCGGGGCCGGTATTTGTAATCCGGGTGCTCCTTCATGTGCAGGGCCCTCAGCCTTTTGGCTTCGTCGATGAAAGGTCTCTTCTCGCTCTCTGACAGAAGTTTCCACTCTGCTCCAAGCCTCTTGCTAATCTCCGAGTTGTGCATTTTGGGGTTCTCCTGGGCCATCTTCCTCCGCTGGCCTCTGGACCACACCATGAAGGCGTTCATGGGTCTCTTGACCCGCTCCGCACTGTTTTTCTGGTTGTTGCCAGTGCCGGTGGTGTTGGTGTTGCCCGTGCCCCCCGTGTTGGTCTGGGGAGCAGGGGGCTTCAGTTCAGTCTCCATCATGTTATACATCGGGAACAGCTTTTTTGGGGGCTGGTGCTCCCGATCGAAAGGCAAAAATTAAAAATATGAATAAAAAACTCCACCAGAGACAAAGTCCAGAAGACAGGAGCGGGACAGACGGGGGTGAAGGACCTGCTGCTGCTGCTGCTGCTGCTGCTGCTAAAAGTCACCTGTCGATTTCTCTCTGCAACTTTCTCTGTACAAAAACAACAAGCACGGAGGAGCGGCGGCTCCACACACTCTCTCCCTCTCGCTGAGTGTGTGTGTATGCGTGTCAGTGTGAATGTGTGTGTGTTTGTGTGTGTGTGTGTGGGTGAGTGGGGGACACAGAGAATCTTCTCCCAGTCCAGGTCCCTGCTCTGTTGTGTCCACAAAACTTCAGCCGTCGCTTCTCCGCAAAAAGCATTAACACACTGCACTTTTGCGCCTCTGTCCGCCTGAGCCTTGACAACTCCAGATACTTTTTGAACAAGTTAATAGACAACCACAGAGCGAGCATGTGACGCGGCTGGCCAATCGGCGCGGCGCTGCTCCCCTGACACGCCAATGGGTGCGCACAATTAGCATAAAGGGGCGGAGTCTCCCCGCCCCAGCACACACATGCACAAACAGCCCACGAGCTGCCAATATGAGCCAACGCAGAGTACACATTTACTATTTCTAGACATATGGAGATATTTCTCCTGGAATGTTTACTCTATTTGGACTTTTATATTTATTAGTTATTATTAAACAAAACGAGGATGGAGCTGCTGAAGTTGGCAAAGTCTCATCAAATGTTAAATAATATTAGACTATATCTACACTGTTGTAGAAATAAAATGTGGCCTCTGTCAACAAGCAGTGTAGATAGAAAAAGAAAATATAGAAATGGGCTTCAACATTATATAAGTAATGGCTTCTATAGTTTTTTTTCAACTTCCTACTTTGCTCAAGTCATATTACATATGCTACGCAACATGAACCTGGTACTTAAATGGCAACACTGTGCAGAGTGTTACAGAGGGAGGAGCTGCAGAAGTAGGTCAGAAAACATAAAACAAACATGTATGTACACACACACACAGAGAGTCAGCTAAAGGAAACAGTGCTGTCTGAATGGACAGACTTAAAAACTACACAGGTGACCAATACTGAAGTATTTGTAATGATATTTGGATACTAAGAGCTGACTGTCCTGATCAGCAGTGTCGTTCTTTTGCTTTTGTAGGATTATTTTGATCCCTTTGATTTCTCATCAAACTACAGGGTTAACTATTAAAACAAATCACTAATATTAAATGATTCAAAATGACAGATTAAAAACCAGTTAATGACACACTTTCATAAGATGTCATAGAAGAAGAAGAAGAAAAAAAAATCCAGTCTACGTTTGTCCAAGTTCCTCAGACTTCCTCCCGGCTGACACAGCTAGTTGAGCTAGTATTCCTGTTTGTTACCAGCGGCTGGTTCCTTTTCTTTGATATTATATTTTGAGTAAATTTGTAAATTAAATAAAAGAGACATTTGACACTTCTAATTCTAGGATTATCCAGGTATTAGGAGCAGCAAGCTTTCTTCAAGGTGCAGAGAGCAGCGTTCATTTAAAACACACACAAAAAGGCTCTAATTCCACCACTTCCACAACCAATAACAAAACAACACTTAAATAAACTCTGGTTCAGTTCAGCCACAGCATTGAATGGCCGTGTGGGTGAATGGGGGACAGAAGCCACCGCTGGTTTTTACCATTGAAAAGGGGAAAGGTAATCCAAGATGACCCCCCCCACCCCACCTCCCCACACACACACATACACACACACACCTCCTCTCCGCAGTTCCTTTTGTTTAGTGAAGTTGAATGCCAACACACAGAAGGCAGACGGGCTCATCCCAGCACAAATAAGTGGGTTTTGTTTAGGATGTTGTCGCTACATCTGTCCCGACAAAGACCAACTTCACTCCACTTCCACTGCCACAGTGTTGCTGCTGCTGCTGTCGCTCATGCTTTGGAGTAAGAGGGTGAGGTTTTTAGTATGGGGGGGGGGCAAACACGGGACAAGAAGGTGAGGAATATTTGAAACATCAAGTGTTTGGGGCCAAAGATCATGACGTAAAGAGTGACGGTCGAGTCAGTGGACACACACACGTTGGTTAATTTGTTCAATGGTTATTTGGTTGATAAAGTGCAGCAAAGTGTAAAAGTGTCCTGGAGAAACTGAACAGGTCTAATATGATTAATTATATTAATATCAATGCAGTGATTATTAAAAAAAATCTATTAAGTGGTTGATGTGACACAAATGATTAAACTGATGGAGGCCGACATTCGTGTCACATCTCTTTTTTTCCTGGGGAAACATGTCAAACTAATCCAGATTAATAATCTGGAAACTGCTCCTTTAAAGACTCTGAGGAGGAAAAACTTTTCTGTTTTTACTCTCAGAGTGTAACTGTGCTGCTGCCACTTGTTTTTCCTCCAAATTCCCATCTGAGGGCAGATCACCCTGCTGTGTGACGCCAGCGTCGCCTACTGGAGTTAAGTAAAACTACAATATAATCCAAAAAAAAAAAAAAAAAAAAGAAAAATCCTGGACAGACGTTTTTCTCCAAGTGCCGAGAAAAGGGAGAAGATGAAGGCTGTCTATTAAAGTCCAACAACAACAAAAAGTTTAATCCCACAATAATAATAATACGTTTATATAGAATAAAACTGCGGCTCATTTAATCCGGGTGTCTGGATGTGACCGAGCAGACAATCTGAACAATTAGAGCCGGATCAAGCACATACACCTGAAATAATTTAATTTAAATGCCTGTCTGCAGATTAAATCCTAATTGAGGGTGAATGGATCGAGACTTATTATTTTTGTTTTAGTCATTTGATAATAAATGGAGGTGCGTGGCCCCTGTGCTCTCATTATGCGAGGCCCCTGCAACCTTACATAAGATTCATCTTGTGCGTAATGGGCTGCGAGCGGCGACACATGCAGCTCGGTCCATTATAATGCAGGGTTGAAATGGGCCGCTCGGCTGTTATCTGCATCTGAGTGTGTTCCCCGCTACCTCTAATCTGCTTATGATAATAAAGGAACAGCGGGGCCCTGCAGATCTGTGAAAGCAGGGCCCCATCCAGCCGGGAATGGCCCTGCATCCACAATCATCCTGAATTAAAACCGTTGCTTGACAAAAACCAGGGGGAAACTGGCGGGGC
>NC_024308.1:11750057-11760990 GCF_000523025.1 Cynoglossus semilaevis
CCACTACAGCAGCATGGGATGGACGCACTTAAATATATAGAGAACAGAGCGCAGTGCACTGTGATATCAAAATACAAGGACTTCTTCTTCTTTTTTTTTTTTGGAGGAGAGACTGGGGGAGCAGTATATTTATGTTTTATGGAAAAAGTTAATGCAACAAAATTAATTTGGCTGGGTCATTTAAAGCATGACTTTAGTTGCGGTGAAATTGAATTGCGTATGTATAAAAGCATTGATTATAAAGTAAAAGTGATAAGAGTCAATAAAGAGACAGATTTCAGATGCAAGTGGACAAAGTTGTCTGTTGCTGCCACTAGAGGCCGTACCACTGGCTGCAGACTCCGCCAAGACAAGCATGTAAAATCGATTACATTAGTCACTTATTAAAATGGTTGTAAGTAAAAACGTGTTTAAATAAACACGGAATTAAATAAGAAATGTGTGTGCGTTTACACACACATATATATATATACATTACAATTTTATATTTATTTTTTAATTCTATTTCAATTCCAACATTTTTGGCTCAGGGCAATAAGGATTTTTTCAAGAATCATATTAATCGGATAGATATTTAGCCTTTAAATTGTCTAGAATAATTAGACTTTGTTCATAAAACTATATAATAAATTAATATTGTGTTTTAAAAGTAACTTGTAATCAATAATCAGTCAAAACACCGAGCAGAAAAAATGTCAAAAATGTGCGTCATTTAAAACCATCCTTTTTTGTCTTTTAAAAAATACTAAAAAAAAACACTAACATGAGGTGAAATATTTAAAGTGTAATAAAACTTGACCTCGAGTGTTGAGGTTTAATATAGAGAAATAAAAAACGGTAATAATTCATAAATCATAGGAATAAGAAGCTCATGAGTGGGGGGGTCAGAGGGGGGGGTGCAGTTCAAACTCACGATGCTATGTGGTGTCATTCCAACACAAAACACACACACACACTCGCGTGCTCGCGCGCACACACACTCACACACACACACTTCTCTCCACTGCGCTCCAACTTACTGCGCCAGTTTGGGAGTTGTCTTCCTCATGTTGTAATAAAACAAGACGCGCTCCTCGTCCTCATCCTCATCTTCGTCCTCTTCGTCCTCTTTCACCCGATCGGGCGATCCCGCCTCATTCCGCCCGCACTCGGAGCACCGTGCGCCCGCTCCAAAAGCCACAGTCCGCCCTGCACGTCGTCCGCCTCTTCACGCTCTCTCCCGGGTAGTCCGCGCTGCTCGCAGCCGGCAGCCGAACGCGCCGCGGCCGGCGAGCAGTGGCTGGCTGCTCCGCTGTGTGTCTGCTGCTCCGCTGTCTTCTCTCCGCGAGTCCTGCAACAAGAAAAAGCCGTTTATGGCGACACACAATGTGAAAAGGGGGCCTATTTAAAAAGGAGAAGAATGCAAGCAAGAACAACAAAAGTCAGTTATAGCAAAGTCTATGCCTCTCCTCTCTCCCATCTTCCACCCCCTAGCTTAGCCCACATAATGAGCAGGAGAAAGCTTTATATTTTGTTCACTGGGTATTCACAGATAATTTGAAGCCATTGTTTCTGCCACAGATGGTTCTTTTTAATACAATAACGCTGCTCTTTGTGAACAGCGAGCCCACAATAAAAATCTAAAGCGTCCTCCTGAATAACCATTTTGTTCTCTCTTGTATAGGCCGAACAAAAGCGCCAGTGAGGTAATGGCCTGCCTTATTGAAAGCCCCAGAATGGGGATTTGATAAAGATTTTTTTTTCACTCCTTTTTTTTTTTTTTTTTTGGCCTTTGCACACAGTACGTGGCAATGTCAAAGAGAAAGTGACACGGTAAGAAAAGAGAGGGGAGAAAAAAAGTGATCGCACTTGCATTTCAACATTATTATTATTATTATTACTATTATTATTATTATTATTGATATCCTAGAATTCAGGGCAGCAGCAGCAGCAGCAGCAGCAGCAGCAGCAGCAGTGCAGGTCAGGTGCAGACGCCTTATGGGTTTTTACAATGGGGCTTAAATCCAGAATACATTAGCCTCCAAAGGTCTACTGTGGATTTGGCACAGTCTCATGGTTTTGCATAGGTGAGTCAAGTTGTGTGCATGATAAAATGATCCATTCTGGGCATATCTTTTGCAGAAACCTCCTGTTTCCTTTTCCTGCCTTTTCACCACAATCGTCCTGAGAAATGATTGCCGGCCCTGCGGCGTTGATAAGGCACTGTGAAATGTCATAAATTCATGCTTGTTAATGGGAGTCGTGCATGCAGCGTGTGTGTTACTTCCTCATGGTGAGTTGCACAACTTGGCAGGTGCAGGTGCAGTCAACACGTGTCAACTCCTAATCCTAAAGGATGCATCCTGCAGCCCTGTAGCGCCACCCGCCCGGGTACGACCACGGTTGATGTAATTTGTAATTAACTCATGGCTAATCAATAAAGCATTTAACAGAGAGCACAATGGACACAGGGGATGATCCCAAGCCAAACATATTGGATGTCAGTGATCGTTACCAGGCGAGGACACCCTGTCTATCACGGGCTGGGAGGAGGAGCAGGGTGAGGAGGGTGGAGGGTGTGTGTGAAGCTGCAGACGATAGGGGCACCAGATGAGGGGATGATGGGTGAGGAGGAGAGACATGAATACGGGTTATTGGCAGAAGGGCAAAGTGTAGAGAAGGATAAAGACGGGGATAATGGAGGGCAGGGGGGCTGAGGAGGAAGAATTCTATTTCAACTCAGCCGTGGTACAGATGACTTCACAGAGAATGGGTTTGGTCCTCTGACCATTATGTCCACAGACTGTTGGATACACACCGACACATACGGACAGCACCGTGGGACGGAGGAGGCCACGATTTATATCTGAAATCTTTAAATAAAAAAAAACAAACCATCAGCACTCTGTGGGTGGGAGTGGCCAAAATATGAGAATGACCTGAGGATGTAGAGTTAGGATGATGTAAACTCTGGGAAAATAAAACTGCATGACGTATCAAAAACAACAAAGAAAAAGAACATTTTTTAACACCAACACTGACCACTCTGACGTTAGGACAGTGCTGACCAATCACACCGTCCAGTTTTCCATCATCATTCCAACATCCTTCATATTTCCTTAGCCTGACCTTCATCCAATGGATCCAAATTTAAAAGGATTTTTTTTATTTTGCTTTTATTTCTTTTCTAGTGATTACAAATGACAAACTTTTCCTATACCAGAGTCAGGTCCACGGAACGGAAAAACATGAAGGAGACTTTAAGACTCTGTGACGAAAAGAGGCCAAAAGTGAGGGTCGGGGACAGAGAATGAGAGAGAGAGAGAGAGAGAGAGAGAGAGAGAATCAGTGCTGTAAGTGAGGATAGACTGCAGAGAGATATGGACGGCTTTTTATCGGATCAATCTGTGGCATGAAGTCTACACCACAGTCATAGCACTTTTAATTATAAACCCATCTACAGAGGCTGGGGAATATGATGGTGATGGTGGGGGTAGTTGGGTCCAAAGGCACCATGAGAACCTTTAGAAAAGAACCAGCATCATCACTGAATGCTAATGTGTTTTGCATTGAAACTGTCCATTCAAACACACACACACACACACACACACAGAGCATTTACATATTCATGAGGACGGACACTTTTGCTGCGTCTGTTTCGTGTGTTTTCTCGCAGCTTGGCCTTGTGGTTTCCCTCTCTTTGTGTGTGTGTGTGTGTGTGTGTGTGTGTGTGTGTGTGTGTGATACTGACACAGCAAACAGTCAGGGTGAGGACTACTGGACAGACAGCTGTCAATCACACTGTCACACACACATGAATGCACTTTCATTCAGCCAAACATCTAAGTCAGAATTAAAAAAAAAAAAAAACCAACATCTAAGTCAGAATTAAAAAAAACCCCAACCATAAGAAGTATCAAGTATCCAAGTACCTTCTACTGTCCACTGTACTTCATACATACAGTACATGAGTGTTTACTAGTTAGTGGTTAGTTTTGGCTATTAATTGTTGTTTTGTTTACTTATAATACTAATAACTGTCTTTTTGTTCAATTTTATACTTCACTTATTAAAGGGTATATAATACTATACAGTATTATATGATGTGAAAACTACACCATGGGCCTTCTATACTATACTATACTTTAACATACTATACTGTACTATACTACAAGATTCTCCGACTTGTTCATAGTCTTGTGACTTTGATTTTTATGTTACTGTTAAATTATTTTCTTTAGTAACACAGAGGTTTTTCCTTTATTTTCAGATATTTTTACACATGAGATCAGTCTAATGACACCGTGTGAACTTCCTTCATCTACTTTTGTTACTGTGTTGTTTGTGTTCCAGGTGAAGTCTATATTTTTTTTACTGTGTTCACCAGAAATGACAATGAATTTGATTTGGTTTTGCAAAAAAAAAAACCCCAAAAATGAACCCCTATTTAGGAACACTTTCCTAAACAGAAAACGTGTAAAGAAAAAAATCCTGCAGTAGAACTGTGCAGAGTTGCAATGAATGTCTTATTTGAACAGTAAGTAGCAGCAGTATAACCAGGATTGGACTGTCCCACCATACCAGGTGATGGCACAGCACTGCCCGATAGTCCGTTAAGTTTTCGTGTGGTTAAACTTTTTTAATAAAGACCTGAAAATGTTAGAGTGGACATGAATTTCTATAAGAGCATTTGCCACTTCATCCGCTGCAGTGCGGACAGGGTCAGATTGTGAAAAGTGCAGGACAGAGGATTAGGGCTTTAAAAGATACTAAAATGCTGACCACCTCCGGCAGCAGACGTGATAGCCGCCGGTCAGTCCCTGCAGCCGTTTGTTCGGGAGGCAGGCAGGAAGAAAGCTGCGCAGACACAGCTGTCAGATATTTACACAACAGCACTCCTCAATGGCATCTCATTACTGAAGAATGCAACATCAACAGTTTGAACTCAGCAAATACACAACGTTTGCCCACGGCTTCCCTGCTGTAAGCCGCCCAGGCTTATGCTCTACAATAACTGTTGACTTTGTTTAACAAGTCTGGAGTTCTACAATAAAGGTGGAAGGAAGGTTTAAAAAATCCACTCCATTCTTTAGAAACACCTGGATGGTCTCTGTGGAAGACAGCAGCGCTCCTCGTCGTTCTGATTTAGTCAACAGTCATTTTCTTCAGTAACAAACATCAATCAAACACGCTCTCAGATGTTGACACTTCACAGAAGTCGTACATATCAGCATCATCATCATCGTCATCATCGATACATATCAGCATCATCATCGTCATCATCATCATCATCATCATCATCATCATCATCATCATCATCATCCATATTTTTTATTTAAAGGTTTTATTATTGGATTTATTTGTGTTTATGGCTTATTTTTATTTTTGCCTCCATCCTTTTGTTCAACCATCCATCTACTCATCCATCCATCCATCCATCCATCATCCATCCATCCATCCGTCCGTTTGTAGCCTGTCAATCACAGCACCACCAGCCTTTCCTGTCCACAGTCTCCACCAAGAGTTCATTTGGTGAAAGAGTTCACCAACATGATGGTATCTGTCCAGCTGAAGCCTGGTGACATCCAATCAGCTGGCTCTGAATATGACAACCACTAATCCCAACATTTGAAATGATTTGAAGTGAAGTAGAATGAAGGGCTGAATTACTATATGTAGTCAGACGGAGACACAGACGATTAGGCTGTTATTTCAATGGAAGCAATACTACACTACTGCAGTGTAGTTATATTTCATTATAACTGGGAATGAGTTACACTACTGCTGTTATATTTCATTATAACTGGGAATGAGTTACAGTATACAGTAAATTAAACCACCTCATATTTAGAACCCTGATCTCCCAAATGTCTAATCGACAACATATTACCGTGACAGTGTGGCTAATAGCTAACTTAGCCTTTTGGATTGACAGCTAATAATGCTAAGAAAACCAATGGGAACCAATCAGTGGCAGGACAGGATGGGCATCAGAGGCTGTACAGGACGCCTAATGTGACTGATCACATGGTGGCTCATTATAGCACAGCTCTGATCCACAGATCAGTCTAGAAAATATGACCTCATTAGGACAGACGAGCGGTTATTAACGATCAAGTCAGATTAGCGGAGAAACTGGAAGGATGACCATCAAAGTTTGACTGACTGTTTAAATACACTGCAGAACCAAAGTGGGTTCTGTGTTCTGCCCCCCCCCCCCACCATCCAACCCTAACTATAAGAAACACGTCATATAATTCTAATCCAAACTCCAAACTAAATCTCGAACCTCAACTTACCCACGTACTCATTCAACCTGCAAAACACACACACACACACACACACAGATATACACATGTACACATATGAGAAGCTTCACATCTCACTCCGTCATACTCTCATCTCTCTCCTGGCCACCGCTGGTTTTGTTTACAGGCCAATTTGAATGAGAATGAATCTCTCTCCCGCGGATGTTTCTAGAAAGCGGTATAATCCGCACAGGCTGCTGCGAGGGCCCGGCCCTTTGTTTGGGATTACTGCAGCTTAACGCTAGCTAACAAAGAGGAGATGAGCAGCTCACCTCGTCGCCGCTAATGAAGTGTGGAGAGAGTGATCATTTAGCTGCTAGCTAGATGCTACCGAGCCGGGATGATACCTTCACACACGCCTGCACACATGCAAACATACACTGACGTGTGTGAGTGAGTGTGTGTGTGTACACGGGAGGATTCATCTGTTTTATTATTTTTATTGAACTACTTTTTTTACCAAACTGTTGGGAAAGTTGATAAATGTATCAATACACCTGAACTTTTTAGTTTTAGTTTTTAGATAAAAGAACAATGAAAATATTGTAGTTTTTTTCACCCACTAACATGATTCAGTCTTTGTCAAACACAAACTAATGTAGAAGCTCACAGCTGGAACACAGTATTTTCCTTAAATTGCACGACCACGGTTTGATTCCCCTCTTCACGATTTACTAGACATTGGCTCAGAGGCATCTGGACTGCATGCCGGACAGTTTTTTTTCTTTCTAAAATGTAAACCAAAACATCGACTTGTTTAGTCACAGACTGAGAAAATAAAAGCAGAAAACACGCAGACAGACTTTTGAGCTACTGAAGTCGTACACCAATGACCACCATGATTAGGAAGGAAACGGTTCCTGAAGAGTCCTGTGTACAGATGGAGTTAAGAGCCAAGAAAATGTAAAAACAGAAGCTTCACTGGCACAACATTCAAAATGCTAGATAGTTTGAAAAAAAAAAAAAAGATTCCGATTTGGCCATGAAACACACCCAGAGACCAGAGGTCCACTCTGAGGGTTGGTTGGCTGCTGATCTGACAAAGTGACTTCAGAGATGAGTGAAGAACCGTCCTGGTCCTCATCCAGGTCTGGAGAGGATCATGGCAGAATCAGACCTGGACGGTCAGCAGGGGAACGGACCTGCTTTGGTGACATACCAGGACATTCCCTTGGCACACAGACCCACACACCACTTCACTGGTTTACCGTGTGAATGCCAGACATGCTAATGCTAGTTGGCAGGAGTCAGTTAGCATTAGCTAATCATGTTAAAATCATTCAGTTCAACAATCTGTGGACAAAGACACAAGATCTGGAGATTTTTTGTTTTTTTTTTAATAATCTGGATTAGCTTCACCTTCTCCTCACTCTTATTTACCGTCACAGTGTGGCGCCATATTCACGGCAGGGCATCAGCTTGAGAAACACACACTCACTACACACACGTAAATATTTGAGATTTGCTCTGTTCCACCTTTTTTGTCTATTTAGCAGGTGGTTACAACTGAAGTCAAACAAGGGGGGAGACATTCCTGCATTAAATCAGCACCGAGACGTCGCCCACCCTCCCACACCCTCCCACTGCACTGGGAACAACGTTAACTTCCTTATGTATCATAAATTGACCAGGGTGTTGAAATACTCTGAGACAAACTATTCTGTCCAATGCTGGACATCCCAGTGGGACGCGACCCTTATGTTCCTCTATCCCACACCAGAAAGTGGATTCAAACTTGACACAATACAACGTCAAATTCCAACATGCGCCAACAAACAGAGTAGGCAGTGTTTGGCTTGCCTGCAACTTCATGTACTTTACTCACACACACACACACACACACACACACACAGACTTGTTCAGTGTCTCCACGGGGCCCAGGAACTCCAGCAGTCACAGTGACAGAGTCAACAAAGCAGTAAAATGAAGAAAAGTCATAAATGCTGCGTGTTTATCTTCAGGCCGAGGAACTTGGCACCTCACTGATAATGTGTGTGTGTGTGTGTGTGTGTGTGTGTTTCAGAACAGACTCAAACACTGCGATCAGAGAACTCCCTGACTTTACATTCGCGGACCATCCACCCCCCCACTCCCCCCACCCCCTTTATTTACAAACAGCGCCCCCGCCGTCCTGTTTGAACAGCACCTGTAGAATTTCACAACCAGCTCATAAACACACTGACATCCATGAGAAAATAAATCAGAGCTGTGTGTGCGGGAGTGTGAGTACGAGAGAGAGACGTAGAAACATTAAGTAGTTACATAAAAAGCTAAAGATTCTAGAAAAATAAATAAATAAATCAATTCACTGCTGTCGAGTTCATTTGCTGATGTTTTAGTCGCAGGTCAAACTGGAAAAGCTACGTTTTTATACGGTGGAACAAATTCAATGGCATTCATGAGTTGGCCTCCTCCAAATTACACCAGGACAAGGACGACATCATCAGGTTCAGTCTCCTTGGTCGAGGAAACTGAGCCACGTGTGAGAAAAACATTCTTCTCTGTGCCAGACTTTTAATCTAGTAAATGAAACATTTGGCGTAAAGCTACGCCAGAACCACCAGAACCACAGAGATCGCTGCAGCGCTTTGTGAAAAACAAACTGGACTACCACGAGTTCAAGGAGAGCGAGGAAGAAACAGGAGGTTAAAGAGGAGAAACTGAACATTTGTAACTTTTAGAGACAGACAGCTGCTTGACATCATCGAGGGACCGAAGGTGGATGAACAAAGGTTCCACAGATCCAGACGGAGGATAAAAAAAATGAAAATAAGAAGAATAAAGTCTTACAGAATATTAGGACCACAGAGAAAAGTCTTACATTTGAGGAAAAAGTCAGAAGTTTATGAGAAATAAGTCCTATGAAATAAACTTTTCACTCATAACCTTACGACTTATTCTTATGTTATGACTTTATTCTAATGAATTTTAACAACTTAATCTCAACTTTTTTTAAATTATTTTTTCATATTTAAATGGTGCCAATGCACAATATTGTGAAATTTAATTTTTTTTAAGAGGTAGCTGTATTATTTTTTCAGCTGTGGTTTTATTTGTATCCTCTCCTCCTGAACCTCGGTCACCTTAATCTCTTTATTCCTCGTGTGTTCCTCTCCTCCTGAACCTCGGTCACCTTCAGGTTTGTGACTGAACGTGTGTGTGTGTGTTTACTCCAGAGGATACACAGCCACAGTGGCTTCAGACTCAGTCTGTTGACTTGTATTATCACATAGCTGCATTCCACTCATTATGTATGGGTGTAAGGTCTGTGTGTGTGTGTGTGTGTGTGTGTGTGTCCAAGCTGTCATGTTTTAGCCTCCCATGGCTAACATCTGCTGCATTTAGCGCCGCCGTCGCTCCGTGATACACACGCCGTCTAATAGAATCAAATGATCACACGGTTTGTCACGGTTTGTCATGTAACACCCACAAACACAAACATACACACACACACACACACACACACGTACACAACCTCATTATTCTGTCAGCCGGTGTAACAACCAGTTGCTTGTTTTTTTCCCACTGCTTCAGCCTGTCATGAAGTTACATTAGTCAAATGTGGAACATTAAAGGCGGCAGACGTAACAGCTTGAACTCACACTGTAATTAACACGTTAACACGCTGTAATCCTATGTAAAATAGCTGTGAGTGTTGATGCCACTCTAACAGAACTTCACAGAATGTGACACATGCTGCTGTGGAGGCTCTCAGAGCCTGAACACCTTCTCACTGCTCTGGGTTTGTTTTCTTCTGTGAGCATCGATCTGCCTTGAAACTCACAGAACTTTAGGGTTGTGTATCGGCAAGAAACTGGCGATACGATACGATACGTATCACGATACAGGGGCAACACATCAATACAGTGTGATATACTGCAATACTATAGGCAGGACAATATACTGAGTTTGTTTTTTTAACAATCAAATCTATCTATACATAGATATAGGCTGTGGCACTGCTGGGATTTAAACCTTCATTTGTGTCACTGAAGGAGAAATTAAAGAACTGGGAGGAATTTGTTTTGGATAAACAAATGAAAAAAAATACAAAAAAAACTTTTCTTGCAATATCAACAGTCATTGGCTGAGCATGAAGTTTCATCCCTACAGAATATTTGGGCTGAAACCATTAATCGTCTGCAGTCGATTAAACATAAAACCATATCCTGATCTCTACAACGTACACAGCTGTGGTCGGTGTAGTCCGTCAGGGTTTGGGTCGCGTTATTTGGAGTAAGATAATTCTGTCATAAAGGGAACAAGTGAAAAACCAGAGCCTGAAAATCTCTCTCTCTCCCTCATCCAATCATTCAGTCCTGGCCTCGTCGTCTCTCAGCCCTGAAGTGAAGACTAGACGACTTCTGCTCATCTTCCCGTCATCAGCACCAAATTCCAAATATTTCTGGGCTCCCGAACCCGAACAATGCCAGCATCTGCTGCCAGACCAATCCTTTAATAGAAAAGCCTCCCTCACCCCCCCTTCCCCTCCTCCCTCACTTTCCTCCCTCTTCGGTGTCCTTCAGTCGCTCGTCCGTCCAGGCGCTAATGTATAAGAAAATGAGTGGGGACAGAGTGAGTTGTTAATGTGTGGACAGGGACAAAAAGACAGGGTCTAGAGGTATTGTATTGACCCCATGACACGC
>NC_024308.1:11761499-11794912 GCF_000523025.1 Cynoglossus semilaevis
TGTGTGTGTGTGTGTGTGTGTGTGTGTGTCCAATCCACCATCTGTGAACTTCTCATTTTTCACAAGTAAAAATAAAATATTAAATAAAATTATAAGTTTGAGGAGAATCTCTCAAATTTGTCAGTTTCCATCGACTTGACTTGAGTTTTTTTTTTTATATTTTTGTATCTATTGTATTTATTTTCTCTGATCTCATGTACAGTTTGGTCAAACTCGTCTTTACTAGACTGAAAAAAATTAACGCTGAACTGAATGAACTCTCAAGCAGCGAATTATGACAAATAGAATCTCACTGACAGAGAAGAGTGAAAGATGGGAAGTACTACAGTACTACAGTACTGCAGTACTACAGTACTATAGTACTACAGTACTTCAGCGGACGTAGAAGTTCATCATTTTTAATCAATTACTAGACATTTCAGACATTGCCATGTAAGGTCGTGAACCCAAGGTTAAAATGACTGGTTCTGTTAACTGAGCTAAAACCTCAAACTTCATCCATGAATATTTTTATGATAAAACTTTTTCATGATAAACTTTATTTATTTATTTATTTTAAGGTTCAAACTTAATGAACGATTTGATGAATGATGATTTGTTTTAGGTCTTACACCATGATGATGCCTGACCTCTGACCTCTGAATGATGAAGAACGATCCTTCTGTACTTTGTTTCTTTTTTTTTTCCAAATCATTGAAGCGTATTTTATTTACTATTTACACCTGCTATCAGTGGGACTTTTTCAATAAGTCTGGCAGCCACCCTTCAGCCGTATCACCCATCAGTCTCCATGAACACACGCTCTGTGTCTCCCTTACACACACACACACACACACACACACTCAGATCTGGGAGTTCTCCCTGAGTGCTGTTGTCGTCCCTGTTTGTTGAGAGGATCATTTTCAGCCAAGGTGTTTGAAGAAAGACACCTTTTCCCGTGGCGTGGTCGGCCCGTGTGTGTGTTCACGTGTGTGTGTGTGTGTGTTTCTACAGAGCGTGGCTTTGCTGCTCCTGACACCGTTATCTGCTCCAGTCGAATGTATTTCTTATCGAGGTGAAGGTGTGTGTGTGTGTGTGTGTGTGTGTGTGGGGGGGGGGGTACTGACGACCGACAATACAAGCTTATCAAACGTCCTCAGCCGTGATTCAGCCTGTCACTCAAGACCCACGTGCACTATCACGCTTGCACGCACACACACACGCACACACACACACACACACCCACAGATACCAAGTCACTCACACTGCAGCGGCGTTCTTGATTGATAGCTGCTTTTCCGACAAACAGAAAGCTGGGATCAACATCCTTATGGCCTTTTTTTTAACCTCTCACACACACACTCTGGTGGTGGCATAACCTGTGTGTGTGAGACAGAACATTCCAGAGTAACAAAGGTGGGATTAGGGATGCATTAGTTGGTGGAGCGAGAGAGGCCCGTCAATAACAGCAGCCGGAGTAAAGCCAGAAACCTCGATAAGAAGACAAAAGCTGAGCCAGATAGCAGCCGAGTGAGAGAAGGACATGGAACGAGAGAGAAGGAAGGAGGGGGGGGGCAGGAGGGGGGGGGGGGGGGGGGGGAAAGAGAGGGGGACGAAAAACAAAATGTATAAGCAAATGTTCAGGATTGAAGGGAGAATCTGGCTAAAAAAACTGCGTCAAATCCATGTTAAAAACATCAGAGAGGAGGAGGAGGAGCAGTTTATGATATGATTTTATTTTCTTCTAAATTGCTTAACTTCTAATGTGTCCATCATAAAGTAACTAGTACCAGTAAATGAGCCCCTGGTACTGTTGACTGGTCTTATAGAACAAGTTACAACTGACTTTATATTCTATAAACCTGTAGACATTTCCAGGCGTCTTTATTGTATTCACTGAGTGTAACACCAATACTGTTGTGAAACAAAATGTTGTGATATTTTAGTAACCATATTTTCTTACACTGCAAGTGACGAGCACTTTTGTCCATTTCTTATTCACGGTCTACAGGTTTACAGAGGCGACGTGTGTGTGTGTGTAGAAACAGAACCAACAAAAGTTTTCACTAACTCACAGGATGAGTTTGGGGTGAGGAGGTGAGGGGGTGAGGAGGTGAGGAGGTGAGGGGGTGAGGAGGTGAGAGGGTGAGGGTCTCCAGCTTTCAATAATTAGTTTCCCTCTTTTATTTACACTGAAACCACTACATACAGTAGGGATGGGAGGTATAGGTGACGGTGGAGGGAGGAGGTGACATTCATACAGAGAGCATCCTGTTCCCGTCAGCGCGGCAGCGAGCAGCTAGCTGTCACACAAAGACACAATGAGGCCTGGCAACAAACAGCCACTTAAAAAACAGCCTGGCAACAGAGAGCAAATTCAATTAGAGAAATAATTAGTAGATACAGGGCCAGGCAGCAGGCTGCAGCGACGCCACAACCCAGGAATTAATAGGCGAGGATAGGAGGAGGACGCTGTCATAATTAAGAGGCAATCACCTATGTCAATGAACACCTAAAAAAAATACAGCCCCCCGAACGCAAATCTATTAATTCAATGATCAAAAAATATTTGAGGGGATGATTAATACAGCAAATTCATTTTAAAAGACTAATTTCTGGAAAGATAGCAAGACAATTGCACATAATGTACTCCGTCTGGCATTTATATTGCTAATTAAATTTGTTCTCTCTGATAATTTGTGGAAGGATTGTTTTTTTTTTTCCCTCTCCCCTCCCTGCACCTCCTCCTGTGTGTCTGTCTGTTTGCTTCTCGAGCCGTAAACCAAAGGAGGCAGTGTTGCAGCAGTAAAAACACTCAAATACGCCATGGAGGATGTAGAACAGGACGTGTTCACCTCCTCGCAAGATGCTGCCGTGCAGCGCAAAACAACAACTCACACAAGTCTTCATCTCCGCAGCAGCAACAGATGCTAATACTGCCCCCTGCTGCTGCACAAATACTAAATATACAGCAATGATTCATGTTAAAATTCATGTTCAATGCTAGTCATTAAAGTATGAGAAAACGACCCATGAGCTTTAAAGGTGGCCACTAAAAAAGAGTTAGCTAAGGTAAGCTAAGCAACTTTACGTTAGCCAAAAGCTATGCCAAATCACCCAGAGTATATAAAAACAACCATAACACCAAAGTACTGGTCAGCTACTAGCAAGACAACACAAGACGACAGGCTACGTAGTTAGCTAAAGGACAAGACAAGTAAAATACAGCCTGGAAACAGCCAAAAAATAAAGCTTAAAACAAGCAAAGGTAACAAAATAGGAGACTTAACTTACAACATATGTTGTTCTTAATTCCAAGCTAAATAAAATATGTAAATAAAAGAGGGAATTGATTCTGTGGTAACCCTAACTACTTTTTGTTGACTGTTTTTATAAATGTTTTAATAAACAGCATTTCCAAAATAAAGATGTACGTCTTTATCAATCAGTTATAAGAGCATTAGCTGTTCAGGCTAATGGGGTTTGTAGCAAAAATACTAGGTATAAACTTGTATGTCACAGCTACAAATAGGCAAAAAACAAACAACGTCCTCATTTTCCTTCTTTGACTCCTCCGTACCGCCGCCATATTTATCGGCCCAGCCACACCAGCACCTCCGCCCTGCTCTCCCGCTGCTCCACAGATACAAAAGAGTCAGCAATTAAATTAGACGATAAGGATGTGAAAGAAATCAGCAGGTTATTGATTGATTTGTCTCCCTCTCTCGGGGGTGGGAGTACGGGGGTGATAGGAGGAGGCAGCTATATTTTCTACAGCTCCTCTATCACTAACTAATTACTTTGTTTCCAAAATCCCTCATATGAGACACAGGGGCTTCAAACAACAAACAAAGAAATTAAATTAAAAAATAAAAGGAGGAAGGAGGAAGAGCCACACACACCAAAGAGAGACGATGAATCTGGGGGATTAGGAGAATCATCAGAGAGAGTAAACAACATGAAAGGTGATTCAGCCTCGGAATCTCAGGCTCACTGAGTAATGGGACGCGGCCCTGTTGTTGTTGTTGTTGTTGTTGTCTGTCTGTGTGCAGGAGATGACACTGATCCATACGTCCTTCATTACAAACAACAAGCAGCCACAGAAGGAGCAGGGTCAGACCAGTCCAAGGTCTGAGTGCCGACATTTGAAGGAACAACTGTGCAGTAGAGGTACGTGCAAAGTTACAGTTCTGACAGATACCTCAGGAGATCCTGGATATCAGTGAACAGCTGAGCTGAGAATAGAAGTATTTCCTAAGAAGGAGGCTTGCTGTATTTACTCAGTGTAAAACCTGGGCCTGTTTAGTTGAACACAGCCCTGATATAGTTGCAGGAATTTAAGAAAAACATTACATTAGTTTTTAAAGCCATCTGTTGCCACCTTGTGGGAGATATTTTCATCGCTCTGGCTGCCACAGACAAAGAGTGATAATTAACAGAAGAAAAAGAAAAGTAACTGCAGAAAGTCATTTTTAAATCTTTATTTTCTCAATAGTATTTACTCAGTAATACTGTTCTGTAACAGGAGGTGCAAAGAGTCATCATTTTTGCTTTTATTGATTTTTATTGATTTCTTTTTCGTCTGTCTTGAGTGTCACAAACCCTTTTTAATTTTAATAGGAGTTCCACTAATATTTGTTTTTTTTTAATATCTTAAATGGAGTCTGACAGTAAACTGATCTTTGGGACTTCATGAACTAAACCAAAAATGGTTTAACAGAGTTAAATTAACAATGAGCAGCATCTGTATCTTATAAATCAGTGCAGACGCTCAACGTTATTCTGCATGATTTCAAGATTAGGGTCATGCAGAATAATGTTCCAACTAACACCACAGGGGGCACTGATCAGCAGAAGCGTCTTGACGAAGTTGATGTGACAGACAATTAGTAATCTTCCTTGGTGTCCAATACCGACCTAACACACACACACACACACACCTGTCAGGGTGACATGACAGATGTGAGTTTTTCGTGTATTTTCCACAGCATGTGAGCATTGTAGGGCAGATAACGGTTCCAGGGATTCACAGATTGTACTCAGTACCGAGCAAATTCTTATACAAGGATGTATGTGTTCCTCCAAGTCCTGCTCTGTCGCCCAAAACACGACCACGGTCTCAAAACACTGACAACAGAGGGCCGAGGCAGCGGAGTCAAACATCAGCACCATGGACAGCTCAGGTCAAGAGCTCAATCAACAGGTGGGAGTTTGTCAGCTTCAAAAAATAAATAAACCAAAGAACAGAAACAGCCTGTTGTCTAATATATGTATGTTGTTTACTTTTAAACTCTTTCATAAACAGATGCTGGCGATTTGACTGTTTTATAAAATAAATAAAACAAAATGAGCCCCGTCTGGAGTTCCCTTCAGGAAATTAAGACAAAATTTAGTATAAATATAAATAAATTTAGTAGCGGGCATCGAGCCACTACTGCTCACGTGCAAAGCGACCGCTCTACCATTTGAGCCAATCCCCGTTCTATTTACTGTGTGTAAGCAGTTTTCAGGAGATAAAACTTTTCCACATCCATTTTTCCAAAATCCCCCGAACTTTGAATTGTAAGCATTTTTAGAATATTCTTTTTTAATAGATTTCCATTCAATATATACTCATTATTTAATGAATACTGTTACAAGATAAGAAGTTTGTAGCACTAATGAGTTAGTTTTGTATAAAACTAAAAACCTAAATTATTTTTCTATAAAATAACAAACTTAAACACTCTACATTTGAGCCCCTATAAGTCAAATAAACCAGTAGAAAAATGAAAAAAAAAATCACTCAATATTTGATAAAAAATCCTTCATTTAATCTATTTGGAAATGAAATGCATGGCCTGGGTTGGTGATGAGCTCAATTTTCCCTCCTGAATCTTTTAAATATACTGTAGATGTAGTTTTTAAAATGGGAAGACGATCTCTATAAACAAAATTTACATATTCATCTGTAACAGTTGGAGGTTATTTGGCAGCTCACTCTGGACTGATAGGAGGAGGAAAAAAAAATCCACTTAGCCATATCACCTCCAACAATCGAGCCTCATGAGCCTGGCAATAGGCTGAGGGTGAAGAATGACACTAATGTATCTTTAGATTTGAATGCAGGACTAGTTAATGCTATTTACTGAGGACGGTAGATGATCGACTGGAGAGCTGAGGGAAGGAGATGGACAGTAAGTGGCCTTCAGACTCAGTGGACGCTGCTTTAGGAGCCAATTACAAGACTAATGGAGTTAATGCCAAAGATGAGAGAGAGAGAGAGGGAGAGAGAGAGAGAGGGGCAACCAAGAGGACGATTAGAGTTTGTTAATCTGATGGGCCAATCACAAATCATCAAATACAAACTGTGTAGCTTGTGGAAAGACACCAAAAAAAAGAAAAAAAGAAAGAAGAAGAAGAAAGAAACAGGATGTGGGATCTGCCTCGATTTCATGATCCGTCATGTTAGGCTGCAGATTAAAAGTGGGATCTCTGGACTTATGAACCATTTAGTCAATTACCAGCGTTATCTAAAAACGCTTTCATTTGACATTCAGAGCTGCGACGGCGGCCCACAGAGCCGACAGCGAGGGTGATTACAGACAAGATCGTGGCTTCGAAAAAAGGCCCAAACATCTGCCAGCAGAGTGACCCGGAGACGTCAATGTGGGGAAGGGGGAGTGGGAGGGGTCAGGGAGGAGGAGAGAAATCTCCTTTTTAAATGGGTAAAATCTGATCAAAGAAGAGAAATGATCAGCACTTGGAGGACTTTACTGATCCTGAAGACCACTTCAAGGACTCTACACTACAGGTTCTGCCCTCGATTTATGGGTGTCATGTGACCAACTGAGTGGGAATCAAACACATAACACTCCATGTGTAATGGCCTCTACACACTGTGCCACTTTAGCAACCTTGTAAGACCACTGCATGACAATTTTGTCATTGTAAAAATCTCACGCTGTTAGAGTTTTATCTCTACACATTAGACAACTGCAGTAGCTGTGGGCCTTAGGACACCCCCAGAAAAACAACAGAGAGGAGGGGAGGGGAGAGGGAGAGGGAGAGGGAGAGGGAGAGGGAGAGGCAGGAGAGAGGGAGAGGGAGAGGAGAGGGAGATGGCTCTTCATCAACCGTTAATAAACCAACAAACCAACCCTTTTATACTTCAAGTTCCAATAGGTCAAAGTGAAAGTTACTGGTGAGAACAGAAGATCAGGTTTAGATCAAAACATCTGGATAGAAATGATCAAACTACCAAGAACACAGTGCACTTTCAGAAAAGCTATGCTAATTTTGTACAAAACCCTTGTATTTTCCCAGGGTGGCTAAAACTGTGGTCCTGAGGACCAGAGTTGGTCTGCTGCCAGGAAGCTCAGTGTGACAGGGAAGGCCCATCTGCGCTCCCCGACACTCGAGATGGCAGATGTAGAAGCAGATTGATTTTCATTCAGCTGTCATGATACATAAGTGGAAAACACAAACACACACACACACACACACACACACGCAGGTCTCTGAGAGCTGCTGTTGGCTGTCAGTCTGCCAAGCTATTTCTCTCCTTCCTGTCATTTCCTCTTTCTCCTTCCCTCCCTGTCTCAGCCTCTCCCTCTCTCCCTCTCTTCCCCTTTCTCTCTTCCTCCCTCCGTCTAGTTCAATGAGCAGCGAGCAGATTTTAAACGCCACATCTGGCGCTCAAATTAAATCATTTACAGTCCATAGAGAGAAGCGGCATTTAGTGACAATACAGCCGGTGGGGAATCAGTGTGTTTTCTCCTCTGCCTTCTGATTAGATGTCATCGCCGCGCTGTTCAGATCTGCGAGACGTGTTTTCCTACAGCGTGTTGTAAATCAGAGGGTGAAGATGTCATGGAGGGAGCTGTTCATCTGGTGGCGTCGCCTCTGACACCTGCACTCCTTCCTCTCTTGGTGACTCGGCTT
Source organism: Cynoglossus semilaevis (assembly GCF_000523025.1). NCBI lineage: Eukaryota > Metazoa > Chordata > Actinopteri > Pleuronectiformes > Cynoglossidae > Cynoglossus > Cynoglossus semilaevis. The sequence continues at coordinate 11,769,402 of NC_024308.1, forward strand.
CCATGTGCGAGACTCTTAACTTCACCAAATGTATTTGTGTGTGTGTGTGTGTGTGTGTTGGGTAACTCATAGATGCGCAGCCAGAGCAGAATTACAAAGGATTTTGTTCCTTTCCACAAATAGTTACAATGAAGGGACTGGACTTGACTGGACTCTGACTGGACTCTGACTTGACTCTGACTTGACTCTGACTTGACTCTGACCCAGTCTCGACTTGCCTTGACTTTTCACCTCGTCTATGGCAGCTATCTCACAGTAACTCTTTAGTAAATAACTTGGTATTTCTCTCCGTTGTGACTCGTGTTATGACAGAGATTCGCGCCATTAAAAAGTGGATGAAGTAACACAGCATAATACAGTATGTGTCAGTGACAAACAGAACAACTTCAACCTGCTGGGGTCTTAGTCAATCACCCAGTGCTGACGGGTCATAAAACCTTCCACCCTCTGCTAATACCATCCAGCTGCCCTGGACTGATGCAGTGACAACGGCTGATTCAACTTCTAATAAAATCATAAAACATTTCCCTTTTTCTGCCCCAGGAATTGGGCAGTGTCCCATTCTGAGAGATTTTGGGAACCCTGACAGGAGGTAATTGACTTGTGGCTCGGCCTGGGAACAGACTGACTCCTGTGAAATGCCTAAAAATTATGAGACTGCTGGTCATCCATCAGCATAAGCCGGCGGCACAAGCTTTTGTTTGTTCGGCGCTGGACTGTACTGGCTACTGGAGAGAGACTCTGACGTATGTGTGTGTGTGTGTGTGTGTGTGTTACAGAGAGAGACAGCTGAAACAGCAACAGTGCGAATCAGACAGCAGTGTGTACCAGTGTGTGTGAGAGAGGCAGGCAGTTGACCTGGTGTCAATTAGGAGCCCATATCGTTCCATTCCCCGAGGGTCAGAGCGACTCCGAAACATTAAATCATTTAATTCACGTCAAACCAATCCTGCTGTCTCCTCTCTCACACTGCCTGAATCAGAAAACTCCTGCCGGCCCCCGGCTCTGAGCAAATTCTCACTGGAACCAAGGCTGACAATAAAAGGTGTTTAAATCCTAGAAGCCACGGCTTCATTCAACAGGTAGAGACGTAAACTCAAAACAAAATGACATCTTGAGTGCACTGAGAAATGGTAAACTTCTCTGTTCACCCTGTAGCTGTAGAACAGTGTGTCAAACTTTTGTCAAAGCGTGGAATTGAAAAGCATTGAAAAGGGTCAACTTCACCTACTGTGATGATGGGTCTATAGTGCAGTGGTAAATGAAAGCATCGAGTCCTTATAAAACTTTAGTCTATAACACCTTTTCGTAGAACTATTTGGGCTATTAGCGCCTTTCTTACACAGTTTGAAAACTCAGTGAGATGTTTGAAAAGTAAATGTTCAAGAAATTCCAAAACAACAAGTGAGACAAAAGCTTGGCAGAAGAACCTTTTTAGCATGTGAAATGTTAAATACCCGTCTGTCAACAAACAATTTGAAAGAAAGCTAAATGTTAGCGCAGGAGATGGTCGTGTCACTGTTAGCACAAAGAGTGTGAGGAGCAACAAGGTCAAGGTCGAGGGGTCAACCTCATGCCTGGTCCACGTTCTTAGAGGTAGTGTATCACTAGAATGGAACCATCGCATCGACCAATCACAGTGAGTTATAGTTGATTTAAAAAAGAAAGGATTGATCAATTGAACAGAACTTTGTTCGGGTGTTGACCAAGTTTGTATGAACTCACACACACACACACACAGACAGAGTCTCAGGCTTTGTTCAACTTCCTGCTAATTCTCTAAAAGTGATTTGGTCATAAATCCCATATTTCCGATGCTTGTTTGTTGGTGGCAGACTCCAAATCAGCTTTTCCATAAAATCTGCTCGGACAAAATGTGACAAACTATTGTTGTTCTTTGTCTCCGTGTCACTCTAATCCTCTTTCTCCCTTTACTTCTGTCTCTTCCTCATCCATCCATACTTACCAGCCAACCACAGGGAACGGCCTCGGTACTGACCGCTGTGAACACACACACACACACACACACACACACACACACACACACAGTGTGACCAGATGTGTGGGTCTTACTGGGAGGCTAAGCTGTACTGTCATAGTTTGCATGTGTGTGTGTCCATGTTGGCCTGGGTGTCAGGGCTTTAGCTCTGTGTGTGTGTGTGTGTGTGTGTGCGTGTGTGTGTCCACAGATGGATTTGGCTGCACTCTCTGTGTGTGTGTGTTTACCGTGCTGGCATATGCACAGGTTGAGACGACTGGTGTTCACATACATGTGCATGCCTGCATGTATAAATGTGTGTGTGTGTGTGTGTGTGTGTGTTTGGCGGTCGTTGAAGGTATGCTGCAGATCACTTTAAGCCTTTTAAACCCATTGTTGTGCAATAAACCCTTCCTCTTCATCCACTTCACGCCCATTGTTTCACAGTCTCTCCATGTCATGCTAATATGAACATACAGTATAATGGTGGTCTAATTCCCTACAATAGATGGTAGACAGTAACATGCACATGTACAGTATATGAGCTGTTTATTTAATCAAGATACATAAAAATATTCTGGAAATACTTTTCCAGAATTAAGATCGTATATAAGAAAAAACTACTTTACCTCTGGTCGTAAGTCTGTAGTGCTAGTATAACATTATAATTCGTTATCGAGTTTTCATTATTGGAGGAATAACCGATAACAATACTTACAGATATGACATAATTATACTAATATCGGGCCCGATATCATCGGTTGGCCGATATTATTGGACATTTCTAGTTATAATCCCTGCAACTTTCACATACTGTAGAAAGGTTGTGCCGTACACCTCCAACGATGCAGTATGCACTACTGCATCGTTGTGCCCAAAGATTAGATCGGAATCTAGTCTGTAGTAGTAATACTGCAGTACTTCCTCAGTCTCACCATTAGAGATACTCTCTGTGGTTCAAACAAGGACCCTCTGTGTGTAAGGCAGGTGTGCTAACCGCTACACTATGGATCCACTGAGCAATGATTGCAGTTCAAACTTGGTTCAATCTGCACTAACAAATATCTAACCACAGATTGTTGTTTCTACCAAGTTTAATTAAAATATACCTTAAGTTAAAAAAATCAATAATTACAACATGAATTAATTTGAGTTATTGTAACTGGCTTAAGACAATGATCCTAAAAACTTCAGCTTCTCCTCGGATGTTAAATTGGATCAAAAGTCCCCGTCGGTTTGTGTTCATTCCGTCGCCTCAGAACCGTCAGCGAGCCGTGAAGTCCTCTGGTGTACAAAATAAGGCCGCGCTGATTTAAGCAGATTTACAGCTTGTTGCATTTGATCAGAATCCAGCTGATATCAGAACCGGAGAGGAGCTTAGCTCCCAGAGCCAAATCCATAATAACACTCCTGCACCACCCACAACAAAGAGAGGCAGGCAGAAAATACCATCAGAGTGAAGAAATCCTGATCAATGTTTACTGAGGGAGGCCTGTTCGTCCTTGATATAGGGTCGTCAACACAAAGAGACGAGCGAAAACAAGAATTTACGTCTAATTTTTTTAAAATTATTATTCATCTAACTGAGAGAAATTAGTTTAAGAAAAAATGAAAGGCTTTTTCAAGACTGGCAGAAAATGCTGTTTGGATCGGGGAGACATCAGTTTGGTGCTGTTTGTATATTAGTGGTAGGGACTTTATCGTAGCTTCAAAAGCATTGGTGTGTAAGCAGTAAACAGCACTTCACTGCCAGTATTCAACGTTAATCCAGATAAGGGCCGCGCAGGAGGAACACTAATATGTTATGTCTCAACGCACAATAAAAGAGATGAGACCCTCGAGACACACACACACACACACACTCTTCGATCAAACACGTTTGTGTTTTTCTCTAATTGAGAGCAGAAAACTTTTCTCCATCAGCGTCTGGCCCTCAGCCATGTGACCCTTTTCTTCCTGCCTCTTCTCCGCAGCTATCCCTCCATCACTTCTTAATGTGCTTGATAAAACATCAGGCGTAGCGCAAAGGGTACAAGGCGGATGATGTGCTCTTTTTTTGGTGAGGGGTGTGGGGGGGGCAAAACAGGCCTCAGCTAAAGGAGGTGGATAAAGGAGAGGAGTCCGCTCCGTCTGTCTCCCACAGTCTGTCCGTCCACCGGCTGCATTAAGAAGCCGTCCAGCTTCTTTTCAAAACCAGCCACTCTCATCGAACCGCTGCATCTCAGGCCCTTTTGTCCTCCACCATCTCCCCATCCCACCCCCACCGCCGCCTCCCCCCCGTCTCTCAACCCCGCTGTTGAGTGTCTGTAATGGCCCAGACGTGAAGGAGGAGGGAGTGGTGGGGGCGATGAGGAAGTGAGAGAAGTGGAGGAAGAAAAAGAGAGCAAGCAGAAAGAAGTTGAGGGTGAGGGAAGGGACGGGACAAAAGGGGGAGAGAGGAAAGTGAAGCAGAGAGTGGTGGTGATGGAGGGATGGAGGACATGCAAGAGCGTGGTGCGTGGATGTGTGTGTGTGGGGGGGGGTGTGTGGGGGGGGGTCCGAGTCTTTAGGAGGAAGCCAGGCAGCACTAAGAGTCTCTGTTGCTGCCCAGTCAGGCCTGCCTTCCCCCCGGCCACAAAAATCTTCCCACCTCCCCCGGAGCACCACATCCTTTTCTGACCACGCTGCACTCTTTCTCCTTTTCTGTTCATTTCCTCCTCACATCATCACGAATTCACACCCACGTTCATGTTTTACTAGTCTTTTAAAGACCACACGGAATGGATTTATTGACGCCAATATGACAAAATATATATATATAAATATTATTCTCTGTGTAGGATTATGGCATGGTTATTGTTTGAAAACAAACAAACAAAACCAGTGAAACCAGTTGACCATTTCAGGCCTGACCTATTTTTACAGGTGACTTGTGGTTTTCTGTAGATTAAGGTGAAATATCAACATCTGATGTGAGTTTTTTTGACGTTAACCTCGTCCTGATTTTTTTCTTTTAGTGGATAGCTCGCCGTGATCGTATAGTGGTTGGTACTCTGCGTTGTGGCCACAGCAACCCCGGTTCGAAACCAGGTCACGGCATTTGACCAACAGTTTCCCCGGTGTGAGATCGATAAACTTTAACTTAATCTAACTGTACATATACGACTTGTTGACGAAGTCCTGGACTCCCCAAAAATGTTCCTGGCCTACAGCAGCGCCTGGTGGAGCCCCATGTACTGTGATTAGACAACAACGAACATGTTTTTAAATGTATGCACTAACGCCAGTGCATCTGACCAATCAGCTAACAGGATAATGCTAAAAGCGACAGCATTATTTAAAGGGAGAATGACTCAAAACTGACGAGACGAGGTCAAGTCATTAGCCACGTGGAGCTGAAGTTGCCTCAAACTGACAGAGTAGAGTGGATGTTGAATCCTGTCTTGGAAAAACTACTATCTGAAAGTTAGAGAGAAAAAAAAACAGATAACGATCATCTCCAGCAATTACTTATTTGTTTACAATAATTACTAGAAGCTGAATTCCATGTCAGAAAACAAATGAGTGAAATGACTATTAGGCTGTCAGCAGCCTCACTTAAGCAGTTAGGTCCTTAGAAGATGATAAAATACAAGAAAATAAAAAATATGCACCCGTCATACACACACGCACACACACAGAAACTCACACACAGTCAGTGGCCTCAGGACTAATTGCTAGATTGGAGCAGATTTTCGAGTTTCAGTTCAGGGCTGTAATTGTGAGGAGAGCAGGGAGGAGTGACAGGGCTTCAAGCTGAGAGGACAAATCACCGGGGGCCAGCGATTAGACCGCGCGCATGTGTGTGTGTGTGTGTGTGTGAGGGGTTAAGCCAACCATCTCTCAATTCCAGGTTTCCGTGGCACTGACCTCAAACTGCCACACATACACCATGCTGACCCTTTCAAACCCTGCAGTTTCACACAGTCTAAAATCACAGTCACTACACAGTGATGCTGACGGGTTTGTGAGCATGAAAAAGTATATGGCGTAAAAACCAGAAAAAAAATGTACGTTACATTTAATGTACAAGGTCAGAAAAACTATAGATTTGCAAAAAATGTTTCTTTTTTAAAACCACTATATTAATATGATAAATGTGATAAAGTCTGTTCAACAATCAAGACACAAATAGCAGCAGCAGCAGCAGCAGCAGCAGCAGTGTGTCTTAACAACATACTGTAGTTCATGTTGCGTTGCACTTGTCGTGACATTTTGAGCATTCCTTATTTTCTTGAGATTTCCAGTTTGATGACATCATGAAAAGTTCAGTCTTTGGTCAAAATATTTTTGTGGAAAACTAGTTGAAATTCAAAACCAAAGTTTTAATAAGAATAACAACTTAGCTTAAAATCCTAGAGTAAAATGCCAGATATAACTAAGTCAGATTTTGAATCCACCAGTTAGTAACGATGTTTACCATTTTAGTCTAGGTAAAAAAAAAACATTGTCTTTAATTTCAACTGCTTTAATGTATATATGTTTAACAGAGCCACCACTGCGTGAACACCAACAACTGTTTTGCATTTAATCAACTAAAACTCTTGAGTAATCAAAGGTTGTCCGATTGAGAATGATCGTTAGCAGCATTAGCAGCTCTGGTCAGTAGATGTCTGCAACAAAAACAAAACCTGCCGTTCGAACAACATCCCTTCTCTGTCTCACTTCCCTTCCACGTCCTCTGTCTGCAGGAGACTCGTCAGTCCCAGCAGGACAGGAAGGAGACATGCAGGGAGACAGAAAGAGAGGACAGAGTTCTGCAGACCTCACACTGAGCAGCACCACCGGAATCTCACTACAAGACTAATCTGCAGAAAAACAACAGCAGAGCCAGGAAAGCACCTGAGTTTGTCCTCAAGCGTCTGCACCGACACCTGGAACCTTCCACGGATGAAGATAAATATAAATGACCAGAGGGTTAGAGGTCAGAGCGGGAGTTCTCTGCCTCCTTAGTCAGCCAATATCTCTGCCAGCTTACCTTCCAGTGATGTCACCATTGTCACTATGACAGGGCCTTCAATCCTGTTGTCTGATTGGATGTTAGCAGCTGTCCACACCAGAGTTACATCCTGAGCAGGAACAGAAGGACAGAACCCTGAAGACAGACCACGGTTCCTTCTTCCTACGTGATGTCAACCGTGACGTTCTCGTCATCATCAGATGCCGTTTCTTCTCTCATTTCTCTGACTCTTTAAACTGTAAACTCCCTCTTCTCCTCCTCCATCCTGGTTTTTCTAATACCATCTCCCTCATCTTCCTCCCACCTGAGTTGGGCTTCTAGCTCCTGCCCCACCTTCACGGCTCCTCCTCAGGCCTCCCCACGAACCCCCTTGGCCTTGGAGCTCCTAACCCCATCCCTGGTTCCCCTTCTCCCTGCTTCCCCTCTTTCCTTTCCCCTTCCCCAGCTGCTCCTCCTGCCTCCTCCAGCCCCAGCCTTCTGCTCAGTGTTCAAGGGGAGAGCCAGCTAGGAATGCTGTGGCTCTAGACGTTTTGTCCAAGCCCTAGGTCTCTTTCACTGAGGCAAGATTAGTTCATACAAAAACTCAACAATACACCACTGAAAGCCATTGTTGATATTCAACATTTTTCACATAGCAGAGCAGAATAGACAATGCGGCAGCCGGGAAAGCCCGAAGCGGACTGGAAGGGTTGATGGCTGATGGTATCTCAGCTGAGCAAGGGCCTTAATCCCTTTAATACACACACACGCACACACACACACACACACACGAGGACACACAATCTCACTAGGCCGGAGACAGCAAAATCAATACAACCCTCTCTCTCTCTCTCTCTCTCTGTCTCTGTCTCTCTCTCTCTCTGTCTCTCTCTCTCAGCTGTGTGTCTGTGTGCAGATCAGTGGGATGCAAGTGTGATACAGAGGAAAAGCACGAGACTGTGTGTGTTGGTCTGTGTGTGTGAAGATATAACACTGGTATCACTTCAAGACTATTTTAAATTAAGCAACTTTTTTCACAATTTTATTTCATGTAATATGAAAATCATAACATTTTTGGTGACGGAGTAAAAATGAAATTTTAATCACTTACTGATAAACATGTCCATCAGCCTCGGAATCAAACACAGACCTTCGGTCAACCTGTGGGAAGGAATCAGAAAAAGATTATTTCATGCAACTAATACAGTATAAAAATATAACTGAGATAAGTCATTTTTCCAGGGTTCATTTTCAACCCATTGAGCCGACGTGCTCAAATTGAGGACTTGTGACTTGACTTGAAATCCTGTTAACAACTATGGATCTGTGTTCAGACTCTCCTTCTGTTGCATTCACTCAAAAATCTTAGTTTTCTCTGGTGACTTCATTTGGCCTCAACTCATACTTTATTAAATGACTTAATGACTGGACATAAAACCTGAGCAGCCATGTTTATTCAGTTCTATTGTTCTGTTACTTAGTAAAACAGTATCCTAAACATAAATGACCAGTGGTGCTATTACTTTATGCAGTAGTAGCAGTGCTGCAGCAGCGCTAACATGACAAATAGGTTGATTAGATTCCACGCTCAGCCCATTTCTTTTGATTCTCCGTTGAAGGACAGAGCGGGATCCCCGCTCTGCTCAGGCCTGGACGGGCCTGCAGTCGCTGCTGTGATTACGGTCGGTTAATGTAATAAACGGCGTGACGCGTAAAACTCATAAATCATGTCACGTCTGCGGAAACATTTCATAAAACATGATTAAAAGTGTCGTGTAACATTGGGAGCGGCGGTGTCAGAGTGAGACATGTTAATTGTGCACTAATGATATGTAATGAATGTCATCATCCCCGAGGCTGTGGCTAACGAGCTAAATGAACTGGCACTAATGGGCCTGTTAGCTTATCTTAGCAGCAACATTAGCTAGCATAATGAAGAGGCTGTGGGAATCAGCCACAAGTGTCAGTTTACATTAAGGTGTTTTTTTATTTAAATGACAAAAGAAACAACAGAACAGAGCTTCAGCGGCACAAAAGTAAATAATGGTTTAAACAAGGTAGTAGCAGTATTTGTGTACAATACACTATAATATTTATACACTGAACTAAGTCTGTTCAGTAATATAATTATTAAAATATAATTTTTGTTGTTGTTTGTTGTTGTCAGCAGGGTCATTTTTAAAGTGATATGTTGTTGTTTGTTGTTGTCAGCAGGGTTAAAAAAGGATTTATTGTAAGATGAGTGTGGAAAAGTACAAGTCAAAACGTTCTAAGACAGATGTTATCACTTCAAAAAGTGTCTGATGTTCAGATGTAAAAGACACAAAAACCATATTTTCCAGCATGTCTTATCATTATATGAGCTGTTTTATATTTTTCATCAGTTTTTTTCCTTGAATCCTTGAATGACTTTTGATTTCTTGAAATGTACTTTTTAAAGAGCATTTTGAATGTTTTCATTATTGTCGTTGTTGTTGTTATTATTAAAACTTAAACTGCAGAACTCATGGATCCACAGACTGTTGTTTCATCTCATCCCATCATAAGATAAAGAAGGTCATGTGACCAGTAAATATGATAGGACCGACGGCTTTAGTCTGATGTTAAACTGTTCTAATAAAATATCCTTTAAATGAAGTTGCAAAAGAAAAGTAAAAGAAGGAGAAACAAAAAAACAGATCTTTTTTGTTTTTTTATAAATTCTCAGAACTGCTGCTAGAACCAGACCTCCATGGATTCCACCTGGACTCCAGATCCTGATCTGGATCCAGCTGCCGGGCTTTTCTAGGACCCCCAAGTCCGCTAGGTAACAGAGAAGAAGAATTGGAAGAGGAGGGGGAGGAGGAGGGGTGAGCTGGGTCTCTCTCTCTCTCTCTCTCTCTCTCTGTCTCTCCCTCTCTGCCTCTCCCTCTCTCCTTCATTCGACCAATTGACAGCTGATTGATGTCTATCTCCTCATCCTGACAAAGAGCCTCATTAGCATAACTAAAGCCATGTACAGTAGAGCCAGGCAAACACTAAATTACATGCTTCCCCCTCTCCGCTCTCTTTCTCTCTCTCTCTCCCTCTCTGCCTCTCCCTCTCTTCCACTCGGTCCCTCATTCAACTGAACTCCGCAGCAGGCAAACAAAACACAACATAGTGTGCTTTTTGTCCCTCCTGTGAGCCCTTAAAGGGAACATCTTGACAGCTTCTTTAGGAGACACACAAAAGGCCTGACAGAGAGACACTCAGAGATGGAGAGAGAGAGAGAGAGAAAGTTCTGTGTTTTTTGCGTGTGTGCGTGTTTGTGTGTATGTGTGTGTGGGGTTGGGGGAGGAGGGGGCTGTGCAGGTGTCTCAGTACAACTTTGGAAAAACAATTCTGAACTTGTATTTCAATATTTACTGCGTTTACTTGTCAAAACTTAGATTAGCAAATAAGTTGTAAATAAATGACGTACGAAACGTGACGTCGATACAGCGGCAGGTCCCAAACCATGACCTGTGTGAAGTCACAACCTCGACACAAACGTGGTAAACCTGCAGATATTTGTGTTTTACTGAAGCCTGAAGTACACATCACTGTTTTTCAGTATATCATCCTGGATGGATGGATGGATGGATGGATGGATGGATGGATGGGTGGATGGATGGATGGGTGGATGGATGGATGGATGGGTGGATGGAGTTGTAAACAAACACTGCTCTCACCCCCGTGTCTCCCTTGTCGTCTCCCTTCTCTCCCCCATATTCTGTGCAGCAATCTTCTCTCTAATTGTTCATTCATGGTGTGAATCTTTAAATAGGAGGCCCGAGCCGGGCGCTAAGATAATAGATCTCCGTGTGTCGTTAGCTCGCGAGGCTAAATTACAGAGTTACCATGGTAATAGGCTACGATGAGAGTGATTATTCTGTCTTTTACAACCACAGACTTTTCACTTCTGCAGGAACTGGGGAGAACGCTTCTGTTTCTTCTCTACTAACCCTGTGATTTTTGACAAATACACATATACAGAAATACACACAGGTAATATTATATAATTCATTATATAATACTACTACAGTGACAACTTTTCTGAATCTGAATGGTCAATTTCCTGAAGGGAACTCCTGAGGGATTAATAAAGTTCTATCCATCTATCTATCTATCCAGATTAGAGAGGTAGTCAAAGTTATTCAAGGTTAATAAGCTTCTGTAATATTTTAATGAGCAGCTAATACTTACTGATATAGTCATAAAGTATTTTATGTATATTTTAGTACTATTTTTGGTAAATGAAAAACACTTTTTGTTATCTTTATTAATGTATTTTTTTTACATTCATTTAAATGTTTAATTATTATACAAGTATAATTATTATTATAAATATTTTCTCCTCTTGTGTCTTTCTTAAAAAAAAAAATCTAATGAAGATACTGCAGCTAGCCTGTTGCATAGCTCTAAGCTCTACTGTTCCTCTGGACACTGACTGGACCATGTGCAGGTGAATGTGTAAAAACCTATGGTAAATATCACAGAGGGTGATCGAGTATCTTTGACTCCAAAGATATTCAGTTTTCCAGAGTTAAAGTGTAATGATCTGTGTTTATCGACCACGTCTTTACCTGACGATAAAAAAAGTGAGCATTTCTGTGTGAATATAAATAAACATACCAGGCCAGTAAATGTGTGGCCATTTCAAAGTCATTTCTATCATAATTTCAAATATTTGAGAGGAAAAAAAATCCCAAATATTACTTAAATTACTTGGCCTTATTGGAAAATTAATTAAATCCATGTTTTGTCAAATTAAAAATGTTTTTTGTTTTTTTTAAAGGAAACAAATTCCCATTTCAAAACCACAGCCTGCAGCAGGTCAGGTCATAATTTCACAGTGGATCAAATCAAGGTGATTTACATGTGACTCACACAGAGGAAAAATAATTGGTGTTTGAAGGATGATTAGAAACCATAAAATAAAAAAGTCTGTCATTGAGGCAGATATTTGGTGGTTATAAAGGTGCTACATTTCAGTGGTACCTTTTCTGTTCATACAAAAAAAGAAACTGTGAGACTAATTTCCATTGAGTTTGTTTTATATATAGGAAAATATACACTAAAATATTGCAGTATTTCCTATTAACAAATACCATGCAAATATTCATGGCTTTGATTCATTTTTGTGTCGCATACAAACCTCTGACAGACAGTCAGATACATTGACAGTGACAGTAGAAGAATGTTACAGATGGAGCTACCAGGTAGGAGACAAAGAGGACATATATGGATGCAGTGAGGGAGGACATGACGATAGTTGGAGTCAGAGTAGAAGATACAGAGAACAGGGCAATATGGAAGTCAATGATTCGCTGTGGCAACCCCTGAAAAAAGGGACAAAGCCAAAAGAAAAAGAAGAAGAATTTACACCTCTGACCACTAGTTGATTGAATATATTTGACTGCATATATTTGAAAGTATTTGAGACTTTGAGTTAAACAATTTGAACATTTTTTTTCATTTGTTTATCCAAACATTTCTCCCATTTTTTAAATTTCTCCTCCAGTGATCACAAATGTAGATCCCTCTAGTCCAGTGGTAGTAAGTGATGTTAAACATGTGGAGCTTCAGCTGCACTTGTTTGTTTTCTGTAATAAGCTACTCCAAATTATAAATTAATTCTCAAAACTTTCTACCAGTCTATTAGCAACACGGCTTGTGCTAATGCTCTTAGCACATATAATTCACATTAATCCTCATCAGCAAGCTGCAGCCGTTAAGTGTGGATGAGTGAGAGAGACTGCAGCCGTGACAGCAGGTGCTAAAGCCTCTGCTAACCCTGGCTAACACCACCTGAGCTCTGAAAGACAGGAAACGCTGGGAGGGATATTTACTGGCACACACACACACACACACACACACACATATGCATACAACTGGGTGGGGGCCAAAAACAAAAGCCTCCTGCTGACTGGAGGAGATGATCGTTGGGTCACATTAACATGACACAGACGAACCACAGAGAAACAACAGGTCGTCCTTAGACCCTAAAATGCGAGGGCTTTGGTTAGCCCTGAGGCTAGTTTACCCAAAGTGTGTGTGTGTTAGCTGACTAATAACACATTTAAAATTCTAACCACCTTCAGTGTGAAGATTAACAGTGTATTAATGACAGACATTAGCACCTGGTTAAACTTTAACATGCCAAACTGCTAACCAGCAGATCAAGTTGCAGGTTAATTAAACAATTACCGAGTGCCGAGTGATTATGACTTGATGATCAACCTGCTGCTCTCTGTCTCTGGTCACTGTGGTCACTGTGACGACTCAGACCATCTGAGTAAAAACCAAGCTCATGTTTGAAGATAAATGTCACCAATTTGTTGATCTGAGGAAAAACTGAATTATCTGAGTTACTAGGAAAACGTCAAATGGTTCACTGCAGTAAAAACAAAAGTGCATGTTGCAGATGTCCAACCTTTCCAAAGTTTGTACACAAATCTACATCAGCGAATCAGAGCTAACATTACTCCTGCTGTCAATCAAAAGTATTTGTCCTACTGTTTAAAAATGCCGTGTGACAGAATAGTGTGTATTGACTATTACTTTACAAATACTTGAGAATATCAATTAGCAATAAAACATTAGCAGCTGGTTGCAGATTCCAGGGCTGAAACTCAGGAGAAATGTAAAAATCAAATCTAAAAATGGTTGGGATGGTATTGGTAATTTGGTGAAATAGGAACGCTTTCCAGCTGTGTGTCTAAATAACGACGTGTACCGACTATGTGGGGTGGAGCAACGGAATGTGAATAAGCAGTATAATGATTGGATATACAGGTCTATATATATATATATATATATATATATATGTATATATATATATATTAAATATAAAATGAATAAATTTGTTAAATTAAATAATTGATATTTACTACATAAAAAAAGAAAATCTTTTTTTTTTATCTAATCTGATTGTATAATTTTCCACAGAGGTGTGGTATACCTGTTTGTATGACAGTATAATACAGAGGTGTTACTGGGGAACTGCACCCTGTACAGTGTGTTTATAGAGACACAGCATGGTCTAACATGTAATTACAGCAGTTATGTCCTTGTTGTCGGTGGGTTTGAAATGTCACGAGTCCAAATGTCACTGCAGTCAACCTGCTCTTCAGTGGCTCCGTGGTCTTCATGGTCCTGGAGACCAGTTCACATCACAGAGGACTACGGACAAAGACTAGGTTTGAACACCAACAACTGAGCTCTTCATCGTTACTTTTAACCCTTCTCAACCATCAGTGACATCATTCCACTGCGTTCAGATTTCCTCACCACGACACACAGGCTTCAGAGAGGAACCTTCTGGAACTGATCATTCCTCTGAGCCCAAACTAATAATCAACATATTGATTAGCACTAATTAGGATCAATCCAACAGTCTCCAGCTCAGCGGGTGTAGTGCGCTGTGTTTGGTCATTCATGCATGTCTGTGTGTGTGTGTGTGTCTGTGTGTGTGTCTTTGTCTTGGCTGTCACCCTGAAGGTTATCTCCGTGGCGGCAGCATCGTCAGGTGACAGCCATTTCCCATGATGCCGGGCGAGACGTCAAACTGTCCTTCCAATGAGGGTTCCCTTGACGACATGAGCAACACACACATTTACACACACACACACACACACCTTTTCAACTACTAGTAGAGGAGGGTGTTTTGTGGTTTCTATCTACTCTATGTTTATGTGTGTGTGTGTGTGTGTGTGTGTGTGTGTGTGTTTGAGGAAGAACAGGGAGGCTGCTCAGACTTTGATAAGCTATCACATGTCCCAGGTGATGGTCTCTAATGCACATCAGTCCAAAGGCACTGCCTGACAACCGAATCAAACACACCCAGACCAGACAACCTGGCAACCCAAACCAAACAAACCAAAACCAGACTATATATGCTGTAAGAGCGTATATATTACACAAACACAACATTCTGCTCACACAGGAAAAAGAAAAAGAAACACCTTCTTTGTGACTTGCTGTCCAAGAGAAAACGTCTCTGATAAGACAGTGGACTGTGGGGACAGGGGACTGTGGGGACAGGGGACATTATCAGGCACAGATGGGGTCTGGACACGTCAGTCAAACAGACGCCAGAACTGGGAAATAAATACTTCACAGGCTGGCCTTGTCACAAGGACTTCTCAGAGTAGTTTTTGACACAAATGTGAAGACAAACAAAGTCTGGAATCAGACTGGCAACCCTAAGATGAGAGTCAAGCCTGTGGTGTATCGAGACGATCACGATGTATCACGATACAGGATACAATGTATTGCGATAATATATATAAAAACAAAAGCAAAATAAAATGAGTGAGTGACACGAAATATCTCGATATTTCAGTGTGTCAGTATTTTCTTACAAACCACAGTCTAAACTGTGGGAGGAACGGGGCTAACAACAAAACCAACGAGAGATCTGGGATTTTGGTAAAGAGGGGTTAGAAGTGGAATTAAAGACAAAAGAATTGCCCCGCAGAGAATTTGATGTTAAACCTCATCCACAAACAGTAAGTACAGACACTTTAAGGTGGACATGTATTTGAAGACATTAATAGAGATCAAATAAATCCAATGCGAGGACTGGTGAACCATGTGGACGTCAATGTCCATCACCATGGAAACCAAACAGCAGATGACAGGTCGGTCACTACAGACAAACAGTGGCAGGCCTGGTAATGGAGCCTGTCTCAGTGACATCACATTCACAGAGTGAGTGTGTGTGTGTGTGTGGGGGGGGGGGACATCCTTTTTCTGTCATGTCTCATTTCCAGGACAGTGTAATTCTGTAATTGTACATGGAGTTTTGCCTGTGTCTGTGTCTACACTTATATTCATGCATATATTTGAACATATTGTGTCAGACTGGCCTGTCCTGAAGCCAAATGTACGAGTACTGTTTTGGTTTGGGGCTGGATTTCAACCCTTCCTGATCTAGACCAGGTGAAAAATGAAAAATGATTTTAAATATAAATTCAAACATTGATCACACTGGGACTGACTCGTTTAAAATGTTTGTAGCCAATTTTTACACATTACTGTGAACGTTGTATATCCAGTCTGTAAAGTCAATTATAATGTTGTTTATTTTTTGAAATGAAACAGAACAGAAAGACTCAGAGAGCAGGGCCAGAAGGAAGATGACTTTCCATCATTTCCACTTATTGTTGCTCTAATACACCTTAAACTCCAATTCCATTCCCTGTTTTAGTTTCACAAATAAATGTATTCATAGTTAAGGAATGTCAATTAATCCAGATTAATCATTATTAATCAACTGTGATCATTTATAAACAAAGTTAAAAAATGAGGAGTGAACTCAACCAGTAAAAAGTACTTAGGTTTGTTACACATGTAGAAACTAATATAAATGTGTCATAAGACCAAGTTATTCCTGCCTCTCCACACACACACACACACACACACACACACACACAGCCCAGATAAGCAGGGAGGAGGAGTATCGGTTCCATTCACTTGCTCTTGTGTTTTTTCTTCCCACCGGAGGGAGAAAAATAAGAATAATTGATTTCACTGTTTTTCTTTGGTGTCAGATCTGCTGCCATTTATCATCATCACATCCGTCCCTCTGTCCTCTGTCCTCCGTCCTCGTTGCCCATCATCCCTCTCTCTCTCTCTCTCTCTCTCTCTTACCCCTTGTTTGTTCTGCTAATTAACTTTATTACCCTGATAGCTCCCCACTGCCTCTGAGGAAAACAATTACCATCGCTCCCGCCTCCACCTTGTGCTCTCTCTCTCTCTCTCTCTCTCTTTCTCTCTCTTTCAGCAGAGAGCAGTAATTAGTCCTGAGGCTTCAGCTTCATCACGTTCTGTCTCTGTCTGACATTTTTATTTTTTTTCTCTTTGTGATAACGACACATCTGTGAGGACAAAAACTCTAATATGAGTAAAAGTTAGAGATTTCAGACCAGTGGAACTGTGATTGAAGGGTTAAGTTTTCAGTTGGGAATTTTTAGTTTGAATACTTTTTAAATATATTTAAAATGGCAGAGAAAGAACTCATTATTATTATTATTATTATTAACCTGAAGTTTAATCTTAATCTTCACAGATTTTTAATTGTGTTGTTGCTCATTGACAAATTTCCGGGCACAGCATGACCTGCTGTGAGGACCAAAGTACACGCCAGCACTCTGATTGGAATTAATTAAACGGAAGAGTCCGGCTTCGCCCTATAATTACCACCAAATCACTGACTTGACTTTTCTAAGAATTTTACTGCTGAATTCTAATATGCTATACGTATTGTATATATTGCTGTTAATTAAGCTTTAATCTCTTACAACATTCAACTGCATATAGAAATATATGTAGACATATATTTGTATATATCAAAATACATACGGTATACATATATTCAGTCCACCTTACTATATTCAGCTATATAAACAATATATGTATATATGTATGTACATATATTAGTATTATATATACACATACAGTATATATACACATCTGCGTTTATATGCACATAAATATATATACTAATATATGTAAAGTTCCACTTCTGCATTTTGCTTCCGTTTCTACAGGATTTAAGAATAAATATATAGAAATATATGAGATAGCCTTAAAACAAAAAATGATCTATTCATCAAAATTGTGGAAAGTGACGTAACACACACATAAAAAGCACCTTTTGGATGTGTGACTGACGGCTACGTCCATTTCCTTTGTAGAGGCTATAAATATATCCCTTCAGACGCTGGGCCTGTCGGCAGGAGGCATCAAACTCAACTTATTCCCTAATCTTCCCGGCTCCATTCAAATAACACATTTGAAGAAGTTTTTTTTGTGCATTATTAAACACATTACAACATTACCCATGGAGTTTTCCATTAAGCCTAATCGATGTAGCATAATTTGCATGAAAATAATAATTTGCATGAAACCAAAGTACTTTCAGTGTCGCTCACTGTCTGTTAGTCTCCCTCTGTCTTTCTCTGCCCCTGGCCTGGCAATCTCTCTCTCTCTCTCCCTCTCTCTGTCTCTCTGTCTCTCTCTTTCTCTCTCACACACACACACACACTCACGCGCATACACACATTGAACATACACTCACTCTCTCTAGTGGCAGACAGGATAGCATTACATTGTCAGTGGTAATTTACCTCTCATCTGTCTTCACTAATTATTGTCACATTCATCAGACTCATCAAGGCAAGAGGGGCACTCGCGGGGATTGCACCATTTGCTGTTAATACAGCATCAACTGCTATTAGGCCCAAGAAGCTGGTGTGTGCGTGTGAGTGTGTGCGTGCGTGTGTGAGAGATACAAGAAGGACAACGCATATTCATCTCTAATTAGACCAAGCTGTGTGATTAATTATACAGTCCGCCTTTTTTTACTCGGAGGGCTGAGGATGATGGGAAAAAAAAATAAATATAGAAGGGGAGAAGGAGAGAGAGAGAGAGAGAGGGCTGAAAGTGAAGGGAACTATTAAGGGAACATGTAGGAGATTAAATTGAGGTGGAAGATTTCAGGAAAACATTAAGAAGTACACATCAGAGGGAGGCAAGGGAGACGGAGAGGAGGGAAAAAAAAGGAGTGGAATCCAAAGGGAGGAAGAAAAAGGGAGGGAAGGGAGTGGAGAGGTGAAGTGTTTTGTCATTCGCTCTCAGTGTAATTCCCACCTGACAAAGAGGCCTCGAATCAGGGGGGAAATTGCAACTTGTCACCCAGCAAATAAACTGCCCTGATAACTGATTAATAACGCACACCTGGGACAGCTGCCACACACACACACACTCACACACACTCACACACACATATAAATGCACACACAAATGTATGCACATGCTGAGACACAGAGGAAGTGCCAACATATGAAGTACATATGCATATAGAATATACGCAAATAAAAGTACACGCACATACACGCAGACAGAAGTTTTTTTTTGTATAACCATTCAATCAAAGTCACACAAGATAAAATATGTATATTTTAAAATACATGTCTAATATATGTCCATT
Source organism: Cynoglossus semilaevis (assembly GCF_000523025.1). Lineage (NCBI taxonomy): Eukaryota > Metazoa > Chordata > Actinopteri > Pleuronectiformes > Cynoglossidae > Cynoglossus > Cynoglossus semilaevis. The sequence goes on from NC_024308.1 coordinate 11,788,335, forward strand.
AATAAACTGTTACTGTAAACTGTAAACACAGGCGCAGCAGCAGTGAAGGTTAACAAACTCTTCCACGCGTGGACGTTTTATTCAACTGAGAACTGAAGTACACTGACGAAGGACACAGTATCAACTTCACATGTTAATCTGGTCAGGAAGAGGAAAACACCTCGGGTCGTGACACCTGGTCCTCTTTGAAGTCAGTGATACATTTTGTCTCCAAGTTCAGTTTGTTTTATTCCTTGGTAGGAAATGTCATTTGGTATTTAAAAACATCTCTGGTATTGAATAAAGATGGCCGATACTTAAAATTCCTCCAGTTACGTAATCGATCCGATACCTTCTTTTCTCCTCCACTGTCTACGTATGCACATCGACTTTGCTCTAAACGACTAACGAACATTATTAGCTTATAAACAGCCTCTCGGAACCTACGGTGTCTGTAGTTTGGGCACTGTCTGTATTTGAATTACTCGACAACCGAGTCCTTTGGTATTCTGCATGAATCTCACATAAATACTCTCTTGGATAAAGAGTAACTGAGGGTTTTTTTTTCCCCCCCAAAGTGTGTCTAAGGTAGAACACTGGAGCTACATTACACCTCCACCTGAGAGGGAGAAAAAAAACATCTGACCATCAAGTCCCCAGAGACAAAGACAACAACAATGGGAGAAGGAGAAAATTCAATTACAGACAGATAGAGCTGCTGATAGAGTGAGAGGATCAGCTCTGCTCCTTCTTTTCCTTTCTAGCCTCCTGAGATGATACGCAGGCTTACACACACACACACACACACACACACCCACGCACACACACATCTGTCAATACTGAAACACAGTGACCCTCCCAGGAAAATCCATCAATACTGGAACACAGTGACCCTCCCAGGAAAATCCATTTAGAGTGACATCTACTCTCAGTGTTCATTATACCCTTACAACTCTCCCTCTCTGCCCTCATACCCCCACGGTGTTTCCAAATCTTCCCACGTCCCTGGCCTCTATCCTCCCTGTGATTGGACGACAACAGTTGGAACAGGTCTGGCCGTAGACCACCACACACACGTGTGAGTGTGGGTCATCTTCTCCAAACAAAACCTCTTCATCTAATCACAACGGAGGTTTCCCAAAAAGAACGTAATTTCCACTGGTAACTAATCGGACAGTGACCAGAGGAGGAAGAGGAGGAGGAGGAGGAGGAGGAGGAGAAGAAGGAGGAGCGGTAGAGGACAGGGTAAAGGGAAGAGTGTCAGAAAATTGGATCAGAGCGGAATGTTGTCGTTGGGAGTTTTATCAGCAGAGCCTGACGCCCTGAAAGGTCATCTGACATAATGGCTGATGAATTTACAATCGCACTGAGCAGGATTTTCATTTGCAATTTTCAATTTAGCCTGACGGAGCCTCTCACCGCAGCCCTGGCTGATAACCGTCTTCAGACTGTCAGCGCTATCGCACCGACTGTCACAAACATCAAGAAGCTGTCGCAGCCAGGGGAGGGACTTAGAAAGAGACGCAGATGGACAGACAGATGGACAGAAGACGGACGGAAAGGTAAAAGAAGACAGAAGGAAGATAGAGATTCTCAGGGATTGAAACCCATACTGTCATAAGGGTAAATGAAGAAAAGGGGAGGCCGCTGGTGTCAGAGGTCAGGTCAAGTCATCAGGAGGAAGTCAATCCCAATCACAGTTCCTTCTGTAGCTGTGTTTAACCCAAATCGCACACAAAAAAATCATTTTGTTAATTCTAAAATTCAATGATCTCAAAAACTCTGTTCAAATAAACACACAAATAAAGTCCCTTATTTGCCCCACAATGGGGGACAAATAATGGACTCACAGTGTGAGTCTTTGAAACCCACACAGGCTGCCACAGGAGGCGCAATTCAAGATATGACTCCCTTGCCCTTCTGAGCGTAAGGCAGGCGTGATAACCGCTACACATACCCTGACAGACAGACGTGACAGTTTTAAACTCTTCCTGATGATACCCTCCCATCCTGACTCGGGACCAGCACCAGGTACCGTGGACAGTTGTGTCCTGGTACAGTGACGCCGACCCATGTGGCCACTGAGCTACGCCTGCCCCAGCTGTGTTCACACGTCGACAGTAAACCAGAGTTTGTGCAAAATACAAAGTCTTGAGCTGACTTGTGTTGCGCAGAACATTTGGGCCTGGAGCCAAGACTTTTGAGAGCATTCCGCTTCACATAGCTGCTCCCCATCACTGCCTATTCATCCATCCACATCCACCTGACAGAGAGAGAGCCATAGAAGAGGAGAGAGAGAGGGTGGAGAAGCGGGGGGCTCCTGGCAGTGGAGCCAGGCCTTGCTGTGTTCAGCTGAACAGCTGTGTCTAATAAAGTGTCTCGCCTCAAAGAAAAAGAGGGGAAAAATGGAGTACTTCACAGCAATCCAGCACCGAGAGAACCAGGAGGAAGAGGGGCATGAATGATGGAGAGATTCGCTTGAAAAGCTTAAATGACAGGGGCCAATTTCTCCCTAACCAGGAGGAAACAGGTACAATGAGTGGGCTGATTGGTGGATACTCAGGTTTAAAAGCTGACTGATTGGCTCAAAGAGGACCCTCCTGTGCCTGTTTAGATCGATACCCTCCATCCTACATCTACTGCCTCAGGAGCCCTGCTTTTTAAGGGGTAAACATGCAAACACCAGCTGCAGCTCAGAGAGAGTGATGGAGGACACTGAGTACTGTCACACACTGATGTTGAAATGAAAATATGACAGAAGAAGAGAAAAGACAAAACATTAACGTAGAATCTCAACTTTGACCAGAAGAGTCCTGGGCACCGCGGCTTTGACATCCTGTTGATTTGGGGTCAGCACCAGTTATGGTCCCCGTAGAAAAATTACAACACAGATGGGGATCTGGAGATAATTCAGTAGCTGGTATTGAATCCAGAACCTCACGGTGGAATGGCCCTAATACCAAAATTATGAATAAAAAAAAAAGTCCAAAAATGTACATTGATATAATGATTATGGTAGAAATCTCAGTTCTAAACTAAAAACCGATAAAAAACAAACAAATCTGGAAGAAAGAAAGGCTTCATCACCCTTCTTGATAAAAATCCGGAAGAAAGAAAGGCTTCATCACCCTTCGGTAGAATAGGGCTTTGTAATAAGCAAGAATCTGGTGATACGATATGTATTTCGATACAGAGGCATCAGTGCGATAAATGATGATATACTGTGATACCATAGACACGACGATATATTGAGTACTTTTTTAAATAATTCAATTGTACGAAATCTGTTAGCATTGTGAAACGAAAATAATGCGATATTTCAGTGTTTGATACCAATATTTTGATACCTAATAAAATCTATTTAAACACATAATGCTGTTACATGCATAACTTAATTGTTTAAAAAAATGCATTGATACTGTATGTTGCTGTAGGATATCAACACTACATTGTGAAACAAAAATAATGCGATATTTCAGTGTACCGATATTTTGATACCTAATAAAATCTATTTGTGACCATTTCTTCAGCTTTTTTTTTCAATTTTCAAACTTTTTCAATTAAATTTAATCATTTTGAAATACGCAGAACCAAAAGTGCCCATTTTCCTTTTTAGTCTTCGTCAGACAGTAACTTTGGAAGTCAGTCATGGAAGTTGATGCTGCCATTACAACCATCAGTCATCTCACCTCTACATTTGATCCTAGTTCGAAAAGGATTTACTGAAGAAAACGTGAGAAATTACAAAAGATCAACAAGGCCAAACAGGAAGTAAACTTTAGGTTTTCTTTAATTAAATGATCCATTAATATTCAACGTCGTCATTCATGCCAGGTTAAACTCCATTAAGATCCTAAACTGAGACCAAAATCCTCCACTGCTTCTCCAGGTTTCAGGGCCTTGGCTGAGGACCCTACACCCTGATCTGATTCAAATACACGCTCGATTGATACGTGAGGATTCACACAGGGCACGTAGCCTCAGTTACACTTTATATTTTCAGCAGGTTGAAATGAGGACAAACCTGGAACATTGTGAAAAAAGGAGCTTTTCATTTCAAGGCAGCTTACAGAGAGGGAGGAAGGAGAAAATCAGCAGGATGACCTTGGAAATGTGGATCCTTTCCTTTCAACACCTTTGTTTGTCTCACAGCACCAAAAGACTGCTCTGCATGTGTGTGTGTGTGTGTGTGTGTTTGTGGGATGTGGTGGGGGGGGGGGCTGTGCTGGGGACAGAGTCTCTCTCTGCATTAATTGCTTAAATTGAAGCGCTGCCACGTCTCTGTGAGAGACGCTTTGATATGATAATGGAAGCCTTCTCAGCACAGGAGAGGTCTGCTTTGTGTGTGTGTCGGTGTGTGTGTGTGTGTTTGTGTGTACGTGTGCGGATGGTAATTTGGTGGCATGCACCTGCCAGCGCGTTACTGTCTCCTGTCGCCATCAACACAGACAGGGAGACAGGCAGAGTCAAAAAAAAAAGAATCAAAGAGAGAGAAGACTCAGCCGTGTTTGTCAGGTTTGGAACACGACAGTGATGAAGATGACGTCGACGTGACTGTTACGTTATTAATGACAGAACTTACAGAAATGTTTTGTGTTTACTGATTTTGTCAAGGATGTTTTTAAGCATCGCCTGCAACGTTTTTTTTTGTTTGTTTTTTGTTTTTTTAAACCAAAGAAAATGTAGCCTGTGGCTTCTCGACCGTTTTCAAGGTTCTGATCAACTCGGACAAAGTTGTGGTAAATATAAAACTTTACAACTACATTCATCTAAATATATGTGTGTTTATGTTAGATATATTCAACATTTACGACGGTACAGATTCTGACCCCCTCCCAAACTATTTGACCTGTAGCTTTGTGTTCCTTAAATTGCAATGCTGCCACCTACTGACAATAGAAATATCTATCGTCATCAGAAACGTTACAAAGACTTGCAAAGAAATTAGAAAATGCCGGCAGATGGCAGGGGTCATTTATTCGACTTTTTATATTTTTTGTCAAAGTCTCAGTCACTTCATGAAAACTAAATACAAAGTTATGTGGGACAAAAGGAAGATGACAAAATGTATTAATTAAATTCTACACAAAAAAACCCAAATGTTTAAATATTTCACTTAAAAATATATACACACAAATATATATACATATATATTAAGTAATTCTAAAAAATATGAAAATTTTTGGACAAAAAAAGTTGATTCATTTTTGTTTCTTTTCCATCTCTGTAATGCATTTAAAGTTGAAAAAGTAACAAGTCACAAAAACCACTACAATCTGAAAACAACTGCTGTGATTCACTATAATAGATTTAAAATATTTATCCAGACAAAGCTGAAGCTGTCAGCTCTGCTACAGGCATTCTCTCTCTCTTCTTCTTCTTTTTTTTTAAACCAGTGGTGAAACAGCCTTCTCTGCTCTTTTCTTTTTCTTTAAACTCCTGTCACTCCTGGTCACTGGTCAGTACTTTCAGACTAACTGACCATTCTCTACTAGTTAACAGCGGGCCAGCTCATCATGCGTCACGCTTATTGTAGCACCAATCAACTGTCAGAACCACCGATGATGTCAGAGGTCAGAGGAGAGAGACTTCAATTTAAACACAGAGAGGTTGTCATGGTAACGGTGAATGTGCTGCCATGGTGGTGTCCGTGAGAGAAGGTTTACTGGAAGGGAAGTGTGTGACTGTGTGTGTCAATAGTGTCTGGGCTGCCCAGTTGAGTCACACATTACCCACAAGCCAGTGCAGCGTCAGGAGGAGAAAGACAGCACTGTATTCACCGTGTCACACACACACACACACACGTATACACACATGCACGCGATGGATGTATGCGGACTAATCAAACACACACATACAGTTACACAAACCTCCTGCTGCTTGCTGAGCCTGCTGACCTTTACCCTGGCCACCCACAGCTGACCTGTCCTTCACCATGTGACGGAGATGGAGGCCGACGCTCAGAACAGTGTAACGATTCAGGACAAGTCAGGACTCTGATAACTGATCCCTAATTCTAACATCGTTTGGCTAATGCTAACCTGTAACCTCCATCTTTGTTCTAACTTTATCCAGAGCCTGAGAAATGATCTCACAACTGCAGCCTGAAACATCCTCCACACAAACAAAGACATTTGTTGATTTTCTGACCAGGACATTTCATACAGTCGTTCAGAAGAAATCAACCAAGAACTCCTCGGTCTTGGAAGTCCACGTAGAACCAACCCACTACAGTCCTAGTCCTACACGCTAATCATGAAAAACAACTGCAGCTCCATGTAAATAAAACAAATTCATTTCTATTGGTCATTTCTAACAAAACTACCAATCAGAACACAGTTAATATAACAATTGAATTTCATAATAAGTGCTCGAACATTAGATGACGTGATTATAGTCTGAATAGTTGAAGGGTAAATATGACAAATAAACACCTTGATGTAAATAACTGAGTGATTTTCATGAGGGTTTTCCTATTTTAAATTGGGAATCGAACCCTGAATCTGCAACAATGACTGGGTTTTATATTGTAAAGGGGGGTCGGGGGGGGGGGGGGGGGGTGGGGTGTTTCCGTGGTGGGGTGTCGTGTTGCGACACTT
>NC_024308.1:11795093-11805080 GCF_000523025.1 Cynoglossus semilaevis
GGGGCCGTGGGGGGGCGGGGCCACTGGTTCTTGTCCATGTGGTCTTGAGTGGTGGCACATTTTTAATGTAACTGAAGAAAAGAGCGGATTAGAAAATCAGATTAACACACGTTACACTCTATTAATAGATGCTGGGTTGACTCACAGTCACTGTCTCTACTGTGTGTGTGTGTGTGTGTGTGTGTGTGTGTGTGTGTAACAGTTTGTAACTATGCCAGTTCTGTCTTTTCCTCTAACTGAGACACATTGTTTCAGATCAAGGGATGGGAACCAGACCTTTGGCAGCAAGAGGGAAATGAATACACACACACACACACACACACAGAGAGAGAGACACACTCACACACACACACACACAGAGTAAATCATAAATCTAACTCATATGTGATTTCAGCTTGTCCGTACACAAAGATTCCAAACTCCCACCGTCGACCATTCAGACTCACATTTTCACAAACACATTTTCTCGTCCTGTGAATGGTAAGCGTCCAGCTATGCGAGAGGTCACGTCCCTGCTCCGCTCCCCACAGCTTTCCCAAGCGACCCCATCATTAGGGAAATGTTTGTCCCAGTTGGGAAGGTGGGACGGGTGAGAAACGACGGAGGAGAAGGGAAGGGGAGGGCACGGGGGAAGTTCTGAAGCTGTTGTTGAAGAAAGTTAGAAGGTCTGAGAAACTCGGATGACTAATTGCTGTCGAGGGCTTTCATGCCAAGTTTTGCCACTTAGGGCATCGAGAAAGGACGGAGCACTTTTAAAGGGCGAGAGGAATTCTCATGAAAATGTACAAGTGGCAGCCAATTGAAAGCCAGCATTACAGTTAACAAGTCTTATTTCCGTGGGAGAGCATGTTTGTGCTCAGTCATTTTTCATCACAACACACACAAACAAACTGACAGTCAGCAGTTTGCTGTGTTGGCTAAACTGAGCGCAGTGTGAAAAAAAAAAAAAAGTTTACCTTTCAGGAAGCAGCAGAGCTGCAGCGGCAGGGATGAAAAACATGCGGCTGAAAAGCCTGTATGGACGCGGCCCACATTTACATCCAGCAGTCTGAGCAACAGTGAGACGGCAAAGGACAGGCTTTTCCAAAGATGTTCATTTTTAAAGAGAGAGCGTTCGCCCGGGTGTTTATTAACGGGCTAAATGAGGTGGAGAAATGTTGGTCAGCACATGTTTAGTCCAAAAGAGGGGAAGAAAAAAAAAAGAAACAAACAAACAAAAAATGACAAAGAGAACAAAAGTACGAATCAAATAAACAAATAAAGACAGGACTAAAGAATAAAGATAGAATTATCAAAAGTAGAAAAAAAGATGGCGCTCTTATTAACGATCTTCCAAACCTCTTTCCATTGCATCAGTGCCACCTACAGGATTTATTAAACCTTGGGAAATATTTTCAAAAAGCCACAATCCAATTATTAGCAAAAGGAAAGAACAAAAGGGAAAAAAATCAGACAGGGGGCAGTGTTCTGGTCATGAACACAGCATTATGTAATGTCCACGACACGCCATCCGTCATATTGACGATCTGAATATTTTAATGGATTCTAAAAATTAAGATTCTGCATATTACACTGGTTAATAATAATAGTAATAATAATAAATAGGCCTAGATACAGGTGAAGAATGATGTACAGCAAAAAGGCTTTATTTAGTGACCTCTCTCTCCCTCTCTCTCCCTCTCTCTCTCTCTCTCTCTGGTCCACTGAATGAATGCAGCCTCTGTTCTCGCCTCTCTGGCTCGGGGCCCTCTCAGTGTCCTGCTGCTGACTGGCAGATTGGAAGTAACAAATTGCTGCGTCCTCAGAATAATAATTAGCAAAGCCATGAAGGCGTTTTTGTTTGGAGGAGCCACAGTGAAGCCAAATCCTTCTTCTCTCCCTCCCTCTCTCCCTCTCTCCCTCCCTCTCTCTCTCCCTCTCTCTGTGGTCACCTGACTGATTTCTGATACCAGGCAAACTTCACGGACAACAAAGAAGTTCAACTCTTGAACTTTCCCGACTGAAAAGGTAAAACTTGGAGTGTATTTTCTCCACGGTCTCCGAGGCTTCTTCCGTCAGCGGCGTCGTAATCTTTATCTGAGCCACGGTGCCAAAGGTCCAGGCTGGGTTTAAGTCCAAAATAAACTTTTCCCTAAAAGTGTCTCCTGAGAGACACATCCATCTGGTTTAGATTTTCTGATCTCTGGGACGATGAAAACAGGACTCTGAGTCCTTTCATTAATCACACCTCAACAGTGAAGAGGACGGACGCCCCCCCCCCTCTCCCCCCCCCCCCCACCCACCCCACCACCCCCTCGCTGCCTTTAACACATCTGGAGCATCCCCATCAACAAGTCAATAGAAGCGGTGGCTCTGAGACATTAGCTGGGAAGCTGTATGGAGGTGAGCAGGGTTTATTATAAGCCTCTTAGTGATTCTCCAGGAGGTGAAGAAATGGTCTCTGTTAGGAGAATCAATCCCTGGGTAATTACCAAACCACACTGCAGGCTGTGGAGGAAAACTGGGACCGGGCTGAGGCTGCGGAGGCTGGTGAGCTCCAGTTCAATAAGAGCCTTTTAGGAGAGCCCATTGTCTCAGGCTTAAGAGAGAGGAGCAGGCTGATAATGATAATGATGATGATGATGATGATGAGGATGATGATGATGATAAATACACACCCAGTAATCAAGTGGTGTTTGACGGACACAAGTGCACAGCAGGGCTCATCAGAGAGAGAGAGAGGGTGAGAAATGGGTGGCCAATCAATAATCCAGCTACATTCAAGAAACACTTGGCCCATCTGAGGTTAGCATCCCAGAATGCACCTGAGGAATGGCTAAATAGTTTTGTGGCAGACAAGCATCAGAATAAAAGCAAAGATGTTTTTAATACATTTCACAAAACTTAACTCACTCCAGTCAAACAGCACCACGTGGTAGAACACCCAACTGTGGCTTTGAATCCACTTCATCCACCGTCCTACAGTGGGGTGTGTCCGAAAAAGAGTGAAAAAATGTCCAAATAACTATTAGGACTAAATATACAACATAAACAGCTGCATTAAAACGACTCAGTGTCACTGAGATTCTACTGAAGTGAGCAGCAGGTAATGCATCCATTTATCTGCTTTAATATGGAACGTTAAGTGGAGGCAAATCAGAGTCAGAGAAAACCTCCATCTGCTGAGTCCTTCAAAGACCCCATCACAGGAAACCTACGGATTGTCCACAGTCTGTAAGACGACGCTTAATGCAGCAAATGATGAGATGGAGCGAAACCAAAAAATGAGCAGGCAAAACAAACGTAAAATAACTTTAAAAAAAATATATTTATCATATTTAATTCACGATTAATCATGAATAATCGTGTTTATTTTATCTTGGATATACATAATATTAAGTACAAAGTACAAAATATATAATACTTTTATTATTTATTTATTTTATTTATATTTCTTTATGTTATTAACATGTGATATTATTGTTATAACTATCAAATACACCTACACAACTAGAAAAATATGTACTACACTATACGTAATATAACTGCGGCCACAACTGTGATGGTACGAGCAAAACTATTACATATATATATATATATACAGAAAATGTTTCTTTGTTTTCGGCTGATAACAAACAGAATCATCTTTGAAGAGTTTCCAAAGCAAAGACTTAATGAGAGGAAATGTACAAAAAGTCAAATAAAACCCAGGCAGTGTGTTATCGGATCTTTATTATCGGAGGAAAAACCAGTAACGATCTTACCGATATTACATAATTATGCTAATATGGAACCACCGATATTTTGGGACATCCCTATTTAATACCATTAATGTATCTTAAACAAACATCATCTGATGCACAGGCCAGACTGCAGAGCAGTGAGATAGAACTAAAGGACATAGAACGACTCTGACAGCAGCAGCTCGTAGCCTGCTACTCTGACACCGGAGGAGATATTTGCATCAACACGCACGGAGAGAAGCATATGAAGAAAAAAAAATGCTAAAGGACAGAAACTACATGGAGTAAAAACATTCTTTCTTATGAACTGTAGAGTTTAGGGGCCAGAGTTCAGCCATAAGTGGCGCGGCTAGGACGCCGCACAGAGAAAAAATTAATTTCACATTCTTTAATTTTTTAGACTAAAATGGCCAGCCATTTCAGGTCGAATAATTGTTTGAACCAATGATTTTATCATTAATTCGACAGCGGCCCCCGAGAGCTGGGGGTCACACCGGAGGTTGATTAGGTACGAGGCTGCACAAAGAGCCCTCCAGTCGATGCCATTGAAAAGGAGCAAGTCATTTAGATTGTGAATTGGTCCCGGGGCTGCGAGGCTCGCTCCATTACAGGCCATTTTCAATTTCAGCCTCACAATAAACATCAAGCCGGGCCAAGGAAATTACAGCATCGTGGAGATGTAGCCGAACAGATAGGTGGGGAACGGACAAGCTGACACGACTGAAGGCAGAGGAGGAGAGCGGAGGGGCGACGGCTGGGATGAAAGAAAGAGCAGAAATTATCCAGAGTGGAAAACTGAAAGAAACGGAGAGAAATTCCAACCTCCGACGACGACGACAGAGTTTTAGTCTAATTTTACTAATATAATAAAAACTCAGAGGAAACTAAATGTTAAATGAAATCCTTTTCTACCTTTGCCACATAATTTAAATCCAACTAAATACAACACATTGACTCTTATTGTTCAGCGCCATGAGAAACTTGATGGAAAATCTGTGAGTCCAAAAATCTGTGAGTCCAAAAAAGTATATTTTAACAGAATATATATATATATATATATATATAGTCAGTATATATAGAGAGAGAGAAAGAGAGAGAGAGAGAGGGAGAGAGAGTTTTATGTTATCCTCTCTCTTTACTTTTGTCCAACCAACCAAGACTAGAAAATGTATTTATGTAACAAAAAACTGACCATCTGGGAATTCATATATTTAATTAAAGAAAATGAAACATCTAAACAGTCCATTATTCATTCAACTACAACAAATGGGGAAATGGAAAAATAGATTTAAGGTCATTAGCCTCGTAAACATTCTTAATTCAACACTAACTTTTATTATGATCAGAGTCCATTCATCCAAAGAAATAAACAAACAAAAAACTGTCTCTGCAACAAAATGTATTTTCACTTCAATTACGCACAGACAACAAGGAAAATATACTTAACTGTTTCCTCATCTAATGGTGTCAAACTGGGGCTCACACACAAGACCACAAATCTGAAAGGCGGCATATGTTGGTGACAAAAGTCTTTTCAGCAGCATGAATACGACCGCAGCCTGTTTACACTCCACTCCTTCTCCAGAACATTCTCCAACTGTTTAATCAAATCACTTTCATTTGAGCTCCAGCCTCAAATCAATGGACGTTCTTTTGTGTATATGCAATTCAAAATAAAAAATAAAAAAATATGAGGAAAATTAATGGAAAACTAAATCACAAAAACCCTTTGTGTGTGTGTGTGTGTATTTTATTTTATTTTTAAATAAAAGACTTTTTTGCTTTTGCTACATTTCTGTTTACATAGATTTAAATGTTGCTTTTTAGATGTGCTTCATTGACTGAACATGCTGAGGTCTTTTTTTTGTTTGTTTTACAATAACTTTTAGCTCCTATTAACAGTCTTTTTACGGCAGGAAACATAAGATTTTTCTACAACAATTTCAATGGGAACTCATTCAATGTGACATATTAAAAGCTAAAGTAATCAGGCAAATTATTGTGTCAACTGCTGCTTTTTCGCTTCGTGTAGATGAACGGCTAAAAAGATGTTCAGTGATCTTCAACCTTGGGGTCGAGACCCCAGATGGGGTCGGCTGGAATTCAAATGGGGTCGTCTAAAATTGTCTAGTTTTTAAAAAAAATTATACTTAAAAACACTACAGACAATCTTAAACTTTAAAAATTTGTAATTAAAAACACTACAGACAATCTTAAACTACTGTATTCTTTCACTTTGATATAAATATAAAGTAGCCCTTTTTTCATAATCCATTGTTTGAGAGTTTGTTCTCGCCTAACAGTACATGTGATCAGGAAAAATGATATGTCTAATCTGGCGACTAATCACAAACATGATCAAAAACAAATTCTAGCAAGAAAAAAATGTCTCTGGGGTCGACAGAAATCAGTGATGTCAAAACGGGGTTACAAACCAAAAAGACTGGGAACCGCTGCTCTGGTCCATGATCTAAAGAGGGTTGTGTTTCAGATCACTGAAATACTCTTTGAGTTTTTTGACTAATCTCCTTAAATCTGATAAATTAAGCAAAAAGAAACTTTGGGCTTTATTTCTGGGCATACAATCCAGCAGGTGTCCATCTCCCAGTGGGGTGGACACCAACCTTTCGGAGGTGACAGCCACAAAGCGTGAGGCGTACGAACTGACTGCAGAGCCAGGTGACTGTTCTCCAGCTGCCGGCAGAGACCAACAGAAGCTGCTGAGCGCGGCCTATAAAGGAGCCGTGATCGCAGGAAGGAGCTAAACACCTTCAACAGGCAGTAATCAGCTGTTGATAGTTTCAACTGAAGCCGCACAATCTGTGCTGCATGAGTCTCCTTTTCAGAGGAATACACCAGGTACTCCTGCAGCAGACTGACAATGGAATAATTAAGCTGCTGGAAAAACACTAGACACAAAAACCACAGACATCTGCCTCTGCTGCACTGGTTTTCACTCCAGTCCCAGGACCAGGCCGAGGACAATCAAGCAGTTTGTCTCAAAGCAATTACCCACGTCGACCCAGTCCCATGGGTTAGTCATATGGAATATGGGTGAAAAGGATGTTATTTGAGAGAAAACCAATTTTCATGGTGTTTAGATGTTTATCTCCATGTGTTTGGTAAGATAATCTAAAAATAAAAAAGAAACAGCCATAAGACTGAAGTAATTGGACGAGAGGAAGCACAGAGAGGAAGCAGTTTCCTGCTCCTCTTAGTGGATGAAAGCTGCAAACTCAGTTTGAACACAGCGTGGCTGCAGCCACAAATGCAAGTGCAGCGAAAGAGAAGGTGGAAAACTATTTCAACAAAGGCTGCGATCAATCTGCAGGAAACAGTATGTGAATTTGTAATTTCAGTGTTATTAGCAACCCTCAGAGATGTTCTCCAAACATACACACACACACACACATATATATATAACATTAAACATAATACATACATAACCGATTGAAAAGCACTGGGTTTGATAGCCATTCTGACCTAGTGACACCTACAGTACATGCAGTGAAAAGCATGTGTTTTACTGCAGTCCTTTAGATCATACATGACTGAGGCCAATAGTTCACCATAACAGACTGAAAGCCAATACGATCTGTGGTGATGAAAAGCAGCGGAGTTCAAACAGAACTCGTCCCTGTCCATCCAAAAGTCATTACGTTCGCTAACTCCAGGATAACGGCGCCCGCTGTGCGTCGATGTGACCCAGAAACCCACAGAAGGTGATCTTTTGAACACTGCAGCTGCAGTATACCACGAGAGACTCTTTAAATAGTCCGAGGTCAAACACAGTATAAATAAAGTATCCGAGTACTAGAAAATAGCTACAATTATACGTGTCACGTAGGTGAGGTGGTTCTGGGCTAGATTTATCTAGGGTTAGGTGATCCAAAACAAAAAAAAAAAGAAAAAGAAAATTCAGTGTTTATCTTCGCCATTTGATTGGTCTTCCAAAATCTCTCCAAAACACCAGCTGTATTTGTGACAATATTTTAAATTTTAGGACAACAAAAACAAAGTAATTTAGAAAGTGAGAGGCAAACAAACACCCCAGAACTAAGGATAAAAAACTCTGTCCTCCCTGCTGGTAATAAGAACATTACGCACCACATTTTTTTCCTCCATCTGCAGCAGAAAATCAATGGTCGCGGCCGGCGGGGACAGACGGAGGCTAATTTTACCCTGCATTTCCTCTGGAGGCTAATCCCGCGGCCAGGCGCTAAACCAGGGAGAGCAAGAGCAGAAAGAGGAGCTGAGAAGATCTTCTCCTCTAAATGAAATATTATCAGCATGAAAACAAAGTGACTACCTGAACAAAGTCCATTTTACAGAAGCACTTCAAGAGCTTCTATTTTCTGTCTCTCTCTCCTTCTCCCTCTAGCTCTCTGCTGTTTATATATTGGTTATACCACAGTGTATGTCTTTTTGCAACCTATAAATATATTACCAACAGATATTCTTTAACCTTTCTATCAGGGTCAAACAGGAAGGCTTCACATTATGAGGCTCAGACAACAAAATACGAGGCAGATGATGGTAAAACAACTTTTGTACAAATGATGTGATTCTTCTATTGACTATTTATAGAAAATGGATGTTGTCACCAAGGACAGGGGTCCCAAACCCCCAGTCCTTGGACCGGTGCTGGTCCATAGGTCATTTGGTACCAGGCAGCAGTGGGACACAGTATTTTCCAGACTATAAGTCAGACTCTTTTCATCCTTGGGCTGAGTTCATGACTTGTACTCATGTGCGACCTATATATTAAAATATATTACTTTGCATGGTTGTTATTTTCACACTGACAGACACTAGGGGGCATTCTTGACTTGTGTACCAGTATCTGCTACTCCTGCACCACTCAAAATGTAGTTTGTTATTTTCACACTGACAACCGCTAGAGGGCAGTGGTGCGACTTACACTCAACACAACAGGTCATTCAGACTCTGATATTAACAGAATACAGTCTATAAGATGATATAGATTGAAAATGTAATAATCCTTCATTGAAGGTGTGGTTTCACAGTAACGGCTGATACTGGCCTCACTGCTGTCTCATAAACTATCTTCCTCTACAACTTTGCTTCTATCATTCTGTCTCAAATCCTTTATTTTGGAGATAATAAAGCAGTGATGGCCTGGTGGACTGTCCAGGCTCTGCCCCGCCCTCACCCATTGACTGCTGGGATTGGCTCCAGCTCCCTGCAACCCAAGGATTAGGCGGTAGATGGATGGATGAGGCTGTGATAGTGTGGCTTTTCTTTCCCTGAAAGTTTCCGGATTTTTTTTACTTCACATTTGATAAACTTTTTCAAACTTAAATTTATGGAAACTAAAACTAACTAAACGTCATCAGACCTGTAACAGAGCTACAGTCACTGCACCAGCAGGGCATCAACCAGGGCAGATCTGCTCATTTCTAAGGCCCCCCCACACACACACACATACATACATATAGCCACAGTGAAAAGGAGGGTAAAAAGGTGGAGTGTTTGGGCTATGGGCAATAGACAAAAAGAAATGAAGGGGAGGGTAGAGAAATGAATTAAAAGATTAGGGGGAGATAGGGGGAGACAGGAGAGAAAAGGAGGGGAGACGCCTCTTCCACATCACTGCCTTCAATTTAACACTGGTGGTAAAGTTAGCAGATAGCACTGATAGTTTCGCCAAGGCTTCGCATGAGGAATGATACACAACAGACACACACCAGTATGAAATGGCAGCATTGGTGGAGGGAGCCCACAGAAGAGCGGACGGTAAGGAGGAGGGGAAAAAAGATTGGAAGCAGAAAGACTGGAAAACCATTGGTTAGTGTGTGTTCTGAGCTGAGATAGTCTATTAACCTCTGAGGCCTGAAGGTCGTCTCAGAGGCACAGGTTAGGACCTGTGGGTAATTGATGAAGTACACTCTGTCACACTGACGCCATCTGTACACGACTCCAACACACAGTGACACATTCTCCCCTTGATTAAAAATGTGAAGATGTGCTGCTCCTCAATGCCAGCGTTGGTCTGCAGACCATGTTTATCTCTGACCAAGAAATCATTATCACCACCTCTTCACCAGGACGAAGTCAAGTAGTAACAATAATCAATTTAAATATTTAAACAGCAGAGATTGTTTTTTCCCAGGGACAAGACCTTGTTGTTTTTGGTCTCTACCAGAGACATGTTATGTTGATGAAGGATCAGACAGGAAGTTGTCTGTGTCTTGATTTAAAGAAGGTCTTAGCATCCGAGGCTAACGTGAGCACTGCAGGGTAA
>NC_024308.1:11805124-11854804 GCF_000523025.1 Cynoglossus semilaevis
AAGTCAGTTTTATCTCTTCATCTTTTGGGTTAAACAGATGCTGTAGAAGGATCGAATGCTGAAGGACTAACGATGGATGGATGGATGGATGGATGGATGGATGGATGGATGGATAGATAGAACTTTATTAATCCCTCGGGAAATTAAGATCAACAGGAATGTTCGATTTATTTATTTCATATCATTAGTAGATGATGGAGATCTTTTGGAGTTTTTGAAGGATTAAAGGTGTGTGTCTGAGGTGTGTGTGTGTGTGTGTATGAATAGAGGTAATGTTCAGTACAGCTGGCTAGCGCTCATCTTTAAATGCTTCCTGATTGTTTTCCTCTCATCCTACATCTGATGATGGCGACATTGCTCTTGTGAGAACAAACACATGAAGCCGTCGCTGCACACGTGTGGGCCGCCAGCAGGTGTGGAAGACAAACCAGGAGAGAAATGCTGTGTTCAAGGGGAAGGGATGCACAGGGAGTAGGTGATGGAAACAATCCCAGCAATGAGCTGAAGCTACAGTTAATTGGAAATCAGTGCTTTTTTAGTCCACTTAAGGCTGATATCGAGGATAAAGACTGTGAAACAGCTGTGGGTCGACGTTCTACATGAAAACAGATTCACTTAAGACGAGCCACAGCCAGAGCAGACCGCAGATAGAGACACAGTGTTCACACGTCGCATAAATTCAGTCACACTACTGGGGGTTGGTATCTGCCAAAATCTGGCAATACGATACATATCACGATACAGGGGTTACTATAGGCACAACAATCCTTTTTTATTATTATTTATTGTAGGGAATCTGTCAGCATAGTAAACGCACAATGCCGTTACATCTTAACATCAGGTTACTAAGATTGGAACAGACAAAGATCGCTTGAGAAGAAATAAAAGATTTTGCAGGATTTTTTGGATAAACACATGAAAATAATAAGATTGTTTAAAGTCTCAAATACTTGCAAATACATGCAGTCCCGGTACAATGATCTGGTGCTCCAAGGTTTTAATGAAACACAAAAATGAACCGACGCTGTGAAAATAACAGAATATCAATATGATATTCGTGAAACAAAATATGGCAATATTTCAGTGTTATA
This sequence comes from Cynoglossus semilaevis, assembly GCF_000523025.1. NCBI lineage: Eukaryota > Metazoa > Chordata > Actinopteri > Pleuronectiformes > Cynoglossidae > Cynoglossus > Cynoglossus semilaevis. The sequence goes on from NC_024308.1 coordinate 11,806,216, forward strand.
TAGTAAAATGTATGTGGCTCATAAGTGACTGTTAAAGGAGCAGTGCTCAATTTTTAATGTTTATCTTTAGCTAGCTAAGCTAAGCTAATTCCATATTTGCTCAAATGGTGTGATCTGTCAGAATTAGGGTTCATCCCTGAGTAACAGCAAAAAACGTTGAGTTGAGATTCCAGGACTAATGGAAAAACGATATCAAAAAATGGTTTGTTTTGCGTGTTAGTCACTGGGTGACCACACAGCAGCTTTATTTTACTGCTGTTTTCGGTCAAATGTTTCCATAAACTCTTCAAGTGGGTTTGTGGCCGTGCCTCCATCTCTCCATCCCTGTCCCAGCAGTGGCTCCACTACAGTAGGACAGAGCAGATTACTTACTCCACTGTCTGCCACACCACAACTGATGATGAGCGAGCTGACGGTCATTTTGAAACAGAACATTTTATTTTTTACTTTTTATCATTTCCACACAGACAACTTTCAGACTACTTTCATTTCCCCCCAGTTCCACTCTGGAGTCACGGAAAATCTTCCAGAATCTTCCCTGTCCAACAGTCCCCAGACGACCCCCACACGCTCCAAAATCTGACTACAGCTCCAATCTTGGCCTGATGGAGTGTGTAGAATTATAAACCAGGCAATTACAGTTAAAAAATTGAAATCTTGTGTTTTGTGATGGGAGTGATGCACCGAGGGAGGGCGGGGATTAGGCTAAAGCTGGACTGGCGGTTGAATGGTAAATAAACCAAGGGTCCCTGAAAGACAGCACTTGTTATTAGAGTGTGTAAACACTGCCAAGCTGCTGAGAAGCTGGTAAAAACACTCTAGACATAAAGATGGAGCCTGCGGACATGTTGTATTATCCCTCAGTACATTAACTGGCTGCTACTTAGCCTGAGGATTCCAACTCTATCCCTCTTCCATCGCTCCCTCTCCAAAAAGTGTCTCCCCCACTGTAATCTGTTCAAGACCATGAGGGTGAGGGGGGAGACACAGTGAGGACGAGACACAGACAGACCCTGAGACGTACAGTTGAACGTTGGGACCTTATCTCCAACTCTCTGGTCCAGACGCTGATCTTAACTCCCGTGAGAGGAGACTTAATCAGTGGACAAGGAAACACGGAAGGAAACAATAACCGTGAACACATTTCAGTATTAGTATGTGATCGTTAGAGCAGCTATCAATCACCAAGAGGAATAGAAACTGAGGAAAATGTCTACAAAAGTCAGCAAGACCAAAGCCTTGGTCTTGAACAGTGTCTTTTTGACTCATGTTCAACATTTCTGGAGCCACAAGATCCAACGAGGCTCAAGCGGTTGCAGGATGAAGTGAACAAAAAACAATTTGAAAAATCATTGGTTTTGAACCATCATTGAGTTTCCCAGGTGTGGAAGTGTGTTTTCTTCAGGTTTCTTTACAGTCCAACAACAGAGACGGAGGGTTAGATCAGGGTTCCTGACTTAACGTGACTAAATGTTGGAGTGTGAGAGCAAAACATGGTTCATCTCTATACGTGGTTCTGAGATTGACAGGTAAAACTGGCCTATTAACTGCTGGGGTGAGCTCTAGCTCCACCCACCACCCTGGAAAAACTCATCTATAGAAATTGAATGAATGAAGATGACAGTAACAGTATATTAAAACCCTGACGTAGCTATTGGTTTAAACTAATGAAAAGTGTGCTGTGTCACCGTGGTGTATACTGTATGTATTTTTACACAGCAGTATAACTAATAATGATAATAATAATAACTTGTACTTTATTGATCCAACACTTGGGAAATCCTTGTGTTAACAGCAGATCTGCTGAGGATGTTGCTCCCCTGGGAATCAAACCCAAAGGCAGGCATGCTAACTGCTACACCACTGAACCTAACCAACTAACTAAACTGTTTTGTTTACCAGGCTGAAGCTGGATTGTTTGGATTAGGAGCCGTTGCTGGTACGCTGTGAAGTAGACGGCTCCACCTGCAGGACACCTGTTCAGATGAGCTGATGATGAATTATCTTTCCAACTATGTGTGTGGAAACAGTGGGTCTGAACCCCACCACTGTACCACAGCAGGAGTCACGTGTGCCTGCTCAGCTACACGGCCATTATTCTGCACCAGAGTTACACTGTAATTTCACCTTTCTCACTCCGTGCCATGTGTCAGGGGCTGCCATTACAACGGCACAACCCCCCCCCCCCCTAAGCCCATATTATTCTTAATATACTGCAACCTACACTCTTTATGTCATCACAGCCCCCCCACCCTGCTGAATGAAACCATCTGCATAGTAAGATTACGCCTGTAATTATACAGCCAACAGCACATGCATTGTCTCTATATGTCTCAAACACACACACACTCACACACAGTAAGTGGAAAAAGAGAGAGAGAAAGTGTGTGTGTGTGAGAGAGAGAGAGAGAGAGAGAACGAGCATCTGGCCCTGAAAGACCATCATAGTAACCCACGTGAGCAGCTCCTATTCACAGCTCTCTATTGTTCAAACCAAGGTAAGTAGAGGAGCCTTCAGTCTGTAACCACCTATGTGCACATGAAAAAAACACACACACATGCACACACACACGGCTAGGCTGGAGAAAGTGAAAAAATAAATAGAAAGATTTTTAAAAAATCAGCAGCTTTTTGGACCAACATGAGGCCTGGACCGCAACGCCTGCCACGACCACCAGGTCCACAGCGACTGCGAACACATTGATATACATATTACAATATTTCATTTCTCAATACTTATACTTACTATTGCTATTCTACAGCACTGTATTGATTTTTTAAATTAATAATTAACATCCAAACATTCACAGCTGTGGTTCATTTTTGTTTTGGATTTAAACCTTTGAGCGCCAGCTGATTGTACAGAGACTGCATATATTTGCAAGTATTTGAGAAAATCCATGTCTAACTTTAAATATGTAACAGCTGCAACAGCCGATCCATTTTATAAAATACAAAAAACCCGAAAATCACATCAGACCAGAACTCTGTGCAGATACCGATGATAAGAGCCAGTATGGAGTTCAAATCCAAAATGTCTGCCATAGTTCATAGTGTAAGAAATGCTTGACTTAGCTATAGGTGGTGTATACACTGTATTTTCATTGCGACAAAAACCTCTTTAGCACGATAACACGGGAGGTTCTGACCTCTGGAGGTAAAGGAGAGCTACAGGAGGAGAAATCCAGAGAATCTGTTTGTGCGACAAAAGCCTCTTTAGCACGATAACACGGGAGGTTCAGAGAGGGTAAACAAAAAGCAAAATGCCTCTGAAGGATCCACCACACATTCAAACATATACACTACACACATGGAAAATACAAACAGTTACTTGGCAACAGACTGCAATATTTACTCCAAGAAAGAGAAAAAAAGTCTCTCAGATCAGTTGCTAAAGTAACTGATCTGAGAGTGAAAATAACAGACATAAACCAAAACGAGGAGTGATGTGGATTCTCAGAACAAAATCTAATCTGGAACAACTAGGAAGACACACAGGTTGAGGGTTTAGGTAGAACACAGTGCAGATACACCCCGTAGTCTTGCAAAATATATCAAGTTATTAACAAAGAAAAGCAATATATCCTTGTTTTTATCTGTGCGAGAGTTGCAGCGTGTGTGTTGAGAAAGGAGTCACCCAAGCAAAACTAACAAGGCAATATTCACAGCAACACTCCTTCTGCTGGTACAACTGTCAACACAGGTCTGTGTGATTTTTAATTTGCACGGAGAGCGGTTTCATCAGAGCAACGATAAAATGACTACATACAAATCACTATAAATCTATAAATTACTATATATATACTATATATATGCATACATGTACACACATATGTAAGTATAAATATACATAAACATATATAAGTACATATATACATACATACATATGTAGATATATAGACATATATAGATACTAAGGTAAGGTGCACACAATTAGAAATGATGTTTAAAAACACTACGTGAGAACGACCAAATCAATCACTCAGGATCTAAATGTGCAGCTCTAATGGGGCAGAATTACCCTTTAATTATGATCACTTTTGGCGTTTTATCAATGTCATTTTCCGTTTCCACCCTTTCGACAGCTCACAGCTGGAATTCATGCAACTCATATTTAAATACTTTAACTAGTTATCACCTGTATTTACACCCACCCTGTTTCCTCCAAGCGTCTCGCTCTTTCTCTGCGCCTGACGTGTTTTTATTAGTTCAGTGTGGTGTTCATTAGAAAAACATACAGGTAGCGTAACCTCCACGCCCCTTCTCCTCTCTGTGGCAGTGGGAGGCAGCAGAGCGAGCTGGGTTGGCTTTTTTTTTTTTTTTTTTCATCTCCTTCCTTTTTTTTTTATACGAGCTGAAAATTGTTTTGTGGTGTTTCACGGCTCACAGGTTATGGTAATCCTGGAGGAGCACCGGTCTGGAAACTAATGAACTCAGAAAGAGAATGTGAGAGAGATGAGATGAGAGCAGGAGGTGCAGCTCAGTGCTGGGAGTGTACTCGCTCTTGTGTCATTGATGCTTTATTTTACAGCAGGTGGAAAGAAGTGAAGCCGTGTTTATTGAAAGTGCAACAAGCTCTGGGATGATTGTGAACACGTCACCGACCGACGGAACCGGTACTGTGCTCAAAAACACTTTATAAACACAGATTATTTTTATTCAAATTTTATTATCAGGCAAGGACGGTGGCCTTTAGACTTAGACTTTAGTCATGGCATTTTTTAAGCCTCTATCACCTCTATCGACTCCCAGAGAAAAAGACCCAGAGAGTTAGGGAGATCATGTGTCCAGTCGTCAAATATTTCAATCACGTAAACTCTGAAACATACAAACGTAGGAATGTCAACACGCAGGAGAATCAGGCTAAATGTGACGTGTGTCATGTTTTTCTCCCAGTGTTGAAATGTAATGAGCTGCCTCCCCCATCAGACAGAACACATTTCCATTTCAGGGCCTCAAACATGATCAAAGGATCAGCTCAATATAATCAGTTCAAAACCAATTTATTACCATCTCCGTCCTCCCCCCATCGCCTCCCTCCCCATCCTCCTCCTCTTCTCACACCCTCAGCTTCTTCCTTTTCTATTTTCATCTCTCTGTTCTCCTTCCTTCCACATCATTTTCCTGTGTCCCTGACTTAATGCTCCCGTTTTCTTTTTTCTTTTCTCTGTTTTATTTTCACCTCTCTGCTCCTCTGTCCAGCCGTGCCTCTCTGTCTCCATCCTCCCCCCCCCCCCCCCCCCCCACCCCCCCCCATCCCCCCCACACACTATGTCAGTGTCTGCCCTCGGCTCTATCTATCCAGAAACAGGTGCTTTATAATAGTAAATTAATTAGACTGAGAAGATGCGCCTTGTTCACCACAAAGCCCCTGGTGGCCTTCCACAGACACACACACACACACACACACACACAAGCATGTGCGAGAGCGCACAGCCAATGGGGAAAAAAAAGTTATTTGCATGAAAAAAAATCCCAAGGGAGTGAGTGAAAGTAAAAGAGAGAGAGAGAGAAACCTGTGGTAAAGTAGTGCTGATTTTACATTATAATTAACCCAATTAGCCTCATATTCATATTTGTCATGTGTTTGCATGACAATCTGATTTTACTCTGTTTGCTAATCCAGTGTGTCTGTTTCTAAAACGTTGTGTCTATTTCCTACCATACTCAAAATATCACAACATGAGTTACGCAACATGAACCAGTTCGTTCAGAAACACCAGCCCATACATAACGTTGAACCAGACGCATTTGTCGGTTCATCACAAAACACAAAACTAGCACAAACACAAACACAGAATACCAGAAGAGCAGAGTGTCATCGGCGTAACGACGGAGTAAACCTGCATCAGTCACTACAAATTAAAGGCACTAAGTATAAACACACACCAACACACACAGAAGACCCATAATGCAACAGAATGGAAATGCAGATCAGCCCTGAGCTCTTGTCTTCTGACAGTCCAGCCTGAAATCAGCAGAGACAGAGACAGGGAGACGGAGACGGACGGATGTGAGCGAGACAAAGCAGACAAAAAAGTGACAGTTGAGGGTTTGATTGACAGGACCATCTTCTGACTGTGTGTGTAATTACTGAAGGGAGGCTGGCGGTGCAAAACACAAAAGAGACTTTGGGGGTGGATTTGGGAGTTAAAAGGGCAAAACTGACTGAGTCGGGCAGAAGATGGCGCCAAACCTGATTATTATTATTGTGATTATGAAAAGATGTTGACGACATTTCTCCGGCGTTTGACTATTTCTCTGCTGTTTATTATTAAAGTACATATGAGTTTAAAAAAAATGATTTTTTTTTTAAGTTGTTCAAGCGTCTTTTGAACATTCCTCTGGAGGCTGAGCATCAGTGAAGGTCAGGAGATCAACGTGGACCAGAGTCTTTGATAAAGACGTGAGATTAACTCCGTCAGGTCTCCTACTGCCAATGTTAACAAGTAAACACAATGCAGCGGCTAACAGCTTGCTAAAGGGATTAGCTGTGCATTTTCACTTTTTTTTCTCCTCTCTTTACTAAACACACACACACAAACACACACACACACTTTTCTGGAATAGTGTCAGGGCCTCTCCATGTGTCACACAGATTTAGAGATTAATCAAACAGAAAAGCGACAGAGGGAGAGACGGAGGGGAGAACAAGGAGGGAGGGGAGTAAAAGGAGGCAGTCTGAGTCCCTCGGCCGGGCTGTGAGGGGCCTCAGGAGGACCGCCACATTGGCCCTCCAGGAGACTGCTGGATCATACACTCTACAAATATTGAGATTGAAGCTCCTGAGTGTGTGTGTGTGTGTGTGTGTGTGTGTGTGAGTGTGTGTGTAAGCCCCTGAAGCAGATGGTCGGGGATGTTCGTTTAAGACAGACGATTGATTTTAGGAAACAGATATCCAGCCTCGTTAAACAGAAAGCACCTCTGGGACATGGTGAGGGCGAGGGAGGGAGGGCGGCAGTAAGAGAGTGCTTGTCTAACCTCTACCACAGCCGGCTGAGGAGTGAGAGAAAAATGAGGATAGAATAAGGGGCGAGAGAGAGCGGAGAGGAAAAACGGCAGCGTTTGAACTTCATCACAGCAGCGGGAGAGGAGAGAGGGACAGAGAGGGAGAGGAAAACAGGGGGAGACAGAGAGGGTGGGGGGGGGGGTAAAAAGAGGAGAGGATGATGGGGTTAATGCCAGGAGACAAGTAGCAGTGGTGTTGGGGTTAATAACACATACACTCAGTCTCTCAGGGGACGGACGCCTGTATTTGATCTGCCAGTAATACATTAAATGTGTATGAGAACAAACTGGTGTGTGTGTGTGTGTGTGTGCGTGTGTGTGGGGCAGTAAACACATGTAACCGTTCACTGTGGTTACTGATTATTGGTTAAAATAAACACAGTATTTTAAAAGAACTTCATGTTTGCCGCTCATACACAGAGGATTTATTCAGAGTTTTATTTTTTCCATTAATTAAAAGGATTCAGTCTGTCATTTAAAAATTAAAAACGTTTTTTTTAAATATCTGGGAACAATCATGTGGCCGTCCAATGAAATGACAGTTGCAGTGATGTCCCGCTGCTCACCTGAGCTTTTTATACCAAACTAAGATCTTTTACAGAAGCCTTTACATCAAAGTCTGAGGGAAAAAATCAACAAACAATTTTCCACAGTTTCTGTCAACTACATGACAAAATATTGTTCTTTTTATGTGCAAAGACCAGCAAACAAACACTGGAAGCAGAAACTGTTGACTTAGTGTCATCATCAGCTCGTCAAAGTCAACAGATTAAGATTAAATTATGTCTTCAATAATCATTAGTATTTTGAATATTTATGGAGAATTTCCAAACTGTCACATCTAAATCTATCCTGTGCAGTGAACCAGGTTTAAATGTTAGAAGGTGGAGAAACCCATGTCTCCAGAACAGTCAGGAAATGTTTCAGTAATTCCTGTATCGGTGCCGTGAAGCCGAGGCCTGCGTTAACCTCTGGACTGAACGTAGCCGTTAGCATGATAGCAGACGGCCCTCTTCTCTACACCTGCCTCCAAAGGTCCCCACGTTTCCATCTATGCACTAATCAGGGATATGACATCACGGCGGAGTAGTAGGACACAGGGAGGACCGGCTCAGTCGAGCGACCTCTTAGTGTAAAACCGAGGCCCCTTTCCCTCCACGCGTCCCTTTAATTGGCTAAAATGATAGCCTTTCATCAACACTGCCTTTAAAATGCCTGGCACCGCTGCTATTCCACTCTCTTCCTCTCCACTTTCCTCACTCACCCCCCACCCCCAACCCCACTCTTTTTCTGTCCCTTTATTTAAATGAAACCCTGGTCAGTGTGTGGATATCCACAGAGGCCGGCTGCAGCCAAGTCTTTGTGTTTCAGCATTAAGAAATGAGGCGGTGGGCTGCAGGAGGAGAGGTCTCATTAGAGCCAGGGATCACAAAGACGGAGATTATCAGTCCACACACAACAGACTGCTGGAGTCAAATGGCATTAAAGGACATTAAATGGAAGAGCTGTCATTTTGATATGATACCTCTATGTAAAGAGGGAGACAAAAAAAAAGGTTTTTCTTCTTCTTCTGTTTTAGAAAATACTACAGCAGTGATCTGTGTGAAGCCCACATCAGAGGCCAAACAAAAGCTGCCTGTCGTCTTTATTTAAAAGAACAGGAGGAAAAATGTCTTCATGCAGGAATCCCTCAATAAAGGAAATAAAATATTTATATATTTATATTACAGACAGAAACAGCACTTTTTGAGACGTTTAAGATGCCAAAAAATAGTTACAACTAAAATAGTCTTAGTGTAAAAAAATAAATCAAATAAAAATAGTTTCATCAAGAAGGAGAAAGAAAAAGTCAGACATGAAATAAAATGTGGTTTTTGACTTTTCTCTCTGCTAATTCCCAAGTAATTTTGTATTCAGAAAACACAAGCACAAACTCACAGCAACATTCACCTGCACACAAACATCCAGCACTTGCTATGCCTGTCATCCATAATTTGTAATGAATGACCGCGTGTGTGTGTGTGTGTGTGTGCGTCTGCCACAATCATTTGTCATTTCAGGAAGCCCCCGATTTTATACATTTGCCGTAGAGAAAACGCTCTATTATCCCAGCTGACGATCCACTCTCCTGTCTGAAGGGTCTGCTGCAAAAAAAACAGAGCAGCAGGGGATTCACACACACACACACACACACACACACACAAACACATTACAGTCAAACGGCCCACTTACATTTCCTTCAGCTGAAAGCCACCGTTGACAGATTTAAGGACAGTCAAACCCTCCGACAGGAGCAGCTTCTTCACGTCTGACAAAATAATATTATTTCATGGAAACATCAGCCACGAGCGGCTGATTTGTGTTGATTTATGGCCTCAGCCAATAAAAAACCTATGTTAAATCCCAATAAAACACTGCATTGTGGGAGCGGCGAGGGTGGTATAATGGAGTGGGATTAATCACATTTACAGACACATGGTGTGTGACATGGCTTCACACACACACACTGACAAACAGGTTATGTTTCTGAGTCATAACTGTCAGAGGAGTGACGATCCGTCAAGAAATTAAAAAAACAACTCAAATTAGGAGGAAATTAGCAAACAACACAGTGTCAGGATTTATGTGTCATTTACGTCAAATAAATTGATCTATTTCATTTATAAAGATGGAGCAAATGTAGAACGAAAAATGACTCGACCAAAAGTCAACAATTATTTGAAGCAAAATACACGGAACAAATATTTTAGGTATACATTCACAAATAAAGCTATACACGTTTCACTTTCTCTCTGTTTTTTTATGTTACTACTACAAATACCAAATACTAGACAAAAAATTACTGCAGCACTATGCAGTTGTGTTTGATCACGTGACAACTAACCAAAGGAAAATATTTCAGAAAAATCTTCTCTTTTTCAAGGTTTTTGTTCAGGTTTTTAACTGAGGCTCAGATTTCACCGCACCGCTGCACAGCAATGCAGAGCCGAGCTGAGACTGAAGTCTAGTGCTGTGATGCCACCTATCGGAGCTGCCTTCACTGCAGCGCCACAGCACAGAGCAAACAAAACAACTGTGACATTTGGAACAAAAATAAAAGAAAACGAGTTTTTAATTCAGTATATAAATCTTATTAAATATTTTTTTTTATAAACATCATAGGAATGTTTTGGTCCCGTGGAAAATAATCCGTTATTTTATACGACATTTTAAAGCCTGGGGATAAACTCTAATTAAAAAAATACTAAGAAAGTCCAAAACACAGGAGAAAATGTGAAAATGAGTGAAGATCTGCATCTTAATTATTTAAGTGTAAAAAAGTTTGTGTTTTTTTTCTTAATAAGTGTAAAAAAGTTTGTGTTTTTTTTTTTTTGCACTAAAAAGTGTTAAAAAAAATCCTACAGTAACAAATGTGAATGGATTGGTTCTGCACATAAGCATCACTAACATCACCAACAGAATTTCTACTGAATAAAAAGGAATAACCTGCAGGTGACGCTCACACCGCTGCACTTCTAAGAATTGTTTTGATTTTAGAGGGATTTTTAAATAGTTTTTATGTACACTGGACACTGGTGTCATTCATTGATTTTCTAAATGATGTGACTGATGTCATCGTATTGATGACACCAGAATTGCCGAGGTCAAATATATATATAAACATATACTGTTTATTATTTTCTCCTCTGAGTGTGAAGTGAAAGTCATAGAATCCACAGTTTGGGTTTTAAACATCAACCAGACGTTCCCTGCATTATTGTTTGATTAATTAGTCATTAAATATAAAAATCAAATGATTTGACTGTGGAAATATTTTTGACTGCATCTCTGGTAACAACACAGTGTGAGCTGTTCTAATGTTCTCAGTTCTAATCTCCTTTTTTTGTAACTGAAAGTCAAACAAAGGGTGAAAGACAACGCTTACGCAGGACTGGAACTCACACTTCAGATGCATTTTCTTTTTCAGTCAAATGTTTTTATAAGCAAAACAAAATGCAGAAAATCTTCAAATACTGATGATCAAATCTTTGTTTTCTTTTTAACAGTTACCTTAATAAAACTGCTTTAAAACCAGAACATTTTCACATTTACAATCTAAATTATATAGAAACCAATGAGGTTAATGTACACTGTGTACACTGTGACTAAAACATTCCTCAAAATAGTAACCAAGCTGGAGATAATGAAAATACCCCCCCCCCCCCCCCCCTCTCTCTCTCCCTGACTCCCTCACTGGCTCTCCCCCTCTCTCTTTCTCTCTCTCCCCCCTGACTCTTTTCTCTGACTTCTTTATTCCCTTTTACTGCAGGGGGCACTGACGGCACACTGCTGATAAACACATTTACACACAAACAAATATATCTCACTGGAATCCCTCTATAAAGGACATGTGGGTGTCTGTACAGAAAGTAATTCAATAGATATGCATATATTTGAGCATAAGACATAAATACTACAGTATAATAAATATTGTTTGATTCCTGTCAACATTCTCCTTTGATTTAAAAGTATTTTGATTTTGTTGCATTTAGTTTCATTGGTTAGTAAAGGTTAGGTAGTTGGGACAAATGTTTATAGTCATAAGGACTAGTTTTGTCTGACGTTCATCCACAGCTTCTATGAAAAGCTGTCAGAGTTCAGCACCATGGACAGCGCCGGCTCTCAAAAGACCCACTAAACAGGTTTCTACCACCAAAATGAATAGAAGCTGAGGTCAGGACAGAAGCTTGACCAGAGTTTGACCACCAATGTACTGTGAGCATAGACATCACACGTGTCAGAACTGGGGCAGGTTTAGGGGCCACGGTCGCCCCACAACCCCTCGCTCAAACGTGTACTAAAAGATGCAGGACATTCAGAGAACATTGTCCTCTGGTCCACATTCTTTTAAATTGGTGTCTAACAGAAACTAAGTCTGGAATTTTAAACTAGATTCTCTGGATCATTAATACCAGTTAATGAACCAACGAAGCATCAGAACTACTGCAGTGACGTCTGTCTCTCTGAGCTACCACTGGAAGCATAAAAAAATAAAAATACAAAATAAAAACAAAACAATTAAGAATTAGAATTAGAAGCCAGAAGCCAACCTTCTGTAGTGTTCTCTTATTAAACTGATATACTTTCTTACCAAATGAAGTTGAAGAGGTGTGCTCTATATTAATTCATATCACTGACTCAAGACCTGAAGTTGAAGAGGTGTGCTGTATATTAATTCATATCACTGACTCAAGAGGAGCAAATGACGACCGTACTGTGCACACTAACTCTCTGGATTTCACACACACAGACAGACACATCCGTAGCGTCTCAGCTCAAGGCTAAACACTACATAGTACCCATGAGGCTTCAGTTCCACTGCTGACCAATAGAAACACAGCTCCACTGGCCTCGCTGCAAGGCCACCGTGTTCACTGAGGGCCCTTCAAAAATGTCCCCGTCTTTTTATCCTGGGCTTCACTGAAAGTATCAGAGAGTCACCAATGTGAAATAAATAAATAAATAAATATATATATATATTTTTAATAAAGTTTTCCACATTATTGTTCTGATTATTATAATATATAATATATTTCTGGCTATGTAGTGCTCTCATAATAACACAGTGTGAATTTGGAGGTCAGTGGTTTGATTCCCACCCTGCGTGTGAACAGGGCAAAACAGAACCAAATGAAATAGAATAAAATGGAATAGAATAGAGAAGAAAATTAAAACAAAGGAAACGCTGACAGAACAGAACGGCACAGAACACATCAGCCCTGACTTGATCTTCCTAGTTGTACCATGAACTTATACCATTTACTACACTCTTTACACCATTAACCTAAAGTCCAGAGAACGTGCCAGAACACAGGGATACCTCTGCTCTACAGAAACCAAACTCCACCGTCACCAGTCGATCTGACACCTTTTGACACCGGACACTGAGGCCACGGTGTGACACACACTGCAGCACTGACACACACCTGGGTCTGCTGTTTTTCACTGAACTTATTATCAAAGCCTGCAGCTGTTCACATCTGTGACAGAGCAACTCTCCTGAAACCGGTGCGTAAACGGTGAGAGGGTGACGGCCGTGGACTGCCGTGCCACCGGGTCTATCTGATAATTGAGTAGCAAATAAAGGGCTGTTCCTCAGTGGAGTCCTCTCTAACACCCACGTCAATCTGCCCTCACTCAGTGGAGGCTTCAGCCGAGCCCTTTAACCGCCACACCCCACCCTGCCATTCATCCACCCACCACTTCATCCCTGGCTCCGCTCCCTCTCCCAATTATCCATCCATCCATCCATCCATCCTCTGGCCCTGAGCGTTTATCCCTGAGCCGCGCTCTGTCCCATCAACGCCACTTCTCCTGACGCGCTAACAGCTGTTTGACAGTAATGGCTCTAAAAGCAGAGCAGGATGCCAGTCGATGGCTGCGTCTGTGAGTGTGTGTGTGTATCTGAAAAGGGACCAGTAGCCTTGAAGTATTATAACACACACACACACCTGTTCTAATCAATACAAGGTGTGGGTCTATTTAACTTTGCAGCCAACCTTTTATTCCAAGTGTTAATTGAGGGGAAAAAAAGTCAAATGGTGTATTGAGTTATGAACATTTCTGCTGGATTTTAGCCACAACAAAAACAAGACTGCAAATACGATAATCCATGAAACAGTTTGTTAAATCTATATCATTCCAATAAAACACAAGTCAAATTAAACATTTTTTAAAAATTCAATTTGCATGTGACACTGCATTTTGTTTACATTTTGCACGTGTGTATGTGTGTGTGTGTGTGTGTGTGTGTGTGTGTGTGTGTGTGTGTGTGTGTCTTTGCCCCCTCAGTTATTTGCCCCTCCTCGGCCCACTCTGTGTATTGTGATGTTGTCAACTTGCTGTTTGATGGATGGCAGATGATTACACCAGGCCTCATCCTCTGGCTCATCATCTGCACCATTAGTTATAGATCCAGGCACACACACGCGCACACACACACACACACACACACACACCACCACTTTCATCCAAACTGCATCTTCAAGACATTATAATTTGAAGCTTAGTGACATTTGGGTCTGATGTCTGTCGTCTGTCAATCACTGTGTCTTTTTTTTATTCTAACCCATTTCACTAAGGTAATCGGTTACTGCTCGGTAAACACACACACAAATACACACACACACACACACACACACTCTCTGTCATTGTTCTTATCTCATATCTCACTTTTTTTTTTATTTGTACCGTGTTGATTAACAGCAGGCGTCACATCACCTGGTATAAGCTTTGTTATCTGTAGGGGTGTGTATTGGAGTGTAGTCAACACCAGGAATATTTGACTGGGAAAAAATCAATACACTGATGGAGGAGATTGATTTGGTATCAGGAAATGGAATATCGTGATATTTCAGTGTATATATTCTAACACCCCTAGTTATTTGGGGGGGGGGCACACTGATGCTTAAATTTTACCAACAATAACAACGTTACCGACTGTAGCTGTAGTCAACGCATTGAAAGCTTTTTTCATGGTGTCTGGACAGTTCCTGATGGACAGCTGAGCTGCAGTTTCCTCTCAAAAGGTCTCACAGCTTAACGGCCCCCGCGCCCTCTCTGTCCACTAATTCAGCCCGACCCCTCCTGCTGCAACCTTCATTAGCTTATCTGAACAAGACAAAGGGGAATATTAACATTCCATGGACATGTCAGGGGCCAAACAGTGGTGTCACACACAGATCGCAGGACTCTCTTCATCCTGTAAGCCCGACGTCACCTTATCATCTTAAGACAAAACCCTTCCTCGTATTTACTCAGGTTTTTAGCGGTCGGCCTTTAAAGATGGCGCCCGAGTCTCAAACACACGACGGCCAAACCTCACCTTTCCACCCCCGTATCCTCATTACCTTATCTGAAGAAGACGAGGCAGAGCACAGGCGGCTCTAGTTAGCTTAAGGTCTGAGCGATTCACTCTGGGAGCTTTCTGTCGGGATTAGCTGTGCGGCTAACGTGGCTCCCGCAGGCCAAGGTGGGGACTGCATTAATGCATCGGCTTCTGCTAATTATACCTTCTATCACCGTTAGCAGGTCTCCCCAAGACTTTGAGGGGGCAACCTGAAGGGGGCTGTTAAGACAAAGTAGTCCGAGATTAATCCCAGCACTGCTGGAGTCAGATGGTACTAGAAGGATATTTAAATAAAAGGGGCATTTCACACTTATCAGTGTGGATAATCATACATTTACCTCTACTGCACTGAAAGAAAAAAATATTTAAATGACAAATTTATTTATGCAGCATGTATTTAAATTAGGATTGCATCATTTAAACATTATCTAAAACATTATTTTGTATAACAAAACAGTGAAGGTGCATAAACATCTCAAGGCTGCCTGTCTGACTGGTTAAAGATACAGGTTTGTGATTGGGGAGGGAGGTTGCTGGTTTAAATTCCATTACATAATAATTGTTGAAGTTAAGGAGATGTTAGTGCATTCTTCCGTCCACGAGCAGTGCAAAGCCCCGGGCTGGGGGCCCCATCTGGACAGTAAACCCCACACATTTGGCCCATGACTAAATGTCAATAACAATGTAATTTTGCTCATGAGGTCAAAATTTTTAATTAATCATTTTCAGTGTTTATTAATTTGTTAAAATATTTATATGGGGAAGAAAAATAAAAATAGTAAATAGGAATAATAATAAAAGAAAATAATATGTTTGTACTTGCTGTTTGCACTGCAGTATTTATATATAAATACACACAAACATCAATACTGATGTGGCCCTCCAATGAAGGGATGGTAGCAGCAGTGGACCTACAGCTCTCTATATATTTACACACAGGTTGTTCAACAAAGCTGTTCAATACCAGTAGCGCACACTCACTGTGCACACTGTGAAATAAAAGGCCACTTTCAACAAACGTCCAGAATGGGGCGTCTCAGTAAACAGGTCAGGTGAAATGAGTCTGAACCTGATTTGGGGCCGCAGCATTCACAGGTTAGCAATAACTAACACATCTTTCATTTTCTGTCTCAATCAAACCTTCACACAGCGCCCTGCGCTTCACAAACCCACCCCATCATGAGGAGTAGGAGGAAAAACCAGGGTTCAAAGGTTAAGAGGGGAAGCTGTCCAAATCAGTGGGTCAGACAGTTGACGCAAGAAATGATGGTCCTAATGACTGGCTGCTGCTGCTGCTGTAAATGACTGCCTGTCGTTAGCTGGGGGGGAGGGGAGATAACAGACGCGCACACACACAGGCAGGTGCACTCTCACACCGCACACACACACAGATATTCACAGATTACCGATGAAATCAGCTGTCTGTCTCTCCTGTTCAATGAGCTGTAATTGGGGGTGAAACCCGACCATCCAGCATCTCAGGCCCCACCCACTACTTTAACAGCCCATTAGCAGTTATTAGGGGGTCCTCGGGGAGTTGTACGGGTCACATCACCCTGCTAACCTAACACAGATTAATAACCCATGAGATTTAATAGACATACTGTCACTGTGATATATAAAAAAACAAAAAAACCAATGCTCTGGCAGTAACAGAAGAGCCGCCTTTAAAAGACGAGATGAGCCGGAGGAGATAAAGGCTATGGAAGTACATCTTCTGAAATAAAAAAAACAAAAAGTTGTCTTTAAGTTTTATGGTAATGTAGAAGAGTCGGCTGGAAGATTAGCAGTAAAGGCCAATGACGAGAGCACAGCAGCAAATCCAGATCCAGATTCCAAAGTCAAAATGATGTAACTCACTATATCCTATGGGGGGGGGGGGTGTACTCTCTTGGACACCCCCCCGTATGTATATACACATACTGTATATGTGAACATACATATACAAATATATACATATATAAGTATATAAATTTATATATGTGTATGTACATATACACACACATTTATATAAACATATACGTATATATAAATATACATGGATACATATACATATCCAGGTGTCTGAACATAAACTAGGATTTGTGACACTGCTGAAAAATAACAAAATTTGAAACACACACAGACACACACACACACAGAGACTTGGAGCGGTCCAATGGTAACAATCAGAGCAGCGGTGCATGTTGTGTGACTAAGTGACTGTGATCCTCCAGACTGGCTGTGACTCTGTTACAACGTGGCTCATTACTCATTCAGTCTCTATTGAATTTTAACCAGTGTGTTTGTTACGGCGCTAATTCTGACATTTTAATGTGTCAACAGAGAATTCAGCTCATTTGAATACGACTCACTTGTGTTGTGTTTGTTTGCTCGCCAAATACTGGAGCAAAAACGTCCAGTGGTTTATTTTTTCTGACATTACAACACTATGAACAAGAAACCAAGTAAAAAATCTCAAACTTGTTGGTTTAAACAGATGTATAAATATTTTAAATTTCCAAATGAATATGTTATTGTTCAATCCTCCAACCTTGTCTGTTTGTTTTACTCTGTTGTAGTTCTGTCATGATCATTTTGTCCCGTTTTTATTATTTAAAAGCCTTAAAATAAGAATAAGAAGGAAGTAGAGAAACAAGCTCATTTACCCACAGATTAACTCTGTACACTGTACAGAGTTTTTTATTTTCATTTATTAACAGATTTTCCCATAAAAATACTCAGGAGTTTAAACTAAGTTTAGAAACTTTTGTACCTTTTATTTTCATTTTTGTTTTTTTTAAAGTCATCTTCATGCCAAGCAGTGCAGTTAAAAGCCTGCAGTGTAGCACGACATGGTTTTTGGATGTTTTTTTAAAACAAAAGCACAACATGGTTTTTGGATTTGACATTTGACTTCAACAGTATGCCTCTCCCTAAGAAATTCCACTGTTTTTTTCTTCAATCTAATTTCATAGCAAATACTGAGCACATGTTTTTAAAACGCTCTGATTTTGATGATTTTGTCTTCATCATCAGATGTGATGTTTTTATCTTTATCAGCCACAGAGACATTTTTATATTTGATGCTGACACAAAACAAAACAATAATTCACGGTTGTTTCCTTTAAAATGATGTCAAAGTACAAAGACTGAGTCTGAAAAATTAGATGTTGTGTTGTGATGACACAACGATCTAACTTCTCATAACTCCACATAATTAGAATTAAAACAGCGATGAAAAGTGAAACCTTTATTTGAACAGAAATATTGAAACAACTGCAGCTAAATGTGAACAATTCATGAAAACAGAGAGAAGAAAAAAGAAGGGAATGTTTGAGGAAACAGGAAGAGGCGTCAAATGAAAAGTCAGCCGAGCGTCAGCAGCGTTACATTCTCATGTAACATGAAACACACACACACACACACACACACACACACACACAGATGTGATGCCCAAACACAGCAGCATCAGACACAGGAACAGTACCTGGTTCAAACACTCCATCTAATGAATGGAACAGCTAACCTCATCAACTGAACGGACTCTTCATTTAAACCACATTAGTCCTGTATTAGCTACAGCACCGGTTCTGTTATATGCTATTATAATTATAATGTCTCACCAAAAAACAAAAAAAGTGTACCAAAATAAGGCCCTAATGAAGGGTTGGTTGTACCAAAATAAGGCCCTAATGAAGGCCCACGCCCTGACGATTAACACAGTGATTAATACAATTCAACAATAATAATAAATTGAACAAAAATGAAATAAAAATCTATATAAATTAATATACAAAATATAACATTGGGACAAACACAGGTGTTCCACAGCATGGATCTGGCTGAGATTTGATTCTAAGGCTGGTCGAGGCAAAACTTCTGAAAAAACAGAATGCAACAAATGTGCACGTCTCATATTTCTCTACAGGTCTGTTCCCCATCTACAGTATACACTGAATATTCTGCCCACTTCAGACACATACATATATATATGTAAATTATATTAGTGCTGTTCTTCATGGTGTGTATTGTATATTTAGTATTTGTAGGATGATTTACAGTATTTCTTCATTCCCATAAAAATCTACTGCTTTTGGACTTCTGGTTAAATTTAATCTGCATGAAAAAACACTGTAATCTGAGCTAATCTAATCTAATCTGTTTTTTTTTCCTGCAGCTGCTTCAACAACCAAGCATATCAATGGCTGAAACGTGTTGAATTATAAACCGCCTGCATGTTCTGTGTGACTCTGACTGAAACACTGTGACAGTGACTGTATGAACTCACCACAGTCTGAGAGGCAGGAAGAAAAGCTCAGGTGGAAGTCACTCTGTTCATCTGTGGGCCACACACAAAACACACACTTTCAGGAAACAAAACATTTTTTTTTTATCAACAGCTGTCAATGATTAGCAACATAAAGAGTGACTAAAACCCAGTGAGAGAACTCTCAGCTGTCAGTGTCTCTCACTCTGTAACAAAGTGTGGCTCAGTGAACCACCTGCCTGTCGCTCTCTCTCTCACTGCCTGTCAATCACACTCCATTACTATTACTCCCGGTCAACAAGTCAGTCGACCTGTTCATTTTACACAATTAACCAAACTGTTACTCCGAAGGATCTGACCTGTAATACTGCAGTCACTGTGGCAGTGTGTAACTCAGCCCAGGTGTCACTCAGGTAATAATCCCTGCAGGTAAACGGGGGAGGTAGGGTGGCGGGGGGAGGTGGGGGACAAGTGTCCTTCAAATAAATCAAGTGCTCTCCAGCCCGAGGCGTTCCCACGGAGGGATGGAAGAACGGAAACAGTCGGCTGTAATCCTCTCCACGCTCCTTGTAATCCATCAGCACGGTGATCCTGGCAGGTTCCTGCTTCATCTTCATCTTCTTCATCGTCTCCTCAGACTCCTCCACAGCAGTCACACCTCCGAGTGCCAGGCCGTCCACATGCACCTGCAGTGGGACAACAGGTAACAGAAGATCAGCAGCCTGTAGCTGCAGGTGAAAGTATTCTCCCCCCTCTCCTCCTTCTCTCTTCTGCATCGACATCTCAGTCTGATCCTCGTGGCGTCTCTGCCAAGAGGAGCCGGGCACAGCCGTCCTGTTCTGCTGCTCTTTGCCAAACACACATACACGCACATACACAGAAGAGTGTTGTGTTTTTTCTTTTTCTTTCTCTCTTTTTTTTTTATTTCAGCAGCCTAGCTAACCCTGAGCCGGGGCCCGGTCCGCCTTTGAGATGCTCTCTAGCCCATAAACACAAGACGGCTTTCATTATCTTGCCCGTCGCAGCACAAGGCCTAGCTTCTAAAAGCTACTGATTTCTTTCTTCCCTTAGCCCCCTGCACAAAGGGAGGGCATTTTGTAAATTACTTGCTCGTTTCAGACCAACAAAAGGTACTTTCATTGAACCCTGCCCCCCCCCCCCCACACCAGTTGCCTCTATCCTCCCGCCATTTGATTTTGCTCAAATTTGATTACAAGGCTTGAAAAAGGAGGGGAAGAAAAGAGAAGAGGAAATAAGAAAGCCCCACAGATGGCGTGTTCATTCAGCGGCGTGAATGGCTTTATATGGGCTGCCTTTATACATGTGGCAATCCAAACACGCTTCAGCCGCTCCGCTAAAAAAAGAACTTGACAAAATTATTGGTTTGGCTGCTTTTCTTACACAACTGACACCGGGAACTCTGAGAAAGAAAGGGCCGCCTCCTCTTTCTCTCTCCTCTCGCTCCGGTTTTGTCTCTGGGGCTCAAACTCTCTACAGGTCGTACACCGTGATCAAAACAAACCAGATGAGATGTTTGATTGCAGAGATGGAGAGAGAGCGAGAGAGAGAGAGAGAGAGAGAGAGAGAGAGCGAAAGGGAGATAGCCACCCACTTGTCCTCCTGTGCGTGTGTGTAGATCACCCACTTGTCCTCCTGTGCGTGTGTGTGCGTGTGTGTGCGTGTGTGTGATTCACAGTACCAGAACATTTAACCGCCTGCTCTGGGTCACAGTCCAAGACAACAAAGCAGCTTTTCACAGGTACGTGGCTCCAGGAGGGGAAATAATAAAAATTATGCACCGAGAGCAGTGGATTTAGTGAAGCACAAACACACGCTCGCGCACAAACACACGCGCACGCACAGATCAAATCAAAGAGCTCAGACTCAACTTGAAAACATAAGCCAACACAGTGAAGTGTTCTGTTCTCTCGAAGGCTATAATCCTGTTTCCACAAAGGGCCGCTCACTCTGCACTTGTTTTCCTCACAATGATAATTACAGGTCTGTGGACACACACGTGCTCATGCACAGAAACAAACACACACATCTATACGGTTCCCTACGGCACAGACTTGCAGCAGAGTGAGCTGTGACTTTTCATCCCATTAGCAGATGGTGCCCCTGGTGGAGGCTGTGGTCAGAGAGTCTAATGGACAGGAGTGAGTGGTCAGCCAGGTCACAGGCTGTTCCGTTCCATCAGTGTGAGGCTACAGTATCATCGCTCACAGACAGAAATGAGACGACTGTAAAGATTGACCTCCTCTCTCACACACAGTGAGAAGAAGCTGAACCTTCAGAGACTCTGCACCATGAAGGTGAAGAAATATAAAACAGTCTCTGGTTAAAAAGAAAAAAAATCATCTCTGTCAACAAAAAGGATCCAAGTTAGTCAAACTATCACCAACTCTTTAATGTCAATTTAAACTGTGTGCCAGAGATTGACATTGTAAAGGTTTTAGAATAATTTGAAACTAAAAAAAAATTATTTTTGTCCCTTTGTCAAGTTAATTAGTGCAGTTTAATAACGTTTTAAATTTCTCCAACATCAACAACATCGCCAAAGTTTTATTATCTACATCCAAAAGTAGTAAAAATAAAAAATCCACCTCAGAAATCACACATTAATTAAGGCAACATGAAACTTTTGAACATTTGAAAATGTGGCCTGGTGTCGTTTGAAATAATAAATAAATGAAATAATCAGTAAAAAGAAAATTTCCCAAAGAACACTGTGTATGTGCAGCTGACAGGAAGATGGGCTTTCAGAGGATCACAGGTCAAAGTTCAGGGGGTTCATCATGACCTCAACCACGTGACACATTTCAGTCACACAACCATCTCCATCAACCTTCTCTCCCCGGTGCCAGGGTTCATGGACTGTTCTCCAACTTCCTGTTTCAATCCAAAACCAAACAAACCAAACGTTGCGTCTTCAACTTTACATCTGCAGATTGTTGAGTCTTAGCCGTGCACCTATCATCAGTTCTAGTTCCACGATCTCTGGTCCTGAACGTGTCTTCAGTGAACACTACGACAATAAGACTGTTCTGAGGTCAGAGGTCAGTTGATGGAAGAGACAGTGTAGAAAGAAAATGTCTGTTAAAGTGAAGTCTTTCATAAATTTGAGAGATTTCAAAATTATTTTATAGATAAAGGATTTTTGTACATCTACAAAAACAAATATTTTAGTGAAGAATTATCGTAAAGCAAAATGTGATTTGTTTGGGCAGAAAATGTTGTATTCAAGTGGACCAGAATCAACAGTACCAGAACCGACAGCACCAGGATCTACAGTTGCAGGATCTGCAGTTCCAGAACATTCACAGTACCAGAACATTCACAGTACCAGAACATTAGATTTCTTAGGAAAGATTAGGTTGGCCTTAAGACTTGTATGAGACTGGAAAATACTGAATAAGACTGAAAACCCATTCATTATAGAAGACATTTTCTCTGCTTTTATGTAAATTCACAAGGTTCCCTGACATCTAAAGGAAACGTTAATAACAGTCAGCACAGCTGGACCTTTTCATCAGCCAAGTTCTGAACAACCTGTCTCTGAGCCTTTACCTTTTAAGGGTAATGAGAACGCCACATGCTTCATCTGCAGGGATAAAGCTTCACGTAACCATGACAACGGATAGGCAGCCAATGAAGAGAAATAATGACTGATAAACCAATAGATGTGGGATAGGAGAAAGTGCAAGTGACTGGGTTGTTTTGTTTTGTTTTTTTTCGAGCGTATCCAATTCTGACAGGTATGGTCAACTGACAGGACACCCAACAACAAAATGTATGTTTGAGTCAGACCAAGAAGAAGAACAAGACCAGAACAAGAATAAGTCAACAATGAATCTGAACAGTTAAGAAGTTAAGTTATTTATGTCAACATTTCTTTGAAGTTTATCATGAAAAGGATTAAATCTGACGTGTTTGGGACACAGTTCCAGGTTTGGGAAAATAAAAAAAAAATAAAATCGTACTAACACTTAAGGAGTAGACATACTCCAATAAAGTTATTGGAATATATTAATTATATTTCTATTAAATATGTCAACAACCCCCCCGCCCCCCACCTTCCAAAAAAAGACATATGTATCCTTTAATGCTATTTGTAAAAATGACAATAATCTTTTTTTTTCAGACTCAATTATCAAAACACTCATTCACACCTCTGTAAGTTCACCGCTGAGAGACATATGGCACGTGCACACACACAGTCTCGTGCACGCTCAGGTATGAAGCTGTGAAATGCTGACAGGACAGAAGTGCAGCTCTGTCACAGCCTCCACAGCTCACAGACGTACGCAGCCGCAGCAGCAGCAGCAGCAGCAGCCGCAGCAGAGCCACATTACGTTTTCCCATCTGACCTGGGTTTCCAACATCCCACACACTTTCCCACACACTTTTCATATAAAAACATTTAGTGATGAGGCCAGAGATTCCCTCAGTGGTCGGAGAACATCCGCAATCAGCAGTTAGGTCTCCATCCGTAAGAGCTGAAGTAATTATTGTCTGAAGATAAAAATGGAAAGCAGTGGTGGTTTTTAGAGGGAAAAATAAACCAGAGATAGAAATTACCTTAATATTATTTCTCTCTCTGGCCATTTCCAATAAGAGTGTTCCATCTGAGGCTTTGATAAAAGGATTATGCAGCCAGCTTTATGTGGCTGGACTCAAATCTGGATATGGAAGGAGGGCTGTTTGATTGAATAATTCTTGTTTCCTTTCTGCCAAGCTTGCACTCCTCTTTGGGAAAAGTAAAAAATCAGCATTATGGCAGATTTCTACATGTCCGTCTGTGGGAGTCACTGCAGCTCAGTCTGAACACCGACTCGACCGTCAGCTGCTCTGTTTGACCGCTAACATGAGGAAATGCTGAAGGAAAAAAATGAGGACTTTCACCAGACGAGAAATATACTTATAGAAAACAGGCTTAGTCATATAGAGTCACAGTGTATACATGAGAGAGAGAGATGTTTGTTTGGAAATATGTGTATATGTAGTAGTGATGTACACTGTGTATCTGGATACACTTGAAAAAAAAAATAAAAACATTTACAGGCTGATAATATTTACAAAAGTATATGTTTAAATATCACAAACCAAACAGCATTAAAATAGTAATAATAATAATAGTAAAGCTAATGTTAGAAAATGCTGCTCATTAGTTTTATGTTATGGTTTTACTAAAGTTTTTTTACTGACGCTGAATGTTTGATACAATTCTTAGTTCATCTTTGATGGAAAAGTCTGACTACAGCAAATTATCAGAAATAATGATGCATAAATATCTAGCGACATTTCAATGTTTTAGCACATCCTTTTGACAGGTGTAGTGGCCAATCACAGATCTCGTACTGTTACCTACAGTAAGTCAATTAGTTGTACATAAAACATGATTTCAACGACTTGGAAAAATTGAAAACTCCAAATTTGCAACAACTTAGTGCCGTCGATAGTTTATTTCAGTAAAACAGATGGAGATGAAACCTCACACACAACTACATGTATTTATTTTTTTTTTGTTTTTTGACAGGACTGAGTCTGAAGGGCTTCATAAATAACCGGACTCTGATTTATTTAAACAGCTGAAGTGACAGGACATAATGTGGCTGCTGTTGTCAGACGCCATCAGCCGTAGGTGCACGCTGCCGTTAAGCTGTCTGACCTCAGACTTCAGTTATCGTAACAGGGTTGTGACCTCACGACCTGCAGTCATTACTGCAGTCTCCTCCAATCAGCTGCACAACGCACAGATAAAACCTAGTGAGAGGGCTGGGAGGGGTGACAGGCTGCTGGAGGAGAGGGGGCATTTGATTTCTGTGTGTGTGTGTGTTATATTCATGTGTATGCGTCCATACTTGTGGGGACCGAGGGTATTTTGATGCCATTTGCCTCCTAAGGGGCTTAGTTTAGGATGAGTACTTCAGGGTTTAGGGTTAAGATAAGAATTTAGATGAAGTACAGGTTTGGAAATGGGATTAAAGAGGAGGATGGACTGGAGACAGAACTCCGGTTTAGGTCAAACGGTTTGGGACTGACAAGGTTAAAATTTCTACAGTACCATTCAGGACAAAATTGTTAGTCTAAGAAAAAGGTTATGTTAACACCACATGTGTTCATGTTATAGATCAGCGGTGTCAAACAGAATCATCAAGAGGCCGAAATTTAAAAACCAGTCTCAGGTGTGGGCCGAACAAGATCAACGTTTCTAGAACAACGATGAAAACAGACTGCAACCGTTTTTTTCCTGGCTAAAAAAGAAAAAGAAATTCAAAATATAAAAATCAAGCAGACTTAGAATATTGTTCCATAAAGATTTGGATTTGTCAAAATAAATATGTAGTTTCTGCCAACTGTATTACTACACGTGGGCCGCATAAAATGACACGATGAGTCATATTCGGCCCGCTGGCCTTGAGTTTGACACATTATAGATGTATTTGCGTTATAAGTTATGTTATAAACTCACAATATTCATTGAACTCAATATAAATACTACATTGATGTGTTTCATAGTGTTCTGAAAAACAAATTCAAGTAAACTGAGTTTTCTTATTGTATTTTATATTGAAAATACTATACAATTCAAAAGAATTTACTGCAGACAACAGAAAAACAAGACAACCCACGAAGTACAATTCAACCACCGGTGAGACAAAAACATCATTAATAACGTACGATAATTACAATATTATTTAAAAGACAAAACACATTTTACACTTTTAAACTTCTGATAATTTGTAAAAAAAAAATCCTCTTCTCTTTCCTTAAGATTTTAATTACTCTGTTCTGGACAGATTATCAGTGGGTTCCAGTTCTAACAAGTCTTTTCCTAACCATCCAGTCTGTGCCATCATACCTATGTTGAGTCAGAAACAGTGGATGCAGAGAAAACTTAATTTTCAAGCGTCCATGTCACTCGATGCATTCTGGTAGATTTAAGACCTTGTGTTCTTTGTCCATCCAATCAAATCCCTTTAATCACCAAAGTAACTGCAGGACAGCTAGAAAGTCTTGATACGCCAGTTTGATACCAACTCAAAATCTGATTGGTTAAAGTCATTGCCATTTATTTTAGCCCCCCATGCTAGCACTACTGATTCTGAAGGCCTTTGAACTGATTTCTTTCAACCTGCCAACACATGACGCTGATATATGATTGGCTAAAAAAAAAAGAAAACTTTGGCTGTATCAACAGGAAGCAGCACAACAAAAAAGATAAGAACAGAATACTCTGAATTATTTAATAAATATTAATGATAAATATATTGTAAAATGAGTGACTGAACCTGATACTGTTTAGACCAGCAGAGGAGACTGGTGGGCCTTGACTGTGACACAGTCAGTTTCAATTCATGGAGGACTGTGATACCATGTTGGGTTGCTATTTTAAAGCAACAAAATATAAGATATTTCGACTTCATATAAGTAAAGATTTAAACCTATATTTGATAGAAAAGTCTGACTACAGCAAATAATCACAAATTATGATGCATAACAACCTAGTGACATTTCAATGTTATAGCAAATCCTTTTGACAACAGTCACGGACAGTCACTGATGAGTCAGTGTCTGCAGACTGAGCAGAAAAATGCTAAAAGACAAATCAGGTGAAAAATCACGAAAAAACAAAAGAAAACACAGAATTGGTCGATTCACAAACTTTACATAAAATTTCATAGGAAACGGCTAAAGCACTGCATGTGCCCCAGGAGCCAAAGGTTGAACACCCCCAGTATAACTGCTTAATAACAACAAAACATTTTTAGCACAACCCTTTACAATGATGACAGATATTATATTAGTCATGAAATATTATGATGTTGTACCAAAAGAACGCAAAAAAAGAACTACTTTGTTGACACTCCCTAACTTCTAAGACAGGTGCACAGCTTGTACATGAAAACAATTATTTGAAATATTTGGAAAATTAAAATCAAAACACCAGAGTTGTACAGGGTCTGTGAAGTCACACAGTGTGTACCGTTTAAGCTACAAGTAAAGTTTTCTTCTTTTTCTAGAACAGGTCAAAGTGGAATCCCTGCTAATATTTATAACTGCTAAAACTTATTTTACTGACTATTAAAACAACAAAAACACCAAATTGTTTAGAAAAATCATTACGCAGCTAGCCAATGACTGTACAATTAAAAAGTGGTCATGTGATGTTCATGTGTCTAAACCTATAGGTACTGTATTTATTTAGCACATTCAAACGGGAAAGGGAAGACAAACCTGATGCTTTGTATAAATGTACAGAAGTCTGAAAGAGAGAAATATAACAAAATATTAAGATAGTCAGTCTAGGAGTAATAAATTAATAACTTTAAGACACTCCCTAAATAATTACATTTGGCTTCTGCCAATATACTATAAAGTCTAAAAGTTTAAATCATTATATGAGCATGTTTAGTGATGTTGGGGACAAGGTCTACAAGTGCAGGAAAAAATTAAAAATTAATAGAAATAAAAATCTGTATTTCACAGTTATTAATTAGCAAGCTATAGAAGAGAGCTATAAGTAGAGAAATGGCAGACATTTAAAGAATCTGATTTATTTTTCTTCCCGACAACAAGCTCAACGATGTGAAGAAATACTAAGACGTCATCTCCAGTTTTGTTACAAGTAAAAATTCTTTACAGAAAATAGTCAGCAATTCCTCCTTCTTTTTTATTTCTATTCTATTATCTGTTTTCTGATGGATGCAAAAATTGTCAGCGGTGCAACTGTAGCTCTGCACCTGTAGGCAGAAATGAGAAATTCCTATGAAGTCACAGCAGAAAATGATTGGTCAGGAAAATAATCCCCCGAGACGAGGTCACGCCACGGACCACCATAACTTGACTCCGGCAAAAATAGTTCAAAAGATCTATCAGAACATTGCCATGTATCAGTATATCAATATATAGTATCAGTGTACTATAACATAACATCAGATATCATATCAGTTTCAGGACATTTGGCTGCATCGCTGATTCTATTCAACAGAGAACACTCAAAAACACACAATTAACTTTGGGCTAAACATTCCACCAGAAAATAATAAAAAAAAAGTTCCAAACAGTTTTCTATGACTGCCGGCTCCTTCCTCCTCAGCACTACTCACTAAGAATTTTGCACTTTTTCTTTACAAAAACAGATTGGAATGCAGCCCTGCCAGGATCCAAACTTCATATCTGACCTCTTCATCTCTAGATTCTGCCTCTCTGTCCCTGAAGCACCTCGTTGTCATTCCTAATCACTCCTCACAATCAACAACTGCACAACTTTTTTTTTCTTCATTATTGTTTTATTCATCTTCCCCTTCTCTCTCTGTTTAGGCAGTTCCCAGAAGGCATTGCCTTTCAGAATCTACCTCTCCGGTGGCAAAACAAATAGCGGTGGAAAACAAAACAAAGTCCCCCTGAAATACCTTTTGTGGTGGCCCAGAGGAAGGCGCTGGACGGACAGATGAGCAGATAGGTTTCCTCTGTCCTCCTCTCTCAGGCTGCCTCCTCTCTCGGTGGCTGTGGAGACTGACTGCTCACAGCCCGCCTGGCATATCTAATTAGAAGCCAGGCTGTTGCCACTATCGGGCAGAGGATCTACCTCTCCAATCTCTCCTGACTCAATCTTCCCCATCTCTGATTTTCTTTTATATTTATGCTGGAATATTTAATTGTAGACAAAAGGTTACTCTGGGCTCTATTCATCGCACACAGGCAGAATAATCTCCTTTAAAAGGCTTGACATTTCAGGCTTTTCAAAGGGGGCTGAAAAAATTATATCCCCGCTTTTGTTAATCAATGAAGTAGAACTCCCCCGAACAAAAGAATTAAATTGCTTGGTTGGGTTAATAAAACACACAGAAATAGCTGCTTCCTGTGGGCTTTTGTGCCTGCTGCTGGCTCCCCACATATGCAGGCAGCACTGTAATTCCATATGATTTCAGGGGGAGACAAAAAAAAAAGAGAAAACTCTCATTTCTCCACACAGTTGGCTTTTTAAATCCAACTGAATGAATAGTCTGTAAGGCTGACTGATTGGGACCTCTTGCCTGAGCCGGGTTGTCTTGCTGCCCAGCTACAGCAGAGCGGGCGCTACCACCGTTTAAATATGACTTCCACTAAAGAGAGACAGTGGGTCCACTACAATTTACAATTTCTATACTGTCCATGCTCTGGAAAGAAAGAAAGAAGAAGAAAAAAAC
This sequence comes from Cynoglossus semilaevis, assembly GCF_000523025.1. Lineage (NCBI taxonomy): Eukaryota > Metazoa > Chordata > Actinopteri > Pleuronectiformes > Cynoglossidae > Cynoglossus > Cynoglossus semilaevis. Next base: position 11,835,557 of record NC_024308.1, read on the forward strand.
AACATTGTAATTATGCAAATGATAGGGGTAATAATTAGGGCCCTTCTGTTCTATTGTGTTAGCGGCTGCTGCTGAGCTACGGTCCAATGGTGAAGCAGCAGGACGTGTTGGGTTTAAATTGCTCCTCACAGATAGACTGCAGATGTTGGCCGTGAATTCTCTTCAACAGCCAGACACAGGTTCACTCTGTACTGAGACTCTGAAGTTCAGACGACCAGCTGGTTCATCTGTGTGTCCAGCACACTACACTACACTACAGGTGTTTCACCCTTAGCACACACCACACACACAGGTGTGCGTGCTCTCCACCATGCTGCATCTCACAACCTCCATCATGGTCAATTATCAGGAATAATAATGGTTCTTAAATGGTTTTTAAATGACCTATTTTTTGTACACTGTTATTAATTAATTAATATAATCATTTCTGATGTGGTTTCTTCAACCGTACAAATTCTCAGCCACAGTTGGTCTGCCAAAGAAATAGGTAGAAACAAGCTGACAATCATTCCAGTAGATTGCTGGGAACTTGAACCAGTTAACCGCACCCATATGTAATCAGCAACCACACACCCCTAGTCCAGCTGTGAGCAGGTCTAAGACAGGTGTGATAATTAAGAAGCCCTGAACTGTGTCCCATGCTGTTTCATTGTTTGTTTGTTTTTTAACATTAATTCTTGAATCAGTAACACAACAGTAACAGTAAACATCAACATTCATAGAAAAACATTAAATGACACTGGCTAAATATATTTTGGTCAGACAGACAACATTCTGACCCAAACCCCCAGTCATACGTTTTGAAATATCACTGTACCAGTATTTTTATTTTTAATATATTTCCCTCCGTGCAGAAACACATTAAATTAATAAATTGTAAGAACACATTTTTTAAAAATTGTTTGGTTTTTTTGTTTTGTTTTTACCAAAATACACTAAAACACGTCAATGCTCCGTTTGCAAACAAATTGTTACATGTTTGTTTGTAGCTTTGGCTAAATATTTAAACTTCTTACACACAATGGTTCACCTTTAAACGAAGGAGTAACAATTCCAACAACCAGTTAATAAAACACAGAGTTAATACGTACCAGTCACAGATGAATGTCACTACCACATGTTTGAAGCCGCATTTCCCCCAGGCATACAGGTAATGAAGGAGGGGGCGTGGAAATAGAAGAAATAGTGGATGACTAACACAACACAGAATATATAACAATATTTAGCCTAAACATTTAAATACATTTTCTTTGAGAACCAGCACATGTTTGGGGTTTATTATATTTAAGTCATCTATCCATCTATTTACTTCAACGTGTGCTTTTTTGTGAGGTTTTATAGACTAGGTTTTTGCGCTCCTTCACCACATTCGCGACTATAGACTAGGGTTTTGCGCTCCTTCACCACATTCGCGACAGTTATCTGCATTTTCCGGCATAAACACACGGACGGCAGAGCCACAAAAACATGAGGGGTCAAAAGTTGTGATACTGAAATTTGGCAGACACGGAACACACATAACACAGAAGCATGGTAAGTCTACGATTATTCGATAACTCAAAGGAATATTAAAGCTAATCTCATGTTTATATAACTGGCAGGGCTTTTGATAATGTTATTGCTATTTAGTGGAGCTAACGTTAGCATTCCTCTTAAAGTGCATGTTCCATTATGACGAGTTCAGAACACTGGAGTTCTTGTGTATCGTGTCGCGTTTAAAATAACCGGGTAAAGCACACGAGTAGTGTTTTTTTTTAATGAAATAATTGAATATTTTTTAAATACAGATTACTCTAGTATAATTATTGGATCACATTCTTACAGCATGTGATAATTTCCTTTACTTGTGTTTTCTTCTCATGTTTTCTATTGTCTTTTTTTCTACAGGCCAGTTCCATGGTGGCAGTGGGACTGGCTCTGGCAGCAGCCGGATTTGCAGGTAAAAACAGTAAATATATGTGTAAATACATATGTATTTTTCCACAAAAGAAAATCATAATACATAAGTGTTGCAGAAGCAGGGAAATCAGATGTTACAGAACGATTTCCTCTCTATTTAGAAAATACTTTTAGTTGTAGTATACTATGAAAAACGTCAATGTATTGTTTATTGCATGGTGTAACATGATGGACTCTTAAACAAACCCCATAAAACAGAAAGTGGGTCGGGAGTGGTCGAGCTACGGCTTTATCGATTGTTCCAAGCTGTTCACTGCCCTTGACCCCTGACTTTTTTGCACTATGCTCCATATTTTTAATTGTTTCACACCACAATTTTTTAAATCTAAAACAGTATCAAAAAGCTCCTAGAGGTTTCACAGGGATGGGAATGAGGTTTATAAAGATGGGTAAGTTACCACAATACTGACCAAATGCAGTTACAGCATCCAGAATACAGTAGAAGTGAAAATAATTTACAATCAAGGTTTGTAATTACTGTAGGTTCTGGTGGAGTTACTTTTAGTTATTAATGCTAATTGTTTCTGCTCAGGTCGTTATGCCATTCGGGCCATGAAGGAGGTGGAGCCTCAAGTGAAACAGGCTCTTCAGAGCTTCCCCAAGACAGTGAGAAAAAAAATCCAAATGCTGGAACTAATTTCTGTTGTTTTGAATACAATATATGTTAAGTCTGTTTCTTGTTTCTGTTGTTGAAGGCTTTTGGAGGAGGCTATTATAAAGGCGGCTTTGAACCAAAAATGACAAAGAGAGAAGCTGCTCTGATATTGGGTGTCAGGTATGTTAATACTGATTCTGTGATCCCAGTATTGATAGTTCACTCATCAGTACCAGTCTGGAATATAAAGGCTGAACCTGAGTTTCATCAGGTTTTAGCTAGAACCAAAAATTGTGCTTGTAACAGTTTCTAAACTCTGGACTTTGGTACAAAATGGCTGAACTGTTTACAAAGATGCACAAACTCAGTGTACATCAGACAGAAGTTTTGTCTCACCTCCTGAATGTTTTTTTTAATTACTGTACTATTGTTAACTGAGAAGCTGCTGTGTTCCAGTCCCACAGCAAACAAAAACAAGATCAGGGAAGCTCACAGAAAGCTGATGATCCTGAACCATCCAGACAGAGGTGAGTGATGTTCAGCGCTCCCTCTGGTTCACACCAAGGTTAAAGAGAAAGAGCTCCACAGGAAACAAGTCTGATTTTGTTTCATCAACCTTTCTCTCTTTCTATTTCTCTCTCTCTCAGGTGGATCTCCCTACATCGCAGCAAAGGTAAACGAGGCTAAGGACCTGATGGACGGCCAGACCAAGACATAGTTGATGGTTTCTCACAGCAGAACTAACCACTTTTGTAAATGTACTGTTCTCTAATTAAACCATGCTGTACAAATCAAACCTGTCATAGAAGTTTTTCTTTTTTTATAGTTTCACACCATACAGGCGTTATGTTAGCCTTTTATCACCTTTAGAAAATTATGTAGATTTGATTAGTCTCACAGTACCACCCTGCTCTTTAAGTTTTAAACTTAATTTGTATAAATGACGGTATTCTTTTCAGCAGTGATCAAGTTTTTTTCTGGTTCCCGTCACCCCAACAAAAATTACATTTCAAATATGTTGAACTAACACCAAGTAATATGATTTTATAATAAATCAACAGCATCAAATAGCAGAACATTCGAAAAGAGAAAATAAAAGTGCGGTTGTACCATCAATATTTTCCTTCTGTCGGTCACACCGCACCGTCATGGCTGCGTGCCCCAAAAGCACTACTCTAGTGAAAAGACCACATAGAGTTGAATCTACATGAAAGATCAAGTTTATTTAAGAACTACGTGCATACAAAACATATTGCACATCAACCAACCAGAATGATCCTTAAAAAAAACATACTGGATGTCACAACACTCAGTAGTCCAAATTACCTCCAATGTAACCCTTGTGTGATATGGTTTAGTGTAAAGAAAAAGAAGAGCTTTTGATTTTATTTTTTTTGTTGGTTTTGTCTTTCATTTTTCTTAAATACTGTACATCATTTTAAATAAATACCAAATAAACCTTTCTAAATGGAACAATCACGACAGGTTTCCAGCCAGTCAGTCTGTGAAAGAATCATGAGTATGACTTTGTTGTTACCTTGATGGAAACATCTCAGCACCAGGGGTGTGGGGCAGGGGGGTCATTCTGGTTCACTAAGAATTCTGAAACAGTGATTTTAAAAAAATTGTTTGTATTTCATACCCAATTTCTAAAACAATTTAATCAAACTGAGATGTTTCCAGGAGACCCAGCACTGACCAGCTACATCTCTGTCCAGCACTTCAACAGTCACAGGTCAGTCTTCAGACTCGACTACAATCAATTTTTTTTTACATAAACAAAAATAGGGTTACATTTCAGTGCAAAAGAAAACTTTTCTCTCATTTGTTCCTTTACTGGACACTATAGTAACATTTGTTTTATGACCCAAGTAGTTGCATATTCAAAAACAAACAAAACACAAAGCAGCTAATGTCAAACTCCTCAACAGATATATATATTTATATACTGTATTTATATATATAAAGGACACCTGGACACTTGAGCCCCACAGACATCAAGAATGGTCACACCTGATTTTGCTAAGAAATGCCTCTGAAATCCGTTCAGAGTCTTTCAGCGTTAGCCTGCGCATGCCTTCAGAGCGGCAGCGCGAGCAGACGGCCCACACAGTTCAACTGCCGCCAGTTAAAAGGCAACCAGGTAACACAGAAACGAGTGAGAGGATCTCAGACGGTGGGCAGAGCCGGGCAACAACATGTTGAAATCTACTCTCAAGGCACAACAGCTGATCACATGTATGTTAAACATACGTGTTTTTTGTTTTTGTGACAAACCTATCCGTGCTGGGCACTGCTCATGCAGAACACTGAAGTTACAAAAAGACTACTTCAGATGCACAAGAAGGTTGTGTGGAAGCATCGTTCAGAGTCCAACTGGTTAAAATCAGACTTTTTTTTTTAAACTCTAAAACCCGTTAAGATACTACTATGTTTACCAATACAAACAGTGCTGCTGCATTTATACCACAGTACGAAACCCCGTCTGAGTTTTACAACTTCTGTGGCCAACTTCAACTCCTACATGAAGAAAGGACTGAAAGCTTAACATTAAGATTACACGTATACAAGTCTGTCTGTGTTGGTGAGTATCTTTGGCAAGCTCGTACAGGAAGAACTGTTGTAGAAAATGTAACAAAGAGGAGACGTGAGCGTGTTGTGTAGTTTAGGTTCAGATCTCTAAAAACACAAGCAGTGAAACAGGTTTCAAATACTTGTAAAGTTAATTAAAAAAATGGACAGTGCTTGTTGATTCACATGGCTGCTCTGGAGACGGACATTCAGTGCAGCCCAAGAGAACCACATATTTGAAACAACATTTGCCCCAGTTTTAACTAGGCCACTCCGTTAACAACAGGCTGTGCACTAGAGTCCTCGTAGGACACTTTGGCAGGCCTCTTGGTGGAAGACCTTGGAGCTCCATCAGCATCATGGGCCTCGCTGTCAGCAGTGGAGTTGCTGGGACCATTGGTGGTGGACGGTACCGGCTGAGGGCTGTGCTCTGCGATGGCTTCAACCTGACCCTAAAGAGAAATGTGGCAAAATCAGGTTTGATGGTTTTTTTGGACAAAAATGGAAAGACTTGGTCGAATTGTATCGGACAAGACATTAAACAGTGTACTAACCATGTCCTTGTTTTTCTTGGGTTCCTTAGACGTCAGCTGTCTGCTCTGTGACTCAGCTCTGGATATATAGTCTGCCACTGTCACTAAACCAACAAGAAGTCCACATGTAAAAAAATTCAAAAAGGTAAATGATCTTTTAGAGTTGTCCCTTTGAAATAATATAGTCAACACTTCATTATGTCTCTGTTTGTAGCAGCAGTGTGCAAAATGTTTCAAACTCCACACAACTGTTTTCAGGTGTTAGAAACTTTCAAAGCTAGAGCAGAAAAAAACCTACTGGCAGTTTGAGAATAGTGTTTATCTCAATGTTGATGTGAATGTGGTACAATGGCAACAGTTTCTGCTGTCAATGACAACCAACAAAATGCAGGGTTAAGGGAGAGCAATGTGACAAACATCACACATCCACAAGTTTTAGGTTGTGTTAAAGCAACGGTTCCCGACCTTTTTTTGTCTTGTGACACCATTTTGACATTACAATTTTTTCTGTGTTTTTTGTGTTTAATTTTGTAGCCATAATTTAAAATATAAATATATATATTTTTACCAGTAATTATTTTTTATCCAACCACTAGAAATTCATAGACCCCTTGAATTCTGCAACCCCAAGGTTGAGAAACACTGCGTTATAGACTCCGAAAAAAAGCCCCAGCACTGTGTGACACTACAAGATGATGCCGGTATAAAAGGAAACTATTTTTGTCTTTCAATATGCAGTACATGTCATATTCCCCAGCCCTTTACAGGGTGTTAGTAATAAAGTTGTAGTCCTGCTTCATAACTGTCCATTAAATTATTGGTGGGGGGTAACTTGGTCAGAAAATGTGCAGTATTTACAGTGTAACATTCCCAAAATCCACGCCACAAACCATTGTCATTGTACAACCCATATGTAATCAGTTAGACCTTGTTGTTTAGTACGTAGACACAAAGCCCAAACTGAGCGCAGATTTTCAGCAGAGCCTGTCAGAGCAGTGGCCACACACAGGAAGTTGTCACGGTTTACCTGGCTGCCTCTCCTCAGGCAGGCGGACACGGCGACGCCGGCTGCGGTTACGACGCTGGGGTTTAGCTTCAGATTCATCTAGGGATGTTACATTATTACAAAGGCTTGAGTTACCTGAACTATTCCTAACACTAGACCGACGTCGGTCCGAACAACATGAAGAGCATGTCTTACATAATGCTGAAGGTTTATGAAAGTTTGTCACCTTTAAAACTTTGTTTTCTCTATTTTCAGTTGAAACCTTAGATTACAACTTCAGTTTTTATTTTTGTGGGTAACTTTCTCAGATGTATAAATCCTATCATAGAGCTTGATGTGATTTACATACCAACTCCATTTTCACTCATGGAGGCGTTATCAGATTCACTCATGCCGTCCATCAAGGTGGCGTCCTCATCTGTCCTGCGTCTCCGGGACCTTCTGCGACGGTTTGCAGCCAAGTTTGACTCGCTTGCGTCGGTGTCTGCAGTCTGATCCGTCTCTGTGTTGGCTTCCAAGGCATTGTAGGAGTTATTCTCATGGTTCTGAGGGCCTGCTGCAGAGTGGTGGTGGTAGTCTAAGACACAGACAGGTTATATTACAAACTATTCTTAAAAAAAATTTTAAAAAACTATGATCTGGATAAATAATTAACAGAAAATATCCCTTGTTTGTTAAATTGCGTCACCTATTTACATTTATCAACATTTTAGTTGTTCCACATCTGAGTGGAAAGCTGCTGAGTGGGTTTACTCACAGGATCACTATCATTAAGTGATTAAACTATGACTAAACTATTATACTTTACCTGAGCTGCTGCTGTATCCTCTTCCACCTCTTCCTCTTCCTCCTGGTCCTCCACGGCCTCGACCAGGTCCTGGTCGTCGACGCCCATCTCTCTGTGGCCGTGGGCCTCTCTCCCTGAATGTAAGTTAGTTCACTTGTACAGTTGGAATAAAAACGTAAAACAATATATTCTGCAATTTAAAGTGGACCACAACCACTGATTGTTTTTTGTTTTTTTACTGGTGGTGGTGATTTCCAATCAAAGCCATGTGTCACAGGTTACCTGTCCCGGTCCTCTCCAGCCAGGGACCAGTCACTGAGTTCATCTTTACGCTCTGAATCAGTTTCAGATGCATTGGAGTGCTCTGAGTTGGTGCCTGAAGTCAAATAATGGGAGGCAACAAAAAAGTCTGATGAGATAAAAGACACTAAATTCCTGAAACAGTTTTAGATATTTGTTTCTCTGTGACTTTAACAGCCCTTCAGTTTTAATTAATTGACTAGGTGATGCTAAGACCAATTAATCACAGTATCTGAAGGAGTTTTAGTGAGTCTAATGTTGGATGTATGCTCAGGCTGTGTACCATATCCAGGGTTGTAGTTGTGTCCTCTACGTCCACGCCCACGGCTGTTGTAAGAGCGACTGCTGTGCGGGGCGCTGCCACCACTCTCTGGGTTGTATCCTCCTCCTCCTCTCTCCCTGTCGGCTGGTCGGTATCCCTGGGTGATCTGACGCAGCTGTTCATCAATCTGCATGCGCTCCAGACGAAGCTGTTCGACCTCCTGTTGAGAGAAAAAAAAAACAAAATAAAGAGGTTGCACTTAAACAGACAGACAAAATGTTCATCAATAAACAATGACTAAAAATAGAAAAAAATCAATTCAAATTCTGAGAATTCAGCTTAGTAAGGTCAACACAGGATACACATGCAGCATGCATCAAGACTGTGTCGTCTGTTGCTCTTTTTGAATCGTGCCAGGCTGGTGCACCCTATATGTCCAACTATCTATCTCAACTCTTCCTTTAGCTGCTGCAAGAAGCTCCACCGTGTCCTACAAACAATGCAAAATACAAGCCGAGCGACTGCACATCACAGGACATGCAGACAGAGTGCAGGACACACAGCAAAGTAAACAGCAAACCATACCACTGACCCTGTACAACCATAGATAGAATGGATGTGAATATTAATGTGAATGATATTATTAATATTAACAATAATAATGTTAATGCAAGTCAAACGTCTCATTGCATTTTGTCTGGTAAATCAGTTCATATTACACAAAATCTTCATGTTTTCATAAAGAAGGTCTGACTCGTTTAATGGATAAAGATTCACATTCAGATAAAAAGAAGTTTGCTGAAACTAAAGTTGTGGCCTTATTTTTCCACAGAAGTGCATTTATCCAGTGTTATTCTTGAATCCTGAACATTCCCTATAGAACTTCAAAGCTTCATCTTTTATTTATACTCACTGACGATGAAATATGTTTTATAAACCATCATGGTTTGAACGGTTTGACGAGGCTGTTAACTGATAAACTAACAAACATGATGATGTTGCTGCTTTTCTAAAAAAAACAAAAAAACTTTTGTACTATATTGAATTTAAATATCATTCATTTTTCAAATCAGCAAACAATGAGGAGCAGATAATTCTGGTCCATAATCTACAATATTCTACACCAACATCAATGTAGCTACTGAAGAAACGTTCCTGTTGAAGTGAGCCAGCACCATTTCAAAGGGTGTTGTGCACACAACCACAGTTAATGAGAAACAATTCAAACATCACTTTTGATTTTATCGTAAAATCTGCGAAAAAGAAAGGCCCATCGTGTTTTTTTCTGCCAGTCAATACTCCTCCATGCACTCAATCATCAGTCAACCAAGACGATGTTTCCACAAAATAATACCATGTTGTGGTAAGACTGTTGTCTGTGATTGTGCCTTCCAGAGAAACCCTCCTATAAAGGAACAAGAAGTTAAAACTAGTCTCTCTGGCCTTAGATTTCATCATCTTTTCACATTACTGAGCTTGGGTTAGCACCGATATCACTGCCTGAAATGGTTAGTTTAAGCTGTGGCATTGAATTAAAGCAAAAGGTCGTAACCAGAACAGTAGACAAACATGCATCACAAACAAACACCCTTTAGCCCTTGTTAGGGAAAATAGATACAGTACTTACATTAAGGTAAGAGATATGGTACTCCAGCAGCACCTGGACGTTGCCAATGCTCTCCTTTGTGCCAACAAAGGTGAACGGGACCATTCCCTTTGTCAACAAAACAAAACAACACACACCTCTCATGTTAGTATTGGACTGACAAGTTATTTTCATAAATGACTGAATGTTTTATCAGTGTACGAGGTAAACAGGCGGCAGTAGCAGGCTTACTTCCTGTCGGGGCTGCTTGTTGTCATTGTCTCCTTCTATCCTGACCCTCACCACACCAGACTTGTCTACAATCTCCTGGATGACCTTTCCGTTCTTACCTATCACTTTTCCTGGAAACAAACAACAGGAATCAGAAGACAAGGGTATGATAAAAATGCAACACAGCAACGATGTAAACGCTGCTGTGTTTTCTCAGGAATTGATATTTTAAAAATGTTATTGTTAATATTCGTCGCAGGAAAAGTAAATATAGAACAGCAGTTTATTTTCTACAAAACTCAGGCCAAAGTCAGGCCTTCACAAACACACACAAAGAATTTAAGATATCCACCAAACTAAACAGAAGTTTTTCTTTTATTTTTACATCAAGCAGGAAATGTGTCTCTACATACCGACAAGGTTTCTTGGCACCTGGACAGAATCCTCTACAAACTCCAAAAAGCCCCTGGCCTTCTTTACTGCCTCTGCTGTCTACAAGACAATACAGAAAATGATGTATGCATTTAATTTTATTATTCCTTTTTAAACCCTTTTTGAACTGAACTTTATTGGTATTTTTTTCTGAAGTCTGTATTTATGAAACATATCTATGAAGATTCTCAGAGTTCTAAGAGTTCCCATAGACACGTGAACATAAAATTTATGAAACATTTTGTGCCTCCAGCCACAGTCAGACACACGATGCCTCACCTCCCCATAAATCCTGAAAGTGCCAGTCTCTTCATCCAGCTCAATAGCAGTGACACCTGAAACTTTCCGAGCTTGCTGGATGTTGCTGCCATGGCTGCCGATGGCCAGTCCCATCAGATCCAGCCTCACAGTGAACTCCTCCTGAAAAGACGACACCAGCTGCCTAGAACTCTAAAAATACAAAATCCAGATGTATGTTAGTATTTGAACATCATTTTAAAATATTCCAAAGTCACCATTGTAAAGTATTGGCTTTACAATGGTAACAGAGATAATGGGATAAAAACTCGGGACTTTCACTAATCACTCAGGGTGCTATAATACAACTGACCTCCAGGTGTTTTGTGGCTTCCTGGTTGCGTGACATCAACAGCAGCTTGGTCCTGAGGCTGCGCAGGTGCATGTCATTTAGTAAAGACACACGCTTCACTGTTGACTCATTGGTAGACTAAAAAAGCACATACACACACATAAATAAGACTGATTTATTCATATGCCTGAAGCTTCATTTTGATGGAAACCAACAGCTACTTTATAAACACACTACAAACAGTTACCACAATCACTAGTTGGCTGGTCTCAGGGCAGTATGTGATGCGACAGGCTCCCACAGCCTTTTTGAAGTCCTTGTGGGCGTTCTCACCCTGGCATCTATAATATGAGAGAAATGTAATACTTTAAGTTGAGGTGAAACTAACTCGATTAAAACTAACTCAAATTAAGCTGAACAATTTTAAGGCTCCAAACATATCTGTGATAAAATGTAATGACCAAAGACCCCATTGTTAGTGTAAAGATCCATACACTTCTTGTAGATCCTGAGGAATGGGGACGGTGCACTTGTGAAAGGAGTTCTTGGTGATGGATTTGTTTGTGTTGACTGGACGCAGGCGCTCAAAGGTCACAATCTCGTTGTAGGTGGCATCACAGGCAGCATATTCAATCACATAGAACTGGAGATAAAACAAATATATTAACATTAACTAATATGCATTTGTCTTGTTTATTCTCAATGTTAATGATGTTTTCCAGCCCAACATTTAAATGGGGTTTAGTAATAGATAGTTATGAGAAATTTTACTCACATCTCCCTTCATCATACGGACTGTAGCAAGCCACCATCCACAGGGCTCCTGTTCATTGGCTCTGGAGAAGATCTGTCAAACGGAAATAAAAACCTAAATAAAAACCAAACCTAGAAGGAAAACACCATAAAACAAATCATCTTCTCCTTACCTCCACCTCCTCGCCTTCTCCAATGTCCTTCTTGGCATCAGGGGGTGGTGGAAAACGGACATCACTGAAGGGCACCTGGCGTTCTGGCTGCCAACTACAATTGAAGCAGTGATTATTTAACAAGTTAGCAGTTACTTCAACAAGCTCCATAAAAGAAAAAAAAAGCTAAAAAACAAGTCATGGGAAACTCACTTGTTCTCAAAGGCAATGGTGAGAGAGTCATCGTGGATGTCTTTGACAAAGCCCTGCAGGGCAGAACAAAGAAGAATGTCATCAAAGATTACACAATGTGAAAAAAACCCTACAAAGCAATGTGGGTAACAGAGAGAACGCAAGATTCATGTTCTCTGTCAAATAACAATAAATAATTCCTTACAGCTATTTGAGTCATTTTAAAGCAGCATTAATTAAACTTAAATCAAATAAGAGGACCGACCAAAACCTTGACTAATACCATGAAAGCACTAGCGAGGCTCCACTGATATAATAAATCTGAAGAAGTCGTCTAGAAGCTCTGTCTCGCTTAAAGACATTTGTCATTTTCTTGGTAATTCAACACCGTGCTGTTAAAGTACACAGCATAGAGAAAGCCAGAGAGTCATTTTTTGACTGTCTTTTACACAAGAATACAAAGTAATTCATCAAATGTTTTTAAAAACAAATGCGATTTTAATATCTCTGATGTAGAGTTGAGACAAAATATGTATAAAATATGAGTTATATATAATATTTTGCCTATGGCCAGTTCATAAGAACAAAAAGTGTTATTGAATGTCTATCAAATTGTTGTCAATAAACATAAAAATTACAGTGAGTCTCAGGCATTTCACACGATAATAATAGAATAATAATAAAAGACAATGTAAGTCACAAACACATTATTTTCATTTTAACAACTTGACATTGAGACACTGCAATCTAAAAAAAACCCTTTTTAGATAGCAAGCTAGACCATTTCACCAATTTTTACTTTTTCCGAGTTTGTTTCTAAATTCTCACACTTAATAAACAAAAGTAAATTTGTTAATAAACTCACAATCTATTCCCTTTCGTTTTATTTGTTCAATGAAGACTCAATTGAACTAAACCACAGATTTCAGTTGTATTGTTGTTAGCAAATGTACCAAACTTCCGGAAATATATAGTTCTTAGTTACAGATTTACCCAAACAGGAAGAAATACAGATGCATTTTGAAAAAAAAGAAGTTGTGGGTATTAAAAAAAGTATGCATTGACAAAACCACAAAATTACAGTCACACGCCTCATAAGCCTCAGCCTGGGCAACTGGAAGGCAGGGCAGTGGACACAATGACTCATGTGGATTACATTTACGAAAAGAGGCATAGACGCAATCTGAGGCACTTAGGGGAGAAACAAATATAAAAAAGGTAGAATTACGATGGAAAAAGTGATGGAAGAGGTTGGAGGGAAACTGTGGTAGAAGATTCTTTAGACAGCAGGCTTTTAAAAATAGCATTTAAGTGTACTGTATCAGTCGCCCTGCCATGACATGCCAGCTGGTCAGGATTGACAGCGAACAGCTGGCTCACACACATATACATAGAAAAAATAGCTTGGGCATGATGAAGGTATCAAATAATAGACAGCGCCAGCAGAGTGCCACACCGTCATAAAAACACACACTGTCTCTGAAATTTCACATTTTTCAATGTGACAGTGGTGTGTTCAAATCCCGAGGAGTTTAAAACACCTTACAAGACAAATACACATTAAAAGGACCAAAGAAATCGCGAAACTGAAACTCACTTTATCTCCATCTTTTGACGTTACCTAGCAAGTTTAGCTCGAACAGCTCGGAAGTGACGACCAAAACATCAGAACATCAATAAACAACATCAATATATTTAGTTTTCAAAACCAGGCTTTTTAAATACAATTTCGACAACGCAACCTTTGTCTGTTTGTAAAAAACTCAACACAAAGTGAAACAAAACAGACTGCGCTCCGACGCTAATCTAGCTTAGCAGGCTAACTATGGCTAGCACGGGCTAAATGTGACAGTTAGAATGTGTAGGAAATATTCAGTGGACGGTGTTGTTTGCTGCGAGACTTAAATGAACACACCGTGTGGTGTCACAGGCTTCCCTGTCGGGCAGTGTGTTTACGAGCTACTATTTACCTTGTAATAAGCCCCGTTGGAGCCACGGACCTCCACCGCCAGTTCCTCCATATTGGAAACGCAAAGGATGATGGGACGACAGGTGGTCCTCGAGGCATCAGAGGACTGAGAGCAGGTGAGAAGAGATCAGAGGAGGTGAGGGGGAGGAACACTTTTAGTAACAGAGAGAGAAAAAGAAAGAAAGAAAGAAAGAAAGAAAGAAAGAAATATCCCGAGTTTTATTACCACACAGCAGAAAAAATAAATAACAACCATCATATATTTTAGTGATTTGTGTTTACCACATGATATAAGAAAAAGTGCAGCAAATAAAACTCTGAGTATTGTGATTACAACCCTTCTTTATTTTCCTTTAACCATATAATTGCTGATGTGTGTCTGATCCTGTGATAAATATTTCCATCTCAGTGTGACCCTGTCGTTCCAGAGCGATGATATGTGCAGCATTTTTGTCCTAATTCAATCAAATTCAATCTTCCAGAAGGATAACAACAATGTTGGCCAATGAATGGGCTGGTGACCATGAAAACAGTAGCATGTACCATGAAATCAGTGCAGTGAGGTGTGGGGTGGAGGGAAAGCATGGACATACTGATCACACAGGGCTGCTGTGAAATGATGCTGCCAGCATGAGATTTCTGCCCACGAGTAATATTATTACTATAATGTTATACATTTTTCATGAAAATTATTTGATTATAATTAAATTCACCCCTGGTATTGTACAGATTTCGGGAGCAAATATTACTAATGATAATGATAATAATACAAATATGTGTGCAAAACATAGGATTCCCTTACTCTATAATGTAAAGTCATTTACTGCTTCTTTACACTTAAGTTGACCAACATTTCAGTGCAATTATAACAAAGTTAAATTAAATTTACATATAAAAAACTGCATTGTAAAGTATACATGTGATCTTTGGTCTACATCAGGGGTCACCAACGTGGTGCCCGGGGGCCCCCATGGACTACCTAAGGTGCCCGCGAGGTATATTCTAGTCAACAAGAATTGTACTGTTACTGTGCTTTTTTTTTTCAGTTCCACTTGTCTACTATTGTATGTCCCAGAACTAATTATTATTACATTGTTCAGGAAGTATGTATCAAACAAGTAGCTCGTCATATTACATTATAAGTGATCTTGAAGTAGCTCTCAGTTTCAGTAAGGTCAGTGACCCCTGGTCTACATCATGGGTGGGTTAGTGGGTTTTGACACATGGTGGACCGGTTCAGAATTAGTTGGACGTAGAATGCTGGTTGAAATACTACAAATAAAAATGTACAAGAATTAACCTAAACTTTCAAAGACAATTTCGCACATTTGTGTTGCCATTTAGTGGCATTAACATAAATTACAGTCCATTCTTTAAAACAGAAGGATTTACATTGGCCATTTCCAAACTGTACCTTGTACCAGTGTTTGACTGGCTGGATTAGAAAGCCCAGTGGGCCATATCTCAGATTATCTTAGATTATCTAGGGTTGGACTACATCTACATCTTTTTAAAGGTGCCACCTACAGATCAACCACCGCAACACAACACCTCCATGTATGACTATATACTGTATATATATATATATATATATATATACATATACATATATACATATACATATACATATATATATAGCAGCTGGGACGTTGTTGGAAATAAGTATTTGTCAGAAATTTGTTTTGTCACAAAACATCGTTCAGTCATATTCACCGACTGACTGACTGCTCAAGGCTGTTTTGTGACTGTTTCAATTTGACAAACACTGATTAGATTCCACATTCGCTGTCGGGGAGGGGGACGGAGGAGCGGCCTCAGTTGGACAGTTTAACATAACGCTACTGTGACACCTAGTGGCCGGGTGTATTTTTTTCACCAGATAATTTTCTGCTCTACAGAATGACAAGCTGTAAAGACAGCAGCAGAGGCACATCAGAGCAGAATGTGGTGATGTAAACAAAGCTTTAAAACATGCACGAATAAGCAGGATTATAAAATATATGCCAGGTATTAAAGTTAAACTCTGTAACGGTTGAAAAAATAGATTGCCTTTTGTCACCAATGGCTCATGTCCTGATATATTTAAGCTTATAATTTAGTAAAGTTTCATGTTTTTATCCATCCTTCCTACAGAATATAAAGAGTTTCACTGGATGGGCTGAAGTAACTACTGAAGTAAGCAACAATAAAGAAACAAATAAAGTAACTTATGGAATATACATGACATGACAAAACAATTGAAACAAAGCAGAACACTGCAAAAAAAAAATCTAATGCAATTTATAATAAATTGTTTTAATATGAAAATATAATAAACCTAAGTGGCAATTTATATAATGTATACATTCTTGTATAATTTATATAATTTCTTTACCACTTTGTGTTTTTGTCATTGTTAACTATGTCCATTTCCTTGTGTATCTGTTAATGAATGTGTGTTTGTTTTTTAAATATAACATTAAGGCAGACATAACATTAACAATTATAAACGTTAGAAGGAAAAAAAACGAGCAAATAAATGTCATTAAATTTGCCACACAGTCAGAAAAGTTGTTTTATTTTTTTAATACCAAATAGAATGGTTGAGGTGTTTTAACACTTCTGTGGGATTTTAAGAATGTGATGAAGCACAGATGGAGACAGAGTGTTCCTGAAAGTGTCCGTGTGTGTGTGTCCATGTGTGTGTGTTGAAAATGTTCGCCTTGCTCTGAAGACATTACCACAGACCCTCACCGTCTGCCTGATAGTCCGTCTCCACGTCCTGATTTAAACCAGTTTACCAATTCCATTATGCTAAGCCTGAACACTGGTTGGGAAATGATGAACGATTATGTGAAACACATAATCTCCATGCTGCACCATCACTGCAATATGACAGCCAAATTTCATTCATCCTATCCAATTTCTTCCTTATTTAAGGAGAGAAAATTACTGGTCCCAGTAATCAGATATGTAGCCAGGCTGTGTGCAGGAGTTAAGCCCACTGCCATTAGGCTTTTTCTGCTCTGCTCCTGCTGTAGTCAAACACAGGCATACACACACACTCTCTCTCTCTCACACACACACCCAGACACACAGAGCAGGACAGACTCGCGGCCACACGTCTGGCCCTCCTCACCCCTCACGTCTGCTATCAGCAGCTTCAAGGATCATTATTTGGCCTTGAAATGTTCTCGACAACACTAACAGTGTTAAGTGGCGCTGTACGACTGTTCTGTTCTACACACAACAGTCGTACAGTTAAGGGAAAAAAACGTCAGTCCTCCTGAACACACCATCCCAGTCCTTTTATTCAGAGCAATAAATTATAAACACAATATTCATCACCACGAACAGGAAGTTGACATGATAATGTTTTGCATACAGGATTATTATTATTATTATTATTATTATTATTATTATTATTATTATTATTATTATTATTATTATTATTATTATTATTATTATTATTATTATTATTATTATTATTATTATTATTATTATTATTATTATTATTATTATTATTATTATTATTATTATTATTATTATTATTATTATTATTATTATTATTATTATTAACCAGATTTCAAATCCTTTCATATCCTTGTACCCCATACTCTATTTCCTTCAATCAGGGTTTGGTTCAGTATTAGTTTGATGTAGAATGATTGATGAAATAATATTAATAAAATTTACAGGAATAAACAAACTTTCAAAGATAAATTGGCATATTTGATGTCTGTGGCCATCTGGTGGCATAAATATGAATTACAGTTGCTTTGTTGTAATGCATACCTTGCACTGGTGCAGTCTGGATTCGAAAGCCCAGCGGGTCATATCTGGTCCATGGGCCGTAGGTTGCCCACATCTGAGTTATTGCTTGGTCTTTCTGAACTTTTACTGTTGTAATTGCCAAACATATCCATCTCCTGCTCTGCCTTCTTCATGGATTTGTCAGTTTTCATGGGATTTGTATTTTTTTTTTAACCAAATACGGTGTGAAAATCCCACTGCTGTGTGTGAACGGGAAACTTAATAAAAAAAACATTTTCTTTATAGAGCTAATGTTTGTCCTCGACTGCACAAACTTCGATCTCTCTTTTCCCGTAAAATACATCTTTCATTACACAAAATTAGACCTAATTAGATAAGAACGTTATTTTTTCTTTCCTGCTTGTGATTAACACAAATCAACTTTAATGGCCAGACATTATTTGGCACAGACATCGAATCTCTTTCTTTCTCCGTGCATCTTTGGCAGCGCTGTATTAAACACCGTGTCATTTGTTACTAATTCACTCTGGATGTGTTTCGCTCTTAGAAAAGCTCCAGTGTCACAAACAGAGGGGGCGTCGTGGAGCCTTTGACTGTTTGTTCTCCTGTGCACACGTCCAATTTCTCTCTCCAATTGGAAATGCATTATAGGTGTAATTGAAAATTAGTACTACATCTTTCTATTTTTTTTCTAAAGGGTGTAATTTATGAGTCCTCATTGTTCCAGCGTGACACCTCCGGGGCCTGATTCTAACAAGGAGCCCGGAGCTCAGGGAGGCTTTCTGCTCGCCCGGGGCCCGGCAGCACTCTTTCTGCTTTGTCACTAATTGTGGCCTCCTCTCCACTGAATTGTGATTTGAGTAAAAGGAGCTTGTTGGCTCAATGCGATGAAGCTGCCGGTGATGCTCTCACCATTATCAAAGATACTCTTGATCTTTTCAAAAGCAGGAAATAGATTTTTTTCCTGTTCAATCACACAGGGAAGCGTCGGGGGTGGGAGCGCGACGGTGAAGAGGGGGAGAGTAATTTGCAATGCGTCCATTAGTTCTTCATTAAAGCAAGATTAAATTGCACCTCAAATCACATCTGCCTTTTCTAGAGTAAAGGGTGACAGTTTTAGGGCCAAAACTAATTACCAGTGCCAATGAATGAGAGAGGAAAACAGGGCTGTTTTTACATGAGATAGTGTGGCCTGTCATTATATTCAGACTAATTCCACTCTGCCTGCTCTCTTAATGAGACCAGAGCGTCCTCACAGCCCCCCCCTCTTTCTGTATCTGCGAGCACTCCAAATGTATAATTTTGATAGCACTTGGAGTTTGCATTAATTTTTTTTTCTATGAAACAAGTGCCAGATCTGTGATGTGTTGAATTATTATTTAGAGAGGAAAAAGACAGAAGGACAGGCGGATGGACAGCTTGAAGGACAGACAGATGGACAGGCGGATGGATTGACGGATGGACAGAACGATGGACAGGCGGATGGACAGCTCAAAGGACAGACGAATGGACAACTCAAAGGACGGAGGATGGACAGACGGATGGACAGCTTGAAGGACAGACGACAGACGGATGGACA